>NC_073305.1:65333927-65981427 GCF_027595985.1 Sorex araneus | reverse complement strand
TCCTTTTCTAGGGTCTTGAGTCGTGAAGTCAAGCTATCTATGTGGGTCCTTTCTTCCTTCCTGAGGAATGCTTGGAGAGCTATAAATTTTCCCCTTAACACGGCTTTAGCTGCGTCCCATAGGTTTTGGTAGCTCGTGTCTTCATTCTCATTTGTTTCTAAGTATCTTTTGATTTCTTCCTTGATTTCCTTCTTGACCAGAGTGGAACATTTCTTGCACCTAACCTTCTTTATCATTTTCTCATTTCTCTCCATTTAGGAATTCTATAATTTCGATACTGTTTACTTTAAGGACGTTCTATTGATCTCTGATATTTTGTTCGTTGTTTCAAATTTTTTCTTCTATTATTTTTGAGTGGTTTCCTGTATCTCACCCTTTGACACATTGATTTTATCCTCAATTTCTATCATTCTGCTGTTTATTCATTCTTTCCATTGTCTTTTTAGTTCTCCTGCTGTGCTCTTCAGTTAAGTGAATTTTGATATTTAGTTTTTATGCCACACCTGATGATACTCAGGGGTTGTTTCTGACTCTATTCTCAGGAATCACTCCTGGTGGTGTTCAGGGAATCATATGGGATGCCAGAGATCAAACCAAGGTTATTTGTGCATGCAAGGGAAGCACCCCACACTGGTCCCAGTTGAATGATTTCTGACAGACTTTCCCCATACTTTATCTTTCCTTGTAGAAGTTCTTTACTATTTTCTTTAATTCAGCCAATAGCCTAACTTTTAACTCTTTGAATTCTTTAAGGAGAGAAGATTCCCTTTTGTGTGCTTGGTCTTTCCCAAGATTTCAATTTTCTCTACTAGTGTAGGTGAATGATTTCACTTCTCGTGTCTGGTTTTGTGTGGATGGTAATGATGAAATTCTAATTCAATGCAGAGCTGGATGGGAATATACGGTTCCCATTCACAGATTCCTTCCAGCAACAAGACCACTACTGGGAATTTGTCATCTAAGCTTAATGGATCAGTGGGATTGTCCCTTTGGTGGTCAGTGTCTCTGCTCTCTGCTCCTTTTTAGGGAACCACAGGCTGGATTGTGCACACACTCAAGTGGTTGGGCAAGCAGGCAGGCTTACCCAACTTTTTTCTGTCTCATGGCAATGCCTGGGCCAACTTCTGTCTGCTCCTATCCTGGGAGTGGGCTAGAGTGTTTACATGGGGCTCAAGTGGCTGGTGGGGAGGCAGGCTCTCCTAGCCCTCCCCATCTGGTAGCAGTGCACAAACTTTCTGCTCTTCTGTCCTGGACGTGGCAGGCTCTATGCTCATGAGAGACTTGACCATCAAGGAGGGTAGGAGAGTTTATTAGACCCTCTCAAAAACTACATTTGACATTTCAATTGTTTAAGTAGCACTGTAGCACTGTCATCTCGTTGTTCATCGATTTGCTCGAGTGGGTACCAATAAAGTCTCCATTGTGAGACTTGCTGTTACTGTTTTTGGCATATCAAATATGCCATGGGTAGCTTGCCAGGCTCTGCTATTTACTTAAAAATAAAAATAAATTAAATAAAAATTTAATGCAATTTATTTAAAAAAAACAAGAAACATTGTACTTATGGAACGTTTAATAACACTGAAACCTGATCATGAAGCCACAGTGAATAGGAAAATCCAGATTATATATACTGTGTTTTCCCCTACTGTTGGTGGGCCTCATCCACTCAGTTGAATGCCTGACTAGAGCAAAGAGATGACCCTTAGTCAGAGAGATTATCCTCTGCTTTGAACTAGACTCACCCAATTCATTTATTTAAAAAAAAATGCTACTCGGGTTCAATATTTCTGTCCCCCTTGGAGAGCCCGGCAAGCTTTCAAGAGTATGCAGCCTGCATGACAGAGCCTGGCAAGCTACTCGTGGTGTATTTGATATACCGAAAACAGTAACAAGTCTCACAATGGAGACATTACTAGTGCCCGCTTGAGCAACTCCATGAACAACTGGAAGACAGTGCCACAGTGTTACAGTGCTACTTAAACCCAAACACAAACTTTGCTTTTGTCTGTTTGTCTTTAACACTAGGCCTTTGTCTTTGAAACCAGGCCTTTAAAGTTAAGTCTTTGTTTTTAAAATCCGGCCTTTGGGGGAAAGAAAGGATAATATAGTGTGTAGGGCACTTGCCTTGTGTCTGCTAACTGGGGTTCAAAACCTGGCACTACATGTAGTTCCCAAGCCCTGCCAGGACTGATTCCCAAAGGCAAGTCAGAAAGAATCCCTGAGCACCATCAGGTGTGGCCCAAAGACAAAGAAAATCAGCCCTTTGGCCTTTGATTGAGTAGACAATATCAGTTTCCTTGATCTCCAGTTTCTCAAACATGGACTATAATAATATGAGCCAATTCCTCACAATGTCACCATCTCTATCCTCCAAACAGAAATATTCTCTTTCCCTGAAGAACCCTGATTAACACACAGTCATTACAATGATCTATAATCTATCTCCCAGTCAGATTACCATTATTCTGGTGGCAGACTTCAGACTATAATAGCAGAACTGAGCTGATGTTAAAGACTATAATCCTCAGAGCTGAAAGGTGTTTACTCTCTTGTCTTTCACAATTCAAAATTTGCTGACTCCTAGTGTAGTCCCATATAGGTCTCATGCAGTTCTAAGACTCTCGTGCCATTACACTTGCTGTTTCCTTCAGATCATCATCATCATCATCATCATCATCATCATCATCATCATCATCATCATCCTGTTGATTGTTGAATTTCTTGAGCCGTCTCAGTAACGACTTGGTAGCTTGCCAGGTTCTCCAAAAAGGAGAACTAGGCTATAAGATATCCGGGAGCTTGGTTTTAAATCTCTGGATGTTCGCCGTTGGTGGGATTACATGGCGCCGGGGTCAGTTCCTGGGTGTGACTGCCTAGCTACTGGAAAATGAGAAACCTGGGTGGAAGTCCTGATTCGAGCAGGCTTGGAGGGCTCAGCCCCCGGTCCCACACTCCTGGGTTCCTCTGCCAGTTCCTTCATGCGTGAGGCTCGTCCGAACATGTGGACAGGGGCCTCGAGCATGGCTGTGGCTAGGCTCCGGAGGTTTTCAGCTGCAGGAGTTCTGCTCAGGGTGGGGAGGGAAGCTGAAGCCCATCCCCTCCGAGGGGCCCTGGGGAAGACCCCAGGGAAGACAGTTTCCATCAGATACTTGCATAAGTCACCCCCTCACCTTTTTGATTTTTATTTTCAGTAAAAAGGCCTCATAACCAAGAGACCCTCTCCTCACAGTACACCGAATACTTATACCAGGTATCATTACCCAATTTATTTCATGTTTATTTTGATTGTCATATGTCTGTTCACACTCAATGGAAACTCCATGAAAATGTGCTCTAGTTTGGTTTATTCACCATTGAAATGCTGCATGCCATAAAATGGTCTACATGGAGGTTGTTCAATAGAAATATTGAATAAATGAATTAATGGAGATCATCTTAATTTGGACCTGAATAAGATACTATCAAGAGTATGACATGGCACTTAGATTAAATCAGGTTTTATGTGCTTATTTATTCCTGAGAGAATGTAATAGCACAGCACAGAATTGCTTTGAATGAAATAGCAGAAGAGAAAAATAAAATAGAAATATATTCCATTTTCTCATAGAATATGAAAAAGGGTGATTTGGGCATTATAAAAAGAAAAAAATTTCTTCTAATCTTTTTTTGTATCCTTCTTTTACTCTCAGAAGCAGTAGTCATCTTTTATTTACTCCCCTGCTTCTCTGACTTTTCCTGAAATGACTACATTTGGTTTTTATGATCTTTTTATCTTCTGATCCCTTTCTATTTGTCCAGACCATCTCAAATCTAATCCTTTAATTCCATTTAGCAAATAGAAGTGAAAAGAATAAAAGCAGAAATAAACCTGAAGCAGGGAGATTGTGGACACAAAAAGATTCATATGGAATAGACATTTCTCTCTCTTATTAAAAAAGCTTCTGAGAGGACAAAGAGACTACAGCAGGCAAGGCTACTTGCCTTGCACATGACAGACCCAGATGCAATCCTCAGCAACACATCTGTTTCACTGAGCAAAGCCAGGAGTGGTTACTGAACACAGAGCCAGAAATAATCCCTAAGCACCCTGTGTAGGACCCCCAAGGAAAAATAAATAAGTCCATAAATCTCTTGAAAATTCCCTGGGGAACTGTAACACTCAGTTCTCTTCACAGAAGCAAATATCAGTAGGCTTTTATATTCTGGATAGAAATAAGGATTGACTATAATTTGGTGGCACTTCCATGGGAGCTTTTATATTCTTATGTAAATGTTTAGGTCTATTAATCTTAGCTGGTCCAAGTCATCTCAGGCTTTATTCTGATGGGGCAAATTGGGAACACTTCCCTATTTCCCTATTCCCTATCAGTCAATGTGAGATTGGTGAACTCACACTCATTGATTATATTTGTATTATGTTGTCTACCCAAGAGTCCAAGGTTATATTTCAAGCAGAACTGCATGAACGAAGAGTAGGTGATAGTAATTTCCGAAGTATATGAAGCTAAATTGCTCTGAAAAGGACTGGAAAACAAAACCAGTAATGTCTAAATGTCTGTTCTTTACAACAAATAAAGTGCATTTCTTATGCCTATATTTTATAATCCAAATATCATTTCTAATGGAGTGTAGGATAAAGGGAACTCCCTTTTATTTTCTTCTGGAGAGGGTGGGAGGAGGCCTTTGGATCATACCGTCCATGGCTTCGTGTACAGGGATCACTGCTGGAGTTCTCAGGAGAACAATTTTGGTGTTGGAGATCCAACCAGGGTCTGTCACATGCAAGGTAAGTATTTTATCCTGTAATATTTTTCTAGTCCCAGATTGACCTTCTTGAGTGCAGATAAACTAGACTATAGATCAATGAATTATGACCTGTAGCACTGTAGCACCGTCATCCCGTTGTTCACCAATTTGCTCGAGCCGAGCAGGCACCAGTAACATTTCCATTGTGAGACTTATTACTGTTTTTGGCATGTCAAATAAACCACGGATATATTTAGTAACACCTTTTTTTATATGATTTTAAATTTTTATTAATATTTTGAGGTAATATGTTTATAAAAGTGTCAACATTATGATTCACTGCACCTCCTCATCTTCAAAGAGCTTAATAACTTCCTGTGATATATTAATCTTACTCCTAGCCTACACCTTCAGAACCCTCTAATACTTCTCTTGTTAGAATGATTTTGTAATTCAAGAACAAGGGTTTGTCATAATCTTATACTGTATGTTCCCTTGCTTTGTCTATATGCTACAGATCTGTGAGATTATCTGGTATTTGTCATTTTTTTTTTAAGTTATGCACTTGTTTTATTCTTTTTTTTTTTGGTTTGTTTCTGTTTTTTTTTTAAATTTTATTAGTTTATTTTTAATTAGAGAGTCAACGTGAGGGTACAGTTACAGATTTATACATTTTTGTGCTCATGTTTCCCCCATACAAAGTTCAATAACCCATCCCTTCACCAGTGCCCATTCTCCACCACCAGTAAACCCAGCATCCCTCCCACCCTCCCCAGTCCCGTCTCCCCCCACCCCACACTGCCACTATGGCAGGGTCTTCCCTTTTGTTCTCTCTCTCTGATTAGGTGTTGTGGTTTGCAATAAAGGTATTGAGTGGCCATTGTGTTCAGTCTCTAGTCTATATTCGGCCCGCATCACCCTTCCCCCACATGACCTCCGACCACATTTTACTTGGTGGTCCCTTCCCTGAGTTACCCAGAATGAGAGACCAGCCTCCAAGCCATGGAGACAACCTCCTGGTACTTATTTCTACTATTCTTGGGCATTAGTCTTATAGTCTATTGTGCTGCAATTTTACGTTATTTATAAAACCAGCCGTATGTCTTTGCTTATGTGTAGTCAATAACTTTTCATTAATTTTGCTTTTTATTTTGTTTTGGGGGTCATACCTGGCTGTGCTCAGAGCTTACTCCTAGCATTACATTCACTGGTTACTTCTGATGGGCTCTGGGGTTCTGGGGATCAAATAGGACTCAGCTGCCTACACGACAAGAGGCTTACTTCCTGTATGACCTCTAAACTCCATGTTTATTTTTCATTCTTTAATATTGTAATTGAGTAGTTACAACTCTGAAGATCTTATAAAGCTTAAAACATTACTATCTGGTCTTCTATGTTTGCAATATTTGTGTATTTTCAAATTAATAATGCACTTATGGAACACCCCACCATACTCCCTGGTCTTTTTTTGCCAGATAAGGAGTCATCAGCTACCCAGAAGAGAAATACCAACCCAGTCTTGAATTACAAACTCATTCTACAAGAGAAGTACTAGGGGGTTATGAAGAGGTAGACTAGGAGTAAGATTAGTATATCACAGGAAGTTATTAAGCTCTTTGGTGATGAGGAAGTGCTAGCACCCAGTCTTGGATTTTCAACCTCCACAAAAAATTTCACTTATTTATAATTTAATCTGTTACTGTTACTGTTTTTGGCGTATCAAATACGCCACGGGTAGCTTGCCAGGGTCTGCCATGCAGGTGACAACAAGTTTCACAATGGAGAAATTACGGGTGCCTGCTCGAGGAAATAATTTAATCTACTCAGTATGTAGTACCTTGCTTATAAAAGTCTGAACATGACTAAAATCCCCTTTCACCTCTTTGGTGTATTCACTTTAGTCACCTTGCTCATACACACCTAGCTACAGTGTTTGCTGTGGGTCATATCTTTTTGTTTTAGTATGTGGACCAAAAACAGCACTGCCACTGAGATCAAACTCAGCATCTAGGTCATGCATGCCAGGAATCAGACTAGCCGTCTATTGCCTGCAAAACAGGCACAGGAATTTTGCCACTGAACCACATTCCCATCTACCCTAGACATGACTCTAAGTAGAAAAGGAATTGCAAATTCTTGAACTACGGTAACATTTGGATGTCCAGAAATGATCTTTTATGTTCCAAGGTAGCACATGAAGAACTCTTATCCTCAGCTTTTCATTCTCATTTCCTATTCCCTCTTAACCACCGCCATCTGAAGAGTAGTGCCTGAACAAGTGGCCATTAATTTAGCAGATTCAACTTGTCAAAGCTCTTTAAGCAAAACCTATGCATTAAATCACACAACCCTCAGCAAAATTTTAGTAACTCAATGCCCATGATACATACTGCTAATAGAATATACTCAATATAAAATGCAACCTGAGCTCTTCTAATCAGAGTTGTCACAAGTATGATTAATTTAGTGAAATCGCCCATAGTCCATCTGAGAGAACAAGTCATTCACAGGCAATTGTTGCTGGATTAAAACCTAAGGTGATAATTTTAAGTGTGCGAAATGAACTTCTATGAAACTTTTTTATTTTCTGACCCAATAATTTCCCACAGAGGAAAGCTAATCTAGTCCCCTTTCAATATCTTATTAGTTCATTCCAGTGACTTAAAAATCTTCAGTGCTGGGGGCTGGAGCAATAGCATCACGGGTAGGGTGTTTGCCTTGCACATGACCAACCGGGTTCGATTCCCAGCATCCCATATGGTCCCCCGAGCATCTCCAGAAGTAGTTCCGAGTGCAGAGCCAGAAGTAATCCCTGGGTATCGCCAGGTGTGACCCAAAAAGAAAAAAAAAACTTCAGTGTTAAAGCTCAGTATCATTCAGAAAAATCCCACACTATCATCTTGAGATTCTGGACATCCCGATAAATCCATCTCAACTACAGATACTCAGGGCTAAGAGAATTGTTGGCTGCAAAATACCATGGGGAACCAAGTTAAGATTGCAATCTTATTCAATCTTGGGATTTTGTTGCATGTTTTAAATATTTAAGACTTGTTTTCCTCAATATGGAGTGTGCTACCCTCTCTATGATTACCCTTGGCCCTTTGTGGCTCTTGATCACTGACTTTTACCTGATTTGTCTCTTGAGATAATCAAGGTTTTGTCTGGCCTTAGGTACTCCTGTCACTCTCTATTATTTATATTCTTTTTCAGAAGGAAGGAGAATAAAATAACTCAAATGAGTTCTTGTCTGATTCGGATTTCTTAGCTTCACAGCAATCTTTGAGAAACCTTTTTTATTGCTTTCTTTACATTTTAGAGGCCCACAGGAGGGGGTAGAATTACTTTTATCTTTAATATATTATTTCTAACTCTTTAAGATGATTTATGACTAGAGTTTAAGATAAAGCATCAGGAAAGAGAGAGCAAAAGGGAATGTCCTGCCACAGAGCGGGGTGGGGAATGGGTAATGGGGTTGGGATGGTGGGAGGGATGCTGGGACCATTGGTGGTGGTAAATGGGTATTGATGGAGGGATGGGAACTCAATCATTATATGACTGAAATGCAAGCATGAAAGTTTGTAAGTAAGTAACTGTACCTCACGGTGATTCACTAATTAAAAAAAGTTACAAAGTAAAAAAAACATATAAAGCATTAATCCTTAATATTACAGGATACAAATTAAAATTAAATATGAGGTTGTTACATCACCAGAATTTATTCTGGAGGGAGAGTTAATAAGGATCCCCTGAAACATCTCTTCTCTCTTTTGCACCAAATCATTTCCCATCAGAAGATATTATATAGGAACTAGGGTCAGGAAGTACATGTACTTTATTCCTGCTCACCTTTCCATTGTCAAGCTAAGTGTATCACCATTGTCAGTAGTAGTACACAAGTGTTCCTGCAAAAGGTGTTCATATATTTAGTAGCCAGCATTGTCGGTCAGCAGGTATACTGTAAATAGCACTCCAGTGAATACTTGTAGGTATTCTTCTGATACACTGAATAATAGATTTTCTGACATCCAGAAAATGCATAGTTTCTAATGATAGTTAATAGTAAGCATATATGGGTGCACAAAGTATGCTATAAATTTAGTTAAGTTCTTCATAAAAATTATCTTACATAATTCACACATATCTAAAATGATAGATTTCTTTTATAATATTTATTTTTAGGGATGATTTTTAAAATTCAATTTCTCTGGCATTTATTGTGTTTAATGAAATGCTTGTCAGACAAATTTATAAAAGTTATTGTCTATAACATAATAACTAGCCCAAACAGATTTTTCATGAACAGACATAATGCAGATCAAAGTAATCTAAATTGATATGATTTTTCCTCATACCACAGAAGTTTTTATTGTCTCTTCAAAAAGTTTCCTTTTGTTTTAAAGTTTTTAAATTAATTTACAGTTAATAAAGTTATAGTTGACAAGTAAATTATATGTATATGTGTTGTACAACTTGGTGATGTTTTTGTGGGATAGTTTGAGCCACCCTCAGCAGTGCTTAGGACTTAATCTACTTCTCTCTCTTTTTGGCCAGGGAAAACTCCTGGTGATACTCTGGGTATCATATATAGTGCTTGGGACTGAACCACACATAGAAGACAATTAACTTACGTCCTGTACTATGTCTCCAGCCCTCAAATGGTGATTATATAGATTATGAAGTAATTGCTAAGCCAAATTAATTGGCATACACAATCAGTTCATGTATTTGTTACTTTCCTTTCATGTGAGAACACTTAAATGTTACCCTCTTAGCAAATTTCATGCATATAAAATAGCATATCAATTATATTCACATTACTGTGCATTAGAACTCCAGGATTTATTCATTTGTTGCAGCTAAAACTGTACTTTTTGACCAACATCTTATCCCTCAATTACCTGCCCCTGACAACCACCATTCTATTCTCTATTCTTCTTGGCTTGTGTGTATAAGTGACATTCAGAATATCCCCATATATTAACTGGTATTAAGTATGCTCAAATGGACATGGGAGTGCAGAGATTTTGTTTTTTTGATACTGATTTTATCCTTTTGAGAAGTGGGAGTAGTTTGAAATGATTAGATTTGATAGTTTAGGCAGATTATGTGGTCTCTGTGTGGCAAAAAACGGGGTTTACTCCTAATTCTCTGGCTTTCTGATAAGTGTCATTAGTCTTTAAGTGTCATTGTATCTTCAGAGATGTAGCTAGTTAGCTATTAGTACAATACATATTTCTTCCTTCCTTCCTTCCTTCCTTCCTTCCTTCCTTCCTTCCTTCCTTCCTTCCTTCCTTCCTTCCTTCCTTCCTTCCTTCCTTCCTTCCTTCCTTCCTTCCTTCCTTCCTTCCTTCCTTCCTTTTTTTCTTTATTTTAAAGAATTGCTTTGCAAAGAACCCCTTTGGACATTAGCAATACCTGGAAAATGGCTTTTCAAATATGAGAACATCATTTATTACTACTAATCAGTCAATCTGACAGTTTCTCATTGGAAAGAATAAAATTTATTTTTGTCTCTAGAGCTTGATATTTAGTAGGTAGAAAGTAGTTGAATGTATCATGACTGAAGAAATTGACCATAAATATATAAGAGCCCTGTGAATTGCAAGCATTCTTACTTTCTACAACTCAATGTTCACTCTTGGTATACATTTAGAAACACTTTTTAGCCACATTAAAGTATTTGTTTGGAATAATAGTGAGCGCCATCATATTTAATAGAGATGTCAGTGGCTTACAAACATTTAATCTTCCACATCTCTATCCAACTTTCAGTGAATATACAGGTCTGAAATGGGTGCAAGATCATTATTCATACCAGTAAGAATCTCTTGTTTGATTCAAGGTGTCAAAAGTAAAACACTGATTTTAATGCACCATGATAAATACAAAAAAGAGATATAAATAATGGTTTTGGGAACTATATAAAGGAATATTTTCTTGTCCACAAAATGTTCACCGATAAGTAAAAAAATTAAAAGAGAGATTTGAATATGAAACATAGTTTACAATAAAACCAAAATACTATTTAATATTTAAATAGAACAGTTAATTTAAAATTACTTCAAGATTTAAAACTACAAAATACCTATAAGAAAACATCAGTGAATTGCTCAATGATATCTATCTTAGAAATGCCTTTGTGACTCATATTTGGAATATAATGAAAACAGAGTAAGATAATGAACAGAAAAAAGACAACACTTAAATTCTCACCAAAACAAACCAAAACAAAACACACGCAAAATCATTCATTGTCAAAGGTAAGGGGATGGTCTGAAAGGCTGGGTAGGGAGGGCTAATTGAAAATTAGTGGAAAATCATTAGAACTTTGGTGCTTGTTGTGATGTGGCCTCAGATTTTTAGAGATGTGTGTTCTAGACTGGTAAAAGTTATCATAAGACCAAAACATTAACAACCATAACAACAATGCTTAAAAGGGGCTTGTCAAGGTGCAGACAGGGGTGCGTTGAGGGGGTCGAGGGGAGCAGGCACAGAATCTGGGAAGACTGGTGAAGGGAAGTTGGCACTGGTGGTGGGATTTGTGCTGGAACACTTTAAGTCTAAAACTCAATGGTGAATAATCTTGTAAATCATAGTGCTGTAGTAAAATAAAATTTAAAAAATTGATAATCCAAAGACATAACTTAAATGGTGCTATAAACTAGTGTCACCTCTCAAAGGAAAAAAATTCTTCTGTAACACTGCCAAAAGGAATGTAGCTCTGCCAATATCTTGATTTAATCCAGTAAAATTAATTTTGAACTCCTGATCTTCAGAACTGAAAGATACATTTGTATTCTTTCAAGTTATTAAATTTGTGATAATTTATTTCAGTAACAATACAAAAACATATTCATAATTTAAAGGCAGAGAAAAGTGATTTGAATTTTCTACTGTTTCCTAGACAAGTATTCCTGGATGTCTATTCCTTTGTTGAACTCTGCTTTGCAAAGCTCAGTTTCCTGGTTAGCTAATATAGTACATTATAGGGTTCTTGAGCATTATAATGCTGATCACTCAACATGTCTTAACAAACAGAATAGAGTGAGGTTACCCTTAAGCCTTGAGTCCAGCACTGAAATATTTTGAGGGAAAGGGAAGTGAATATTCCTTCAAAGTTACATGAAGATCAAGTGAGGTGCAATGAAAGCTTTACTGTTGCGACAATGCAACATGCAGGGTGAGAAAAAGACGAGGATGAAGCAGTATGAGGATAACATACTGTAGCACTGTCCTCCCGTCGTTCATCTATTTGCTCAAGCGGGCACCAGTAACGTCTCCATTGTGAGACTTGTTAGCACAGTGGGTAGGGCGTTTACCTTGCATGTGGCCGACCCGGGTTCGATTCCTCCGTCCCTCTCAGAGAGCCCGGCAAGCTACCGAGATTATCCCGCCCGCATGGCAGAGCCTGGCAAGCTACCCGTGGGGTATTCGATATGCCAAAACAAAACAAAACAAAACAAAAACAACCAGTAACAACAACAAGAGGATAACATACTGCAAATACTTTATATGTATTTGTAAGGAGGTTCAATTTTACCTAACTTAATAGAAAACCTGGAGTCATCTTTCTTCCCCCCTTACCGGGACCCTGGTCTCCATGTCTGATTGCCTGGGCATATTTGCAGCACCATGGAGTGAGTTCAGGACCTTGTTCTTTCCCCGTGAGCTTTCTAAGCTGCTGGTACATTTTCATACCTATTCTAACTGGAGATTTCTAACAGTTGAGCTGTCAGGATTGCGGCAGTGCAGTTGGGTGACACTGGAATTAGACCTCTTCCCCTTGCTCTTGACAGCTAGGAGCTTTCAGTGACTGAGTGATCAAGCAGAGCAGACTTAAGAGAGTGAGGACCGTGAGGACTGTCAATGACATGTTATTTCGAGAGATGTCTCAACTGTTGGTAAAGAAGAGTAGTGGAGATGTATTTGTAATGAGAATGTAATAGTATGAAAATGTAAAATTCTCTGCAGTTTTAAAATACTTATGATTAATCCTTATGATTAACACAGTTGTCATTATCGTCATAATAAAAATGCACATTTCTTGAGTGCTTTATTTTGTGCCAGGCATAGTGCTAATTGCTTTCCAATGTTTATCCCAACGTCTTCTTTTTTAAAAAAAAATTACTTTACTTAAACAGCATGATTTGCAAAGTTGTTCACAATGCAATTGTTTCAGGTATTCAATATTCCAACACAAGTCCCACCACCGATGTGCCCTACCTCCACCATATCCCTACTTTCCTACCAATCCCCTCTAAGCCTGTTCCCCTAGCAGGCAGTAATTAATTTACTTTATATCGCTAATTACAGCATACATCTCATGCAAGTGTTGCTAACTTCATGGTCTGAGGATTTACTGAGCTGTTGGGTGTGAGTTGAGCCTTCTGTATTGTTTTCACTCCTTGAGCTTAGTAGGATTCTACCCAATCTTTCCATGTAATTTCCTTGTTTCTCCTGGCTATCAGCTCTGTGAAGTTTGGAGGCAGCACGCTTCACGGACTTCAGAGCTGGGAAGATGAGATGCAGGTGTCTCTCTGACCTCTCTGAGGTAAGTCCTTTTGCGGGTCCGTTTCTCCGAAGCTGTGGGAATCAGTGGTGGTGGGTGGGTGGAGCTCTGTGCCTTTGGTGGGGCAGGAACTTCTTTGCACTCATCCTGCTTAAAGTCCAGAGATCCTAACTGGGTGGAAGCCATACCTTTCTGGCATAAGTCAGCTACAGCATCTCTCTGAGATCAGTCCTGAAGTTCTTATCCCAACATTTTAATAATTTTGTACCCTCAAATAAGATGGAAAACGTGCATAGAAAGGGTAAGGTAACAAGGTTGCTTCACTTGTGAGGTGTAAAGGCAGAACAGCCGTTTTGATGTCAAGAAGGAGCGCTTTACCTGCTGTGCACATTCCCATCTTTGTCTCCGTGGTGCAATCTCATAGTGAAGCCATTTTGATTAATTCTTTGAATCCTTATAATCTAAATTAAGGATCCATGAAGGACCTTCCTCCAGTGTACTCAATTACATTCTTTCTAGATCTATACAAGAGTCAGCTCCTGGTATAACAGTTTCTTTATGAGCCCATCCTTCAATCTAAGCAGTCATACATGCTAGAAACCATTTAACCACTAAACATCTTTATGGCCATTGATTTATGCCCTCCTCTTTGTTTTGCAGATGAAATATCAGCCTTTGATGAAGCAACAGAGCACTACTAATGTTGGTACTCTAAATATATCGCCAATTAATTTAAGTGGGTAGAAATGAACTTTATCAAAATCTGTTGGTGACAGAGACTGCTGTTTGTCACAATATAGCAATATAGTAAATAAATCGAATCAGTTTTTACTTTCTAGAAGTGCACTAGAGGTAATGGTGACTTATTCTAAAGGCTAGGGCTCATGCTTGTGTGCACCTGATATCTGTTTTACCCCGGATGCTGAAAGACCTCCTTAGCATCACATGCTATAGCTCTGGAGACTTCTGAACATGTGTAGTTGTAACTCTGGACGTCTCCAAGCTCTAGTGGGGTTTCCCTGGTAGATATCTGGGCTTTAGAACTAAGAAGTGCTCGGACAAGCCTCACCCATGAAGGAACTGACAGAGGAATCCTGGTATGTGGGACCCGTGGCTGAGATCTCCAAGCCTCCTTGGATTGGACTGGGCCTCCTCCACCCAGGTCCCCAGTTTTCCAGTAGCTGGCAGTCACACCCACAAACTGCCCAGCCCTCCCTGCTTCATGTAATCTCATCCATCAGCCAAGATCCAGAGACTATAAAACCAAGCTCCTGGAAGAGAGCGATGCAGTATTTCTGGACCTCTTATACTCTAAACCACTGATGTACCTAAAGTAGCACATGTGTGTTTGGTCTTAACATTCTTGCTTGTATTCTTATATACATGGGCTTAAATGGCCACAGAATGAAATACAACAACCTTCACACACTTCACTCTTATTATGATGGGAAGATGCTCGCTGGTTGGGTAGGTGTTTGAATATTATCAGTAATGAATGAATGTGAACTACTTTATGAAAATAAAATGGATAAAAATATCAAATAAAAAAGGACTAAGACAAATAATCTAGTTCTGGGTTACCAAAAAGATAGCGTTTGGTCCATATAATAGTCAATGCATCACTACTGGGAGGGATCTATAGATTATACCACAATATTCGTTTTTATATTTGCAATTTACAGCTCATACTGACTATTAGTTGAACACAAATTAGCAAATAAGGAAACTGGGTGGTGTTCTACATATTAGTGAAGCTTAAGGCAGAGACAGAATGAGGATTAGATTCAGAGGGACCAGAGAAAAATAGCTACATCATTTCACTGGGGATATAAACTTTACTGTAAATAAGGGCAGCTGGGAACCTAGTGTAGTGAGTCAAATTGCAAGACAAATATGTATCCCAGATATGAAAGCTTATTATATCAGGATAGAGACTTTGTTTCTTCTTTCTCACTCGTAGCAGTATGGAACTTCCATCTTATTAAGACTATGATTATCTCAATAAATATTTGGTGACCAGGATTTTACCGTTCAGGGGCTGGAACATTAGTAAAGCAGGTAGAGCTCTTGTCTTGCATGTAGCTGACTCTGGTTGTATCCTAGGCAGCCCATATGGTTCCTCAAGCACTGCCATGAATGATCCCTGTGTTTAGAGTCATCAGTAAGCCCTGACACTGCCACGTATGGACCAAAAACAAACAAAAAGATTTTACTGGTCTATATGAAGTAATCAAAAATTCAGACACATCTAGAAGGAACCTGTGATAAGTAAGTTGGGGGCTTGCTTACCTTCAATAGTTGATCATTCATGAGCTGAATATTTAGTTCTCTTGTCTATCTTCCCTTTGTCCATTTGGAAATTTCTTCAGGACATTTCTACCTTTGAACCAAGTGGTATACCTGACTTTGGACATAGGAAATACTTATCAAGATGAGAAAAATTAAATTACTCTGTCACTGTTATCCTGTTGTTCATTGATTTATTTGAGTGGTTGCCAGTAATGTCTCCATCCGTCCCAGCCCTGAGATTTTAGCATCCTCTTCTTACTCGTCTTTCCCAACAATTGGAGGCTCTTCTCAGGATCAGATGAATGGACCTGCTACTGTTACTGTATTTGGCATATTGAATATGCCACGGGGAGCTTGTCAGGCTCTTCAGTGCAGGCGGGATACTCTCGGTAGCTTGCTGGGCTCTCCGAGAGGCAAATATATATATTTCCCTTTATGATAATGTGAAGTGGCCTCACAGTCCAGAAATAAGTTCACTCATGTGTGAGTATGTGGAAAGAGGCCTGGAGCATGGTGGTTGTTGGATAGTGGAGGTCGGCTGCTGGGGCTGGGTCCATTGGGGCAGGGAGGACTCTCACCCATCCCCATCTGGGGCGACCCTGGCATAGAGTCCGGTGGCAGAGTTATGGGGGCCTCATTTTATGCTCCCTTCCGGGAAAAGCAGCCATGAGTTCTGGACGATGGCCGATGAGGAAATTATCTGGCACCAGCAGGAGGTAGTTTATGGGTATGATCCTTGGGTAGCCGGAGATTCTATATTTTAAATTGTTACTAGTTTTTAATTCTCCCTAAGATTGACAAAGGAAGGGAGGAAGGAAGGAAGTGTCATTGTATCTTCAGAGATGTAGCTAGTTAGCTATTAGTACAATCCATATTTCTTTCTCTGTTCCTTCCTTCCTTCCTTCCTTCCTTCCTTCCTTCCTTCCTTCCTTCCTTCCTTCCTTCCTTCCTTCCTTCCTTCCTTCCTTCCTTCCTTCCTTCCTTCCTTCCTTCCTTCCTTCCTTCCTTCCTTCCTTCCTTCCTCCCTTCCTCCCTTCCTTCCTCCCTTCTTTCCTCCCTCTCCTTCTTCCTTCCTTCTTTCCTTCCTCCCTCCCTCCCTCCTTCCCTCCCTCCCTCCTTCCCTCCCTCCCTCCCTCCTTCCCTTCCTCCTTCCACTCCCTCCCTCCCTCCTTCCCTTGCTCCTTCCCCTCCCTCCCTCCCTGCCTCCCTCCCTACCTCCCCTCCTTTCCTCCCCTCCCTCCCTTCTCTTCCTTCCTTCCTCCCTTCCTCCCTTCCTTCCTCCCTCTCCTTCTTCCTTCCTTACTTCCTCCCTCCTTCCCTCCCTCCCTTTCTCCTTCCCCTCCCTCCCTCCCTCCCCTTCTTTCCTCCCCTCCTTTCCTCCCCTCCCTCCCTTCTCTTCCTTCCTTCCTCCCTCCCTTCCTTCCTTCCTTCCTTCCTTCCTTCCTTCCTTCCTTCCTTCCTTCCTTCCTTCCTTCCTTCCTTCCTTCCTTCCTTCCTTCCTTCCTTCCTTCCTTCCTCCCTTCCTCCCTTCCCTCCCTCCCTACCTCCCTCCCTCCCTACCTCCCTTCCTTTCCTCCCCTCATTTCCTCCCCTCCCTCCCTTCTCTTCCTTCCTTCCTTCCTTCCTTCCTTCCTTCCTTCCTTCCTTCCTTCCTTCCTTCCTTCCTTCCTTCCTTCCTTCCTTCCTTCCTTCCTTCCTTCCTTCCTTCCTTCGTTCCTCCTTTCCTTTCTTGCTTTTTCTCATTTTTTCTTGTCCCCATGGTTTATAACTTACTGTTTCTGGCACTTCTAAACTGAACAAAATGCTTCTAAATAGCAACTGTATAAAATAAATCAAAGAAGAAATAAAAAAGATTTTTCAAAATTAATGAGACTGAAGAAACAAACTACTGGAACCATGGGACACAGCAAGGGCAGTACTAAGGGGGTAATTTATAGCAATTTAGACAGTAATAATAGAAATGAAAACAGAAATAAATGCATAGCAATCAAGGTAAAAGTACATCACGTCAATGAAACCAGGAGCTGGTTCTTTGAAAAAATAAATAAGATAGTAAATTAAACAAGATAGTAAATCCTAAGCAACAGTCAACAGAAAAAATTAGAAAATGCACAGATGAATTTAATCAGAGACTAAAAAGTGGAAATTACCACTGACCCCCCATAATTGCAAAACATCGGGAGACGTTACTGCAATGAACTCTATATTGTCATGTTGGAGAATCTTGAAGAAATGGATGAATTCCTAGAAGCATCTAGTCTCCCACAACTGGACCAGGACGAAGTGAAAACCTAGAGTATATCAATTAGAAGCAAGGGACTGGTAGAGTAATTAAAAATATCCAAGACAGAAATGCTAATCCACATGTTAAAGTAAACTAATAAATGAGTGAATTCCAGTTCTTTTCCTGAGTGGAGGTGAGAAAGTGCGTATGAAGCTGCAGGACCAGAGAGTGTGCTCTTAGGTAGATCAGGTGGGATGCATTAACAAAGTTCAGAACCTAATAATTTGCATTATCAATTCTCATAATGGTAGTAGTAGAAAACCTGCTAAATAGTCCTTTTATTGCAATATATTATCTTTTATTCGATGCTTAAGTCTTTGACTTGCATTAGGTTTTGTGTAGCATAGCAGAGAAAAACTTAAAATAACATTTTGTCATTTCCAAATATTCTGTTCCAGGGAATAGGTCACAAATATTTATTCATATTTAATACACTTTGTCTAGGTATCAACTGCTTTACAGACTCACTATACCAAACATTTTATTTAAAAGGCATTTAAACTTTCTTAGACTTTGAAAAAAATATCAAACAGAACATATGCTTAAATATGTCCTTGTGGAGAGACTTTATTTTTAATTTAAATTTCTATTTGTGTTGTAATAATATAAACTTCAAATTGTTCTCTGGCTTAGTGCATAAATTTCTGAAAAATCATTTAAAATATCCTCCAAAACAAGCATGAAAATGTGTGAATCTGTAACTGTACCCTCACTGTGACTCACTAATTAAAAAATAAATAAATTTAAATTAAAAAAAAAAGAAAAAAAGAAAAAAAAGAAAACATCTCCCTTCTTGTCTATCCCAGGTGGTTTCTCAAAATAGCATATTTATCATCATCAATATAAATCTCATTATAAACACACATTAGGCACCCATATGTACATTCTGTTCTGTTGCTCAATCCCAAAGTTCTTGGGAAAAAGAAATACAATAACATGAATCTAAAAATTTTGTTGTTTGTTTTTGGGGAGGGCACATTTGGCTGTGCTAAGGGCTTATTCCTGGTTCTGTGCTCAGGGATGACTCCAGGTGGTGGTCAGGGGATCATCTGATTTCAGAGACTAAAGTGGAGAAATTACAACAGACCCCTAAGAATTGCAGAAGATCACAATATGTTATTACAGTGAACTCTGTATTGCCAATCTGGAGAATCTTGAAGAAACGCATGAATTCCTAGAAGCATCTGACCTCCGATAACTGGACCAGGTGGAAGTAAAAAACCTAAACAAACCACTTAGGTAATGTGTGCTACTGGGGAGTGGACCTGAGTAGGCCACATGTAACGCAAGCAACTTAGTTGTTGTACTATTACTCTGGCTTGGAAAGTCTATTAAAATCTACCAACCTTGTTTCAGAGACTCATAAATAAATCTTGAAAGAGATTAGTAGCCACAAAAATTTTTCAGATACCCATTCCCAGATGTGCTCTCCAGGGCCATCTCAGCAGGTGGCTGGGCCAGCTCCTACCCTCCCAAAGCCCTGGCCAAAGTTCCCACGCCCTAGAGCAAAGCCACAGCCATGTCTTCAGCTAGACTCCCCAGTTAAATATCCTGGATTTTCTGGAGCAACATCTCCAAATTCTAGGACACTGATATTCCACAGGAGTATACCAGAATGGATGGGATGCTTACATAGACACCAACCAATCTTTTTTTTAAAAAAGTTTAAATAAAAAAAAATTTAATAGTGAATCACCGTGAGGTACAGTTACAGACTTACAAACTTTTGTGTTTTACTTTTAGTCATACAATGATTGAGTACCCATCCCTCCACCAGTGCTCATTCTCCATCACCAATGATCCCAATATCCCTCCCACCACCCCCTCCCCACCCATCCCACCCAGCCTCTGTGGCAGGGCATTCCCTTTTTTGTTCCCTTTTTGTTTGATCATATCTCAACAAATCTGAGAGAAGTCGAAATATGTATGAGACTAGTATCTTGTGTAAATTAAAATGGTGATGCCTACTTATGATAGGCATCTCTCCTTTTGAAGCCTACTAATCTTGACTAACAAAAACACTAACAAAAAAGGCTTAACTTGCAATAATAGCTCAGTAAACTCTCAGACAAGGACTTACTGTCTCCAATGTGAGACAAAAACAACTTTTACAAATTTTATATTGAAATTTTTTTTTATCATTCCATCAGTCAGTTAGTGGTTGCAAGCAATATAAAGTAAAATATTGTGGACCCACATGGGGGCAGGCTTGAAGGGTGTTTGGGAAAATGAAGACAATAGTGGGGAAAGGTGACAGTGGTGGTGGGATGGGTGTTGGAACAAATTATCATGAAAAACTTTGCAAACCATGGTGTTAACAAAGTTATTAAAAAGTATTTAAAAAGGAGAAAAATTCCTATTTAGGGCTAGAGCAATAACTCAGGGGTTAAGGCACTTGCTTTCCGTGCAGTTGACGCTGGTTCGATTCCTGACTCTCTGTGTTCCCCAAGTACTGCCAAAGCAGAGCATGGAACAGCACCTGAGTGCTGATAGGTCTGTCCTCAGTCTCCAGATTCTATCTATTTCCATTAAAGTCACCATTTTAATTTACACGAGATACTAGTCTTGCACATTTCTCAGCTTCTCTCAGATTTATTGAGATATGATCGATATATAGCATTGTACAAGCTAAAACTTGTACATTAGTACCATGTAATGACTTGATAATTAAATGTCTAGGTACCTCAATTACTATTATTCATAAAAAATACCCAATTGATTTACTAATTTATTTATTTTTAATTTTTTGACTTAAGTCCACACTTCACTCTTTAGTTATTACATGGGAGTTTAGCTTCAACTGACATGACCAAAGTGAGTTCATTGAATACTATTTAAATGCTGAGAACACAGCATTCTATGAGCAAATACACCACGACAATATGTGAATTACTCAATACTTTCTTATCATACTAAAAGTATGAATTAACTTTTAATATAATGAGAAACTCTAAGTTTGCAGTAATTCCAAATGTGGCAAATCTTTACCAGTGCATAACATTTTCAGTGACTGTGAAAAATAGCAGAGTGATTGGAGCCTTGAAGCCTTCTCCCTACAACTAAAAAAGGACCCAGAACAGGCATGCATAACTGAGCATTTCATCTTGGAAGTTGCTTATTGAATTAATAAGACAAGTCAATTAATGTAATGCTCTGTTGCTTCAGGATAAAACATGAAAATGGAAAAACGTGGGTCTGTTTACCATATTGAGTTCAAGCAACCGGGAAGACTCTGAACAAAACATCCTCTCCTCTCTGTCTTAAAGACAAACTCAATGTGACTTCTCTTATGAACTGAAATGTGGTCTCTCAAACACAAAAGTGAATATGTTTCTGGCTAACCCCCAATGTGATTGCATTTGGAAATAGGGCTCTCGAGAGCAGCTGTGGTTTTTGGAGGCAGCCCTTGTGGGACCCTGATCAAATGTGATTAGCTTCTTTATATGAAGAGAGCAGAACGTTTCCTCTCACCCTTCACCACACAGAAGTGAGAAGGTGAAGGCCTACAAATGAGAGAGTTCTTTTCAGGTGCTTAGTCAGCTAGCACCTTAATCTTGACTTGCTTTCGGAATACTAAGAAAATAGATTTTGTGAGTTATGCCACTCAGTCTATAGCACTTCATTATGGCAGTTCAAGCTGAAAGAGTACAGCTTCCAAGCATCTTCTTATGATGCTCTGGAAAGGAGTCTGATGGAGACTGATGGGAGTTCACCAAGCGGGTCTTTACTTCCTGTGCACATAGCTAGGGTGCATTTCCAAGCCTACATGGTAGCTATGTGGGACCAGGATCTGTACTTAATTAAATGTGACTAGTTGTATTTCATGTTTATTTCAGACCTGTCTCTTAACATCTCTAGGACAGTCTTCTGACTTACTGCCTTTACTCTACCTACTGTTCAGAACTCAGGAGCTCAAATGGAAAACTGCAAAGAAATAAGTCTCTCAGATATTTAATCCCAGTTTATAAACCCTTTGTTTTCATGAAAAACTTGAGTCCATAGCATTGATTGAAAAAAATACAAATTTAATGAAACTGTAACTTAATTTTAACATTTCCTTCTATTATGAATTTAGTAAACTACATCCTTGTCACTGTCCTCCCGTTGCTCATCGATTTGCTCAAGCAGGCACCAGTAATGTCTCCATTGTGAGACTTGTTGTTACTGTTTTTGGCATATAGAATATGCCACAGGTAACTTGCCAGGCTCTGTCGTGCGGGCGGCATAATCTCGATAGTTTGCTGGGGTCTCTGAGAGGGGCAGAGGAATCAAACCTGGGTCGGCTGCATGCAAGGCCCTACCCATTGTGCTATCACTTCAGCCCTAGTAAACTACATAATATTAATATTTCCTATGACAACACTTAAAGAAATCACAGATACTTCAGACTTTTTATTTTTGCATTTATTAAGATATTTTATATAAAACTGCTTTAAAATTGTTATATGTATTAAACTGATTTTATTTAATGCTTTAATAAAGAAGCACATATGTAATTATATTTAATATTTTAAAATATTTTATTTAGAAGGGGTAGGGTGTTTACCTTATATGCAGCCAACCTGGGTTCAATTCCTCCATCCCTTTCAGAGAGACCGGCAAGCTACCAAGAGTATCTTGCCTGCATGGCAGAGCCTGGCAAGCTACCCATGGCGTATTCAATATGCCAAAAACAGTAACAACAAGTCTCACAATGGAGATATTACTGGTGCTCGCTCGAGCAAATCGATGAACAATGGGACTACAGTGCTACAGTGCTACTGAATTTTAACATAATTTTCTCTAAGTACTATATCTTTTATGCATTCAAAGCTATTTTTCTAAAAATCTTTAACAAAATTTACCAGACTCTCAAAGGACCAAATTTCAAAGATTAAGAATCTAGTACCTGTTAAGAGGAACTAAGAATCTCAGTACCAGTTAAGAGGAACCTATTTCATTTTGGAGAAATAAACATTTATTGGATAAGCCAATTGAGTATGTAGAGTTGTTTGTTTAATTTATTAGGTTTTGTCTAGAATGATCCATACTCTCCAAGACATGGTTTAGCAATTATTTTGTATAAAGAGTTATGTATAAATATTTTGGGACTTATAGATTGCACATCACTGTTGCAAATACTTTGTTTTGCCACTGGCATTTGAAAGTAATCACAGACAGTGTGCAAATGAGTGGGCATGCCTTTATGCCAATACAAGTTTAGTTATTGATATTGAAATTTGAGTTTCTTATAATTTTTATATGTCACTAATGTTATTTTTTTTAATTTGACAACCTATTTTCAAGTCATTACAGTGTTCAGGTAGTTTGACATATGAAGTAAAAAAGTAGAAAAAAAAGACAAAATTAAACATTGAGAAGCACAAATATTCTAATTCTGAATGGTGTGTCGCATGTTTAGAAAAACACTGCAGATATTAAGGTGTTCAAAGTGTTTTTGACAGTTTAACTGTGAATGCAAAAAATACGAGAATCCGAGATAATATGTTTTAGTATATAGTTTTTATAAAATGATGAAAGTATTGAAATAACAATCATGAAATCCTGACAATCACAAGAACATTTCTGGTACAAGTGAATACGAAGGTAATTCTCTTTGAAGTTTCAAATTGCATCTAGTGTTTTGCCATTGTTAAATGCATGAAAAATATGAAATATATAAAGTGTACCAAAAGAATCAACATTAAGCTCCTGAACATAGCAGAGTGTGTGGTATTCATAGATATGTTTATAAAATGACATCTTTCAAAAGAGCTATTAGAAAAAGTGGTAAGTACTTAAAGCCTTTTACTATATCATTTTAAAATGTAGTTGAAAAATAGAAAAATATCTAAAAATAACTTTAAAGATAGGAGGTTATAATAACAAAGTTGAGAGGTGAATTCTATAAGCATTTGAATTTTTGAACTGATCTGTATAACTCTAGATTGAACTTTTGTACTCTGCCACTATTGCAGAAAGTTTCTCTGTCACAAAACAAGACATATTAGAAAATAAAAAGGAGAAATGCTGATAAGTGTGAGTTTAAAACAGAAAAGTAATGTATCACTTCACTTGTATCACTAGTTGACCCATTGATCTTCGATTTGCTTGAGCGGGCGCCAGTAACGTCTCCATTTGTCCCTGTCTCATGCCAGTGCAGCCCAATGATATCTGCCCGCTCCAGGAACAGGAAGAGCCTCAAATCGTTCATTCAGGATTTGACAAAGAAATCTGACCATCT
Source organism: Sorex araneus (assembly GCF_027595985.1). Taxonomy (NCBI): domain Eukaryota; kingdom Metazoa; phylum Chordata; class Mammalia; order Eulipotyphla; family Soricidae; genus Sorex; species Sorex araneus. Next base: position 65,957,370 of record NC_073305.1, on the reverse strand, counting down.
AGTTGGTGGGTGGCCACGAGGTCTTCTGACGTCCCGTGGAATTCAGTCTGTAACAGCTCTAGTCCAGCGGTCGTCTCTGAATCGCAGTACATGACCAGCCCATCTGATTTTTGATGCTTTGGCAAACGAGACAGCGTCCCTGATTCTTGACCGTCGATGGAGGTCAGAACTCTGGAATCCTTCTCTCACTTGAGTGAGACGTGATACTCCAAGCATAGCTCTTTCGATTCCTCTTTGGGATACCCGAATAGCGTTCTCATCCTGTTTGTGTAGGTCCCAGGTCTCTGAGGCATTTGTTAGTGCAGGAAGAATGGTGGAATCAAAAAGATGTGCCCAGAGTCAGAGGTCCTTCGTTCTCTTAACCACTTCTTTGACATTCTTGAAGGCATTCCACGCTGCTCTCTTCCTCCTGTGCAGTTCTGGCGCCAAGTCCTCCTCATGTTGATTTCTCGACCCAGTACACATAGCTGCTGCATTCGGAGATGTTCATTCCATTGAGAGCTAATGAAGCTTAGGGGACCAGTTCGTTTTTCATGAACATCGTCTTGTTGAGATTCAGCTACAATCCGACCTTTCCACACGTGTTCGAAGTCGGCCAACATTTGTGTCACTTGGCTAATGTTTGGTTTTATGAGAATGATGTCATCAGTGAAGCGGAGGTGATGTAATTGCCAACCTTCTATCTTCACTCCCATTCCTTCCCATTCCAGTCGTAGCATGATGTTCTCGAGGGTGTCACTGAAGAGTTTTGGTGAAATGGTATCACCCTGCTGCACCCCTCTCTTTACATCAATGATCACTTCCCTGTAGAATGGTGAGATCCTGCTGGTGAGTCCACAATACAGCTCTCGGAGGATTTTAATATACTGAGTTTGAACACTCTGTTTGGCTAGGGCTTCAATGACCACTTCAGTCTCAACAGAATCGAAGGCCTTCTTTAAGTCGATGAACGTCAGACAGAGTGGCATCTTGAACTCTCGCCAAGTAATATAAAATATTGAAATATATATAAAAACAACATGTGAAATTCAACGGTTCTTTTAAAGAAAATGTTTAAAACTGACCTGAAAAAATGGCACTGGTTCAAAGTACTTTATAATTGAATTTAGAATTTTTTTGTCATTCTACCAGGGTTTGATCCTGGTACCATATATGGTTCCCTAATGACTAACAAAATTTATCTCTGTACACAGAACCAGAAGTAAATTGAATGTACAGCCAGAAATAGCCCCCAAATCAGCAAATCAAACAAAACAAACAAAAACTTAACCTATGTATAGTTTACTAGTAGGAAAAAAAAGTTATAATCCATGATAGTGGCTTACTTTTTTTTTGGTTTTTGGGTCACACCCGGCGATGCACAGGGGTTACTCCTGGCTCTTCACTCAGGAATTACCCCTGGTGGTGCTCAGGGTACCATATGGGATGCTGGGATTAGAACCCGGGTTGGCCGCGTGCAAGGCAAATACCCTACCCACTGTGCTATCGCTCCAGCCCCTTAGTGGCTTTCTTTATATAAAAGAAATTCATTTTAGAAATTGCATATTTATATTCACTGAATAAATCAGTAACTGTTGCAATTACTTATCAAAGTTTTTCAAACAAATGTCCAAAATACCATTTATTAATTTTAATTTTGTCCTTTATTCTAGTGAATGTACAATCTCACGGTTATACAATGATATCTTCTACTCAAAGCTTACTACTTACCTTGAGATTCAGAAAATTAAAAGTGGTTATCACTTCAAAACTTCACTTTATAGCATAAAATTTATGGCACCACTGACACAATGAATTTAGAAATCTTAGTCCACTAATGCTTATTCAAAATATAATACATGTAAATATCCAACATCTAATAAGGAGTTGTTACCATTCTAAAAATAATATAACTAATTGTTTTTAATGTTTTAAGTTGTTACATTGAAACAGGTTTCATTATTTTTTCCCCTTGTTTCTTAAGAAGTGAGAGAGGTGAGAATATTTATTTATGTTTTTCTTATTTCTTGATGCAAACCTGGATTGCTCTGAACTTTCTTCTAAATTTGCTTGTGGTATGTCCCCTATGTTTTATTTTTGTTTTCTTCCAAAAAATTTTTATTTCTCTCTTTGATTTATTTATTGACCTAATAGTTATTCAATAGCATGTCCTTTAATTTCCAACTGAGATTTCACAGATTCTTTATGTTTAATTTCTATTTTTTTATATTGCCACATGAAAAGATACTTCTATGTTATCCTTTATGACTCTTTGGACAGTTATTTGATATCACAGCATGTGGTTAAATTTAAAGAATGTTCCATGTGCACTGGAGAAGAATGTGTGTTCAACTTTTGATGGGGCATTTCGACAGGGGGTAAGCAGGGAGAACTGTAGATACCAAAAATTGCAGGTTCTGCAACTTCTCACTTAAAGCAGTTGTTTCCTTATGGATTTCCTGGGAATGGAGAGAAATTATTTGACTAATATTTTGTTGCTGCTCATGTCATTCTTCAGGCTCAGTAGTAGTTTCTCCATATATTTTGATGTTCCATCATGTGGTATGTATATGTTAGAGATTGGTAGGTCTTCTTGATATGTCAATCTCTTAGTCATTGTATAATGTCCATCCCATTAACTTGTTCAGTTTGAAATATATTTTGTCTGATTTCACTTTTTACTTGGAATCTGTCTTTATTATTGAAGTTCAAGTGATTCTCCTGTATGTAGCAGAAGGTAGGTTTTATTTCTGAATCATCTGACCCTTCTGCCTTTTGATTGGCGATCTCATTTTAGCAAGACTCATTTTGATGATCAGGTTGAAATATTCTTAAAGTAGTTTTTGTTATATTAGAAGTTCTTCGCAAGGTTTTGTCATGAACCATTAGTGGGAATAGGTTCCTCTCTTTTCCCTCATTTTATCCCTAAGACTGAAGACAAGGAGCAAGGGTCACTCATGAGTGAGTGGATTTAGGCTGCAACTTTTAGGCCTTAAGTGTGAAATCCTGGACAAGCAGGGGTGGTTCTGTGACAACAGAGCCCTGGGAAGCAGCAATGGGAATCAATTTTGAGGTAATACTGGAAGGTGGCCAGAGCCTCAAGCCTATTCAATGACAGAGGGTGAACTCAGGGACTGGCGGGGGACAGAGTCTGGCTGGTTCGGGCCTGAAGGAGCACAGCAGGTAGTAGGTCTTCCTTGCTGGTTGTTTATGCTTTGGGATGTCTGTGGGGTGCTTCCTGCCTGTAGCAATATGATTCTTTCTAAGTATGGTCCTGGTCTCTGCCAGTAATAAACACTCCTAGTAGTTGTCTCTGGACTGGAGCGATAACACAGCGGGTAGGGCTTTTGCCTTGCATGAAGCCGACCCAGGTTTGATTCCTCCTTCTCTCTCGGAGAACCCAGCAAGCTACCGAGAGTATCCCGCCCGCATGCAGAGCCTGGCAGGCTCCCCGTGGTGTATCCAACATGCCAAAAATAGTAACAACAAGTCTCACAATGGAGACATTACTGGTGCACGCTTGAGCAAATCAGTGACCAATGGGAGGACAGTGCTACAGTGCTACAGTAGTTGTCCCTAAATTCCTTGGTAGTTTAGCTATTTTTCTAAGGGTGGATAGATTTCTTCTTGGGGATTTCCTCCTCAGGGTCTCCCAGTATAGAGAGTGGACTCCTGCATAGCGTCATGGAGGATACTCCATGACTGGCTATCAGTGGGGTTGAGAGATCATCAGGATTGCCCCTACCAGTGATACTGACCCTACCTGGCTCTTCATAGTTTCTTGCCTCTCCAGTGATGTAAATATAAAAAAAAATGAAACCCATAGATTCCTATGACTTGGTTGCTTTTCAGACTGGCATTTCACTTTTGTGTCCTGAGGCAAATCTATCTGCTCACAGGCATACTGAAGATTGGAGATCATAATCTTAAATTTTTGAAGACTTTCTTGAATGTTCTTTCATCTGGTCTTCAATGTAGGAGTTATAGGCACTGATCTCTGCTCTGCAGGATTATAGGTTCAGGTCTTTGGATGTTTGTATGACACAGCCCCTCCCCTCAGCCCAACCCCTGCTCCCCATGGTAGTTTCATATCTTTATGATCATTTCTTCATTGCAAATTATTGCTCTGCACCAAATAGCAATAATCTTTTGCTTCAGCTCTGTCTTTTAACCATTGTTTTAAAAACTCTGTTTGGGTCATAGGGAAGCTTCAGTGTAGATTAAACCAAAAGCAAATTTTGGTGGGTAGTTGCTGCGATGATGGATGGAAGAAAGCAAAGTCCATTTTGGCCCTGCTGATACTGATAATATTATTCTTCATTTTACCTAACCATTTAAATATATGTAAAGGTATTCCTCTCCCTTAGGCCAGAAGATTCCCTGAGGATGGAGGTGCAGATGTTTTTAATAAAGTTAGTCTAAGTAATCTCAATGTGTAATCAACTCTGAAGACCATTGCATTAAACAACCCAGACGGATATGCCTATTAGGAGACAGTAGATTCAGTAACAGGAAACAAATGTGGAAAGGTATTATGACAATCTCTTGTAACTCTGTTACTGAAATACTTTTGCCTTTATATTAACTTGAGTCATTTTTTTCCTAGCCAATTTTTTTGAGAATCATTAAGAGAAATATTTTATTTCATGTTATTATGTAAACATTGTTACCTTGCGTGGAGAACAAAATCATTGCTTGATATTCCAGAAAATTTCTACCTGCTCCCAACCTTATCAAACAGTGCTGTTTAATAGTATCTGTAATACAAAATATAATGGTTGAGGAGCATTAGACCATTTAAAAATACTACAGTTGCAGTTAATTTACTTGAAACATGTTTAAGATGTTATGCTTATTTCATGCGTCCAGTCAGGAGTAAAAATATTTAGTTTAGCGGCTTAGATTAAAATGCTTGACAGTTTAAGACACCTATAACAGGAGAACTTAGGCTGACGTAAAAACAGATGGTTAATGCCTTCTCCTCCTTTTTTCCTATCTCAGCTCAACCAGAAAACACTTGGTAAAATAATATATGTTATCTATAAATTGATTGCCTTCCAACACCTCATTTTTTTCCAGGCTGGGAAATGAACTTTTTAACTTCAAGGACTGTAATTGCAATGAGAGAAATTGCAGCAATCTCTAATTTGCAAAGTGGCAGATATCATGAAAACGTACTATGAGAAGGGGTCAGAGTGTGATTCAAGCCCACATATGTATTTTTTTCAATTGAGGTGCCTCATTTTCAAGACTGGGCTGGGAATTATAATGATGGGTCAGTTTATTGAAGTACAGGTGCTCTGCTTTCATTCTCTTTATCCCCACAATTATACTACCAGGAAGCCTGGTCACCTGAAGAGTTGCTTACTTTATCTAAGCTGTGCTTCCCCTTCTACTCAACAAGGACACCCATTCACTGCCTCAGTGCTCACAGCTACATTATGGTGACTTTGGATGAGTCCCAAGGATTTGAAAGAGACAAGATCTGAAAGAGACGATAGCATAGCAAAAAGAAAGAGAAGTGGCTTCCCTGCCCTGCGCGGACCTGAGAAACTGTCCCCCAAGTCGGCTTTCTGCCGGCTTGGGCTTCTCTGCATCCCCTCCCACTTTGCCGCCTCCGAGGCCAATCAAGACCAGCGCCGTCCCATCTCATGCATCTTGAACAGGTGAGGACCGACCAGGAAACGCTTCCCTGCGCTGCTCGGACCTGCGAGAAACTGCGACCCCGCCAGGAAGATTCTGGGGGCGTGGCCTGTATCTCAGTGGGCGTGGCCTCCTGTCAGAGCTGCCAACGCTAACGCGGCCACAGATATTATCTCCACAGATATTATCTCTGACCTTGGCACAATAGGTATTGTCTATTTCTTTGAAAATCACTTTAATCATCTCAACCACCTATGCAAAATACCCATTAGCTTAGTCTAACTTTATACAACCTATCACTAAATAAGGGAAGCTTAGCACAAACAGAAACCCTCCTTCCCACAACAAGAGGGAACAGGAATAAAGAACCACAAAGCTCAAACTCTACACTTCCATATCAAGATGAAGAAGCAATGAAAATCCCCTGCACCAAGAGAGGGAAATGGAAAAATTCCAGAAACATCATCAGGGGCTACTCACATCTACGACCTCTCAGATAAACAATTCAGAGAGGAATTCTGGAGGAGAGTCGACATACTCCAAGCAACCATGGAACAGACATCCAATAAGTTACGGGAGGAGATGAATGAAGCACTGCAACGGTCTACCAAGAAAATGCAGGAAGAAAGGAGAGCAGAAATTTCAAACCTACGAACGGAAGTCACACAAATAAAGGAATCGGTAGATGAACTAAAAATCTCATTAGATGGCCTCAACAGTAGAATGACTACAGCCGAAGACAGAATCAGCGACCTAGAAGATGAGCTACAGAAAGCTTATAGACAACAACAAATCATGGCCAAAGACCTCAAAATGGCTATAGAGCGAATCAGAGCCCTGGGGGATGACTTCAAGAGGAACAACATAAGAATCATTGGAGTACCAGAACCACAGGGAAGTAACCCCAATGAAAAAAACACAGTCAAAGACATCATTGCTAAGAAATTCCCAGAGCTGGAGAAGGCAGGCATCCAGATACAAGGAGTCCGAAGAGTACCAGCAAAAAGAGACACAAATAAAAAGACTCCAAGGCATATCATAGTCAGAATGATGGATGCTATGGATAGAGACACAATTCTGCAAGCAGCAAGGTCAAAGAAGGAAATCACATACAAAGGAGCACCCCTCAGATTTGCAACAGACCTGTCAGAGGAAACCCTCCGAGCCCGAAGACAATGGTGGGACATAGTGAAAAAACTCAATGAAATGAATGCCTCACCAAGAATACTTTATCCGGATAAACTCTCACTCAAACTCGAAGGAAACATACACTATTTCTCGGATAAACAACAGCTCAGGAACTTCATAGACTCAAAACCAAACTTGAAAGAAGTTCTAAAGGGGCTACTGTGAGACAAGTAGGAGTCCCATAAGAACAACAAATCCCACAGAAAGATGACACAAAACCCCATCACAATAATCTCTCTCAATGTCAACGGCCTAAATGCACCTATCAAGAGACACAGAGTGGCAAAATGGATCTGAAAATTAAACCCAACATTCTGTTGCTTGTAAGAAACTCACCTGAACAAACAGAGTAAACATAGACTCAAAGTCAAAGGATGGAAAACAATCCTGCAAGCAAACAACCCCCTTAAAAAAGCTGGAGTGGCCATCCTAATATCCGACAACATAGATTTCAGGTTGAAAACGATTCAAAGGGATAGTGAAGGTCATTTTCTTTTTATCAAGGGATATGTACAACAGGAAGAAATCACACTCTTAAACATATATGCACCTAATGAGCGACCAGCTAAATATTTAAAACAACTCCTAACAGACTTCAAAGAGAACATCACTAACAGCACAATAATAGTCGGAGACTTCAATATGGCCTTATCGCCTCTAGATAGATTGACAAGAACAAAACTCAACAAGAAAACACTGACTGGGAAAGAAGAAATTGAAGAGAGAGGCCTAATAGACCTATACAGGGCCTTACACCCCAAAAAGAATGAATACACATTCTTTTCCAGTTCACACCAACATTTTCTAAAATATACCATGTACTGGGCCCCAGACATACCTCAATAGAATCGGAAAAATAGAAATTGTATCAACCATCTTCTCAGACCATGATGCGCTGAAGATAGAAGCTAACCACTCACCGACACGGAGAATCAAATTAAACACTTGGAAATTAAACAATTAAATGTTGAACAATGAGTGGGTCAGGAAGGAAATCAAGGAAGAAATCAAAAAATACTTAGAAACAAATGAGAATGAAGACACAAGCTGCCAAAACCTATGGGACGCAGCTAAAGCCATGTTAAGGGGAAAATTTATAGCTCTCCAAGCATTCCTCAGGAAGGGAGAAAGGGCCCACATAGACAGCTTGACTTCACGACTCAAGACCTTAGAAAAGGACCAGAAAAAGGAACCCAAACCAGATCGAAGGAAAGAAATAATAAAAATTAGAGCAGAAATTAATGACATGGAAATCAAAAAGACAATCCGAAAGATCAATGAAACAAAGAGCTGGTTCTTCGAGAAAATAAATAAGATTGATAAACTGTAGCAAGTCTCACAAAGAAAGAAAGAGAGAACCCTAATAAATCGAATCAGAAATGAAAAGGGGGACATCATAACAGAAATCAGTGAGATTCAAAAGATCATTAGAGACTACTTTGAAAGTCTATATGCCACAAAACAGGAGAACCTAAAAGAAATGGATGGATTCCTCGATTCTTACAATCTCCCAAGACTGAACAAAGAAGACTTGGAATACCTGAATAGACCCATCAATGTTAAGGAAATTGAAACTGTAATCAAAAACCTCCCCCAAAACAAAAGCCCAGGCCCAGATGGATTCACTGGTGAATTCTTCCAAACATTTAAAGAAGACCTGTTGCCTGTTTTCCTTAAACTTTTCCAGGAAATTGAAAAAACAGGAACTCTCCCAAACAGTTTCTATGAAGCACACATCTCCCTAATACCAAAAGCAAACAAAGGCAACACTAAGAAGGGAAATGAACACCGATGCGAAGATCCTCAACAAAATACTAGCAAATATGATCCAACAACTCATCAAAAAGATCATACATCACGACCAAGTGGGATTCATCCCGGGGATGCAAGGATGGTTTAACATTCGGAAATCAATCAACATAATCCACCATATCAACAAAAGTAAAGATAAAAACCATATGATCATATCATATGCAAAGAAAGCATTTGACAAGATCCAACATCCTTTCATGATGAAAACCCTCGCCAAAATGGGGTTTGGAGGAACTTTCCTCAAGATAGTCGAAGCCATCTATCACAAGCCTACGGCAAGCATTATCCTCAATGGGGAAAAACTAAGGGCCTTTCCTCTGAGATCAGGCACAAGACAAGGATGCCCACTCTCACCACTCCTCTTCAATATAGTACTGGAAGTACTTGCGATAGCTATTAGACAAGACAAAGAGATTAAGGGCATCCAGATCGGAAAGGAAGAAATCAAACTCTCACTATTTGCAGACGATATGATACTATATCTAGAGAAGCCTAAAGCCTCTACTAAGAAACTCTTAGAAACAATAGACTTATAAAGTAAAGTTGCAGGCTACAAAATCAATACCCAAAAATAAATGGCCTTCATATATGCAAACAATGAGGCAGAGGAAAGGGACATGAAAAAAGCAATCCCATTCAAAATCATGCCCCAGAAAATCAAGTACCTCGGAATCAGCTTAACCAAGGAAGTAAAAGACCTCTACAAAGAAAACTACAAAACGCTACTCCATGAAATCAAAGAGGACATGAGGAAATGGAAACATATACCCTGCTCGTGGATAGGGAGAACCAATGTTGTCAAAATGGCAATACTCCCCAAAGCATTATACAGATTCAACGCGATCCCTATAAGGATACCCATGACATTCTTCAAAGAAATGGATCAAGCAATCCTAAAATTCATATGGAACAACAAACGACCAAGGATAGCTAAAACAATTCTTGGGAAAAAGTCGATGGGAGGCATCAACCTCTCCAACCTCAAACTTTACTACAAAGCAGTAACAATTAAAACAGCATGGTACTTGAACAAAGGCAGAGCCTTTGGAACAGGGTGGAATATCCCTACACACAACCCCAAATGTATGATCATCTAATCTTTGATAAGGGAGCAAGAGATGTGAAGTGGAGCAAGAAAAGCCTCTTTAACAAATGGTGCTGGCACAACTGGACAACCACATGCAAAAAAATGGGCTTAGACCTTGACCTGACACCATGCACAAAAGTCAGATCAAAATGGATTAAAGACCTCAACATTAGACCACAAACCATAAGGTACATTGAAGACAAGGTCGGCAAAACCCTCCACGATATTGAAGATAAATGTATCTTCAAAGGTGACACAGAACTAAGCAATCTAGTAAAAACAGAGATCAACAAATGGGACTACATTAAACTAAAAAGCTTCTGCACTGCAAAAGATACAGTGACCAGAATACAAAGACTATCCACAGAATGGAAAAGGATATTTACACAATACCCATCAGATAAGTGTTTGATATCAATGGTATATAAAGCACTGGTTGAACTTTACAAGAAGAAAACATCCAACCCCATCAAAAAATGGGGCGAAGAAATGAACAGAAACTTTACCAAGGATGAAATACGAATGGGCAAAAGGCACATGAAAAAGTGCTCTACATCACTCTCATCAGAGAGATGCAGATCAAAACAACCACGAGATACCACCTCACACCACAGAGACTAGCACACATCCAAAAGAACAAGAGCAACCGCTGTTGGAGAGGATGTGGGAGAAAGGGACCATTCTACACTGCTGGTGGGAATGCCGACTGGTTCAGCCCTTCTGGAAAACAATATGGATGATTCTCAAAAAATTAGATATTGAGCTCCCATTTGACCCAGAAATACCACTGCTGGGAATATATTCCAGAGAGGCACGAAACGACATCTGCACATGTATGTTCATCGCAGCACTGTTTACATTAGCCAGAATCTGGAAAAAACCTGAATGCCCTAGAATGGATGACTGATTGAGGAAACTTTGGTACATCTATACAATGGAATACTATGCAGCTGTTAGAAAAAAAGAGGTCATAAATTTTGTATTTAAGTGGATAGGCATGAAAAGTTTCATGCTGAGTGAAATGAGTCAGAAAGAGAGAGACAGACATAGAAAGATTGCACTCATCTATGATATATAGAATAACAGATTGGGAGACTAACACCCAAGAATTGTAGAAGTAAGTACCAGGAGGTTTACTCCATGGCTTGGAGGCTGGCCTCACATTCTGGGGAAAGGGCAACTCAGAGAAGGGATCACCAACTATAATGTAGTTGGAGGCCATGTGGGGGAAGGGAGTTGTGGGCTGAATGAGGGCTAGAGACTGAGCACAGTGGCCACTCAACACCTTTATTGCAAACCACAACAGCTAATTAGAGAGAGAGAACAGAAGGGAATGCCCTGCCACAGTGGCAGGGTGGGGTGGCGAAAGATGAGATTGGGGAGGGTGGGAGGGATGCTGGGTTTACTGGTGGTGGAGAATGGGCACTGGTGAAGGGATGGGTTCCCGAACTTTGTATGAAGGAAGCATAAGCACAAAAGTGTATAAATCTGGAACCGAGAGCCGAGGCACGAGAAGCAGAGCCTCCGCGCCTATTGACTGTGATCCTGAGGTCTCGTAACCCATTTTGGCACCAGAGCGGATGCTTGAGCCATGCATTTTGACTGTGAACTGAGCTACAACCTCGTGCAGCCTGGGGAGGGATTTTTCTCCCTCTCCACCCCATTTTTCTGAGCGAAAATGGCGGCAGCGGCAGCAGCCACGCGGTGAGAGCCACCCTCTAAGACCCCGCCACCAGGAGGTAGGACTTTCTTTAGTGACGTAGCCTGTAGGTGGTCCTGGGAGGGGGGGCGTTCCCGGCGTGCCTTCCTCCCAGAGATGAACCGAGAGCCGCGGCACGAGAAGCAGAGCCTCCGCGCCTATTGACTGTGATCCTGAGGTCTCCTAACCCATTTTGGCACCAGAGCGGATTCTTGCAGCCATGCATTTTGACTGTGAACTGAGCTAAAATATTAGAAACCCAAAACCACGCGGCCGCGATAGCGGCCGCGCGGACTCAAAGTCTTCACTCTTACCAATGAAGAGAAATTATTAGATGATGCCTATTCAGCAGGCCTGATTGTTGGGGAAAATTTCCAATCAATAATAGTGAGTTCTGTATGGAAATATGAAATGTACTCTATATATATATAGAGAATAATGGGAATATCATTAGCTACTTGGATGGGGGTGGGGTGGGAGGGGGGTGTATTGGGGTTCTTGGTGGTGGAATGGGTGCACTGGTGAAGGGATGGTGGTTTAATCAGTATTTGACTGTGACTTAAACCTGAAAGCTGAATTTTTTTTTTGTTTTCACGGTGGTTCAATAAAATATTTCTTTAAGAAAAAAAAAAGTGTATAAATCTGTAACTGTACCCTCACGGTGTTTCACTAATTAAAAATAAATAAATTTAAAAAAAAAAGAAAGAGAAGTTCTTAATTTCTTCTCAGAAATTCCTACTGAAATTTCTTCTGGTTTGCTTTTAAAAGTCTCTGACTGGGACCAGAGAGATAATACGGTAGATAGGGTGCATCCCTTGCACACAGGGGACCTGGGCTTGGTCCCTGGTACCTCACATGCTCCTCTGAGCTCCTCAAGCAGTGATCCCTGAGTGCAGACTCTGAGCAGGCCTTGAACACTGCCAGATGTGGCCCAGAAACAAACAAAAGAAACAAAGTACCTGATACATACTATTTACATATATATTAAATGTAATTATGTAATATATCACTGTATCACTATATCACTGTCATCCCATTGTTCATCAGTTTGTTTGAGCAGGCACCAGTAATGGCTCCATTCATCCCAGCCCTGAGATTTTAGCAGCCTCTCTTTACTTGTCCTTCCCAATGGTGCCATTTTGGAGGCTCTTTTAGCGTCAGTGGAATGAGACCCATCATCGTTACTGTTTTTGGCATATCAAATACACCGTGGGGAGCTTGCCAGGCTCTGCTGTGTGGCAGGATACTCATAGTTGCTTGCTGGGTTCTCCAAGAGGAAGAACTAGACAATAAGAGTTTGTGTGCTTCTGGGAGCTTTGTTTTGTAGTCTCTGGATCTTGGCCGTTGATGGGATTACACAGCACCAGGGCAGTTTTTTGAACTTCATGAATGTTTTATAAATCTTAAATATTAGTCCTTTATCTGATATAGCATACATAAATGTCTTTAAATTTTAGCTTTTTTTTTTGGTATGGTGTATTTTAACTTTAGCTTAAGTTATTTATGCTATCCAAAACCATTTTAACTTTTGAAAATAATTGCACCTTTTTTCTATACTTCTTTTTATTGTATCATTATGAAAAGGTGAATACTAGCTGAACATAGGTGGTCATTTTTCACTAAAGATGTAAACAAAATTAACATGTTATCTAGGTTAAACCTATAAAATAATGCATGTCAATTATTTCTGAATAAAATTGGGAAAATGTCTTTAACAAGATCTTCATTTTTACTGGCTGACACTGGAGCAATTAAAGTTTTAATAAGGTTTATTGCAAATAATTAATGCAAAGAAATAAAGTTTTTTAAGGGAAAAACCAATATAAAAGGGACTATTAATTAAAGGAGACTTTTGATATATTAACAATCATAATACATGGAACTTACTGGAATGTGACTTGGTCAATTTATTGAAACATTATGAATAGCACAAAAATTATTGACTTTATATTACTTAGTTTATTATCTTTAGTAATCATATTGTTATTTGTTTTTAAAGAACCATCATCCTTTCTAATCAGATACATTTATGGAAGAGATAAATCGATTTGTATCACTTGTCATCCCGTTGTTCATCAATTTGTTTGATTTGTTTAAGCAGGTGCCAGTAACATCTCCATTTGTCCCTGTTGCGTGCTAGTGTAGCCCAGTGGCATCTGCTCACTCCAGGAATTGATTTACTTTAAAATAACCCAGGGTTCAGCACGTGTGTTGGTGCGTGAATATAACAAGACGGGTCATAGAGTGACTTTAGTATTATGCTGTAATATATAATTTTGTTTATGTTTGGAAAAGTTCATAATAGAAAACTTAAAAAAGCTATATAAATAGGATAAAAATCCTCTAGAATGGTAAAAGTAATGCATGTGGAAATCATCATACATGTGCAGAGATCTTGGCCTTAAAGCTAAGTCTAAGAGCAGATAGGGTAGACAGGGGCCTTACAGAGTCACTTTTCTATCAAACTGGGTTTGGTGGACCAACTCTGAGACCAGTTCAAGTTCAGGTCCCCTCTATAAATTCCTCCCTCCCCATCCTGTTTTGTACACATGCACATACACATACAAGTGCGCATAAGCTCACATACACTTAAAATATTATTAAAATGGACTAAAAATGTAACAGTCATTTAAAACCACAGTTGTAATCCAATTTTCTTACAAGTTGGAAGAATTCTCCCTAATGTTTAGCCTCTTTTAATTTCTCTGAACAGTATACTTGGTCTCAGTTTAGTGCATTCATTTCACCTTTCTTTTATGATTTTTTTCTTTTAGATATCTTCCATGCAGTGTTCTGTTGGCCAGGGGTCAGTCCATGATATTCTTGGCCAATCATGCCAGACTGTTCAATGCTGTGTGGCCTACAGATGCTATCCCAACTCTGTGGTGCCAGGCCTGCAGGATTGGCCCCTGGAAACTCAGGAGCCCTCAGATTTTACAACAGATGGTGCGTGGGAAACCGTGACATGCTGAGGATTGAACCTGACTCCTGTACTAGCTCCCAAGACCTTCAGATGTATTCTTTTTAAAATATGACCTATAACAAATGGGAAATGTTTCAAACTGAGATTGAAAGGTAGACTTAACTTTATTTAAAGAGATGATAGCGTGTTGAAATAAAATATTTTCCAAAAAGAGTTTTTATTTCTAGGAGAATTGTCAGTACTTATACTAGAAGGTCAAGTGGAACATCATGAAAAATACAAATTGTGTTACTAATCCTAGTATAGTATTAAATATTTCCCATAGTGTTTAGAAGAGAACCCACTTTTGAACAAAAGGTCTTCTTTTCTTCTCTCTTTGGAACTGTTGTTAATGTTTGAGCATTAATTTTTCATCAAAATTCCCTTCTTCAAATAAAAATGGCTCCCAAGAGATTATAGAAAATATCCTATAGAAAATATCTGTATCAGCCAGTGATGAGCTGGTAAGCAAATGGCTGGTTTATTACTTTGTGGAAAAACTGGATCTTATTCCTCACTTCTAAGTTATTCTGGAGACATTTAATTCTGAAAAAGATTGAAATTAAAATGAAGTGTTTTGAGAAATTTACAATATCTCTTGAAACTGCTAAAGACATTTTTGTATGTGAAAAAACTTAGTTTAGGTTCTCTGTCTTCGATCCTGGTTTTAAGCTTTTGGCACTTGGAAGGAGCCAATTCATGAAAGAAAAACTGAAAAGATTCTTTGCTGCTTTTGGTGATGCCAGCAACCCATAGTGTGTTTTTAACTCTGCAAACATCATCTAATCAGACTCAAATATGAAATTTTTCCCAAGCTTTGAAATCTTCTTAACTCTTGTTTTAAGTTTTAAAAAGCAGGATCAAAATATTGTTAGAAAAATGTCCTATATAGCTTAGAATCTTTTGGGTTTTTATTTCTTCTCTACCTGAGAGCAGTAGATTGAACTATAAACTTGAGAAACACATAGATACCAAATATCAAGGGATGCTGTAAAATTGTTAGAAATATCAAAAAAGCATAATAATACATGTTTAGTGGGTAAAAGCCAACCAAACAATCCCACAAGTATTTCATGGATTACTAGATCATAGAACATAAGACAACCATATCTTTAAAGTCAGATTGAAAGAAGGAAAGGGCAAGTGAGCCCTTGAAATGGACTCTAAGTGGTAGCTTATTTTCAATTAGGAAATCCAGAAAATTATATTACAACAAAATTTATACTTTAGGTTATTTTTTATATGCTATTTCACTGTAACTCTCAAAATGGGTAACACCATATCCTCAAGGGCAATATGGAAATTTGTACAGTAATATCATGGTTGTTATCAGAATTGTGGACTTCTATTGACATGTAGCAGGCAGGGAGAAATACTAAATGTCCTGAAACACATGTGATATTTGTGCTCAAGAATAAAGAACTGTCCTAATGCCTTTATTGACATAAATTAGAAAAATCCTATTTATAGTCATTTGTGCCCAGAACTGGGTTCAGACATAAATTTTTTCAACATTTAAAAAAATTGAGACACTAATCGTCTATAAGTTTCACCCCATTAAAGCCATGTATTACACAATCACTTTTAGTATATTCATAACATTATTTAACCATCACCACTAATTTCAGAATATTTTCATGAATCCAAGACAATCAACAACTAGTTTCTTTCCATTTCCCTTCACTTCAGCGTCTGGAAATAGACCTAACTTTTGTCTATATGTTTACCTATTTCCTATAAATAGAATTGTACAACCTATGACCTTTTGTATCTGTTTTATTTTAACTAACACAATGTTTTCAAAGCTCACCTATGTACAGTTTGCATCTGCATGTTATTCTTTTTATAATTGAATATTTCATTGTATGAGCGAGCCATAGTATAGCTTGTAAAACATTTGCCTTGCATGTGTCCAACCTGGGTTCAATCCCTGATACTCTATATGGTTCCTTGAGCATGGCAGGAGTGACCCCTGGGTGCAGAGCCAATAATAAGCCCTGAGTACATCTTGGTGTGCACCCCCCCAACCCCCCCACCAAAAAAAGTGAGATTCTCTGACATAGGTCACACTTTTTTGTTGGCTTTTGAATTCATATAGGTATTGTTCAGTTACTTACGAAATTTGAGACAAGTGATTTTTGCTGTCAGATACCAGGTAAAATGTTTTAAAAAATGATTAAATAATTGATCATAGGTGTGGCTACTTTGAATTAGCACTGATTGTTTTCATCGGGAAAAAAGACCCTAGCAACAAAGAAAAACCTGATGGTCCTTTACTGAGATATTCTTGGAAGAAGTTCTGAGATCATCAGTGTTTTAAAACTGGACAAAACAGCTGGATTGTTGAGGAGCCTGAGTGAGTGGAGCAGGTAGGACACTTATCTTGCACCCTGCTGACCCGGCTTCCATCCCCAGCTCTCCATCAGGAGATACTTGAATGCAGAGCCAGGAGGAAGTCCTGAACACAGCCAGATGTGCCCTCCCAATCCTCCAAATGTTTTAATGTCTCCTATTTCCTTTGCCACTTTATCATTGCAATAATTGAACTAATTAGCAATGGAGTTGGCTGACTCCAGATGTGGCCAAATTATATTGAAGAAACAGATGTTGCTGAAATGAGGAAGAATCACTTGCTTTTGTTGGAAAGATATGTTTCTGGTGCAGTTAAAGTACATCTGTATGACTGAACCAAGCAATCTGGATAGAGGCAACTTTGAGTTGCTCCTCACCATTTAAGAATTTATCACATCATCATAGACATTGCAGAGCAACTCTAATTCTATTTTCATTTTACTGGTAAGAAACCAAGCTTAGATAATTATACTTTCTGATAAGTGTAAAATTGCTTCCTACAGCACTTCCCAGAGTTCTTCTGATTTATTGTTGATCATCATTATTAACAAGAAGCCCACTCCTACTAAAAAAAGTATTGCATACATTGGTAAATCAGTCTGATATTAAACTGAAATCTATTTAGTTGTAAATTCCATAGACTCTTCAAGACAGATTTACATAACAGATTTTTTACATGATCAACTTTCAGATATTTAAATACTATCTTTTATTCTTGATCAGTTTTTTTCAAACCAATAAAAACATGTCCTTCATCTATGTCTAATGTTCATGACTGCTTTTATCTGCCTATTTGCCTGAACTTTATTTAACCTACTAGGTAGTTGATGACCATTCAGTTTGCAATGAAGATCTAGCTTATGTCTATAATTATCAAAGTGAAATATTCTAATCCTTCAGACAACAGAAACAAAGTTGATTCTTTTTCTTTTATTGCTTTTTGGGTCACACCCGGCAATGCACAGGGGTTATTCCTGGCTCATGCAGTCAGGAATTACTTCTGGCGGTGGTCAGGGACCATAGGGGATATTGGGAATTGAACCCGGGCCAGCTGTGTGCAAGACAAACGCCCTGCCCGCTGTGCTATCACTCCAGCCCCCAAAGTTGATTCTTGATGACTACTATTTTTCTAATTATTCACCATTATTCTAGAATCTTTTTCTATATTGATCTCAAAGTTACTATAGTTTTGAGAATCAACTTTTTTTTCTTTTTCGGGGGGGAGGGGGCCACACCTGGCAATGCACAGGAGTTACTCCTGGTTACTCCTGGTTACTCCTGGCTCATGCACTCAAGAATTACTCCTGACCATGCTCAAAGGACCATATGGGATGTTGGGAATTGAACCCGGGTCGGCCTCGTGGAAGGCAAATACCCTACCCGCAGTGTGATTGCTCCAACCCCAATCCACTTCTTCTTAATAATTGTAAATAAATTTAGCCAATACAAGATTTCTGGCCATGTGGCAATACAAGGTAATTACAAGGTATATTATTCAAAACTCCCTGAAATTGGTGAGGCATATATATGCGTGCGTGCGTGCATGTGTGTGTGTGTGTGTGTGTGTGTGTGTGTGTGTGTGTGTGTGTGTAAAAATGCCATTCCTTCCTGATGCAGGAATGGTAGGCTGTGGCTAATTATCACTAGGAGTCAATCATGTACATCTCTTCCTGGTTTCACTTCAAAAGATTGAAATAGTCTATGGTAGTGTTACAGTGGAAGTAGGGGTTGGAACAGCACCACATCAATTTAGTCAGTTTATTTACTTTTTTAGTTTTGTTTTGTTTAGGCCACACCTAGCTGTGCTCAGGACTAACTCCTGGCTCTGTGTTTAGAGATCTCTCCTGGTGTCGCTCAGGGAACCATAAGGGGTGCTGAGGATTGAAGCTGTGTCAGCCATGCACGAGGCAAGCTTGCTAACCACTGTACCATTCCTCTGGGCCCTCAGTGTGGTAAGTTTAAATATAGCCTGTGTGGAGGTAACCAAACAGGCAGAAAAAAATTGTTAAGATGGGAGTAAGAGACAGAACTTGATTTTCCCTAACTAGTCCTCTTTCTGGCCTCAAACCCAAACATAGAGGGATGACAGAAGCAAACGGCAGTTCAAACAAACATGCAGACTGAGAACAAAAGTGACCTAATGGGCTAAAATTAGTGAGCACCAGCAAGAAGAGACAGACCACAGATCACCAATTGCTGACCAGCAGATCTTCATGCGACTGAGCTCATGAACTAGACTTTGTTGGACATGGCTTCACAGGATAATGGGCATATGGATATTGTGGGATGTCTAGACACTTGGTGCATTACGGAATGTCCAGGCATTATGAAACACCTGCATATCACAATTTTATCCAGAGCCTGTGGGACTGACTAGTATCAGCAGCAGAAACATACCTGTATAGAGTGTAAAATAAAACAGCTCTTATGCCAAATGTATTTTGGGTTCTACGTACTTAGTTTATATACGTTTTCTGAGGAGTGAGACAGCTAGACAGAACATGACAACAGTAGGAGTACTTACATTAAAGAACCCAATTAAGGGTATAAATCAGAACTTCCTTCCTTCTGTCTCACTGCACCCAGGAAGTATGGAGGAGGACTAGATGCTGTTTCACAATCTCTTTCCTACCTTGAATTTATTTTTATCTCAACAATATTTTCTCCAGACATGTTAACTTGAAGATGATTTTATGGAATAGAAAAGTAAAAAAAAATATCACTGAGAAAACCTGAGTTCTGTATCACCTATATATTATTACTTTCAGGTTTTATTTTTACCCTTTATTTGTTCTTCTTGGCTTTAGACATATAGTTATTAAAGTTTTTGTTGTTGATTTTTGGGTCACTTCCAGTGTTGCTTGGTTCTTCCTCCTACCTCTGTACTTACTGATTCCTACTGATGGGGTTTAGGGGACCGTGTGGGATGCTGGGGGTTCAAACCTAGGTTAGCTGTGTGCAGGGCAAGCACCCTACTGGCTGTTCTATGACTCTAGCTCTACTAGGTGTTTTATAAATTTCCGGTTGTCTTTAACAATTATAGAACCCAGTGTAAGTCAATAATCAATTTAACCATCTTCATGTTATTCTTTTACTGTTACTGTTACATAAAGACATTAGCTGATTATCTGTTTTTGCCAATTTATTTGGCTAAGTCTTTCCAGATTGATTCTTTAGCTAGCTCATCATTTCCTCCAATTGTTAGGATTTGCTGTTGCTTGTGGACTAGAGTGATAGCATAGTGGGAAGGGCAAGGTACCAGTGGCATATTGGATATGCCAAAAACAGTAACAAGTCTCACAATGGAGACATTACTGGTGCCTGCTGGAGTGAATCGATGAACAACAAGACAACAGTGCAGTGTTACAGTGCTGTTGCTTGTACAACATATGATTTCTAAGAACCATTTCAATCTTAAAGAATTAAAAAACCTCCTAGAAACAATAGAATTGTATATATAGTAAAGTGGAAGGTTACAAAATTGATGTGTAGAAATCCATGATTTTTCTATGCAAATAAAGAATTAGAGAAGAGAGAAATATCTTAAAAATCTATTCACAATTTTGCTTCAGAAAATCAAGCACCTGGAATAAAGTTAATAAAAGAGGTGAAAGACTTATACAAAAATTAAAATATGGACCTCTACTAAAATAATTAAATGAGGACAAAAGGAAGGGAAGCAAACTTCTTTTTTGTGGATTAGGGGAATTAATATAACCAAATAAAAATCTTGCTGAAAGTGTTAAACAGATTCAATGTATTCCCTATAAAAATATCCATGACATTTTTAAAAGACGTAAATCAAACTGTTAAAAATTATCTGAACTAACAACACCCACTTTTTCAAATAGTCAGAGAAATCCTTAAAAATAAAGAACATAATGGAAGACTTCTCTCTCCACAACTTCAAACTACACTGTATAACTGTAGTAATAAAAACAGTGTGATACTGGAAAAAGGATAGACTCTAAAACAAATGGAGTAGAGTTAAGAGTACAGAAATAGATATTTAGGTATATAAGCAGTTAATTTTCACAAGAGAGGAAAAAGAAGGAAAGCATTTTTGATGCATAGTGCCAGAAAAATTTGTATGTCACTTGAATGAACTCACACACCTTTCTAATGCTACTCACTAAAATTAAATAAAAATGCATTATAGAACTCAATATCTACCTTAATACATAAGTTACGTAAAAGAAAACCTAACTAGAATATTTTATGACACTGAATCTAGAAGCATCTTCAATGATTCAATGCCATTGGCCTAGCAAACATAAGCAAAGATAAACAAATGGGAGTACATCAAGCAAGGCTTCTGCACTGCAGAAAGAAACAATGATCAGAATAAAAAGACACCCCACCAACTGGGAGAATATATTTGCCCACCACTTATCATAATGGGTTATTATCCATTTGTATATTAAAACACTGGTAGAATGTTATAATAAAAAATTCCCATCCAAAAATGGGAAGAGATATGGATGAAACTTTCCTAAAGAAGGCAAACAGATGGCCAGAAAGTATATAAAGAATTCTCTGCATTAATTATCATCTGAGAACTACATATCAAAACAATAATAAAATATCATCTCCCACCAGACTGGCACACATCAGAAAGGATATAAGTGGTGTTAGTGTGAATGTGGAGTAAAAGGAACTTTCATTTACTGCTTGTGAGGATGATTATTGGTTCTGCCTCTTTGGGAGCAATATGGACACTTTTTAAAAGAAATAAAAATTGTACTTCCATATGACCCACCAATTCCACTTTTTGTCATCAAATGGCCCAAAACCTCATCCAGAAGAGACATTTGCACTACTATTAATTGAAATCCTATATTTATAATAGCCAAAAACCTGGAAACAACCCAAGTGTACAAGAATAGATGACTGGATAAAGGAACTACACACTAGAATACCTGTCAGCTATAATGAAACATAAAATCATGCAGTTTTCTGCTATGTGGATGGATATGGAGAGTATCATGCTGAGTGGTGTTACTCAGAAGGAGAGGGACAAACACAGAATGATCTCTCTCTTACATAGGATATGAAGAAACATAGTAGGAGAATAACATATGTCCAAAAACAAAAACACGAGAACTGGTTTTTCAGTAGGAAGCTTACCCCAGTGGGGTGGTGTTAGGTAGGGGTATAGGATTGGAGGGATCACTAGGACAATAAAGGAAGGAATTAAACAGGCTGGTAAAGGGTGACATGCTGGAATGTTTTGTGCATGAAGCTCTACTATCAACAGTATTTTAGACCATTGTGCCAAAAAATATTTTTTAAATTCAAGATTGGACTAGTATTCAGGGTTCTTAAACTCAATGCATATGCTGGAGGTCTTTTTGTTTTACCCTTTGCTAAAGAAAAATACTAGAATAGGGAGAAAAATTTGAAATGTTTTATTAATAATTTAACTTGAATTTTTTTCACTGAAAATAAATTTTGGTCTCGAATACCAATTCTAGGTCGGAATACATTAAGGTTTCCCCACCATGCATCATAACTGAGGAAAAAGTAGTCATCCTAATCTAGTTTCACCAAGATGACAATTTCATGTAGACTTGGATCTATGCTTCTCAGTTCCTCTTAAAAGTAAGATTGCATTCACTATTCTTTCTTCACAGTCTCATAGAGTAGAGGTATTTCATTTATATTTCTTTCTTTCTTTCTTTCTTTCTTTTTTTTTTTTTTTGCTTTTTGGGCCACTCCTGGCTCATGCACTCAGGAATTACTCCTGGCAGTGCTTGGGGGACCATATGGGATGCTGGCATTTGAACCCGGGTCGGCCACGTGCAAGGCAAACTCCCTACCCGCTGTGCTATCACTCCAGCCCCCTCATTTATGTTTCTTAAGCACTATCAAACCTCTTTTTGCCATGTACATTTCTCATTGTTATTCATTTTTAAAATAGAATGGTAACTTAAAAACTTTTCCTCACTTTGGTCTTTCCATAGAAAGGCCCTGAGACAGTTATTTCAGTGCAAGTATCTTATGTATAAAGTCAGTTCAGACAGAATAATAAGGAATGAAGAAAAGAGATAGTAAAGGAAAGGTAGTTAATAAATTGTTTGCTTGTAAGCAAGCTATAGTTCTGGACAACTGGGGTTCAATCCTACTTGGTACCTTTTGAAATGCGCTATAAGCCAGTAGATATAATAACCAATAGATATGTTGTCTATTAAGCTAATAAAGTTAAATAATTAAATAAAAATGATTTCCTGTATTGTATTTGACATATTCAAGTGTTCAGTCACATGTTGTTATCATATTGGATAGTTCAGTTACAGAATATTTGCATCTTGCAGAAAATTATACTGGACATCTATGGTAAGAGCATGCCTTGGAATTGTCCATCTGGATGCAAGGAAGATGAGGAATTTAAATATCAGGTTTCCTCTGCCATTGATGAAAATTGTTTTCTGAATTTCCTATGATATAAGCTCTCATCTGCATACATATATGTTCAACAAAATACTATGAATGTATACCAACACTTTCTGTTCTAATTTTAAAATCACAGTGTATTATTTTTTGCTTAAAAGCCCTTTATCAAAGATTCCTCTACTATTTAGATATGATAAAAAATGTTGTGATCATTTTTATTTGGTAACATGATCTTACTCTACCTTCTCTAATTTACTCTAATTACTCTGCAAACAACCGAGAGTATCCCGCCCGCATGGCATGAGCCTGGCAAGCTACCCATGGCATATTTAATATGCCAAAAACAGTAACAAGTCTCACAATGGAGATGTTACTGGTGCCTGCTCGAGCAAGTCGATGAACAATGGGACGACAATGCTACAGTGCTACTCTGCTTTCAGTGCAAACTGAGAGGTCTTCTCTCAATTTTATAATCACATTAAAATATTCTTTAGCTACAACTACGCCTTTCTGCCTGCTACAACCCACCACCTAATTCACTTGCCCTTGGCCCCCTGCATGCATTCTGCTGTCTTTCATTTCTCAGACTAAATAACTCTAAAGAGATGCTATTTAACTATAATACCTAAAGTTTATGTTTCCTGCTCTTTATTTTCTTTCTTAACCCGTTTTACATTTTTCTTATGATTTGATTAAAATTTTCCTCCCCCACCCCCATCTTTTCCAATAGTCATTTAATATATGAAGTCTTTCAGAGTAGTTATTACCCTAACACATAGTAAATATCCAAGATATTTGGTTTTTTATGAGAACTGAATTAATGAATTAAAGCAGTCTAATCAATGAGGTGGGCATAAGTATCACTGTCATCCTGTTGCTCATCGATTTGTTCGAGTGGACATCAGTAACATCTCTCATTGAAAGACTTATTGTTACTGTTGCTGGCATATCCAATATGCACGGGTAGCTTGCCAGGCTCTGTCGTGCGGACTCCATGCTCTCGGTAGCTTGCTCTGAGGGGGGCGGAGGAATCGAACACACGTCGGCCGCGTGAAAGGCAAACACCCAACCGCTGTGCTATTGCTCCAGCCTGGGCATAAGTATGAATAAGAAAAATAATTCTGTGGTAGTATGGGTTGCATGTGAATGTTCTTAGGCAGTCATCTAGAATAAAAAGGAGTGAGCATGGAAAAAGACTACCCTGGTGATGACACTGTATGCAGTTGTGAAAATCCTCCTCCATAAGCCATTCAAATTCTAGATCGAAATTCTGATCTTTTATCTAAACAGATTTAAAAAATACAACCCACCAACAGAATGTCCTCTCCAACACAGAATTATGACTTGAGACAGTGTTATTGCTCGAATGTTAAACTATAAACTTCTGATGGTTTAGAGACACTGACAGTAAGAACGACAAATATGGAAACCTATAATGTTGATCAAGGGTTTCTTTAGTCTTCGAGCTTGCCTGAAAAAGATTGTGAAATTAGACCCTCCGCGCCTATAGACTGTGATCCTGAGGTCTCCTAATCCATTTTGGCACCAGAGCGGATGCTCACAGCCATGCATTTTGACTGTGAACTGAGCTACAACCTCGTGCAGCCCGGGGAGGGATTTTTTTCCCTCTCCACCCCATTTTTCTGAGTGAAAATGGCGGCAGCAGCCACGTGGTAAGAGCCACCCTCTAAGACCCCTCAACCAGGAGGTAGGACTTTCTTTAGTGACGTAGCCTGTAGGTGGTCCTGGGAGGGGGGCGTTCCCAGCGCGCCTTCTGCCCAGAGATGAACCAGAGCCGCAACACGAGAAGCAGACCCTCTGCGCCTATAGACTGTGATCCTGAGGTCTCCTAACCCATTTTGGCACCAGAGCGGATTCTTGCAGCCATGCATTTTGACTGTGAACTGAGCTAAAATATTAGAAACCCAATATTTTGAACTGAGCTAAAATATTAGAAACCCATTTTGACTGTGAACTGAGCTAAAATATTAGAAACCCAAAATAATAGAAACGCAATAGCGGCTGCGCGGACTCAAAGTCTTCACTCTTAGCAATGAAGAGAAATTATTAGATGATGCCTATTCAGCAGGCCTGATTGTTGGGGAAAATTTCCAATCAATAATAGTGAGTTCTGTATGGAAATATGGAATGTATTCAAGGTATATAGAGAATAATAGGAATATCATTACCTACTTAGATGGGGGGTGGGGTGGGAGGGGGGTGTATTGGGGTTCTTGGTGGTGGAACGGGTGCACTGGTGAAGGGATGGTGGTTTAATCAGTATTTGACTGTGACTTAAACCTGAAAGCTTTGTATTTTTTTTCTTTTTTTCACGGTGGTTCAATAAAATATTTCTTAAAAAAAAGATTGTGAAATTAGAGGTTATGGGTCATACTCGGCAGTGTTCAGGATTAACTTCTAACTTCTGGGTCATGCTCAGGTCCACTCCTGGTGCTGTTTGAGGGACCATATGTGGTGCTAAAAATTGAACTGGGGTCAGCCATGTGCAAGGCAAATTTTGCCTTAATCTCTGCATTATCACTTTCATCCTGTGAATTGGTATTTTGGCTTATATGTTCAAATTTGTTTGTTTGCTTTATGTGGGGTTAACATTGACACAGATATTTTCTTTTCTTTTTATTTGGTGGGTCGAAGGTGGGGTTGGGGGTGTTTTGGACCACACCCAACAGTGCTCAACCATTGCTCCTGGTTCTGTGATCAGGGATCACACCTGGAAGCACTCAAGAGACCATGTGGGATGCTGAGGATTGGACCCAGGTTGGCCATGTGCAAGAACAAGCACCCTATCCACTGTACTATCTCTCTGGCCCAACACAGAGATTTTCTATATGATATACACTATGAATAATTTATGTATAATTATACTTTACATTTATGTTTATTACATTTACAAAATATTTCCATATATCCTATTTTTACAGTTCCCCTTCAACTTGAGAACAGCTCAATTTTACAAACATAAAAGCTCCAAGACATCTCTGAGAATGGTCCAATGCAGGGAGGGGCGGGAAACCCAGGAAACATATGCAGTGAGTGTGTAAAATAAAATAAATTTTTGTAGATAGTCAGTGAAGTACAAACTGGTTTGCCCTTGATGGAACTGTACAGATATACCATTAAAAGCCAAAAATAGAAATTCCATATATTCCAATAATACCTGTCCTAGGTTTTTTCTGAAAAATATGAAAATACTAGTTTGAAAAGATAGATGCGGCTTCATATCCATAGCAGCATCATTTACAGTTGACAAGATAAACAACCATAATAGTCCTTGACAGATGACTGGATGATAAAGAAGTGGCAATATATATACTCAATGGAATGCTGTTCAGGTGTTAAAGAGAGTGACACACTATCTTTTGCAGTGACATAGAACTTGAGGTGTTGATGCTGAGCAAAGTAAGTCAAAAAGTGAAAGAATTACTGTATATTTTCTCTCTTAAGTGCAATATAAATTTAAATAAGCAAATGACTAACACTTTCTAACAAAATAACTCTTAGGTATTGTCTAAATATGGCTGTTAGATAGTAGAAGAAAGGGGTAAAAGGATAGAGGGGATAGTTCTAATTAAAGAAGGGGAGTAAGAAAAGCCAGATGAGATCTAAAACAGTCACTCTTCTCAAAAAATTAGAAATTGAGCTCCCATTTGACCAGCAATACCACTTCTGGTAATATACCCCAGAGAGGCAAAAAAACTATAGTTGAAATGACACCTGTGCCTATATCTTCTTCGCAGCACTGTTTACAATAGCCAGAATTTGGAAAAAAAACCAGAGTGCCCGAGAACAGATGACTGGTTAAAGATATTTTGGTACCTCTACACAGTGGAATACTATGCAGCTGTCAGAAAAGATGAGGTCATGGAATTTGCATATAAGTGGATCAACATGGAAAATATCATGCTAAGTGAAATGAATCAGAAAGAGAGACAGACATAGAAGAACTGCACTCATCTGCGGAATATAAAACAACAGAATGGGAGACTAAAACCCAAGAATGGTAGAAATAAGTATCAGGAGATTTGCTTGATGGCTTGGAAGCTGGGCTCACATGCTGGGGGAAAAGGCAGCTCAGATAGAGAAGGGAACACCAAGTTAAGTGTGGTTGGAGGACCTGCTTGGGATGGGAGAGGTGTGCTGAAAGCAGACTATACTATAGATTGAACACAATGGTCACCCAATTCCTCCATTGGAAACCACAACACCCAAAAGGAGAGAGAACAAAAGGGAATGCCCTGCCACAGAGGCAGGGTGAGGAGCGGGGGGATAGGTGGGGGGGTAGGAGGGATGGGTCATCAGTGGAGGAGAGTGGGCACTAGTGGAGGGATGGGTGCTTGAACATTATATGACTGAAACACAAGCACAAAAAATATAAATCTGTAACTGAATCTACATGGTGATTTATTAATAAAAAAGTAATAAATTAAAAAAATTAAAAAATTTACTGTATAAATTTAAAAAAAAGTCACTCTGTCACTAACCCTAGAGTTAAAAAAAGAAAGCATTATGGCCAGACCCACTCCTTGGACAAAGGACCTGAGTTTAGACAGGACTTGAACTGGTGCCGACACAGATCCAAAGAAGGCTGGACCTGGTACCCAACTCAGAGAGAAGTTCTAGCAGGAGCAAAGTGTTGTGATAAGAACACGAAGATTGACCACCAAAAGTTACAACCTCTTCCTATAGAAAAATCAATAGCAACAGGCATCTCCATGGAAAATTTCATGTTGGTGCAGTTGGAGAAACCTATAAAACCAATTCTGGAAAGACAAGTGGGATGCTTCCCAGTTTCTACACCTCCACCTGAAACATCTACTCTTGACTCAGCCCTCTGGAGAAGCCTGAGATTTCTCTTGAACATGTTACTCTCTCTCTTTTCTTCTTCATGATCTCTAAATAAAATTGCTTCTTTATCATTGTTAATATCCTTCTGGAATTCTTTCTGTGAAGGAAGGGGGTGAACCTGAAGAAACTGGGTAAAGTTTAGGACTGACTTCCCTTTTGAACAAAAACAGTTTCTCCCTCCAGCCTTCTCTGAGGCTCTTAGAGAAATCCGGAGGTGAGTTCACATCCCATGCTGGGCAGAACAAGTGGAACCTAGATGGGTTCGATGACTCCCTCATGGGGTTGGTGAGACGTAAGATATGTATCATGTAAGTGCTCATACCTGATTCACTTTAGTTCTAGATTTCTCCAGGCACTTCCCTGGGTGCCAATATGGGTAGGGAGGAAAGCAGTTGTCTCCTTCCTCAAGGCTGCTATGTCTCTTCTTTCCACTTCAATAACTCACCCAAACACAAAATGGAAATGGAATTAGAACGTAAAACCTTAAAGAAGCTATAGGCTTTTCTGGGTTTAAGTGGAGAGCAAGGTTTTGACTCTTTATGGAGAGTGGGGAGGGAATTTTGGAGAGTGGAGTGGGAACTTCCATTGGCTTACAACTCTAGGACTTCCTTATTACAATATATACAATGATTTTTAGGCCTGAAGTGTGAAGAGGAAATAAACATGTGACAGTTGAGTGAAGGAAGGGATGCAAGGGATTCTAAATTTTGAAAGTTCTAAATTTCTCAATCTGACAATCTGGAAGATGATGCTTATTAGGCACATATAAATAAAGAGCTCAATATATGGGAGGTTGCATATATATATGTATATATATATATATATGATTTTTAGGAGAAGTTTCCTTAGCAATTTTTAAGCATGTTTGGGGTCAATGTTGGCAGTGTTTAAGGGTATCTGGGCAAAACATAGTATGTATAGTTACAATGCGGTGGCAGATGATGTGGGTTACTCATGTTGGTGTGCTCAGACTGTAGCTAGCTGGGGAAGGGGTGCATGCAAAACCAGTAGTCTATCAAACTTTGGGTCTTGGGCATCTATGATATACAGCCATAAACCCTTTACAAAAAATGTGCTGGCATATTCAACCTAAACTCTCTAAAACTTTAGTAGCAGGAGGCTTGTGTGTGTACACGTGTATATGTATGTGTGTGCACGCATGTGTGCATGCTTGCTTGCTTGATAAGCATATGTAAAGTATTAATGTCTTCTTCTTTAATTTACTTTTAAGTTTGAACATTATTCTATCAGTTTTGCATTATCCCCATGGGTGTTAGGAAATCCAATTCTATCACACTTGCCACTAGTCCAGCCTTAATAGTGCCCTTTATCTTATTTTCTTACATTTATAAACTACTTGTGGTACTTGAGCCCTATTTATTGACACTAAATTTTCTTAGAAGAGAGACAGCTCACAAAAAAGGACACGACACGCTTCTTTGCCAAGCAAATTCTAAAAAATTTTCAAATTGAATTGTCAAGCTTAATTAAAAGAGAAACCTGCATTATGACATGATATTTAACCTTCCAGGAAGGAGTGCATATTCCCTGAAGGTGAATAATGTATCTCCTTGTATAAACAATATTTGTGTCTCACATAACATTATATCCATGACAATGGCAAGGCAGCATTTTGCACTACACCATAAAACCACTATATTGCTTTGTGAAAATTTCACTAGATTTGATCAGAAAAAATGATGTTGAATTGTGTACTGATTAAAACATTCTTCATCATTCTAGAATGAAAATGACTATATTTAAAACTTTTCAATATGTATGTCAATTTCATTAATAGATCAGTCTTTCTATACACAAAATGTCAACAAATCAGCTATACCAAACCTGAAACTCTTTCCTATGTAATAAGATGTGTATATTTTACCAAATTGGCATTTGGTCTTATTTTATAACATTATTTTTATATTTGATTGATAGGTTTAGTCAAGTTTTCTCATCTCAGAATGCATGATAGAAAAATTTAAAGCATAAATGTTCAGGCTCAATAGGCAGATGGTAGCTATAGAATACCTCAAACTGGTGGAAGTTAGATTTAAACACATGGTGATGGCTTACACATTTGTGTAAGGAAGTCGGATACATTTAAATTGAATATGCCAAAATTTTCAAATACTTCAATTTTATTGGATGGTTGCCCAAGGTTCTGTTGTGGTCCTTTGGTTCCCTTTGTTTTGAAGTTCAGGTCTTCCCGAGTAGGCTAGCATTAGGTGGTCAACATAGACCTGGGGGCTAGCTCCTTCAGTAATTTACAGGCTCTGGTTACAGAATACATAAAGTTGTGAGCAACACATACTGGGAATTATGTAAAGAATCTAAGCATGAAAACAAAGAAAAAATGCCTTTGTTGTTTTTCAATAGAGTGTTCATTCAAGAATGCAGGCTTGAAAAGAGTATTTCTGAAAATGCCCATCTCACAGAAATGTTGACATGTCGGGAAATTTTGGACAATAGTAATGTTTGTGATTTTTTAAGAAGGCAATCTTATTTTAAGTGATCTAATTTTATTAATGTTAGAAGAAGTTTGTAAAACTCTAGATATCTGGTTCTTTTAGAAAATAGAAGATATGAAAATGCAGTGAATATATTCACATGAATAAAGACTTTTACAACTTTCCATTAATCAGGATATGTTCTTTCCAATAAGTAAACAATTTAGATGTTTGTATTATGAAATAATTTTACTTGACTCCTCTTATAGTCTTTCTTAAAGACACATAGTATATTTTGGAGTATTTATTGATGTAGCAAATTCCATTAGTAAATGCTTCTATTTTGTTTAAAATTTTCAATAAATATATTTAACTGTAGATTTTTTTTCTCCACATTTTGGGAGGCCTAGAAAATTTTTGTAGGGTTTGCAATTTCAGGTTTTATGTCAACATTTACAGATAACCATGATAAAATTACATGGTGTATAGAAATGAACTATAAATTCTAATTTGCTGGTGTGGAATTTATGTTATTGTACAGGTAAATGTGAATGTACTTAAGAAACATACATTTTTCAATGAGATTTTCCTTTTCTTTCAGGATCGTTATTTAGGCATTTGAGGTATAGAGTCCCTACCTCTTGTTGGAATATTTACACATTCAATCATACTTCAGATCAAACTGGTAGAGATGAAGAGCCTCTAGATTTTCCTCGAAAGTCCAGACCAGTGAACTCTGTGCTACTTATCTAATAAGAAACCTTAACAATGTGCATTGCAAAGCAAGTTTATAGAGAAAAAAACAAATACACTTACAAAATAATGAAAAGAGTAATAAGAATGTATAATACTATAATTTATTCTAAGGAAAACTAGAACTTAAATAGATATTTCATTCTTAGAAGCATCAGCTGAGAAACTATTAAAAAGATCAATCATTCCTTGTTTGGGAGCTGAGCTCCATACGTAACATCCACGTGGCCACTAGAAAAGACTAATAATGGGGTTTGTCATTTTATCTAACTGCCTAAATATTCTGTAGTCCTTGTGATAAATTTATTAATTTCAAAATATTGGAGTTGAAAGAGTGGCTTTGAGGAAAACAAAGACCTCATGGACAAAACTGTGGCTCACTATCAGTGCCTAAGCCGGTGTCCTAGTTTTGGGTAAAGCTGATACAAGAACAATACATGACAAATAAAGAAAGTAGTAGGTTTATAAAGAAATTATTTACCACTTTAATAAGGCTGTCGACATTTGGTCACATTGACCATTCTGAAACTTAATTGCTTTAATGTTCTTTCTATGTCACCAGAAATCTAAACACTCTCGAAAAAAAGCAAATCAACACAGAAAGAGGTGTCATGGTAAGACTTGTTGATACAGCACTATGTACTTAATGATGCCAGACTTTGGATTTAATCATAGGACAGTTCTGAAGTCTAGGATAGTATACAAAGCCTTAAGACATTGTATGTACAGCACTTATTAATACAGGGATCCATATTCTACCATAACTCTGCCAGAGTCTGAATAGCTTGGTGGAACAGCTCCCTCAAGAATTCTCATTTTCCTAACTGTGGAAAAGCTAGTACTTCTAAAAATATTTTCCTGGAAGAGGTTAGAATGGTTATTATATATCCATTGAATATAAAGTATGGTTATGTAAGCCAAGCCTGCATGCTAATATTGCACAGAGTAGAAAGCAATAAAACAGCGCAATGTGCTTCCTTGGACCAGCTGGTAGGAATGGAAGGAAGCTCTTGGTTCAGTGGAGTTGGAATGCCTCAGATTCCAGGAGTCCACCTGTAGCTGGCCTGCTAGTGCGAGTGCTATGTAGAATTCTCAAAAGGGCACATGTCTTCCTTGCCAGTAGAAAAAGAAGACAAGAAAACAAAAGAAATCCAAAACTCAAGAGATATACCAGTTGCCTCATATTGGGGTATGGTTCATTTTTGACGAGAATATATAATATTTCAAAATATTATATATACATATATTTTAAATGGTACAAAGTAATTATAGATCCAAATTAGAGGAGAGTTGATTGTTCTTCAAAATCCAAATTTCTTTCCAATGAGAAAGCCATTTTCTTCAAAACACATTTTCCATTGACGAAATTCCATGCCAAGAATTCCAGGTTTTCTCCTTACAGGGTACTTTGTGACACACAGTAAAAGCACTCATTATCTGGTAAGCAGTCACAGATTCAAATTAGAAATCCATTTGATTTGTATTGGGTGAGATGTTTTAAATTCTTAAAAAGTGTTTTCTGAAGAGTTGATTTTCCTTTACTACTACATCAAATTCTTCTGTTAGGTTCTTGGGTGAATCTGAAAGCAAAAACAAAGAAAGACATTTTAGAGACAAAAGAATGAAATAAATGCTCGAAGGTAATTAGGCAGAAAATGATGGCATCTTAGTTTTTTAAGAAACTGCTTCTTTCAGGTGCTAAGAAGAAAAAATATGTAGCTCTTTAACAATATAGTTCAAAATGCAGATTATATTACATTGACAGCCTGATATCTTTTCCTTTCAACTAGTTTATTAAATTAATTTTTCCACAATGGAAGAGATACATTCGTGGAGCAATTTATAATCAGGACTTTTCTATGGCTATGCTGCATGTGCAATTCCAGAGTCTACAGCCACTATCTTGAAATTATTAGTAAAATGTTTTAAGTGGTGGTTTTGGGGAACATACTCAAGGGTTGGGATGGAACGCACAGCTTTGGGCGTTGGCCTTTCACACGGCCGACCAGAGTTCGATTCCTCCGCCCCTCTCGGAGAGCCTGGCAAACTACTGAGAGTATCGCGCCCGCATGGCAGAACCTGGCAAGCTACCCGTGCGTATTGGATATGCCAAAAATAGTAACAATAAGTCTCCCAATGAGAGACATTACTGGTGCCCACTCAAACAAATCGATGAGCAATGGGATGACAGTGACAGTGACAGTAACAGTGACTCAAGGCTTACTCTTGACTTGGCACTTAAGGATTGCACATGGGGGAACTCGGGAGACCATATCTGATTTCATGTGTCAAATTTGGGTCAACTTCAAAACAAGCACATTACTTGTACTATTCCTGATCATAGGAGGGGGTAGAAGAA
Organism: Sorex araneus; assembly: GCF_027595985.1. NCBI lineage: Eukaryota > Metazoa > Chordata > Mammalia > Eulipotyphla > Soricidae > Sorex > Sorex araneus. The sequence goes on along the minus strand of NC_073305.1, from coordinate 65,923,827 downwards.
AAGGTATTAACCCGATTTCAGGGTAAGTGGTTGAGCTTTCCAGAGAAAGACATCAACAGTCCATCTCTTGGATCAAACAGCCTGCCCCTGCATTACGAGAAGGGATGAAGAACTTGAAACTTAATGCACTATGGCAGTATTACTTTCATAATTTGTCTACTCTATTTCTTTGCAATTTCTTCTTTTCTTTCATAAATTCTGTTCAGAGACTAGAGAAGTATTAGCATTCTTTCTGTGTTTTACCCCAAGAGCCTGCTATTGTTTCAAAGTGGGCAAGTATTAAAATGATATCATTGCAATATGAACACATTTATTCAAGAACATTGGAAACAGTTCTGAAGTAAGGAACTTTTCTACTCAAATAATGACTTGTTAAGAGAAATCAAGACCCTAGTTCTATAGCTACTGATGCCATTTGATTGAGTGAAATACAGTTTCAAATACTAACATTCAAAAGGATGCATGGAACTGTTAACAATAGCCAGAATCTGGAAAACACCCGAGTGCCCTAGAACAGATGACTGGTTGAAGAAACTTTGGTACATCTATACAATGGAATACTATGCAGCTGTTAGAAAAAAGGAGGTTAATAATTTTGCATATAAGTGGATCGGCATGGAGAGTATCATGCTAAGTGAAATGAGTCAGAAAGAGAGAGACAGACAGAAAGATTGCACTCATCTGTGGAATATAGAATAACAGAGTAGGAGACTAACACCCAAGAATAGTAGAAATAAGTACCAGGAGGTTGACTCCATGGCTTGAAGGCTAGCCTCACATTCTGAGGAGAGGGCAGCTCAGAGAAGGGATCACCAACTATAATGTGGGGGCCATGCGGGGGAAGTGTGTTGTGGGCTGAATGAGGGCTAGAGACTGAGCACAGTGGCCACTCAACACCTTTATTGCAAACCACAACACCTAATTAGAGAGAGAGAACAAAAGGGAATACCCTGCCACAGTGGCAGGGTGGAGTGGGGGAGATGGGATTGGGGAGGGTAGGAGGGATGCTGGGTTTACTGGTGGTGGAGAATGGGCACTGGTGAAGGGATGGGTTCCCGAACTTTGTATGAGGGAAACATGAGCACAAAAATGTGTAAATTTGTAACTGTACCCTCACGGTGATTCACTAATTAAAAATAAATAAATTTTAAAAAAAAAGGATGCATGGACAGAGCCATGGGCTTTGAACATAAATGAAAATTATACTCTAAATTCTTTAAATTTAAAGTGAATCTCCACTTTAAACCTAAGGACATAAAGTGTTATCTCAATACCAACTAATCATTATTTTGTTAATCTTTTAGATGCTTAGAAATTGTTTTCTAAATTACAGGGTTTGAGTATATTTGAAAATTTCAGGAAATCTTTCTTGTAAATATATTTAACATTGGAGTTGCTGTTTGCTTTAGGCAGAAGTTTTGTCAGGGACTATTCCTTACTCTGTACTTAGGAACAACCCCCAGTGGCACTCAGAGGGACCATATGAAGTAAGAGACATGGACCTGTCAGAGCCTTACATCCAAGGGCTTTTTTATTCAGCTGGAAATACTTTTAAAATCATAAATGGAAGAACATTTAATTGCCATTATTTCTTCAGGTATTTATTGTTGTGATCTATTTTTTGTCTTGTTAACACTTTATTTGAGTAAGTCTTCCATTAAGCAAAAAAATTGAGGAAGATGTTTCCCCCTCTCACTTTGATTCTAATTTTAAGAATATTTTATACTAAATATTATCTCATGAGAACACAGGAGTATTATGTTTAAAATTTAATTGTGTTTATGAATGAAACTCTTAAAAGTTAAATTGTTAAAGTCAGTATTTGAAGTGTGTAAGTATATTTGTACTTGATAGGAAAAATACATATGAAATACAAAATGAATATTAAATTTATTTTTAGAATGTGAGATCTATAGTCTGGTGCTACAAAGTTATTAATATAGAATGGAGAATTTCTATAATGTCATCTGGATTTGATTGATAGAATTAGTTAAAAGTGGTTATTTTGTTATTTCTTTTTGCTAAGGAGAGGGAAGAAAACGGAAGTCAGCTGTTGTACTTGAGTCCTCTAGAGGTTTTTACGGTACATCTTTTCCTAGATATAAGGTACCTTATCTTCTCTAAACATAGACTTGAGAATTCTTGGCTGACTTATAGTCTTCTTAGAAGGCTGTGTTATTTCATGATTAGAATGGATTCGAGTATCAGAATAGGTATATTCTTTGTTTTCAGACTACAAGGGTGATTTATTTGTCCTATATGCTCAGCTATCTGGGTTGAATTCAGCTCACCCAGGTGGTAGCAAACATAGTGTGCTCCAACTTCTATTATCCTGATCAGATTCTGCACTCTGTGATGCCAGCAATGTCTAGGAGGTATTTACAACATGCTTGATGGTTTAAAAATATACCCTACAGAGCCAAAACAAAAGAAGATTACAGAGGTCACAAAAATGTATTGTAGCCAATTCATGTGTTTTTTTTGTTTATACTTTATCTTCCAGAATCTTTTGGTTTTGGTACTTATGACATTTTTTGCAATTTTAGTCCTGAGACTGTTTTGATTTATACATTGTTGTTTAAATCAAAACAATAATGTATTTGCATTATTGAGTTTCAAGTCTGCAACACCATGAGTGCAGAGTCTACTTTCCATAAGGGTGCGTGCTTGTCATTGGAATAGAGAATGGTGTTTTGGAGTAAATGTATTGACACTGTGTCTAAAATAATGGTGATTGGATGCAATCTTACTGGGCATGACTAAGAGTAGTTTATTATTACATTGTGAAGACGTCTTCAAATTATTACATTAAAAACCTCTGCAGGCAAATATAACAAAAAGGGAAAAAATAAATTTTTTATTGGGGTGTAAATGGCACAAATTGGACTCACTTATGAATTATCTCTTTTGTATATATTTTATTAAAATAATAATATACACTGTGCTTCTTGGATATATGCAAATACATGTTAATAAGCTAGAATGGTTTAGGGATGCTTTTTGGCTATAGAAAGACCCATTTACTGGTTAATAAAATCAATACAGGAAACTAAATTTTACAGACAGAGAATCTCTACTTACTTTATATACAAAAAGATTTTGTAAGGTATTATGCAGCATTACTTAGTTTTGTGCATCATAAGCTGTAAGAACCAGTTTTATATTTTGAAAACATAATGCTGAGAAGATAAAAGCATATTAAACTCATAACACATGGATTGGAATCAGAAGTGGACTTTTATATTTGAGTTTAACTTTTGGAAGACTATATTGGGAAATGTAGCTGGCACAGTTTGTTTTGGGAATCATACATGAGGCCTACAGAGTAGAGATTATATTCATGTAGTATCTATACTATAGTACAATCATAGGGTCATGAAAATGTTAATGTGATTTTTCAGTGATATAAAAGTAGACCCTTAAGTATCTTGAGCACCCACCACTCTTCCCCTTTAGGACTTTCAGACTTCCAACTGTCCATTACTCATTGAGTCAATGTCTCTTCTAACTAGTTCTGAGCACCATGACATCAATTCCAAGAAGCGGTGTGGTCTCATCATACAGGTAGTTATATATTTTAGAAACAACTTATGATTTAAATAAAAAAATTTGACTTACCATGAGATACACAGTTACTTATAATCATGTAATTATTTGCTTTTTATTTTGGGGTCACACCTGGCAATGTTCAGGGGTTACTCCTGGCTCTGCACTCAGGAATTATTCCTGGCATTGCATGGGGTACCATATGGGATGCCGGGAATTGAACTCAGGTCGGCCACGTGCAAGACAAATGCCCTACCCACTATACTGTCATTTTAGCCCAGTTACTTGTAATTTACTCAAATAAAAAAGGAATAGTTTTTATGACTTTAAATGCTTTCATTTCCCTTAAATATTACTTACAAATTCCTTTAGAGACACTTTAGAAAATTGTGGCACTTAAATGTAGACTTCAGCAAACCATATAGCAACAACCATATAGTTGTCAGCTGACTGACAACTTTTCCCCTTTAGTTAAAGCGAATATACCTTTATTTATGAGTCGGTATCACAAATGCTAAACCGCTCATTGTGGATAAGTCAAATTCCATCTTTCACTTCTTTGTGGATGGACACTGATCTGGATGATTAAGGAAGTTTTCACACTCTTTTATCTACTGTTCCAAGCTGTCTAGGTGCTTTTTGTATAACACAAAGGAAAATAGCACACTTTGGAATATGCAGGAGACATTTGAAATAAATGAACTTACTCTTGTGGTCTTAATTTTATTGCCTGTAGCGCACATCCATCCGGAATTATCAGGAAGTGTCTTACATTCCTCTCCTTCTAGACAAGGCTCCATTTCACACCACCATTTCCCAATCACTATGGAGGCTGTGCAGAAACAGGAAACAAATGTATTTGCAATTCATCCAAACAACTGGGATCCTCAGATGATAATGCTCTGAAGCACACAAGGTCATCCTGATATATAACTCTGTGTGTGTGTTGTGTGTGTGTGTCTGGTCCAGGAACTCATAATCTACCATAAAATACGTTCCTCTTGATGATGGAGTGATAGCATAGCAGGTAGGGCACTTGCTTTGTTTCTGGCTGACCAGGGTTCAATCTCTGATGCCCCATATCTGGCTGACCAGGGTTCAATCTCTGATGCCCCATATGGTCCCCCAGATCCCTATTATATAGAAAAATAAACCAGCATAGAGCTGGAAGTAAAACCTGAGCACTGTGGGTTATGGCACAAGTACAGTAACAAAAAATAACTCTTGAACTTTTCATTGCTAAGAATATTGACAAGAATTACTTTTAAAATTTTGTTTTATAGTATAAAAATGAATAAATGTCTGGATTCATCAAGATTTTATTCACAATTCTGTATGGTAAAAACATGAAACAGTAAAGTTACTCTATAAAGAAAGCTTGTATGTTGTTACTTTTTGTAGAAAAGGGCTTGTGTGATTTGTTTTCCATGAAGGGGAAAAAAGTACTAGTGCACACCAGAATGAATGCTATTCTTTTGAGAAATTTCCACCCAGCACCAGAGTTTATCTGTCAGCCTAATACCTCAAAGAGTTTTAAAGCCTATTTAAAGAAAAAAATTAATTGACTAAAGACAAATATCAAAACCTAAAAAGTAAAAAACAAGAGAAATAATAAATAAAATATTTATATTCAAAAGCATATTTGATATGAGCTGTATTTTTCTTTCATATGTACATGCCAGATGGATAAAACATTCAAGAGTTGAGCCTTTGTTAAAATGTTTTTATGTTAGAAGGTTATATCAAGGATCACAAAAGGAAGAAGTCAATAAAATTAGTGTATATATTTATAGCACACTGTATTTGGCTAATAAGATTTAGAAAACTAGATTCATTGAGTTCAAGAATTTCCACTATCTTCCTTACTGCCCTGAGTAGAAAATTATTTTACCATGACCACTGGGAATTTCTGAGAACTGGAACACCAGTAATCTCAAACCATCCTATCCTAAGAAAAGGAGAATGCTTACCATACTGTTTAATTCTCAAGACAGAGGACCAGGTAACATCTGTTAATTAATTCCTAAGACTTTAATTTTTCATATATACACATGCATTTTCCAATTTACAAACATCAGACCCTCTGCCACTGTTCCACTTTAATTAGTTGTCAATGTTTAACTCTGGCTATTTTTAAAAAATATTTTTATTTGGGGGAGCCTTGGGGCTATACCCTATGGTGCTTAGGGCTTTCTCAATGCTCTTTGCTCATGGGTCATTCCTGGTTATATCCAAAGGATCATTTGTGGTAGTGGGGATCAAACCAGGGTCAGCTACATGCAAAGAAAGTGCCTTAACATAGCTACTTCTCTTTGGTCACTGGTTGGCTATTTGTATACCAGACTGAAACACCAGTAATCTCAAAACCTCCAATCCTAAACAAAGGAGAGTGATTACCATGCTGTTTAATTCTCAAGACATAGAGCCAGATGATACCTGTTAACATCACAGAGGATTAACATTAAAATGGAAAGGCAAACACTCTGCAGTGAGAGAGGAGCACATTAAAATTCTCTATCCATCCAGCATGGCATTCACTAGAGGGATTAGAATGTTCAACCCATTCTCACTTAAAAGCAGAATGGTTTAAACATCCAAACTTCTATCTGCATTCAGTCTTTCTCCCCTTTAGGATTCAGTGTACCTCAATTTTTGTGTATAGAAAGACACACTATGCAGGATTATATATGCAAAATCATGTCTATTCATTACATTGTCAATTTAAGGACATTTTTAAAGATAATTTTACCTATATTTGATTTATGCCTTATAGGTGGATCATATCAACCCACATAAAATGTTACTTCAAATAGATCAGGGAAGCAAGTAGATACAATAAGACCTTATAATTAATTATATATATGAAGACAACCTGATATTTTGCTAACATACAAAAATACTTGAGTGGGGGCTGGAGTGATAGCACAGTGGGTAGGGCATTTGCCTTGCACATGGCCGACCTGGGTTCTATTCCCAGAATCCCATATGGTTCCCTGAGCACCACCAGGAGTGATTCCTGAGTGCATGAACCAGGAGTAACCCCTGTGCATCACCAGGTATGATCCACAAAAAATACTTGAGGGTACAAAATAATTATGAGAATTTTTAATGTTTTTTGTTTTAATATAAGGGTTCTATACCGGAGGAGGGAGGAGATTATAGTCACTGGTGAAAGAGGCTAGTTTATGTGCATTAACAGGTGACAATAGTCAATAAGAAAACAATCTATTTGCTCACCAAGAAAAACACATGTAGTGTTTGTTGCAGGGGAAAGATAAATTGCAATGCTTCAGGTACCATGAAATAAAACCAGAAGTCAAAAAGTAAAACAAAAAGAATTAAACCGTAAAAACCCCCGAGTCTGCAGTGTTTATTGAAGGTCTACAGTCTGAGGTTAGTACTTGATTAGAAACAGGTCACTTACATTTGCCACTCTTGTTCTCTTAAAGTCCACCCAATATTTCAGAGAAGTTGCCCCAAATCTACACTGTCAAAAAAGGAAACTCTCTGATCTCAGCTCTGAAACAGGACTGCCTTTTCTGACCATCTTCAATTTAGCAGTTGCCATTCTTTTTTCACATAACCACACGAATAATGCGATACTGTCAGGGAGGTCAGCCTTTCGAATGTCGCCTCTTTCTGAAGGTGCCTCCTTCTTCTTTAGGATTCTCTCTGTCTGCCCTCTTGGAGCTGACCTACTTTGTTGCAAGCTAAAAAAGCAGTTTCTCTCTCTTTTTCAAACATTAATATCTCTTAAATGAAAATGTAGACAGTAGGAAAAAGAATAGGTCTTAAAACTCATGTATCACCAAAAATCCATAAGCTCAGAGGGGAAAAGAAAGACTTTTTAAGAATATAAGTATCCCTGCACATCTGCCTAAAATCTCTGAAAATTTATATTACACCTCTGAAGTAGAGTTTGATGGTTTGTCAGTCCCTGATGATTTGTAAGGATCTTGTTCATTGCCCCACTGTTGTTTTTTGTCAATATGTTGTTAGACCTATTTTGTTCCTGGAATGTGTACTGCATGATCATCTTAATATATTTGACCTCGAATTTCAGGTTAACCTATAATCTGTAGTCCTCATATCTGGTAAACTCTTATTTCCTGAAGTAGCTCAAAAAATTATAGACAAGATTTTTGAAATGCTTCTTCTTTTCCTTATCTAGAAACAATTTAAGTTCTTTAGGTTATTGGGAGATAAATGATTGATTATATTTAATAAAATGAAGTAGTATTTATGTTATTTAACTGTTTTTAAGTCTTTTCTCATGGAGATAAAATAAAAACAGAAATATTTCTTAAATATCTTGAATGATTATCCTCAGTGTAACAGTGTAGTGATAACTAACATCTTTTAACGTTTTTGAGATGTTTTGTGTTAACTTAAGTATATTAGGCCAATATTTAACATACCCGTTTAAATGAATATTGCTATAAATCCATTTAATATATAAAAATCTCAAGACCAGATTTGTGCTGGAAAGAAAGTACAGCAGAGAGGGCACTTGTCTCACATATGGCAAGCCCATGTTTAACCCCTGGCATCATGTATGGTCCCCTGAGCCTGTCAGAAATGATTTCTGAGCACATATCCAAGAGTAAGCTCTGAGCACTGTTGAGGATGCCATTGCCCCCCATTCCAAATGAAAACAACAAATAAAAAAATTAACGTAGGCATTAATCTTAACTTCAACTTTGCCCAAATATAAAATCTCTGTGTCACATTTATTTATTCATTCTGAAGGGCATCCCAAACAGCTCTCAGATGGCCTAGGGACACCTACCAGCACTTCTATCAATAGGACCAGGGCTTTAATGATATCCTGAGGATCAGTGCTACTTGAATCCTTCCAAACTAGGGAATACTGGAGTGGTCTCGCTGGTGTGGTTCGGAGGGGCCTTCAGGGCCACACCCAGAGTGCTGAAAGGCCTCTAAAGCTGTGCCCAGTAATTCTTAGGGCATCACATGTCCCTGTGGATAGAATCAGCTTGACTGCATGCCATAACCCCTGTACAATCTTCCTAATTTCCATGTGTTTCATCTCTAGAATACTAGTACATTCTAGATTTCCGTCCAGGTTCACAAAGTTCTAAAACACATTCATTGACAACTGAAAGAATGAATTAACTCTTGCCACTGTTATTGTTAAAAATAAAATTTTTTATCAACATGCTTCCAAGAATCAACTTTTGGTTTTCTATAAAGCTCACCTATAATTTGGTCAATGGCTGATTTATCACACTGGCTGATTTATCACACTTGCTTTTTCATAGTACATATTGCTTAATTTTATTAGTTCCAGCATTTTGCTGTTGTTGTTGTTGCTTTTTGGGTCACACCCGGCGATGCACAGGGGTTACTCCTGGCTTATGCACCCAGGGATTACTACTGGCGGATGCTGGGAATTGAACCCGGGTCAGCTGCGTGTAAGGCAAACATTCTACCCGCTGTGCTACCACTCCATTCCCCAAATTATAGCATTTTTATAGAAAATTTTATCATTGAATACTTTTTGAAGATATGGAAAACTTGTGAGGGATACATATAAGTTCAGTAAGGAGTTTATGTGCCTAAAAAGAACCACGTTAATCAAATATAAGCTGGAAAACCCGAATGTATCTTATCTATGGTGATTATAAAAGAGTCTTTAAGGTCTCGTTTAACACCGGAGTACTGGGATTTGCTCTTACTAGGAAAATATATGATTTTCAGCTTTTTCAAGACTGTTCATATTTACTTGAGAGATTCTTAAAAATCATGAAAACCACTTTTATCATGATTTTTGATTTCACCTATTCTAGGTCATATTTATGGAGAGCAAAAGAGAGTCAATAAAAGCAGAACCAATCTCTCTTTCAGTGATAAGATCTCAAAAGCAAAATATTCTTTCTGGCATTGTTATGGTTCTTCACTTTGTGATATTTTTTCTATGGAAATAGAACAATATACTAATAAGTCATTGTCCTAAAAATATGGCAATGCACAGTATATAATCTCTGAACTAGTCCTCTTTATCATTTCAATAGATGATGGTTGAATATTAATTTAGCAAATATTTATTGAGCAATTTCTGTAGTCAAATCACACAACCTGATTGACAGAGAAGAATAAAATAATGAACATTGAAGAGTTCTTATAATTTTGCTCAGGGTTCTTCATTATGGGCACTATTGACATTTTGACAAGAATTGTGATAAAAAGTTATATATAATGAATGTGCTCCTTCAGCAGTAAACACATTACATGAAGAACCAGCTCATACTCAAAATAGAAGAAACAGCCTTAATAAGATTGTGGGAGTTTTTTAAGACAAGAATTTGTTTTTTTTTTCTTTTAAAAGTAATTGTAATAGACCAGACACTTAATTTGGACTCTTAACTATTAGGTCACCTGCCCTCACAACTGACTGGGCAGTGCCTCCTTCAGGACAGGAATATGTTCTTTTTTTTTTTTTTTTTGAATGGCATAGTGTAACTCAAGACATGTTTGCAATTAAAGAACAGGAGACTGAAAGAATAAATTCTGAAACAAAAAGAGAAAGCAAAAAAAATAACACCTATATCAAAGGGTTCTAAGGATTAAAATTGAGAAAATGCACTCAGGCAATCAGCAGAATATATTATGTTCAAAGTATTCAATAAATATTAGCTTCTATCATCATCATTGGTATCATTTTTATTACTCAAAAAGAAAAAAAGAAAATCAATTCTGAAACAGGAAAGGCAATTCTTCACAAAATTAGAGAGTAAATAATTGTTCTTCGATATCATGCCAAACTCTTAGCTTGCTTCTATGACTTATGAGAGTTTGGACATAAATTAAATGATTGAACATATGATTGCATTCTTGTTCCCAGAAGTGGGTTATAAGTACATCAATCATAACAAATTTCCAAGCTCACTTTTATGCAGCCTGTCATGTAATTTAAAGCAATGGCTGGAACTCCTTTAGAGGAATGGGGCAACTCTAATGCCTTCCTTTTTGCACAGGTTGTTAAAACAGCTGTTACAACAGCCCTATTCAAAAGACTGCAGTGTTTTCCCATGTGTTATCATCTTTATCAAAGCAATGAGAAAATTAAAGGCATTGAACACTCGATCCAATCATTACAAACACATTCTTTCTGCAAACTATGTTTGAGGACAGGATTCAGTTTGGAGCATAATATACTAATTACGCCTGCAAACTACTGGGCTGGAGTGACAAGTACAGCAAGTAGGGCGTTTGCTTTGCATAAGGCTGACCCGGATTTAATTTCAGGCACCACAGGAGATCCCCCTGGGTACCACTAGGAATGATACCTGAGCACACAGTCAGGAGCTCTGAGCACCACTGGATGTTGCCTAAACTTCATTCCCTAGCCCCTCAAAAGACTTTAAAATATTGAGTTTATGATGGAAGACCTGATTTGAATCTTAATTCCACCACTTGCTACAATATGACTGGAAATGTTCTGTTTACATTTCTGAGTTATAACTGGAGTAAATAAAATTAGCAACTGGTTATAGTGAATTTTGAATAAAAGCACTCATTATAATGAGTAACAAACTTTATAGTCAACATGTAATCATTGTAACTGCTATTAATTCATCACATCTATGAACCATCCAATTACTTCATAGTGCTATCATCTCTAATGGAAATTTAAATAAATGAACACTTATAGGATAAATATACAGTTTATCTTTGAATGATGTAGACATTGGGGGTGCTGAATTCTTCAAAGTTAAAATCCACAAATAATTCTTGACTTTCCACAAACTTAACAGGTATCAGCAGAAAAGTGATAGTTGTCTCTTGGTATCAGCAGAAAATTGGTTACAAATTGCCTTCCCTAATAAGCAAATCTGGATATTTAAAAGAATTTTATATTTGACCTGTCTATGAATACAATATGCTCATATACAACCAACCAGCATCTGCAATTGGTTGAATCCCTAGATACGAAACAAGTGGATAGAAAAAAAAAATCATATGTACCCAAAGGGAAAGGGTAAAGAGAAAAAGGCTGGTAAAATGTGTAAAGGAATCAATTGTATTAAGAAAAGAACTAGATTTTAATGGTAAACATAGCATACTGCATATGTATATGAATATTTTTATACTAATGACTGGAGCGATAGCACAGCGGGTAGGGCATTTGCCTTGCATGCAGCCGACCCGGGTTCGACTCCTCTGTCCTTCTCGGAGAACCTGGCAAGCTACTGAGAATATCCCACCCACACGGCAGAGCCTGGCAAGCTACTTTCAGTCTATTCAATATGCCATAAACAGTAACAACAAGTCTCACAATGGTAACATTACTGGTGCCTGCTTGAGCAAATGGATGAACAATGGGATGACAATGTTACAGTGCTACAGTGCTACTAATGATGCACACTTGAAACCCTTAGTGTTATAAGCAAATATACCTTCAATGACAGTTACTTATAGAAAGAAGAAAAAGAAGAAAGAAAGGAAGAAATAAAGAAGGAATGAAAGGAAGAAAGAAAGAAAGAAAGAAAGAAAGAAAGAAAGAAAGAAAGAAAGAAAGAAAGAAAGAAAGAAAGAAAGAAAGAAAGAAAGGAAAAGAAGTAAAGAAATATGTAAAAAGGAGAAAAGGAAGGAAGGAGGGAAGGAAGGAAGGAAAGAAGGAAGGAGGGAAGGAAGGAAGGAAGGAGAGAAGGAAGGAGGGAAGGAAGGAAGGAAAGAAGGAAGGAGGGAAGGAAGGAAGGAAAGAAGGAAGGAGGGAAGGAAGGAAAGAAGGAAGGAAGGAAGGAAGGAAGGAAGGAAGGAAGGAAGGAAGGAAGGAAGGAAGGAAGGAAGGAAGGAAGGAAGGAAGGAAGGAAGGGAGGGAGGGAGGAAGGAAGGGAGGGAGGAAGGAAGGAAGGAAGGAAGGAAGTTAGGTAGGCCAAAGTTAAGTGTATAAGTGATACAAGCAATTCAAATTCCTAAATGTTAACTGAATTCATGTTTTTCTGATTAGACTATTTTTCTTTGCAGAATCATAATATATAATAACTCTATATTCCAGTCCACTTATAAATCAGATATGTTGGTGTTGCATTATTAAGCAAATGGTTATATATTAGAATTGTATTCAACATGTCTGTTTTTTATTTGCACTGGTACTCAATTTTTAATTTATAGTCAAACACGAACAAAAGAGTCATGACTATTAAGTAATTTCTATATTCTGTGTATTTTAAATTTTTTAATTTGTTGTGATGAAAATATTTTGATTATTTTATTTTTTGCCAACCCTTACATTTCCTCTCCAATTCTGAAAGTAATAGATATTCTTCTAAATTCCAAAGAATAAAGGTAATTATCAAAAGAAAAATAAAATCAATTCTAATTTTGTTAGGTAGCAGCACAATGCTGTATTTGAGCATTTTTTTAGATTTTCTCTCTGAGTAGTCCTGAGACAACATTCAGAATGGTATTTAAAATGCAAATATTTCATATAATTTCTCTGCTAACATTCTCTAGTGCACCTATCTATAATGGAATACTAAATGGTTATAAGGAAAAATGAAATAGTGTAATGATTTGTGGTATGTGGATGTATCTGGAGAGTATTGTGCTGAGTGCAGTGCAGCTAGTGAGAAAGAGAAGAGCAGATGCAGAATGATCTCTCTCACACATGGGTCATAAAAATCAGAGTAAGGAAATAGCAAATGCCCAAACGCAGCAGAAGCTAAGAACTTGTCTTCAGTAAGAAGCTTACCTCAGTGTGTCTGGAGGGTTGGGGGTGGGTGGGGGGCTGGGACAATGGTGGCTGGAAGCAGACACTCTGCTAGAGGGTGTGATGCTGAAATGTTGCATGCATGAAAACCTACCATTAATAGTTTTGTAAATTACAGTGTCTAAAACAATTGTTTTTAAAAAAACCTCCAGTGTTTTCCATCCTAGAGAACAAATTAATCCTAACTCTAACTCCTCATTTTAGCCCCAAATATCCATAATATTTGTCCCCCTCCCTATTCTCCAATATCACTTTCTACTTCCATCACCCCAATTTCATTTGGAAATGGTCTCTTTGCCCTTCTAGTTCTTCTCCAAAGCTGTAATTACCTTTTCTTATTTGGTTCATCCTCCGTAACAGATCATGTTTTCCCATGACTTACATTATCTAAACCTCAACATAACTGTGCTTCTTCAGTCACCTTTTAGGAGGCCAGAGAGATAATTCAGCTTATAAGTGAGTGCCAGCTTATAACATTCTATGTCGATTCAGACCAACTTGCTTATGGCATTATATCCTTGCACGAGGCTGACCTGGGTTCTATCCCATATGATTCCCTGAGCTCACCAGGAGTGGTCCCTAAGTGCAGAACTAGGAGTAAGCCCTAGTAGCCCTGGATATGACCCCCAAACCAAAATAAACTAAAATCCCACTGTAGGAGTATGTAATAATTTATTTAGTCAATGCTTTATATTGTAAATTAGAGTATATCTTTTTTATTTAATAATGCTACTAGAAAGGACCTCACTTTATCCAACTGAATATAGAAAATCTTTCTATTTCAAAACAGAAAATGCATATATGCATGTCCCTTTGCAATTCTATATTCCTGTTATTGCCACTTTGATTTGATCCATTTCATCCATGATTTAAAAAAGGGTGTATGTGTGGGGGAAGAGTTTAGCCTGGATGTAAGTAATGAAGTCTCTGATTCTAATTTTAAATAAATGGTAAAATCAGATAAAAATTCTTATGTTTATGGCATCTTTTAAGACAAATTTACATCTGCATAAACACTAACTTTATGCTAGATCTCTGTTCGTTTAACTTTAGAAATGGTGACATGCTGGAATATATTTGTACATAAGAATTTTCTCAATTTGAAAAAATTACTTTATAGGATTTATATTCCATTCTCTAATACACTGTTTTGCTGGTTTGGCATAATTAAATAATGTCAGAACAGTGCCTGTTTTTCTTTTTAAAATTGTTTTAGTAGTTACTGATATTTAAAATATTTTTTGGCTGATTTTGTTTTTCTACTGACCCCAAGTATTAAATTATTCCCAGAAAATCTCTCATTTCAAGTTACTTTGCAAAACTAGAGCTCAAAATTTCGGTAGTAATGGGAAACTTGTATACTGATTGTAAGGTCTTTCATTTTAATCTAACGCCCACTAGAGAAGATTGATATAAATAAAATTTAAATAGAAAACACATTTCAGATGCCAGCAGTGAAAAAGACTTCATCAGCCTAATGAAAAGGTATCAATTTTCTCTACTTTATTCAATGAATTGTGAGTCATTTTCTAAATGGATTAGATTAAAGGAAAGTTCAAACTCCCAGAGAGATGCTCTTGGTACTTTTGCAGACTTTAGACAAGGAGGAAATAATAGGCATACAAACCTCTTAGGCCTCTTCAGATCTATAAAAATTGACATCAAGGGGGAGAAGTGCCTCTAACCCTGAACTCACTATTACCTTAGAAGTCAAATCCCGAAGAATTTTTCCCCTCTCATATTTCATTAGGCTGTCATGGGTGTTTGGGTGAATTACAACTAAAACCAGAAATCCTTAGATGATGAGCCCTGATTTTCAGTGCTTCATATGGCTGCCTCACTGCTGTTTAATAGAAAAACAGAACTACATGTTAAACTGTTATTATGTTTATGCAGTGTCTGGGGGAGCCTTTGATGCCTTCAAGTTTATTATAATTATTTTAACTTAAGAAAATATGACCTGACTTTCATGTGAGGATGACCTGTGTAAACCTGTTCACACAGAACTCTTGGATCAAATTTTATTTGTGTGTTTGTGTTTGAATTAGCAAAGCTATTTGAGAATTGATTACTTGTAATTTGGCAAGAAGAACTCAATATTGTTTTGGCATATTTATTCACCAACCCCCGGAGTAGTGGAAAAGAACAATCAACTGCTCTTTCTCCCTGCACACAATCGCCACACAACTAGCATTTTTATGTTTTCATTGGGGTGGTGGTGGGGCTTATTGGTCATATTCTGTCATAGTTAGAGGTCGGGACCTCTTTCAGTGATGTTGCAGTGGTATATGTACCAATAATTAAACAGGGCCTCACATACTCGAGGCACATGCCTTGCCACTTATGCCAATCTCTAATCAATTGCATGACTACTTTTGCACAACTGTTTGAATGGTTTAAAGAAATTTTAGTTTTACTTATCAGAAAATATAGGCTATTTGTCTTATGCTAGCATTATGCAATATAGGCATAAGTTCTGAGATTATAGTCCTTATAGCCTTATAGTCCTAAGCTATAAAAGAGCATGTGAGAGTTTTCACATAAGAGTTTTAAAGTAGATAAGGAAATTAGAAATCATGAGTTCCCCATTTTAAATACTTATTTCAAAAATACTAACACACTGAAAAAGCAAATAAGACTTTATTCTGTTTGTAGACAAACTGAATGAACAAAAAGATCTACAAGTCGATTGAACAAAGATCCCATTATTGTCCTTTGCACCTTCATAATTTTCTTCTTCATAATGATGAAAGAACTATGCTTTTGGTTTTGTTGTGCATTCAAATGTGGAAATTCTGTTGACTTATACAATCCAAAGTGACTTTATTTTCTAATGATGTGTCTCCATTTTACTTGCACAATTAAAGTGTCCTTTATAACATGCCAGCTGCAAACGATGTAAAACTGGCATAGCTATATGTAAATTAGGCATTTCTCAGAACACTTCAGTGTCACTGGTAATGTTGAGATTTTTTTAAAATTACAATACAGAAATGCTTACAGTAGGATAAAACTAAGTTTTATGGTCTAGAGAAGCTAAATTCAATTTTGCCAACTGATTAGGATTCACTTATATGTCTCTGATTATATTTGGGCAAGAAGCAGAGAAACAGAAATTGTTCTTATGGTGAAATATTTTTTGAGATTTGTTATTGCACAAGAAAGAAATTGGGAGAGTATGGAAAAAGCAGTCAAGAAAAATATAAATTGAGGTAATCTAGATAATCTATCAACTTAAAAACTCTTCTAATATTTATTTATGATTGATTTTAAATCATTGTCTATCATAACTGTAGTAAGTTGAAATTTATTTCTACTGATAGTTGAGACATAGGGCTGGGGTAGTCTAAAAATATTTTCGAATTGATATGATTTGGGGAGAAGGTCTAAGCAACATTTTTCCTCTTATACTCTTAGTTTTTAAATGGCCCTTGACCTAATTTCCAAAATCAAAAATCATTTTCTCTTCACATTCTGAGAAAACAAATTTTCTCATAGAAAAAACCATCAGTAATGAAACACAGTTTAACATGAAATTTTGAGGAAGAAAATATTGCCTTTGAATTATATAGGATATTGTTGGATTATATGAGTTCCTTTGTACAAAATTTTGTTCTATCAAAATTATTTCTTTTCTATGTCTAATCTTAAGAAATATTTCTTGAATAATTTCCTCTTTGATTCGTAAAGATTAATCACACATATTGCATAAATCCACAATGCATACATATTCTAATATTTATTCATTTCAGAAATGCATCATATTCTGCAGGGGAGTTGATCAAAACTGTGAGATTATCATAAATAATCTGATTAGCTCCTTCCATGATTATATTTACACATATAGAAGACATATATAGCATTACACATATAGAAGACATATATACCAACTCTCCAATCTAAACAAACACATCTACCAAGTCTCCTATCTGAAATATAAAGAAAAATAATTTGTACTGAAAACTTGAGTCTTATCATTTACATTAATTGCTAAAGTTGGTACCATGTAAAATTCAGTAAGTGGTCCTTGTAAGGAAACAAAAATTAATTTGAAACCATCGATGTTCTCCGCTGTTACTTTGATCTCCCCAGAAACCCACTTCTCTCCCCACCATAGTGATATTTAAATTAAACTTTGAGGAAAGTTTTGGCTTCCTTTCTATCTGGTTCAATTCAAACGATTATGTTACCTATTGCTATCTGCTTGTATATACTTTCTCCTTTGAATCAGTGATTGGTTCTTATATGCATGAAACTAGCCAATCAACTGGTTTTTGGAATTTAATAGACTCTTTTGGAAAAAAGTATACCTTTCCATGAAAGTTAACTTGAAATTTGAACTTTTTAGTAGGTTGCCACTAATATTCATATTTTATCTGTCAGTTTAACTGCTGCTTTTGTAATTGACAAAAATTATATAATTAGTACATAGGTTTTCATGCAAACAGTATATTGTTGTAAACTCATTTAAAGAGTGTATCTGGAATTAACTAATCTAATTTTATACATTTCCACACATATAATATCTATTACTTGAATTTCTTAAGTAGCACATTATTAAGGCATAGTTATTAACAGTTAAATGTCTGCAGTTAGATTTCCCTGCTTTAAATCCTGGCTCTGTTGTATGATCTTGGGCAAAGCAGCTACTTCTTTTTGCCTCAAATTTTTTTATTGCTAAGATGAGGATAATAGTCAGACTTAGCTTAAAGTATTGTAGAATTAAAAGGATTAATACATAGAAACTCCCAGACCAATCCCTGGTATAAATGCTAGAAAAATCTTTGCAACAATAATAGTCATTACTATTATACAAGAAAACATGAACTGAACTCATCTATATTCAATTTAGTTAAGCAAAACATTCCCAACATTATGTTGGGACTAAGGAAAAACAGAATAAATTTCAGTCCATGTCTGTAGGGATCTTTTAGCTGAATAACAGATACTCTACCTGCAATCAATGTTGTCAGTGTAATGGTAAAATATGTAATGCTTTAAAATGATAACATTTATAGTGTGCTTACTACAAGGAAGGCACTGTGCTCATAGAATTGCAATGATTCTATAGATTAATACTCATAGAAGTCCTGAGATGTTAATACTATTATTATCCCACTTAGAAGAAATTAAAGCCAAGGTATATTATGCAATTTGTCCAGACTCATACAGTTAGAAAGTGACAGAATCATAGTTTAACTGAGTCATATCTCTTCAGGGTTGCTTAAAGTTTAGAAACATGACGTCTGAGCTGAGTGCTCAAAAATGAATACGAATTTTCAAAGCAAGCAAACTAGACATGAAAAGTTTCATTGTGGGTAAAGTGGTGCACAATCCAAATGTATGAGACAGACTGCTGTACACTGGGAACAATTATCAATGGTTCAGGAGGTCTTTTTTTTAAATTTTTTTTTATTTTATTTTTTTTTACTTTTTTTTTGCTTTTTTTATTTTTTTTTGTTTTTTAATTTAAATTTTATTGAATCACCATGTGGAGGGTTATATAGTTCTCAGGATTATGTCAGTTATACAGTACTCAAACACCCTTCCCTTAACCCGTGCCCATATTCCATCACCAACCACCCCATTATACCTCCCGCCCGCTCTCGCCCCCCCAGTCCCCGCCCTTGTAAGTGATAAGTTTCACTTCGTTTACGCTTTATCTTGGTTACAGTCCATGTTTCAACACATAACTCACTATTGTTGCTAGGGTTTCCCCCCCAAAAAGAAAAGACAGTCCCACTGTCAAGGAAGCATTTGATGGCTCTCCATTGCTGAGAATGTAGAGATATTAAGTCCCGCTGTTTGTTACATAACTTTTCTATTTTTTCCCCCCTCGTCCTGCCACCGAGATCACGCCTGTTTAGTAATTAATGGTTCACACCTGGATATGCTACTACTAGTAGTTACTAGTTACTACTAGTAGTTACTAGTAGGGTTACTACTAGTTCTGTGCTTAGGGATCATGCCTGGTGGTGCTAGGGGGTCCAACTGAGGCTCAAAGCCTGTAAAGCCAATGTCTTACCTGCTATACTATCTCTCCTGCCCCGTGGTTCAGCATTTCTGAAGCAAAGGCACGTGAATGTGAATGAATGACGGCAGGTGGCAGTGGGTGTTTCTGTGGAAGTTGATGGCTGGCTTCTTAATTAACTAGTCCTCACACAAAAACAATTGAAGTGGCAAATCAAAGATGCCCTGAGGATAATGGAAATGATTGCTGCTGATCTGGAGCAAGCTTCCTCTTATCTTGAGTGATACTGATTCCCTCTCCTGGGTCACGGATCCACATTTAGAAAGTGCAATTTAATACATGGCACTGGAGGTGAATTAGTTCACTTGACCGAAGCAAGCAGACTGACTTGACCGAATAGTTCCTTCCATTTGGATCTCCGTCAGCAGTAGCCTAGAGAATGCTTGTTCAGTTTTTCTATTTTTCATCCTACTATAACTGACTTGTACAGCTTTTTCTGACCTGTGCTACAAAACTGACAGGCAGTTGTCATCTGTGTACAAGGAACCAGAGCAAAAAAACTGCATAAGCCTATGACTGAAGTAAAAATTTCCACCTGTGTTTGAAGTTTTTAGGAACTGCTTCTTTTATGAAAGTAAATTTATATTTATAACGAAATTTTATTTTATTGCTTTAAGTATATGGAACAAGACTGGTCAGGAAGGGGGTGTGTTTGCAGAGATTTTTGTGTCAGCCATGGAAGGGAGTAGCCCCACCTATCTACACCCTAATCCCTTTCTGTAACTGCATGAAGAGATCAGGTTGACCTCAAACTTGAAGATCAGGGCAAAATACACAACTGGTCAAAAGTCTTTTTTGGGGGAGTGGAGGGCATTCCTGACTATGCTCAAGGCTTACTATTGGTGTTGGAATCAAACCCAGGCCGCAAGTAAGGCAAGCATCCTCCCGCTGTACTATTGCTCAGACCCCAAGGAAAAGTCTTAAATTGAAGTTTTCATCTCTAATTTTGCATTTCCTCTCACCTTTCAAAGGTGTCTGCCTCAGAGACAATGACTGAGTTCAAAGTCTGTGTTTCCTTGTTCAGCCAGGATGTTAAAACATGCACTTTGCCCATCAAATACTGTTCAGTACCATGCAGAGGGAAATCAGCCAGAGGGAGAGGAACAGACTAAGAAAGATCTCATCTGTGGGATATAAAGAAACTTCCTAAGGAAATATCAAATGGTCAAAGGCAACAGAAACAGAGGGGAGTACGTGTCATTGATAGAGAGCTTGCTACTGGGCTGGGTGGGGGGATAAGGTAGAGAACAAATGTGGAGGGACAGCGGTGGAGGGCAGGGCCAGGGCCAGGTGGGACACTGGGCCATGGGTAGAAGGTAGTGGACACCTGTGAAGAGATTGGTGTTGGAACATTGTAAGTCTGAAAATTAAATACAAATACATTTGTAACTTTGTAATTCATAGTAATTTAATAAAAAAAATTAAAGTCAAATGCATTGTTACTGTAACAAATATTTAATTTTTATTAATTTATTTGGTTTGTTTTGGGGTCACATCCAAAGATGCTAAAAGGTTACTTGTGACTCTGCACAAAGTAATTACTCTTGGCAGTGCTCAGGGAACTATATGGATGAAGGGGAGAGAACTCAGATTGGTCTGTCAAGGCAAGCATCCTGCCTACTGCACTGTCTCTATGGCCCCATTTAAAAATTATCTGACTACATATATATGCATATATTTTTATATATATAAAATCTATCTATCTATATATGTATATGTTTTCTGTTTTGAGAATAGACCTCCTGTTCCAAGGGCATAGGCGGTTAAACCCACAGTCAGGGAAGTGGTTCATCATAATTCTCTGTGTTGGCTTCTTCCTCTGGGCAGCCTGAGACTTCAACTCTGAAAAATGAAAGTAGTTTCCTTTCATCCATGCCAAGGATAATGTATTATTTTAGTCACAAGTAAAACTTGTTATCATTTGCTTTAAGGTCATATGATAAGAAATCTAGACAGATACTTTCATTCTCTAAGGTTTTGTTTTGTTTAAAAATTGGCAACATGTAAATTTTGGGAGACCAGGATGACAGAAGCAAGTAAAAAACAAATTTTTATTTACTCCCCTACTTTGTTAGTCTGTGCAATGTCTGTTATTACCCCAAATAATTTTATTTATCTTCTATGGTATGACCCTGGGACTCTGAATGTGAGACAACTTCTCTTGTTCCCTCAGAAGATGTCTCTTGTCCTGATATGACACCCTGGCTGCCTTTATCCAAGACCATGCTTACTTAAATTAAATTCTAGAGTGAGATACCTTAATTAAAGAGATAAGGATGTGAAATGATATAAGATGAGAGAGCTGCAGCATCTGTAGTTTAAAGTTTTCAGCTGGCATTTACATTAAAAAATGTATAAATCAAGGTTAACATTTTTAAGTTTTAGTCCTGTCTCCGTGATGAAAAGTACCAGACTGAAAAGTTATCAGTCTGGTGTTTTAAGACACATTTAATGACAATTTGGGAGGCAGCTTCCAGTACCTTCATGTCCAGGAAAAAATATTAAGCAATCATGTTTTATCAGTGATGACCAATAAAAGAGAAAAGCTAAATGCAGTCCTCTATTTCATTATTAAGATTGGTTGAGCAACCTCCAATATGACTTAAAAAAATGATGGCCTTAACTGTTTAAAATTCTGAGAGAAATGAATTTTGAAGATGAAACAGGAAACTGTCACTGCAAAAATGCAGAGGCACTCACTCACATGAAGAGACTGGACTGCATCTAATTTTATAAAAGTGAGTAATGTGATTTGTATTTTGGGAACGAATGGTCAATAGTAGCCTGTAGAAAATAATTGGTTACTCTACAGTTGAGACTAGACTACTAGTAGTAGACTGGTCTCAATTTGAGATTTCATGCCAATCTCAAAATTGGTACTATTTTTAAGATTGGCTTATCCTACATCAGGGCTGGAGTGATAGCACAGCGAGTAGGGCGTTTGCCTTGCACGCAGCCAACCCGGGTTCGATTCCTCCGTCCCTCTCTGAGAGCCCGGCAAGCTACTGAGAGTCTCTTCCCTGCACGGCAGAGCCTGGCAAGCTCCCTGTGGCATACTCGATATGCCAAAAACAGTGACAAGTCTCACAATGGAGACGTTACTGGTGCCCACTTGAGCAAATCGATGAGCAATGAGATGACAGAGACAGTGACATCAGGAAAGAAAGAGGATAACATTTGTTCAGCAAAACTTTAAGGTTTGCATTTAGTACTTCAGATAATACTTGCAGCAACTCTGGGGGAGGGTTATTATACACAATTAATAGATGAAGATGGTAAGATTCAAATTTTTAGAAGCTGGACCAATATCACCCAGGTATGTAGGACCCGGGGCTTGAAATCTCTAAGCCTGCTCAGATCGGGACTGATCTCTTCCACCCAGATTCCCCATTTTCCAGTAGCAAGGTGGCCACATCCAGAACTGCCCCCAGCACTGTGTAATCCCACCAAGGGCCAACATCCAGAGACTACAAAACCAAGCTCCTGGAGCTGCACAACATCTTAGAGCCAAGTACTCCCTCTGGGAGAACCTGGCAAGCTGCCGAGTTTCCTGCCCACATGGGAGAGCCTCGCAAACTCCTCATGGTGTATTCATATGCCAAAACCAGTAACAATAATGGGGCTCATTCCCCTGACCCCGAAAGAGCCTCCAATGTGGCACCATTGGGAAGGACGAGCGAGTAAGGAGCGGCTTCTAAAATCTCAGGGCTAGGACGAATGGGGACGTTACTGAGACTGCTCGAGAAATTTTACGATCAAGGGGATGATGATGAGGAGGAGGAGGACCAATATAAAAAATGCCTCAGGTTTTTATGAGCTCCACATTTCGATTTTTTTTAATTCACCCCAGAACTATTGCCTATCAGAATCACAGATTGGTGAAGACAGCATCAATTATTAACATAGTTATTGTTTTTCACATACTTTGCATTTGTTTCCTTGTCTTCTAGCAATAGTAGCCCAATAATACTCTGTGGAACTGTTCTTCTCACAGTGTTAGTCAGACTTTCCCATGAGTGATTCTTTCCCTTGGAAACACACACCACGGTCCTCCATTAAAATCACTCTATCTCAAAAAAAAAAAAAAACCTCACAAAAAATGCACAAAAAAACCCCACAAAAACCAAAACCCACTCCATCTCTTCAGAGATTAAAGAGTGCTTCAAAAAATTAGTTACTTCACGAAGAAGTTAAATAACATTTCTTTCTCAGGATGAGATCCAGTATCTTGCTTGGCCAACAGAAAATAGCTAAAATGAATTTTAGGATTTCTTGAAAAGGCTTGCAGCTTCCACAAATGCTACTGAGTATCCTTTCTCTTGAAATTCTCAGTCCATGTGTTAGAAAGTGACCTCATGGCTCCTAATCAATACATATACAGTATGTTTATAGGAATCTATCTAGGCTTCTGATAGTGACAAAATATTATAGAGAATTTTATGACATTTAACTTTTCAATTAAACTATTTAGCTATTTAATTTTCAATTGTATTTAACTTTTCAATTCCCAACAGAGGAATCCAGGTATGCAGAATCCATGGCTGATATCTTCAAGCCTGCTCAAATTG
Source organism: Sorex araneus (assembly GCF_027595985.1). Lineage (NCBI taxonomy): Eukaryota > Metazoa > Chordata > Mammalia > Eulipotyphla > Soricidae > Sorex > Sorex araneus. The sequence continues at coordinate 65,899,949 of NC_073305.1, read as the reverse complement.
GGACTGGGCCTCCTCCTCCACTCAGATCCCCTGTTTTCCAGTAGCTTGGCAGTCACACCCACAAACTCCCCCTGGCACCATGTAATCTCATCAATGGCCAAATTCCAGAGACTATAAAACAAAGCTCCCGGAAGAGAATGACACAATTTTTCTGGAGTGCGTGGATACATTTGCGGCTGTGTGACCTCTTTATTTTTAATTTAATTTAATTTGTTTATTTTTTCCCCACACGGCAGAGCCTGGCAAGCTACCCATGACATATTTGATATGCCAAAAACAGTAACAACTGTGTTCCTGGAGCGAGCAGACATCATTGGGCTACACTAGCCCAGGACAGGGACAAATGAAGACATTACTGGTGCCCGCTCAAGCAAATCAATGAACAACGAGATGACAGTGATACAGTGTTTTAACTTTTTAAAAATACATATCTTCAAGATTGTGGCTTATTTATTATATTTATTTATTTATATTTTGTAGGGGTCATATCTAACAATGGTTATGACTTACTCCTGGTTTTATCTAGGGCTCATTCCTGGCTCATTCCTGGCCTCAAGGACCAAATGGGTCACCAGGGACTGAATCCAGGTCTACTACATGCAAGGCAAGCATGTTGCCTGATGTATAATTTCTCCAGCTCTTATTTACTCTTTATAACTAATATTCTATGATGTAAATTTATATTCATAAAATGATATGAACCTTTAAAAATCAATGAGTGCTATATTTTAAAGAGTCACTTTTATTCTTTTAAAGTGAAAGTTCTTTGTTGTGCTAAATGAGTCAAGTTTACTAAATGATTAAAGAAACAGGATGAAATTTGTAAGAAAATAGAAAACAAAATCATTATTGTTGTTAGGATGCTATGTACTAAGCAGTAAATAAAGAACTTATTAAACAATCTATCATTTAAATTTTATTATTAAATCTAATTGATGCTGCTGCTGATAATGATACTGACAGTGGTCATTGTCATTTATATCTCTTAAAACTTCCTTGGATATAAGATGTGCTTGAGTGGGCACCAGTAATGTCTCCATTTTGAGACTTGTTACTGTTTTTGGCATACCAAATACGCTATGGGTAACTTGCCAGGCTCTGCCATGTGGGTGGGATACTCTCGGTAGCTTGCTGGGCTCTCTGAGAGGGACAGAGGAATCAAACCTAGGTTGGCCGAGTGCAACACAAAAACCCTACCTGCTGTGCTATTGCTCCAGTCCCTCATGTATATTAATGAACTTACATTCATCAATTTCTTTTAATTTGAATAACTAAGCATTATTAAGAGTTGTATTAAAGCTAATTCATATAATGTCCATAAATTAAGTTTATCTATGGTAACTGAGACTTCTAGGAAGAGTTTCAAAGATGATATGTGGTGTATACTAATCTGAACTTGATATTCATTTAATATTTTAAATTACATATTTCTTACCAAATTATTGTTAATATTTATTTAAATCAATAAGCACCTTAAAATCATTTTATACAATAAAATTTTCACAACACGGGACTGGAGCAATAGCACAGTGAGTGGGGCGTTTGCCTTGCATGTGACCAACCCGGGTTCAATTCCCAGCATCTCATATGGTCCTCTGAGCACCACCAGGAGTAATTCCTGAGTGCAGATTCAGGGGTAATCCCTGTGCATCGCTGGGTATGACCCAAAAAGAAAAAAAAATTACACAACTCACATCCATCGCCTCTAACCAACTATTTTTTTTAATATATGAAGAGAAGGTTACAAATCCTAGTATATTTCTAACCAAGTTGTGGAGCAATTTTAACTTGTTTGCTAGTAGAACTATATGAAAAGAAACCTATGGTGAGTGCAGTTGCTAATAGTATTGTTTTCATATTTGTTTTTATACCTATTACTCCATGTTTAAATTCATCATAGCAAGAGACTGAGCCTTATTTCCATATTTATTGCTACAAAAATATTTATACTATATGTTTATTTAAAAAATAGCACTGAGTGTAATCTTGAATGTGCAAAGGAAATGAAATACGATTGTAAAAGATCTAATGAGTTTTTTCGCCTTTCAGGGACAAGGAAATAGCTAGCAGAGAAATATATTTGCATTTGAGTCCTCTAGAAAATCAATACAATAGATACCTGACCTTCCTCTTGTCTTTCTGAATAAGCACATCCAGACTGAAATGAAACTGTATAAAATCTTAAGGATTATAATGAGCTGATTTGCATCAGCAAACAAATTCTAACTCTTATTTACCAGATAGCCAAAGAATAATAACTTGTCTATTTCTTCCCTTTACTAATTTGTAAAACCCAAAAAAACTGTTGATTTTCTGCACTTTTTATTGTTGTATCCATTTCCCTTTACTATGTAAAGTGCCATAACGGAAACAACATTGAATTGGGAATTAAGATTCCCCAATGTAAGTCTGCACTCTGATATTAATTAACTGTGTCACCTTGTTTGACTTACTCAACTTTTTTAGTTCTTAGTTTTTCCTTAGAAATAAACACAGACAGATGAGACTTCTGTTGAGGGGCTTACAACATGGATATCATTGTGGTTCTCAGATTTGCAAGGTTGGAAGCTTCCTGGAAAATTCCCAAGAAATTTTTTTCTTCAGGAGAACAAAAAGTATTGCATTATACTTATAGTTTGTGGTTGTAGGACTGGGTCTGAATTCTCATTTTGGAATTATCCACTATCTGAGTGGAGGGAAAAATATCAAAGAGTTAGGTATATATGCATATCTGTGTATACTCTGTGTGCATGAGTCTGTATGTGTACATGCATGGTCTCCTGACAGCCTACTATGACTGCAAAGTTACTAGCTTTAGGGATACAGCAATGGCCAAGGCACTTTATTCATTTCTATGGCTGAATAATATTCTATTTTAGAGTAATGTCAGTCACATTCTGTTTATTCATCCATCAGTGGACATTTGGATATTTCTGGTTTTTGGTTACTATGAATAATGTCATAAGCATATTGTATAAGAACTTTGGCCTGAGTACATGTCTTTAATGATTGTTTTGGGCCTCATAATATTTTAGGCTTTGATTTTGAGTAATTATTTTAGATCAGTTTTGACAACATAATAGCTTTTTACATGCTCTGTTTCTAAGGGCATCAAGAAGGAACAATTTAATTTGTTATAATGAGGGTCAAAATGACTGATGAACGTGACTTTGGGAGAGTCAGAGAGGGAAAAGCAGAGGTAAAGAAGCCTGGATCTTCTCGTTAGTCAATATAAATTTTCATAATCTGCAGGATTACCATTGTTTGAGATTGTATTATTTCCCACAATTTCTAGTCTGACTATATATATCTCTGTGTTCAGGAATACATCCAGTTTCTATGAAGTTGTGCAACACTCAGTAATCTATCAACTGTCTGAAATAATTTTCATAAGTCAGGATATTTGGGCACTATAGTTCAAATCCCATTATCAACTATTTTGTGTTTGATCACAGTTTTTTTTCGATGTGTTCTAATGCATAAGAAGCTCAAATTAATTTTTCCTAGCTGACAGTAAAAAAGAGTAATTACAATCCTTATCTATGAAATAGAGCTAATCATAGGGTTACTGAGAGGATAAGTAACTTAATATATTTAAAAATTGCTTTGATGTTACCCTTAATCTGAGCCAAACATTATCATCATTATTATTACTCAAGAAAGAGTAGTACTACTGATATTGAAAAAGTAAATAAAATTATGCCTTTGACTTGTTTAAAACTCTTTAAAGTGAATATACACCGGATGTGGCTCAATGGTATATGTGAGGCTTGAATATGTCAGACTGTGGGATTGATGCCTAGCACTGCCCTGAAATGTCTCATTTATTAAACTTCAAAGCCATTATTCTTAACTAATGATGAAAATAATTTAAAAATACTAAGAACTTGCTTGATTTTGTTGCTAACTTCCCAAAAGTATTTGTACTATTCTTTATTTTTATGATTTGAAATAATTTATTTTAAAAAGGATCAGTAAATAGATTTATTTTTTTAAATTTTTTATTAGTGAATCGCTGTGAGGTACAGTTGTAGACTTACAAACTTTAGTGCCTGCATTTCAGTTGTACAATGATCGAGTACCCATCCCTCCACCAGTGCCCATTCTCCACCACCAATGATCCCTGTATTCCTCTCGCCACTCCACCCCATCCACCCCCACACCCCACCTGTGTGGCAGGGCATTCCCTTTTGTTCTCTCTCTCCTTCTTGGGTGTTGTGGTTTGCAATAGAGGTATTGAGTGGCCATCGTGTTTGGTCTATAGTCTACTTTCAGGCCGAATCTCCGATCCCGAGCGGGTCCTCCAGACCCCCTTTACTTGGTGTTCCCTTCTCTATTTGTGCTGCCCTTTCTTCAGCATTCCAGCTTCCCAGCCATGGAACAAACCTCCTGGTACTTATTCTTGGGTGTTAGTCTCCCAATATGTTGCTTTATATTCCACAGATGAGTTCAATTTTTCTACGTCTGTCCCTCTCTTTCTGACTCATTTCACTTAGCATGATACTTTCCATGTTGATTCACTTGTATGCAAATTTCATGACTTCATCTTTTATAACTTCTGCATAGTATTCCATTGTGTAGATGTACCAAAGGTTTTTTAACCAGTCATTTGTTCTCGGGCACTTGGTTTTTTTTTCCAGATTGTGTCTATTGTAAACAGTGCTGCAATGAACATACAAGTGCAGATGTCATTTCGGTTATACTTTTTTGCCTCTCTGGCATATATTCCAAGAAGTGGTACTTCTGGGTCAAATGGGAGCCAATTTCTAAGTTTTTGAGAATCTTCCATACTGTTTTCCAAAAGGGCTTAATCAGTAGGCATTCCCACCAGCAGTGAATGAGGGTCCTTTTCTCCCCACTTTCATACCAACACCGGTTGTTTTTGTTCTTTTGAATGTGTGTCAGAAGAAAACATCGAATCTCATCAGAAAATGGGGCAATGAAATGAACAGAAACTTTCCCAAGGAAAAAATACAAATGGTCAAAAGGCACATGAAAAAATGCTCTTCATCACTAATCATCAGGGAGATTCAGATCAAAACTATGAGATATCACCTCAAACCATAGAGACTGTACTATTTTTTATGCTTAATTACTACCAAAGAAGTTGTCTTTCCTATAATAGAGCCAGATTACCCTGACACTGGTACTTGACACTGACTCTCCCCTCTGTTGAGAGTGCTCTTACTCTATAGCTCTATTAGCTAATTATTCCTCTTCTTGTAGAATATCACTTTAATACCATTTTCTCCAATATCCATCATCACTAAAGAAGATATTCCACTATTAATCTCTATTAATATTTCTTTCCCTTATCCTCAAACAACAGCCCAATGATAATTGACGGTCATTTCATAAAATTGCACACGACAACTGTTTTCTTCATCAACCCAAATCTCTTAAAAAGACCAAAACCTAGCATGATGTCTATAAAATCCTGACATTTATCAAATATTTTACTTCTAAATCTAATTTCTGAAAGGTTTGTTTTCCATAATGGAAGTGGAGTTGAAATTTTATAATTATTCATTTTATATATTACAATGGTAAGCTCTTCAATTCTCTTATTAAAATAACTTTTATAATTATTTTTTATTTCACATGCTTTTTATACATTTAAATCTTAATTATTGTCTGCATTCACATAAGGTATGTTTTGACTTTGCAGAATTTAATTTTATAAACAGGATTGCTGCACCGTCATCCCATTGTTCATTTATTTGCTCGAGCAGGCACCAGTAACGTCTCCATTGTGAGACTTGTTACTGTTTTTGGCATACCGAATATGCCACAGGAAGCTTGTCAGGCTTTGCCATGCAGGCGGGATACTCTCGGACTCTCTGAGAGGGGCAGAGAAATCAAACCCAGGTTGGTCTCGTGCAAGGAAAATGCCCTACCCACTGTGCTATTTCTCCAGTCCAGTTTACTTTTATAAATAAGATCAAGTAAATATTTTAAATAGTCAAGAAGAGAAATTAAGAGTAAAATAATCCAAATATTTTTCCACATAAGATTCTCAGCACTTTAGCTATTGGCTATAGTGATAGTAGTGTGCAGATCACTTGCCTTTCATGGGGATGACCCAGGTTCAATTCCAGGCTTCCCAAATGTCACCCAAGCCCACCAGGCTGGATCTTTGAGTGCAGAGCCAAGAGTAAGCCCTGGGTGTTGATCAAAACACAAATATGTGCACATACAAGTATACATATATGTATATATATACCTATATATAAAATATGTATGTATAGACTGGAGTGACAGCACAGCGGGTAGGGCGTTTGCCTTGCATGCAGCCAACCTGGGTTCTATTCCTCTGTCCCTCTCAGAGAGCCCGGCAAGCTACTGAGAGTATCCTGCTTGCATGGCAGAGCCTAAAAAGCTACCTGTGGCATATTTGATATGCCAAAAACAGTAACAAGAAGTCTCACAATGGAGACATTAATGGTGCCTGATCAAGCAAATTGATGAACAACAGGACGACAGTGCTATACAGTGTTATGGATTCTTACATATACATATATATATATATTTGTGTATATAATATGTACATATATATATATGTCTGTTGCCCCTATGCCTGGCTGTCTTCACCGGGGCCCCTCGGAGGGCGTGGGTTGAGTTTTCCTCCCTGCCCCGAGCAGAGCCTCGGCAGCCGAAGACCTCTGGAACCCAGCCACAGTCATGCTCAAGGCCCATCTCCACACGTTCAGACAAGCCTCACACATGAAGGAACCAGCAGAGAAACCCAGGTGTGAGAGACCTGGGGCTGAGATCTCCAAGCCTGCTTGGATTAGGACTGGACCTCTTCCCTATATTCACCATTTTCCAGTACCTAGGCAGTCACACCCAGAAACTGCCCCCAGAGCTGTGTAATACCATAAACGGCCAACATCCAGAGACTATAAAACCAAGCTCCTGGAAGTGCAAGGCTGCTTCATGGCCACACAACATCTTATAGCCTAGTTCTCCCTCTCGGAGAACCTGGCAAGCTACCAAGAACTTTCCTGCCTGCACAGGAGAGTCTGGCAAGCTCCCCATGGTGTATTCATATGCCAAATACAGTAACAATTATGGGTCTCATTCTCCTGACCCTGAAAGAGCCTCTAAATGCAGCACTATTGGGAAGGACAGTAAAGAGAGGCTGCTAAAATCTCGGGGCTGGGATGAATGGAGATGTTACTGGGGCCTGCTCAAGCAAATTGATGAACAATGGGATGATAGTGATAGTGATAGTGATTCTTACATATATATAAAGAACATATATACATGTAAGAATACATATACATACATATATATACCTGTATATATTTTATGTATTATATGTGTATATATACATATATATCTAGCGGGTACTAGTAATATCTCCATTCATCCCAGCTCTGAGATTTTAGCAGCCTCTTTCTCTCTCTCTATATATATATACATATATGTATATAAAGAACATATATACATGCAAGAGTATGTATACATATATATTATATATATTTATACATATATATCTGTATATGCACACATTTGGTTTTTGAACAACACCCAGGGTTTATTTTTGGCTCTGCACTCAAGGATCAAGCCTGGTGGAACTGAGTCACATTTGGGAAGCCTGGAATTCTGGAATTGAACCTGGATCATCTCCATGCACGGCAAGTGTGCTATGGCCAATAACTATTTTAGTGTGCTAAGAATCTTATCTGGAAAAATATTCATATATATGTATACATATATATATCTTGAAGAGCCCAGCAAGCTACTGAGAGTATTCCACCTGCACTAAACAGGGTGGCAAGCTCCCCATGGTATATTCGATACGCCAAATACAGAAACAATAACAGGTCTCATTCCCTTGAAGTTGAAAGAACAGCCAATCATTGGGAAAGATGAGTAAGGAGAGACTGCTAAAATCTCAGGAATGGGACAAATGGAGATGTTACTGGCACCCGCTCGAGTAAATCAATGAACAACGGGATGACAGTGATATAGTGATACAGTGATATATATATATATTTATATATATACGTATATATAAAGTAAAAATTGGCAAACTTTTACTTTTTCTGTTAAAGACTATGTGTATTTTGGCCTCACAGACTCTATAACCTCTGTCACAACTACCATTCAATTTTGTCATTATATTTTAAAGCAGCCTAGATAATATATAGTCCATATTACTATCTAGGCTGTTGAGACATCTGTCTCAATGGCAAACCAGCAGGACTATTCTGTTGTACAAGAAGAGAGACATCCACAATATCGGCAACTACTGCCCAATCTGCCTATCGTCCCTCATCTACAAGTTGTTCACTTGAGTCATCCTGAATAGAATAGGCAGAACACTAGACAAAGGACAACCATCCAAGCAAGCTGGGTTCCAAAACGGATTCAGCACAATCGACTATATTCACACAGTGACCAAGCTCATTGAAGTTTCAATATAGTTCAAGATGCTGCTCTGTTTAACATTCATTGATTTAAAGAAGGCTTTTGATTCTGTTGAGACTGAAGTGGTCATCGAAGCCCTAGCCAAACAGGGCATTCAAACTCAGTACATTAGGATCCTCTGAGAGCTGCATTACAGATTCACCACCAGGATTTCACCATTCTACAAGGAAGTGCTCATTGACATAAAGAGAGGGGTTCGGCAGGGTGGTACCATTTCACTGAAACTCTTCAGTGACACCCCCAAGAACGTCATGCGGTGACTGGAATAGGAAGGAATGGGAGTGAAGATGGACAGTCGGCAGCCACACCACCTCTGCTTCACTGATGACATTGTTCTAATAAGAACAAACATTAACCAAGTGGCATGAATGCTGGCTGACTTTGATTGTGAGTGTGGAAAGGTCGGACTGCAGCTGAATCTCATGAGGACAATATTGATGAGAAACAGGCTAGTTCCTGATGTTCCATTTGCTCTCAATGGAACGAACATCTCTGAATGCAGCAGTTATGTGTAGCTAGGTTGAGAACTCAACATGACGAATGACCTGGCACCCGGGCTGCATAGGAGCAAGAGAGTGGTGTGGAACGCCTTCAAGACTGTCAAAAAAGTTGTTAAGAGGATGAAGAACCTCTGGCTCTGGACACATATTTTCGACCCCACCATTCTTCCTGCACTAACACAGAGACCTGGGCCCTACAAATATAAGATAAGAATGCTATTCAGGTCTCCCAAAGAGGAATCGAAAGAGCCATGCTTGGAATATGACATTTCACTCAAGTGAGAAAAGGAATCCAGACTTCTGACCTCCATTGACGATTGAGAATCAGGGATGCTGTCTTGTTTGCCAAGGCATCGAATATCAGATGAACCAGAAACGTAATGCAATTTGGAGATGACCACTGGACTAGAGCTGCTACCAACTTGATTCTACAGGATGTCAAAAGACTGCATGGTCGCCCACCCACTAGACAGTCAGACTTCTTCGTCAAAACCCTGAATGAATGGTTTAAGGCTCTTCCTGTTCCTGGATCAAGCAGTTATCATTGGGCTACACTAGCACACAACAGGGACAGATGGAGACTGGTGCCAACTCGAGCAAATTGAAGATCAACAGTATGACAAGTGACAAGTGACAAGACATATGAAAAAGTATTTTTCATCACTAATTATCAGGGAAGATCAAGACAATGAGATATCACCTCATATGAGTAAGAATGGCATATATCAAAAACACTAGAAAACTCTTGTTGGCAAGAGAGTGGTGAAATAGCTCTTGATCATTTCTGGTGGGAATGTTGCCAGGCTCTTATGGAAAAACACTATGAAGATTCCTCAAAAAACTAATAATGACCTCCCACATGACCCAATAATCCCATTTCTTTGTGTCTACTTCCAAAACACAAAAATTTATTTGAAGGGGCTAGCGAGATAGTATAGGGGTAAGGTGTTTGCCTTGCTTGTGGCTAACCCAGGTTCCCCAGCATCCCACATAGTTCCCTGCACTACACCAAGGGTAATTGCTGAGTGCAAAGACAGAAATAAGACATGAATTCTAGGTGTGGCCCCAAACCAAAACCACCCACCTATCCAAACAAACCCAAACCCTATTAATTTGAAGATATCTTGGCACACCTTTGTTCATTGCAGCACGAAGTAACAATAGCAGGATATGGAATTAACCCCATTGTCCAACAAAGGAGAATGAATATGAATTTGTGGTATACAGACACAACAAAATACCGTGCTGCCTCAAGGTCTGATGAAACTATGCAACTCACTGCAACTTGAATGAAGCAAGAGGATCTCATGTTAACTAAAAGAAGTCAAAAGAGTTTTCTCTCCAATCTATGGTACATAGAATAATTTGTGGAGGGAATAAAGTTTATCAAACGTGGGCAATTCCTTGGCATTAGAATACAGTGATAAAATGTCCAGAGAAAGAGAGAACAAAGGGGAATGTAAGAAGATTCAGTCTGTTTATATCTAAACATGGGGTACAAACTAGAATATTCAACTTTTAAAGTGTTCTAGTAAGTAGGTTTACTGGGTTCATTGATGGAAAGCAAACATTGATGAAAAAATTTGACACTTGTGATGGGATTAGCGTTGGAACATTCTATATCTATTGGAGACTCTATCATTTACAGCTTTGTAAACCACAGTGCTTGAATAGAATAAAATGTTTAAAAAGAGGTGTGGTTGCATGCTAATGAAACTTTATTAATAGTACATTTGTTTCTATGGGATGTAGTATGCTACCTCTGATTTAGAACATTATTGTAAAATGCGTGAATGTAACTAGTCTACAACATAATAAGTACACAAACTGAGAGTGGCTAGAAAATTTGATACAAATTTCACAATTTTGTATTGGTAAAATTTAGTCATAATTTGGGCTTATAATCAGTAGGTGTAGATTTTGCATTTTTGTGTTAATTTTATGAAGCTTTTAGCCCATGACAGAATAGTTGAAAAAGTCATGAACGATCATTTATATTGGAGAGTTAGAGAAGCACTGACATAAGATTCAACATGAGTTTTCAGCCCATTAGATCAGACCAAGATGATTCCAAGATTTTAAAAGAAAAAGACTCCTATCTCTCAACATCACGTAAACCCTGAAAAATATGAACTAGCACTATTCAGGGTTGCCTTAAAGAGCCTAGAAAGGAACACAACATAATGGCTGGCATAATTAAGAAGTGATTAGAAATCAAACTTGGTGACAAATTGGATGCTATGCCTTGATAAGATCTGACGATTTACTTATTACTGTTTATTTGTGTTTTATCTGTTAATCCAACAAATAAATTGCACCCTTGGACTTGGCTCTGAGAGAAAAGAAAGAGCCTCCTGGGTCTTAAAAAGAGGAGGGAGAGGGGGCAGGCAGATCGATAGTGCAGTGGGTAGGGTACTTGTCTTGGAGATGGCCAACCCAGATTAAATTCCCAGCACCACATATAGATTCCTGAACCTACCAGGAGAGATCCCTGAGTGCAGAGCCAGGAGCCTGGGAAATGATGATTGTGGACTCCTCAAAACAAACAAAAATGTCATCAGCATAATTTTATTTTTGTTATTTATAGCCAAGATATCTTTAAAAAAATCTTCTGGGGGTGGAGAGATAGTATAGAGAGTATGGTTCCTGTCTTACATGAGAACAGCAAACCTGGATTTGATCCCCGTGTAGTTCAGAGCACCTCCAGGAGTAAATCCTGAATGCAAAGCCAGGAGCTACCCCTAGGCATATCAGGTGTGACCCAAACTGCCCCCCACCCTCTCCCTTTTACTGCCAATCACTTCTGTTTTACATTTATAAACCAGCTGTGTGATAATGAGAAAATCACCTTTTTTTCATGCATTCTGTAAAGATAATTTTTTTTCCCAACTCATATCTTATTTGTATTACACTTGTATTTTATACTCAAGTTAAAGGGATTTGGGTTGTAAATTTAAAGTATTAATACAATAATTTTATTTTATTTTGCAAAATACATAATTTTAGGTTTTGAGCCACATCTGGCAGTGCTTGGGGCTTACTTATGGCTCAGGAATCATTCCTGATGGGCTTGGGAAGCTATATTTCTGGCTTTCTGCTCAGAAATAACTCCTGGCAGTGCTCTGGGGACCATATACAGGTAGGGGATCAAACTGGCATTGGCTATATGCAAGGCAGTTGCCTTGACCTGTACTATATCTCCAGCCCCAAGAATGCAAGAATTTTAATTCATGGTTGAGAAAGGATAAAAGGTAAGCAGGAAGGTAGGTATGGACAGAGGGAGGGAAAAGAAAGGGAGAAGGGAGAAAGGGAGGAAGGAAGGGAGGTATGGAAAGAAAGAAAAGTAGAAGGATGGGAAGTAAAAGATAAAAGAAAACCCTAAACAAAACCACAAAAATACCCCAAACAAAACTACCCTCCCTTCTGAATATTAAATATTTACTTAAATTAGGTCTTAAAACATGTTAAAATCAATTTTGACACTTTGGTAAACAGCAAGGTTTATTAAAATTAATACATAAAGAATTTCCATGGAAAATACTGCTCATATATTTGTTATTCCTATTAGTATTATCCTGACAAATAAATAAGATTCTTAGCATAAATAAAAATGCTTCATAGATTAAAGAGGTATTTAATATCATAATATGAGGCTGACACCCAAGAAGAGACAGGGTCAGGAATATTGCTCCATGGTTGAAAGCCTGCCTCATGAGCTGAGGGTGAAGGCAGCTGGGATAGAGAAAGGATCACTAAGTCAATAATAGTTGGAGGGATTTTTCGGGATGGGAGATGTGTGCTGAACGTAGATAAAGGACCAAAAGTGATAGCCTCTCAGTATCTGTATTGCAAACCATAATGCCCCAAAGTAGAGAGGATGAGGGAACTTGTCCACCATAGAGGCAGGGAGAGGATCGGGTTGGGGTGGGGGGATACTGGAGACATTGGTGGTGAAGAATGTGTGCTGGTGGAGGGATGGGTGTTTGATCATTGTATGACTGAAACTCAAACATGAAAGCTTTGTAACTGTATCTCATGGTGATTCAATAAAAAAATGAAAAATAAAATAAAGTTTTAAAAAGAATGAAAAAAGAGGTATTTAATATCCAAGTTGCTTTTTCAGTTGGGAGAAAAAGTATCTCTTTAATGATTTTTGCAATTGTATTGTAATTACGTGAACTTGACTTTGGCTTCTGTCAGGATAAAAGTAAAAGATTGGTGCGAAAGTAAAAGAGATAAAATTTACTTGTAGGCGCTAGCCAATACATGTCAAAAATTCCCTTGGCTAGAGACAGGCTTTCAAGCCTCCATTTTCCAGAAAATGTTTAAAAATATCTTCTGTAGTTAAGAAAGTCCCTGAAGATCATTTTGAAGTCAATCACCTTGGCAGTCAATCCTCCATATATAGGCACTGCCTTGAATATTTTGTTCTATATGATGGCCACTAAAATGCTTTTCCCAATCATCCACATGAAAGCTACCCAAAAACTTGGAGGAATTTTTATGATCCAAAATCAACTTTCAAAAATTCTCAACCTGAATCAGTTTTTAAGAGAGCCATCTTTATGTTCTCAGGCTGTCTTCACTGACCAGTGATATGTTGGACTCTATAGGTACCACATTTTCAGTCAGTGTTAGCCTTTGCTATGGCCTCCATCCCCCCTCAAAATAGTCAAATCCCCATCTTAAAAAGCTTTATTTTCCTGGGCCCACAAAGCAACAATGTACTCCTCTATTTTTTTCTTTATGTTTTGCACTTCTGTGCTTATCCCCTAGCTCCTACCTATCTCTTTGATTTATAACTCCAAAGTTGTAACTTTGAAGTATTTTTGAGGGTGAGGCCACTGACACATCTTTAAATATTACTATGTAGTTGCAAGTACTTATACAGAATGAATAATTGCATTTTTTAATTTTTCTTGGAGGGTCGAGGGCCACACCTAGCATAACTCTGGGCTTCCTCCTGGCTCTTACTCAAATTCCTCTTAGTGATACTTGGGGATCATTTGCAGTATCAGGGCTCAAATAAAGTTAACTGCATGAAAGGCAATCACCTTAAGTCTGTACTAGATCTCTCTGGCTCTAGTAGCCAGTAATTTCTGAGGTAGAATTTCATGTTTACATTGTTAAACCAGGTGATATTCTGAGACCTCACTTCTCTTACTTGTAAGAGTGTCTTTAAAATTTTCTCTTTTCTCAGATAATTGCTTCACTTCACATCAACAAGATAGTAGCTTCCTTAATGTTCTTAAAGGACACTTACTTTCACTTTAAACAAAAGTAAAAACAAGCAAACAAAAAGGAATTGCTAACCTGAATTTTAATATCAAGGACTGAACCTCAGCCACTGTTGCTGAAGAATATAATTACTATCAAGCAAAAGATCGATAATCAAAGATTTGTGCTCTCCAGAGTAGCATATTTAAAAGAATCTTTCAAAAAATTTCAATTATTTTACTATAAATTAGAGATAGCTATCCAATGGCATATTTATTTCTATCTATGGTTCCACTCAGGAATTTCCATCCCTGCGAATGAAGTTAAGTCCTGCATTATGTGTAACCCTCTATTTTTTTTCTTTATGATGTTTGGGGGCCATACTTCAGTACTTACTCCTGACTCTGTGCTCAGGGATCACTCATAGTGGACTTCAAGGATTATATTTGGTGCCAGGAATTGAGTCCAGGTCAGCAAATTGCAAGGCAAACACTCTACCTGCTTACTATCTCCCCAGTGACCCTCTATTCCTCTCTATGCACAGTAGCCAGAGTATTCCAAACAAACACCATTCTGTCATTTCCCTGTTTAAAAACGTTCATTGTGGGGTGGGAAGATAGTTTAAAACGAGTGTGGTGGAGAAAGTCTACAAAGAACAGAGATACCCCCTCTAAGGCGCTCAGGATTTGCATCACCAATGAGTGATCCCTCCTCCAGCCCCAGGTACACCAGGCTCACATGGTCGCCAGTTAATTTTCCCTTTTCTAGTGCATTGCACCTATATTTCAGCCTCCTCTACTGAACCCTTAAAAGGGCAGTCTGGCTACTCCACCACTTTAGGTCAATAGTCCACTATACTGATCAAAATATTCCCGAAACTTGCCAAAATAAATAAACAAACAAACAATGGTGAACAAGAATCTTTACAACCCCCATCTAAAAGAACATGTCCCCTGAATCAGCACTAGAGGTCCCACAGAGGTCACACAGGAGAGGAAACCACCATCTACCGAGCTTGCCCAGAGTCTTCCCTGGCAGTGAGAGGGGGGTCACTGATAGTGAACTGGAAGGATCTACCTCCATACTTCTACAGCAACATGGGGAAACAGTGCAGTTTCCACCAAGAGGAGTGGATCTAGAAAAGAGCCTTGAAGCCTCAACAGGGAATACCCAAATATATAATCCCTCTGATGAATTCAGAGATAAAATGGTGAGGATCTTTATGAGGTCAAAGAAACAGTGGAACAGACAGTCAATAAAATACTGGAAGATATGAGAGCAGAAATAAGGAAACTACAAACAGAAGAGTCACTAATAAAACATTTGGTAGATGAAATAAAAACTCAGTGGTTGCCTTCAACAGTAGAATGACAACAGCTGAAGATAGAATCAGTGAGCTTGAAGATGAGCTGCAGAAAGCATCCAGACAACAACAGAAGATGAAAAAAGACCTTAAAATAGCTCATGGGCTGGTAAGATACATGGGATTAAGTCAAGAGGAACAAAACAAGAATCATTAGAGTACCAGAGGAATAGTTAACAATTAACCCAAATGAAGTAGTGATGATTTTAAACATCATTGTTGAAAAGTTCCCAGAGCTGGAGAATGCAGAAATTCAGATTCAAGAAGCCCAAAGAGTACCAGCTAAAAGAGACCCTAATAAAAAAAAGCTTCAAAAATATCATAATCGGAATGACAAATACAATAGATATAGACACAATACAGCAAGATCAAATAAGGAAATCACATGAAAGGAGCATCCCTTAGATTTACAGCACACTTAGTAAAAGAAACCCTCTGGGCCTGAAGACAATGGTGAGATACAGTGAAAAAAAACCTCAATGAAACGAATGTCTCACCAGGAGTACTTTATCTAGCTAGACTCTCACTGAGACGGGAAGAAATGATACACTACTTCATGGATAAACAACAGCTCAGGAACTTCATGGACTCAAAACAAACCTTAAATGAAGGACTGAAGGGGCTACAGTAAGACAAGACAAATTCCACAAACACAACAAACTCCTACAGAAAGATGGCACAAAACCCCATGACGATAATCTTTCTCAATGTCAATGGTCTAAATGCACCAATGAAGAGACACAGAGTGGCAAAATGTATTATAAAACTGAATACAATATTCTACTGCCTACAAGAAACACATTTGAATAGTTGGAGCAAATACAGATTCAAAAAGAATGGAAAACAATTCTACAAGCAAAAATCTCCATAAAATAAGCCAGGGTGGCCATACTAGTATCCAACAATGTAGATTTCAGACTGAAAACGATTAGAAGGGACCGTGAAGACTATTTCTTAATAATCAAGGGATATGTATATCAGGAAGAAATTACACTCTTAAACATATTTGCACCCAACGAGGTGCCAGCAAAATACTTACAACAACTGCTAATAGACTTCAAGGAGGACATTGATAGCAACACAATATTAGTTAGTCCAAGATTTCAACACTGCCTTGTCACCTCTTGATAGATCAAAAAGAATAAAACTCAGCAAGGAAGTACTGCCTCTGAAGAAAGAGTGAGAGAGGGCTAGTGGAGTTATACAGATCTTTTCATTTCCCTAAAGCCAAATACATATTCTTGTCCAATGTGCATGGAACGTTTTCCAAAATAGACCCCAGCTGAACCACAAAATATACCTCAATAAAATCAAGAAAATAGAAATTGTATCAACTATCTTTTCAGACCACAAAGCACTGAAAATAGAAGTGAATCATACACAGAAACGGAGAATCAAATCAAACACCTGGAAATTAAACAGCTCATTGATGAACAACCAGTGGGTTAGAGAGGAAATCAAAGGTTCCTGGAAACAAATGAGAATGAGGACATAAGCTACCAGAACTTGTGGGAAACAACTAAAGCAGTGTTAATAGGAAAGTTTACAGCTTTGCAAGTGATTATCAGGGAGGAAGAAAGGGCACACATAAATAACTTGACTTCTCAGCTTAGGATCTTTGAAAATGACCAACAAAAGGAGCCCAAACCAAGAAGGAGGAAAGAAATAATAAAACTTGGAGCAGACATGAATGAACTGGAATTAAAAATAAAATCCAAAAGTTCAATGAACATGTTTATCAGTGTCTATCTCACAGTGATTCAATAAAAAAATATTTTTTAAAACAACTACAAACTGTAGTGCATGGGTGGGTGTGTCCCAACACCTTTTCCTGTGTAATAAAACTTTGTAGTATTTGTGCTACCCTTAATAAAAGTAAAAATCCTCTTCTGAATGTGGAAAATTTTTGTGAATGTCCTACTTATTTATCCAGAATCTTCTTAAGATTTTTCCCTTGCATCCAGACACACTCTGTTTACTAGAAATGATCTCTCTCTCTCTTTCTCTCTCTCTCTCTCTCTCTCTCTCTCTCTCTCTCTCTCTCTCTCTCTTTTCTTTTTTTTTATACCCAGCAATGCTCAGGAATTACTCCTGGCTCTGCACTCAGGATTTACTCCCGGCAGTGCTTGGGAGACCATATGAGATACCGGGGATTGAATCAGGGTCGCCCGCATGCACGACAAACATCCTGCCCGCTGTAATATTGCTCCTGCCACACATTCTCTATTTATTTTATTGCTTGAGGGAACCACATTATTTGTTAACTCAGGATATTTGTTAAGCTTTGTTCTTCTGTTAGTCATACTGCTGCCTCATTATCCCACCCACCCCCTGTGTGATGTGGGCGTGTTTCCACTCACCCTAGCTTTTAGTCTCAGATTGGCTAGCAAGAGTTTCTAGATACTGGTTAATCCCAGATCACATTGGATTACTATCTTTTATATAAGCATAACCTAGACTTCTCTTTCTAAAACTCATCTCATACCTTTTCTATCTATTACTTATTTAATATCTTCCTAGCTTTAGTGTCATATATGCATACCTATCATAAGGTATATCATATTGCTGACAGCCTAAAAATAATCAAATCAATTAATGGACATAAATTAAATAATTAAAGTATGTTACTTCTGGGAACTGTTACATCAGGGTAAGTAATCTAATATAGCTTGAAAGTTTGACTAATTGGCAACATATAGGAATAATTTACCTAAGCAGTGCTACAGTTCTAAGAACATTGACTACCAGAAAAAAAAGCATTAAAACAACAGCTGACACCAGGAATATATTTGCTATATAAAAGTTACTATGCTAAATGGCTGTTTTCTTTTTCTTATTTTCCCTGATAAAGATCAAGAAAAATGTCTTTCTCTTCCTAAAAGCTGGTAAGAAACAACAATTTTACCAAGTGGTGGTATTAGTGACAATAAAAACAAAAATGATGACTGTGTTGGGAGTGAGGTCCTAATATATTCTGCTATTTATAGTTAAATAATAATATGTGGGTCTAAAGACCATTTCATGATATAGGTAACATTATTCACCACAATCTCAAGTTAAGAAACTGAGTCACAAAATGTTAAATAATTGTCTACTTTTACATAGCTACTAAGGACAAGGCTGGGACTCTTATTCAACCCAGTCTCAACATTCAGAAAACATCTTACTAAACATCGTGCATGGCAACATTTGTTCCAGTTTTATGTTGTTCACAGTGTAGTTTCCGATAAAAAGAGTATATATAAAATGTATGGTTAAACTAGACTCATCTGTGCAATTCTTATTTGAAGTCTTTTGGGTAATCACAGTCAGTTCTTGGGGTGTTTTGTCATCCTAAGTTTTGATATCTGATATTGATGAGCTGCACATCCAGAATGGCTTCCTTCTAGGACCAGTAATAATAACACTGTCATAATGGAGTTCTTTGAATCAGATAATTCAAAGATATGGCCTTTCCATATATCTCAGAATCCCCATAGTATGGAAGCACGATTGTAATAGGGATCAACACACTAGGATGTTCTATGGCACCAGACAAAGCTGTAAGGTTTTATCTGACCTGACTTAAAAGTTTAGACCATGATCTTAACATTGGTCAAAAGAGCATTAAGCCTATCTCATCCTGAAAGGCAAAAGAATTAAACTCAAATCCTTATTATGATAGGGCAGTGTATATGAATATGGAGGAAAGGAATTGACAGAGACCATTTTTTATCTAGCAGTTATCTACTTCCCCATGCTATCTTTCCCCTAACTTATTTTCATTCAGTATTGATACTCTTTTGCATCAATCATGCTGGGAAGTAGATAAGTATTGTGAGTCTCCTTCCAGGTCTGCTAGGAGAACAACTTCAGGTGTCTTTTAGACAAACCCTAGACACAGTGATATTTGATTTGAGAAAATCTGTTGTTTGTCTTTTTTTTTTTTTTTTGCTTGAGGGAAAAGGGTTCACTACCATTGTATTTCAAGAGGCAAGTGGGAAAATCCTTCAGAACAAACAGGAGTACTTCAAAGGATGCCTTTTAAATCACTGTCCATAGAGATCACTTTTCCATTTAAGCCTGTGAAGGAAGTTTGGAGTTGCCTATGTTGCTTTGATGTAAATTCCTTCCTCAGTTCCCTTTCTTTGTTGATCCACATGGGAGCCAAGGGAGCATGTGTCTTCCAACACTCTCTCAATCAACCCTGAGTTGCTTTAGATATCTGTCCTCAGGCTATGCCTGCAGCACTGTGAACTGTGGATGGGACTGAAAATGTGCCCTCTAATCGGAAATGATTGAGAATTGCAGCTGGTGAGTTGGAAAATTCAGTGAAAGCAATAAATGTCAAGTTGATATATAAATCTCATATGCATTTCAGTGTAACTTAAAACAACTAAATATATACTTATTTGCTGTTTTCTTAAAAGGTCAAGGACTTGCATTGAGTACATATTTAAGTTCAAAACAGTCATTCTCACATAAACCACACATATTAAGCATCATCTTTAATGCTGCTTATTTTCTTTAAAATAAGATGAGAATTTATGACAGAGCTCATGATATATCCAAGTTTGTTTAAATGACTTTTTCTACATCCAAAAGGGCAATATTTCTCCTTTCAAATCATTTGAAATTTTTGTTTTCATCTCATATTTTCTTTATTGGTGGAATAATTATATCATATATTTCAATAGAAAATACTACAGTCATTCACATGTTTCAAAACACTGAATCTTATTAGGTATACTACTAAATTTCTGAGGACAGAAGTACTTAAATGAATTAGAAAGTAATCTTCTGTCTCTAAGTATCAGTGTGTTGTTGATCTCCATCATGTATCAAATGTAGAGCATCCATTTTCTTAGAGGATGTAACTTAGAGGTCGTTTAACAAACTCTATGCTGTGTTCCTTAAAAAAAAAAGGCAACCTCTATTATTTAATCTCATTTATATTTACATTAACTGAAGCCCAGAGGAGAATAAGCATGATCTCAATCTAAAGTGCTACCGAACCCAAGCACACTTTAATCAGAAGTTATTGGAAGTCAAGATATTCCAGTAGGTAGGGAGCTTGCCTTGCATGTGGTTGACCTGGGTTTGATCTGACCGCAGGTCTGAGCACAAAGCCAAGAGTAGTCTTGAGTACTACTGGGCTTGGACCAAAAACCAAATAAATAAATCAACACAAATTATCTTTCCTAAAAAGCATGCCCAATGTGGCATGTACTGTTATAGTTTCTTCGCATGCTGTATCTAATTTTATCCCCATAATAAACCTATAAAGTAGCATATCAATTAGGAATTGTATTATTGCTAGGGTTTATTTTTTTTTTAATTTTTCAATTTTTTTTGCTTATTGGGTCACACCTGATAATGCACAGGGGTCACTCCTGGTTCTGCACTCAGAAACTCCCCCTGGCAGTGCTCAAGGGACCATTTGGGATGCTGGGAATTGAACCTGGGTCGGCCGAGAGCAAGTCAAACACCCTACCCGCTGTGCTATTGATCCAGCCCCAACTGCTAGGGTTCAAAAGGAGCTTAGAAAAAAGTTTGGTTTGTTATAAAGAAAATGACCTAAATGGCAATTGTCCAGAGCTCTTTTGGAATTCATTCATCTTGCAATGAATAAATTTTTCACTTTCAAGATTATTGCATGATTAACATGAAGAGAAAGAAAGAATAAGTGATAGCAAGAATGTAAGAAAAAGGGAATTTATGTGCACAGCTGGCAGGAATATAAATTGTTGCAGTTACTATGGAAAACTCAAACAGATGTATGCACCCCATGTTCACTGCAGCATTTCACACAACATTCCAGATATGCAAACTACCTAAATATCCATTGACTGTCTTATTGGGCTGTTATTGTCAGCTCTAATTTTCAGGAAACTGAAGGTAAGAGAGGTTGAACATACAAACAAAGACACAGCAAAGGCTGAAATGGAATCCTGGTTTATGATATTCAATGTCGGATAATTCCATATTACTACAATTTAGTTGGCTTCATTGTGTGTATTTGTGAGAAACCAACACAAGCCAGACACAATTGCATTCCTTGTGCATGAACCCCCCATGAAATTTTGTTCAGAGCAGAAACATACCAAGCATCTACAAGATGCATTTAGCACTATGGCTCATTCTTCCTAAATATGTTTTAAAGCTTTCCAATTACTCATTATCCGACTTTGCCTAACCATAAAAATTACCTAAAGGATTTATTAGAAATAAAATCTTACTTCTTTCACTAAGATATTATAGTCAATAATTGCCTCAGTTCATTCTTATGATTAGGATAATATGAAAAGTTGTATACCTTTTAAATTATTTACTTTAGTAACAACCTTTAATTCTGAGCTTCATGAGAGTTTAAATGTGAAAATACCTTTATACAATAATTTTATTGTATAAAATAAAATTATACAAAATAACTTTTATACAAAATTAGGGCTGGAGCAATAGCACAGTGGGTAAGGTGTTTGCCTTGCATGCTGACTGACCTGGGTTTGATTCCTCCATGCCTCTTGGAGAGCCTGGCAAGCTAATGAGAGTATCTCGCCTGCACTGCAGAGCTTGGCAAGCTACCCGTGGCGTATTCAATATGCCAAAAACAGTAACAACAAGTCTCACAATGGAGACATTACTGGTGTCCTCTCGAGTAAATCGATGAGCAGCAGGATGACAGTGACAGTGATTAAAAAATTATACAAAAATTTATACAATAATTTTATAGAAAAATTATGCAATAATTTTTCTGTTTTGTATGTTTTTAAAGTTAGTTTATTGTTAAAATTTTATTTTTTAAGACACGATGATTTAAAAAATTTGAGTTCTAGGCACTCTATGTTCCAGCACCAGTTCCAACACCAGTGTCAACTCCCCTTTCCCAGTGTCCCCAGGTTCCCTCTCACCCCACCTCCTTGTCCCGGGATTGACTCTTTGACAGTTACATTTTTGAGTTTTCTGGATGTTGTTTGGATCTGCTGCTTTCTTGCCATTGACGTTGTTCCTCTACACAGCTGATGTGCCCGATGCCTTTGAGCCCAGACTGCCTCACCCTGTTCCTTCTTTCTCTCTACCTCTTACTATTTTCCTGCCTCAATTTTCTTCCTTCTCTGTCCTCTTCCCTATATTCTGAGGTCAGAGCATGTCCTTAGTGTTCCCTTTGTCTACAAAGAAAATATGAAAACATTACCAGTAATTCGTCTCCATACTTCACGGTGACTTGTCTTAAAGTTGCAGGATTAAAAGATCATTTATAAAAGCAAGAATAAAACTTCACAGAGAAGTGACAGAAAACTTGAATAAGCACTCCTTTCTGATCCATTCATTAGTTTCTTCTTTCATTCATGGGTAAATCAAATAAGCTCATAAATGAAGAAATGAAGGTTATCAGAGAAAGAACTTTGAGATTCTCTCTTTAGCCTGTTTTCCCTGAGCTCTGTGTTATAAATTATTATTATTTTATCGAATTACTGTGAGATAGACAATCACAAAGTTGTTCATTATTGGGTTTCAGTCATAAAATGTTCCAACACCTATTCCTTCCCCAGATTTCTCACCAAAAAAATGTTGCCAGTTTCCCTCCTTCTACCCCTGGTACACACCAGCCTGCCTCTACAGCAGACACTTTTCTTCTCTCTCTCTCTCTCTCTCTCTCTCTCTCTCTCTCTCTCTCTGGGCATTATGGTTTTCAATAAAGGTACTAATAGGTTATAGGTATATCCACTTAACACTTTTCAGCACTCAGCTATCATTCTAATTTTTTACGAGAAAGTCTAAGTCACATAAAACTTTACACTGAGTATTTTAGGGGAAAAATGATGTAAAAAAATCGCCACTACTTAAAATAGAATAGGATCAGAAAGAGTCAATGCTTCTTTTATGGCATTTGTGCTACACCCAAAGTGTGCTCTGGGACTACTCTTGAAATCAGGCCTCCTGAATGCAAAGCATATTCTCAGCTGTTGGGCACTCCTCTCTCCTGCCCAGAAAGCTTCGCTTCTTAATCTACCAACAATCAAGTATTGAGGATCATTAGCCTTTTAAATGGAGCATTGTAATGATAAGTACAGATTAATATGGAATACGACTGGAGCGAAAGCACAGCAGTTAGGGCATTTGCCTTGCATGCGGCCGACCCAGGGTTCAATTCCTCCATCCCTCTCGGAGAGCCCGGCAAGCTACTGAGAGTATCCTGCCTGCATGGCAGAGCCTGGCAAGCTACCCATGATATATTGGATATGCCAAAAAAGTAACAACAAGTCTCACAATGGAGACATTACTGGTGCCCGCTCGAGCAAATCGATGAGCAATGGGATGACAGTGCCACAGTGCTACAGTCTTTATATAGAAATAAATATATAGGTCATTCCTTTATTTCCCATATTTTTATGTTTTCAGGGTGTATTCATAGTTTTTTTGCTACAGAAATAGTTTTAAATAGGTAAACAAGTAAATACATAAATTGAGAAATTTTTTTCTCAATTTTTTTTAACTTTTTTTGTTGTTATTTATGAGAAAAACCTATTGATGCTGAAAGCTTACTCCTGGTTCTGTGCTCAGGGATAGTTCCTGGCTGGATTGGGGGACCATATGGTATGCCAGAGAATGAACCCAGGTTGTATGCCAGGGAACAAACTCAGATTTGCCATGCAAAGCAAATGACCTACCCACTGTACTATCTCTCTGGACTTAAAAAATTTTTAATTTAATTTAATTTTTTTTTTTTTTTTGGCGATGCACAGGGGTCATTCCTGGCTCTGCACTCAGGAATTACTCCTGGCGGCGCTCAGGGGATCATATGTGAAACCATTTTAGAGAAGTGTAATGGGAGAGAAAGAGAAATGTGTTATAGAGGAGAGAGAGACAGAGAGAGAGAGTTGCAGAGACAGAGAGAGACAGAGACAGAGAGAGAGCTCAAAAATGTTTTACTAAGAGGTTATCAACAGTTTGACATAGAATATTGTTTCTTATTTGGGGGAGCTTCACATGAAGAACTTGTTAAAATACAGATTTTTGGCTGTATGCAATTGCTCCATATGTAGTGTTGGTATATTCTGAAGTGTGCTTATATTCTTTTCTACTAGTTCCTGCTTACTGTGGGAATCATTACAAGGAGAAAGTCTGTATAACTTACAATAGGCCTTCTGAGTGTCAAATCACATAGGTGTTTCTTTCTGTGGAAATTCTTCAATAAACACTAATGAAAAGAAAATGTGAAAATATCTCCCAACTTTGAGTATTTACAGTAATAGTTAAATAAGATTTATTTAAGATTTATCACACCAACCTTTTGTAGAGAGAAAAGTTTCACAATGACCATTTATAGAAACAAACACATATTTTCATCTCCACATATAGACCATATTTTGTGAGTTGTACAATGAAGCATAATTATCTGAAAAATTGAAAGGTCATGGACATTTTGGTTCAATTCTTAGGGTTTTAAATAATAAAATAAATTCATAATATGTTGCAGAAAAATATTTCTGGTTTCTGACTATAGTTAGAACCACCTGCACTTTGTTGTGAAGTACAATCAAGTTTCCCAAAACCTTTTCTGACATTATAATATTTTGAATTTGAGTCACATTTCTGGGTAAATGACATTCTCTCTTATTTGCAATTAAATTATGAAATTTTTTAAAACATTTTCTGACCCATAATAACATTTATATCTATTCATAATTTTAGAATGACCTTGATCAGATTAACTGAATCTCAATAGACTATGATTTCTGGGATTTAATTTCATTTAGTCCTTGACTTATTGTAGATTTTGTTGGAAATAAAGCATTACAAGTAATACTAATTTTAAATGGCTTTAATAATAAGCATACCAAGAAAATAGAGTATGAGGACAAGCTGAAAACTTGTGTAAAGGACTAGTTATTATGACAAAATGCCATTCAGATGAGAAATAGGTGACAGCTGTCCAAATGCCCAGATGTCAAGGCATGTGACTTAATGCTTGTCTTCTTTATTCCTTATTATTACTGTATTGACATATCAAAGAATGGTTTATTATACAGATCTTAGTAGACATCATTATTAAATGCTTTGCTATATGTCATGATTCATTAAGTACAACACTTTATCTCTTATGAGAACTATCTTACAACTGACCTATTAAATTATGATTTATTATACTCATTTTATAGATGAGAACACTGAAGCTGGGAAAGACTAAAAAACTTTCTGCAGATCACTGATGAAGTAGCAAGGCTAAGATTTCAATCCATGTTGGTTTTAATTTCAGAGCACTGGCTTTGCCTGTGGTGTGTCTTAGAACATGTGAATGGACATTTACTGACCAGGCAGATGGTCTGGATATTTATGATTATGTTTATGTTAGTCTTGATCATTTTTATTTTATAAAATAAAATGAGAAAAATGGCAATGACTAACAAACCTAACTTCTAGACTTGGTGAAAACTACCCAGGTTACCCTCGGGAAAGAGGGCGAGGAAGAAGGTGCAAGAGTCATTTTGCTTGTGATCGGTGGATGTTTATAGAGGTGTTAAGCTATACTTAACACCTAAGTTTCTATATTATGAGGAAAACATCTGAGTTTCTATATTATGAGGAAGTGATAAGTCATTACAAAGACTCTGCACTTGCGACCTTAGT
This sequence comes from Sorex araneus, assembly GCF_027595985.1. Taxonomy (NCBI): domain Eukaryota; kingdom Metazoa; phylum Chordata; class Mammalia; order Eulipotyphla; family Soricidae; genus Sorex; species Sorex araneus. The sequence continues at coordinate 65,873,822 of NC_073305.1, read as the reverse complement.
CATGTGTCAGACTACAGGGAGTGACCAGACCTGTAAGACACTGCTGATTGTATGCCTTTCCTAATACCTTTCAAATTCAAAGCTCTAAACTGCATTATACAGGCAAAATGAAAATGATCACTTTCTTGTCCTGCAGTTCTTTAATTTGGTTTGCAATTTTGATGCACATGAAACAAACACAAATCCCATTAATATGAGTTTCTTTTGTCACTTTGTAGCTGAGATACGCCATAATTTAAAAATTAAGGAAAAACCTTACATATTGCCAAATTAAAATGAATACAGGCTAAAAATTTGTTTTTACATAGTGACCATACCCAGTAGAGGGCAAGAGGCCAAGGTGCTTTCCTGATGAGGCTAGGGATCTCCAGGACATACCTGATGGTGCCAGGGAGTGGAACACACAGTGTTAAGGATTTCCATCACTGAACTATATTCCTAGCTTCAGTTAAAGGTTTTAAAACAGCATGAGTGATTCTGAATTCACTTTTTTGTTGTTTGGTTTTGGGTTTGGGTTACTCTCAGTGGTGCGCTGCAGGGTTAATCCTGGCTCTGCCCTCAAGGCTCCTTCCTCATGGTGCTCGGGGGACCATATGCGCTGCTGGGGACTGAGTCTGGGTAGGCCGTGAGCAAAGCAAGATCCTTGCCCACTCTCCTTTCTCCAAAGCCCCTGAAGTCATTTCATAAATCCTCAATTTGAGTTTTTTAATGTCACGGAACATTCATTTTAGTATTTATAATTTTCTAGAAATTTTATATCAGAGTGATAATGTATTATGAACTATCCTCAGACAAGTGGCCAGTGAAGAGCTCTGAAGCATCTACTCTGAACGAATAGCTATACATTTGAGTTTACTTGGCAGCGTATAGAATTATTTTTTCAGGCGGACACAAAATCCTTTACAATACTTGAAGTCATTTACATTTGTTGCAGTGTGAAAAGGAAGAAAAAAAATAGCTTGATATTTCCTGGTCAATATCAGTGAGAAAAACCTGGACTTCAATATTGCCCTAGGAGTGGTTAAGTAAATTTCCATCAGGTTATGTGAATCTTATCTAAATTCTGAGTTTGTCAGTAACAGCATTTAAAAGGATTAATTGACAATTCCTAATTCTCTAAAGAAGCCAAGTCCCAAAGTGGTAAAACATTCAGATTTATTTAGGCCACTGTTTTGTATGTAGTGTGGTTTGGGGTAGAGCAACTTCATTCAAATAAGTGGTTATTTTGAACATGACTGACTAGATTCAGTTAGACATATGGTAAAGCCAGCTGGTGAGTTGACAGCATTTACCCTTCGTCCCTAGCTGCCATGTGTGTGATGAGGTATCAAAGTTGACTACCAAGAGAGATTTCGTAGCCGCTAGCTATGGAAATCATTAAGAAGAGGAAAAACAGTTGTTTGTTCTGGGTGGATTAGAAGTACTAGAGGCTGGGAATTGCAACCAATGAGCCCTTTAATGGTGTGTTTGCCTGTATGAATATAGCTACATCCACATCTTTGAAATTCCAATGATCTTCCTGCCTTTGCCAGAGCAAGTATTGCCACGGAAGGTGATCAAGGGATTAAGGAAGGTAATCAAGGCATGAGTCAAAATAACCTGGGTTATATATTTGCCTTGAAATTAAACCCAAACAAGCAAATTGTTTCCTTTTTACTAGAAAAAAATTTAAATTCAATTTATTTGAGATTTCTATTTAAATTGAAAATGCTGTAGCATCTCATGCAAAGTAAAATCAATCTCTTTAGAAATAGAAGGAGGAAAGAAGGAAAGGGGAGAATGTGGGCCAAGTAGATGTAGATTAAAACTTACTTTTTTTTTAAGATTTTGAAATATGAGAAACTATCTCTGCCGGTAAGATTAATGATGGATCCTTGGGAAAGAGCCACTCTGTTTAACTGCCTTCCTGGATGCCTAATAGGCATCGTGAAATTAATCTATCTAAATCCAAGCAACTCATTCAGCTACTGCCTAACTTTATTCCCTTCTAGACTCTGCTCACTTAGAAAATGGAACCAACAACCTAGCAGTTCAGGCTAAGCACTCATTTTTGATTCCTGTTTTCAAATTGAAGTGGGTGAGGCCCCATGTGAGGTGGAGAGGAGAGAGATGACCCCTTTCTCCCTACCCACCTCTGCTACCCGGGACCAGCTGGGAAGGCTAGGACTAATAAAATCTGCATATGAGCCCCTCTGTGGTATGGGCCAGAGTCCCACCAACCCAACTAGGTGTTTCCTGAGCCACACATGACACCCACTTGATTTGTCGGCATGGGAGTTAATCCCCACCATCTGATTTCTTGGGAAGCTGTAGACTCAGGCTGGAGGGAGGAATTGCTCTTTGCAGGAACAGAAAGCCAGTCCTAGGCCTTACCCAGGCCTTGCAGAAAAGAATTTCAGGAGTAGACAAGCAGTGAAAGTAAAAACAAGTGTTATTTGGAAGCTTTTGAAGAAAGAAAGGAAGGAGAGAAAGAGAGCAAGAGTAACAGATTCAAAGAGAGAGCCTCAGTACATATCTCAAGAGGAAAGATGCGGCGACACATGTGCTTGACCATGTTGGCACAAGCAGCACCTGCGTGCACTCTTTTTGTTCATGGTAGCTCTTTTAGGGTTTCCCCCAAGCTGACCCACATGGGGCTTCTAGTCAGGTAAGAGCTCATCGCTAGGGTGGCTGCAAAGGGAGTGGAGTTGGGAGAGGTTGATGGTCTTCTTTGAAATTCCTTTCTTGCTGCTGTAGTTTCTTGAGGGTGCAGGGGTCAGAGTGGGTCCAACCTTCTCTGGGTGTCTTGGCACCAAATGATGTCTTTTTAGGCCTCTGAGCTCACAAGGTGGGCTCTTTCTAGCTTTGGAGCTATTGGTTTTATTACTTCCTAGGAAATCCATTGCCATGCACATAGGTGGGCACATGGGGTGCGTTTCTTTATCTATCTGCCTACATCAAAATCAAAATTACCCCCATTCACTCATTAACTCCAATTTCCAGAATACACACAAGATTATTTTTTCTCTGGACCATACCTTTTCACCTAAGTCACTGCAACAGCTTCCTAACTTCTCACCTTGCCCTCAGAAATTTATTCTATACATAGCAACCTGTATGATCTCTTTTAAACTGCTGTGTCCAGCAAGATAGTCACTAAATGTTAGTGGTTATTATATCCTAGAAATGTAGAGCTCAATTGAAATACACTGTAAGAGTAAAATACAAGCTTATTTCACAGACAATATGAAAATTAAATAGTATAGAATAGTGTATTAATAATTTTTAGTAGATTTTTTTTTTTGCTTTTTGTTTTTTTGACTATTTCTGGCGGTGCTCAGGATTTACTTCTGGCTTTGTGCTCAGAGATTACCCTTGGCAAGACTCTGAGGACCTTACTTCGTGTCAGAAATGAAACCAGGGTCAGCTGTATAAGAAAAGTACCTTTCTACTTGACTTTTTCTCAGGCTCCTTATTAATAATTTTTAAATTAAAATTTTTGAATATTTGAATTAAATATTTGATTTTAAAAATGTAGACTTTTTGGGGGATGGGTTTGGCACCATACCTGCCAGTATTCGGGCTTACTCTTGGCTTTACACTCAGGGTACACTGCTAGGGTGCACAGGGGACTACATGGAATGCTAGGGATGGAACTGAAGTCAAGTCAGCCATGTGCAAATCAAGCACCATAACTGCTGAACTCTTTCTCTGGCTCCTTAAAGAAAATACATTGTTAAAGTTAATTTTACCACTTTTCGTTTGTTTATTTTTAATTTTTGGCCTTGGCTACTAAAGATTTTAAAACCATGTATGTGATTCACATATTTCTATTGAATGACACTATTATAAAATATAGCATGTTTCTTTAGAAACATTTAATGACTTCCCATGGCAATTCTAAGTTTAATATCATGACCCATAAAGCCCTAAGCTTCTAATTTCTTTTTGTGTTGGACTTTGGCCTGTTTTTTTTTTAAATTTGTGAAAGGCATTCTTTCCTTTTCATTCAAGTCTTTTCTCTTGCTGTCATTTTTTAAAAAAATTCTGCTTAGAAAGCTTTTGGTTTTCTCATTCATTTAGCAGTCTTAGTATCAAAGAACATTTTTTTTTCCTACAAGTTTATTTTCCAAACCCTTCCAGCTAAAGAAAACTTCCGTTTCCTTGAATCCCATAACTCTGCTGTTTTAACAGTGACTTGCCTGATCTCAAATTGTGTTGCTCATCATTTATTTTCTGTCTTGATTTCCACCCCAACTGGGATAAAAACAGCACAACTGATGTGTCAAATGTAACCTGACCTAAATGCTACAATGGACACTGTCCTATAACAAGTGCTAGTAAACACACATTGCATTGGTTAAAAGGCAATTTGTGAATGTGCTCCATGTCCCATAAAGCATGATATAGATGAGTTGCTGGCAAACTATGTAGGGTTCGCAAACCAAGCCTCTTCCCCATAGTTTCTTAAGCCCTAAACTATATTATCCATAATGTAGCTATGTTGATTTGTTTACCCACTTATAATTGGCTGTTTCTAAACTCATAGAGGAGTTGAATATCTCTGAAAGAGGCCATCTGTGGTTTTCTGGCACACAAAACCAAAATTATTTACTATTGAATGATTTATAGCACTGCTGAAACCAATACAAATAAGGTTGTACAAGATCCTCTATGAACTAGGCCTTCTCTGTCTCATGTCTTCTCAAGTACTTCCTCTTCTCCATTCTATGCAGCAGCCAAACTAGCCTACATGTTGAGCTTTGCATGAACATTCTTCTTCTAAAAGACATATATTTTTACTTTTTCCTTGGCAGGAAATGCCTTGTCCTCCTACCTTTTACATGCAAACATAGTTGGATGCCAAAATTGCGGCTGCGAGAAACATCATTAGACACTCCCTATCCACTTTTTATAACTCTCACACCACATTCGATGGGGTTTATATAGTAGGCAACAAATCATAGAGGGAAATATATATATATGCATATATACATAGTTTCAGACATATATACAAAAGCTCACATCACTCAACCTTTAACAACAGTTTATTGATATCCTAAAGAATCCCTTAATAGCTTCTGCCAAAATAGAACAATCTTCACACTGTTTCCTCTATGGATACCTTGTAGCATTTTCAGTGATTTTACATAACAGAATGAAATTATTTTATTATTTTGGTTGTTCTTTGAAACAGGGCTTGGGACTTGGGATAGAAACATCCCAAATTTGGTGGTGGGAAGGTGTAAAGGTGGTGGTCTTAGTGTTTGAATATTAAATGTAATCAAATATTGTGAACTACTTTATAAAATTTAAAAAGAATTGTAGAAAATGACAGAAATTGTGAGTTCACAAAATAATGTGTGGGCTGCAGGATCACAAGGGGCCAAGAGCCTCCAATCCTCCCCAGGCCTCCCCACTCCTCAGCAGAGAGACAGAGAGACAGAGAGACTGGGACCACAGCCTGATGATGATAATGGCCCATTAAATGCAGAGTTGGTAGCATACTAACAGACCATCTGTGGGAGGGTTGAAGCATAGGACCTAGGTGTGGATTATCATTTACACAGATAAAACATTTGAGGAGGAAATTCTCTTAGAGAGATTAACTCAAGGAGACACTCTGTCTCCCAGAGACATCTACATTGCGTTTATCTTTCCCTCTAGTTTTATATGTTATCAATACATGCAGTTGTTTGGATAAACACAGTAAGAGACAAAGATCCCAACACTTAGTTCTCTGGGCTCTGAGAGCAAGCAAGGCTTCACCATAAACCCCAGACTAAGTCTTCTTCAGGCCATTTCAGCTTGTCCTTCCCCGTGCGGGTCCTGTCTCTTAAGTCATTAACAGCTTGCATCAAGACCATGAAGTTACACTTTCTAGACTGTCCCATTTCGATGTCAGGTAGCTTTGCCACTCACCCCAGGTCCATCCCAGTCCCACACCAGGACCTCCCTTTTGGGATGTTAAGAACTGCAGCAACTGAAGCCTGAGTCAAGTAATTATGACCAACGCCCAGGAGTAGATGCGTTTCAGAGTCAATCCACTCTGAAATATTAGGAGCATAGCATTAATGATCTTTTGGTGTTTAACCAAAAAAACATTGCTCTATAGTAAAATATAAAAAGGCTACAGGGAAATAGAAAGGCAGGTACAAATACACAGCACTTCAAATACAAATCACTACAAATATAAAGTCCAGAATTACCAGGAAGTTTTGGCTTATAGGTAATCAAGATTGACTTGGGGAACTGTGACAATGAGAGGTAAAATATAAAGGAAAGGTTAAAGATAAACTTTACCTAAATTAGGGACAGGCTGGAGTGATAGCACAGCGGTTGGGCTTTCACCTTTCATGCGGCCAACATGAGTTTGATTCCTCCGCCCCTCTAGGAGAGCCCGGCAAGCTACTCAGAGTATGGAGCCCGCGCCAGAGCCTGGCAAGCTACCCATGTGTATTGGATATGCCAAAAACAGTAACAGTAAGTCTCTCAACGAGAGACGTTACTGGTGCCCACTCGAACAAATTGATGAGCAACGAGATGACAGTGACAGTGAAATTAGGGACACTAGCAAGAGCAAAGTAAGCTTCTCTGGGAGGAGGAAAAGGGACAATTCACTGATGTAGCCTAAAATACTAGGGTTTATATTCAACAAGAAAGGAGTTCAACTGTTTTTAAAAAAAATGTTTTGATTCAAGGGTTCCATTAACTAAAATCATCAAAAGATAATATTTAGTTCCTCCAGTTCCAGAAGTTCCAATTTGGTCAATAAATGCTGATTGCCTTCTCCTTTGATGGATACTCTTCTTCTCTACTAGCTTTCATCTCAGGTTGGTTTCCTGTTTGTGAATACAATAAGGTGAATACAAAGCTGTGCAATTCTAAAGTCTTAGGAAAACCATTGATAAATTGGATCAAATTGGATCAGATAAGGAAGGCTTTAACCCATTATCCTGAATAAGGAATGAATTATTCTAAGTGTCTCAAAACCAGGTTCATTGTAATCTGGCTACCATCTCGAGAAAAAATCAAAAGTTTGTATCACTGTATCACTGTCAATGTATCACTGTCATCCCATTGCTTATTTGCTGGAGCTGGTACCAGTAAGTCTCCATTGTGAGACTTGTTGTTACTGTTTTTGGCATATAGAATATGCCACGGGTAGCTAGCCAGGCTCTGCCATGCGGGCAAGATACTCTTGGTAGCTTGCTGGGCTTTCCTAGAGGGACAGGGGAATCGAACCCGGGTCGGCTGCGTGCAAGGCAAATGCCCTACCCTCTGTGCTATCGCTCCAGCACAAAAATTTGTAATTAGGAAAATCAGCAAGCAAAAGCTTTCTGGCAAAAACCATGAAAATTTGCTCCTTGTCCTTTTAGTCTAGGTAGAAATGGCATCATCTCTGGGAGTCTTCATTCCACACCTGTTCTGGCCTTGCGTGAATATGGCTTTCTTCTGTGTTCACAGTATGTGGCAATAACCGTTAACTTGCCTTTCTTCAGCAGAGGTTTCTCATTTCTTGAACCAGAAACCAGAGGTTTCTCATTTCTTGACGTACTGCTATTTGAGTGGAATTGATATTATGACCATCCACAAGTATTTGTATGTGAAAAAAATTCCTAGAAATGCCCTCAAATTTATTGTATTCCTTCTACATGTGTACTTTCCAGATTTTGTTCTACAAGTACAGTCTCACATGATATGAAGACATAGAGTGTGGATGTTTTCGTAGGAAAAAGAGAGCAAAGAACCAAAGGGCCATCAAGAACTTTCACCTATATTATGGTAGATGTTGGCAAAAAAATTTATGAAAATGTTTCAAAAAATAAGAAAGACATACTGATGTTGATTCTTTGCAGAATACTGCAGGATACTGAAAGAACTAAAAGATCTAAGAAATGAAAAAGCAGAATATAACACAATGTATAGAAATATTTTCCTTTTTAAATATTTTTATAGAAATGCAGAGTTTGTTATTTACCTATAAAATAATTTTATGTATTTTTAAAGAAATCATTCACTTATTTAAATAATTTTGACTGATTGCATTATTATATGCTGTAGTTTAGGTTGGGGCTGGAGTGATATCACAGTGGCAGGGCATTTGCCTTTCATGCGGCCGACCCATGTTCGATTCCTCTGCCCCTCTTGGAGAGCCCGGCAAGCTACCGAGAGTATTGCGCTTGCATGGCAGAGCCTGGTAAGCTACCCGTGGCATGTTGAATATTCCAAAAACAGTAACAATAAGTCTCACAATGAGAAACGTTACTAGTGCCCGCTCAAACAAATTTATGAGCAACGGAATGACAGTGACAGTAACAGTAGATTTAGGTTGCATTCATGTGTGGGGCCAGTGTGATAATATAGTTGTAGAACATTTTCCTTGCACACAGCTGACCTGGATTTGATCCCTGGCACCCTACACGGTTTTCTGAGCTTACTGGGAGTGATCCCTGAGCATAGAGCCATGAGTCAGCCCTGAGCACTTTCAGATGTAACCCTCAGACAAATAAACAAAATGACCAAAAAAGTTTTTATTTATGTTAATGAAATAATGTTCTGGTTGCTTCAAAATAGAACTGAAGTCAAAAAACACATAAAATGTTTTAAAATCAATACATTCAATCTCCTTAAACTTATATTTATTAATGTTTTTTCAGCTTACAAACTATCATAACAGAGACATGGCTCCAGAAGTTTCAGTAAGAATAATTATTCTAGCTTTAAGCATCTTATGGGAGGTAAATAAATATGTATTTGGAGTTTCAGTGTTGCAGATTCTAAGCCCTTCAAACAAAAAATATTGCCTTTTCTTCTTATTTTTCATTTATGTCACAGAAGTTCATATAACTCAGAATGCTAAAGGCTTGCTGACTTTCTTGCCTAGCAGCCTGAGCAGAGCAAAGAAGAATGCACAGTTGTCCTGAGGATATGATAAGAAATAGTGAGAATTTTCCTCAAGTATTCTGTCACCTTGCCACACTGTGTTCCATTTTGTTAAACAACGAAAGATGAAGAGTTGGGGGTGACCTAATGAGAGAGAGAAGAGAAGGCTGCTGTGTACCTCTGACAATTTAAGAATCAAAATAGAAATGTATCTGCTTATACCTCAATGGCCAAGTTCAGTCTTGATCTCTGAAAGATCTTATAGCACTATATTTTGATTTAATTTTTTAAAACTCTCCTCCCTTTTCTGGTGAGCAAAGCACAAAGTCCAAACCCTTTATTAATATAAAAATGACCTTCTGGGGCTGGAGCAATAGCACAGCAGGTAGGGCATTTGCCCGGCATGCTGCCAACCCAGGTTCAATTCCCAGCATCCCATATGGTCCCTCGAGCACCACCAGGAGTAATTCCTGAGTGCATGAGCCAGGAATAAGCCCAAATCACACACATCACCAGGTGTGACCTAAAAGGCAAAAAAAAAAAAAAATGACCTTCTGTGGTAGAACTCTTTCCATATCAAAAATCATGTTGACTCATATCATATAACTTATTCTAAACTCAATTTTTAAAACCCAAACTCAAGTGAGAATGAGAAAGTATTCTATAACCAATGATATAATTTTTAAAAAGATACCCAGACCTGATAATAGCAAGTTGTCAAATAATGAATCATTTTTTTCTTTAAAACTGCTAATAAGAATGTGTTGATAGAATCTACTTGGAATATTGTCTTAAGGTAAAGGTGAAAGTATGCATTATTCTTTAGTTTTTAAAACTTTGTAAAATTGAATCTTGAGATGCACAGTTACAAAGTTGTTTGTGATTGGGTTTCAGTCATACAAAGTTCCAACACTGTCCCTTCACCAGTGTATATTTTCCAACACCAATGTACCCAATTGTCCCCAATTCCCCCCCACCATGCGTGTATGCCTACACACACACACACACACACACACCACTCACACCACACACACTCCAGCATATCTCTATGGCAAGTACTTCTCTCTCTCTCTCTCTCTCTCTCTCTCTCTCTCTCTCTCTCTCTCCTTATGGTATTATGGTCTGAACTACAGAGTGATCATTTCTGATTAGCCTTGTTGTAATGGTTCTTTCTCTATTCTAATTTCCCTCCCCCACTACCACTTGTGGCAAGTTTCAGCTGTGGACCAGTCCTATGGGCCCTTATTTCTACCAACCTTGGGTATTAGTCTGTTAAGATTTTTTTATATCCCACAAATGAATGCAATAATTCTATATCTTTCCGCCTCTCTTTCTCTCTCTGTGACTCATTTCACTCATTTCCTTTCTTTCATAAGCGAATTTCATGACTTCGTTTTCTGTAATAGCTGTATAGTATTCCATTGTATAAATGTACCGTAGTTTCTTTATGAAGAAAGAAATAAAGAAATATTTATCTTTTTGTATACCCAGTTGTCTGTTCCCGGGCACTTGGGTTGTTTTCAGATTCTGACTATTGTGAATAGTGCTGCAATGAACAAAGAAGTGCAGGTAGATTTTTAAGACCCCCAGAGAATATTCCAGGAAGTTTTATTTGTTATTGCTGGGTCATATGGAAGTTCAATTTCTAGTTTTTTGAGAAATACCTATATTGTTTTTCAAAAAGGCTGGACCAGTCAGCACTCCTACCAGTGTGTAAGAGTCCTTTTCTCCGACCATCTGTGGCAGCGCTGGTTGTTTTTATTCTTCTTGAGGTGTGCCAGTCTCTGTGGTGTGAGGTCATATCTCATGGTTGTTTTGATTTGCATCTCCCTGAAGTATGCATATCTTTAATCCTGAAATTCCAGTCTAATTTTATAGTTAATAGAAACACCCACATATGGTTGCCAAAAACGTGTTTCAGAATGCCATTCATATTACTGTCAAGTTAGCAGCTATTAAATAACCCATCAAAATTAGAAGAAAGCAATAAATTATGGTGTTTTCATTCCAAAGTACACTACATAGTAATGAGAATGAAGTAATACTTTTATATATAATAATATGAATAAACCTAACAATTTAGTTTAAAAGATTAAAGAATACAATTTAATGGAGAGTTAAAACTATACATGCTATAATTCAGGATAATAGACACTGGAAAGAAAAGAAGCTGAAAGACAGGGGAACTTCCAAAACGCTGAAAATGATGTATTTCTTCCTCTAAGTACTGTGTACACTGGGGTATTTGTTTTGTGTAAATTCCAGCAGGTTTTCCAACAGTATACATATTATACGTTAATAACAAAATGACAATAGCTACTGTGATAAAATTTTATCATTTGATCAGATAATTTTGTCATTGCCAACCCTGGAAATGCTAGTAGACTAACATTATTATAATTTTTTTATTCTATAAATGTGTTTGACATGACATTTAAAATATCCTGTTAAAAAATTCCTATGAATAACAAAGGACAAAAATCAGAAAATAATCTGCTCTGAATTAATTTAGGTAAGGCCTCAGGTCATATCATATACTGTGCTCTCAAATGTGGAATAAAAGAAATAGAATTTTACAATGAAATGCACATCAGTCAATTCAGAAATATAAGATTTTCTTAATCAGGTAAAAATATTATTACTCCACACTTTTAGATACATATTAAGTGGGGAATAGGTAAAATACACGCTAAACTTGAAGCATGTATTTTATTTGCTTATCATTTAAAATTCTCCAGGAACTGCTTCCTTCTTTGGGGCAGGGTGGGGAAGTGTTGTTGCTGGCCATGCATAACTGTGCTCAGGAATTACTTCTGGCTCTGTTTAGAGAACATTCTCTGGGCAGGATTAAGGAAAGCGAATGCAACGATGGGGATCATACCTGAGTTGGCAGCATGCTAGGCTGCCAACTGTCTTACCAGCTCTCCAATCTTTCTGGACAGGAATTGGTCTTTTTTTAATAAAACACTAGTTGCCATTTGAGAAAATATAAATGAACCTTGAAGCCATTATATTATGCTAAGTGATATAAGACAAATAAAGATAAATAGAGCATGGGATTATTTACATTCAAACTCTTTAAAAAAGAAAAAAAGGTCAAACCCATACAAACAGAGCATTTAAAGTGGTTGTCAGGCGCTGTAAAATGTGAGAAATAAAAGATGGTTGAAAGATATAAACTTGCAATTCTATGTTTATAAGGTCTAAATGAATAAGGTCTGAGGAGGATCTAATGTAAAGAATGGTGATAATTATGTGATTGAAATTTTCTAAGGGAGTTGAACTTAAATGACCCCTTGACAAACAAGTTAAAGATAATGTTTTATGCTGGATATTGATTGATTGATGATAATCCTTTTACAATCTATGTCATTCATGCAATACAAATCTTTGATACATTATTATTTTATCTGTTACTCGTACCTCAATTAAAAAGAAAAAGAAATGCTAATTGAGTTCACATCATAATATTTGTGCTGAATGGGACAGGTTCCAAGCCCTTTCTCACATGTGTGATGGCAGCAGATTTCTGAAAACAGTGATTATTTAAGATTTTATCAGCTTAAGGTCAGGCTTTCAGAACGAGAAGTCAACATTTTAAAGGTTCCTCTAGAGCTGTGTTTTTCAACCAGCGGCTATATGCTCCCCCTCCCTCTCTCCAACACTCCAGTTAGGCCCATAGGACAGTCCAGTTTGGGCAGTTGCATAACTGGGGGTCCCAGAAAGAGACTGGGGGTCAACTAATAAGGCAGAATGGCAACAGGAAGCAAGATCAGACTGAGGCCTCAGTCAGAAGAGATCAAAAAACACCGTAAGACTGAATTATAACCCTATACACATCCTACCTCGAGAAAGAGGAATGTCAATCAAGTAACAGCAGTGGTAAATTCAAAGAAATACAGTTTCATTGGAAAGGGAATAGGACCTCTGTTAGCCATTTTGCTGGTCACGTTTCTCTGGTGAGAAACACTGCATATTTTTAATAATCAAAAGGAAGAACAGACTGAAAAGAAATTCTACACCAATACCATAAGCAAGATCTTTGTGCTGAAATTAAAGATACTTTTCCATGTTCATTTTTTTGTCTGTTGGGTAGTATTTCCCCTCTTTTTCTAGCGACTATATCTTAAAAATGATTTGGTTCCCTCCGCTTAGTCTTTTGTTTACCTTTTTACTGTAGTACTGCACTGTAGCACTGTCCTCCCTTGGTTCATTGATTTGCTCGAGCGGGCACCAGTAATGTCTCCATTGTGACACTTGTTGTTATTGTGTTTGGCATATTGAATATGCCATGGGTAGCTTACCAGGCTCTGCTGTGCAGGCGGGATACTCCTGGTACCTTGCCAGGCTCTTTGAGAGAGGGACAGAGGAATCAAATCCAGGTCGACCGCGTGCAAGGCAAACACCCTACCCTCTTTGCTATGGCTCCAGCCTTTGTTTCCATGGAATAGTAATAGAATTGGTAAGGGATATTAGGGAAATAGTTTTTAAGGATTTATGAAGTTAATACACCAAACTTGCATACATCATGTAACTTGGTTCTTTCGAAAACCACTGCTCTGCTCTCAGGACAGTGAAAAAGTAACTATTTCCAGTCCCTAGAGTTTTCATAGTGAGACCATACTCATAGTGTTTGACTCTGGTAGCTTTTGCCAAAGGACTTTTAAAAGCTTTTTCTTGTGGATAAACTTCTAAGAGTTGTGCTACTTTGATTTGCTCCTAAGGATAGTAGACTGAATTTGCCATTGATTTCCACAATGGGGCACAGGTGTGTAAATCTACCCTGAAGCAAAGTCTCAGATTGTCCAAAGGATGTCTGAATAAGTACATAATAATTATCATCACAATTCCCTAGTTTTTGCCATGAAGAAGTGAAGTAGCCAGAAATAGTGGTGAAAATAATACCGGACCTGGAAACTAATTTTAGTAAGATTGCCTTAGTCCAATCTCCCTTGCCTTTGTTATTGTCTGAATAACTAATGTGAAGTTTCTTATAGTTGTAGGGGGTGGGGCGACTGATAATGAGCTTCAGGGTAATTATAAAATTTAAGATGAAATTGCCCTTGGCCCAAAAGCTTGAAGAGAAATATATCCCTTACAGATGCAAATCCTGAGTTCTTTAGAGATTGAGAAACCTAGACACCACCCACAATCAGAAACTGAGCCACCCTCTAGAGGATGGTAGACACCCCCCTCCCCTGCTCTTCCCCCCACCCCCACGAAAACTAGCCTTGACAGACATAAATGGTCATGATACGAATATGAAAGGACCATCAATAGTTCAAAGGCATTTTCCCTGTGACAATGCCCAGATGAATTTGATGACCATAGGTCAAGTAGTTTGGAGAAATTGTATATCTTTTTCTTAAAAAAAAACAACTTGTTTTTTACCAGTCTGAATGTTTTCTGATTTCACCAACTTGAGAAGCTCATGTTCTGTCTTAAATATACATTACTCATATTCTCTACCCTCATTTCCGTTAAATAAACTTCTTAGAATAAAAGTTATTTTGCTTCACTATTTTGCCTTCCAAAATTCTTTTCTGCAAGGGAAGGTGATGGAATTGGAATGTTTGTTCTGAGGTTAGGACTAACATTTACATCCTGCAAAAAACAATTCCTGCTTGAGCCTGCGTCCACAGCTTTCCCTGTCCTTCCCTCCTCCAGAAATTGGATATGAGGGATCAGCTTCCACAGTGGAACAAGTGGGCTTCAGGGACAGTTTGGCAGCTGCCTTAGGGGTGTGAGCATCATACCTGGAGGTGCTCAGAGCACACTTTACCAGTTCTGACCATGACATCTGTTTCCCTGGATGGCCAAAGTGGGGGCAGCAGAGCGAAGAAGCATTCTTTTCTCAAGGCTATCTCCCTTGTTCCCCACTTTTCCAAGCCATGTGCAACACTGAGAAATTTTGTAATATTTAAATTGTGGTCAATTTATAATGCTAACTTTGCATTTTACTTATTTGTGTTATGCATTTTCTTGCAAACTACCATTTATTTATATTGGGCCTTAAGCTTCCTCTTTGTTTTTGCTGACCTTCTTTGGGATGCCTTCTTTTCAACAAATATTGACATGGCCCCCTTTTTATTTCAGGTGCTCATAGGCAATGAATATTTATAGTAGAAGAGGTGAGAAAAGATTATGTCCCTTTTGGAGATTGTGAATTAATGGAAAGGAGATAAAGAACAATAAGCACATGAGTAAATGCATAAAATAATCATAGATTAAAATAAACTCAAGAAAGGAAATAACAACAATAAATTTGTTGATAGAGTGACCAATCTTATTCTGGGAACAAGAAAAAAAATCATACAAAAATGTAAGGCTGTTACTATCCAGTGGTAAGATTCATTATAGAAACAGAATCACCCACTTATAATATTATTAGATTTTTAGTGTCCAATGGCAAATATTAGGTGCAAAAATAGGTAAGAATGATGTAAAAATCCATCTATAAATTTGAGCAACGAGAAATTGACAAAATTATTCATTTTCTATTTGTGCTATCTTATCTATCATTAATTACATCATAATTATCTTTATTATTATTATCTTTTTCATAAATATTATTACCCCTTTAGAAGTATCACCCCTTAGCGTGGAAAGAACTTAGAATTTTTCATTTAGTAGAACTCCCTTAACCATCCATTTCCTGGTGAGATACAATAATGAGAGCATCATGCTTTGGAATGTGAAAGAGAATCAAAATATGCTGTTCTTGGTGGAAGTTTTGTGCAGGTAAATGAGAGCAAATCTGAGAGGTTAAGGTAGTCGAGGTAGTTGAAAGGTAGACATTGTGGGCTACCACGTATTAACAATTAGCAAAGATAATGGATAGTGGCTTGCTTTATCATATGTGGGTTCTTCGATAAATCAACTACTTAATTTTTAAAAATAGCTAGAATCATTGATTTCTTCTTAGCGATTACTTTAAGATTTATTGAAAGTGGTGTCCTAACCTTTCTGTACTCCCCACAATCATAGCCTTCATATATTTTTTGTAAGCTTTAAGCTTCTGTATTAAAAGCCTAGCTAATTAAAATATCTAAAGTGGCTTCTATATTTTTGTTAAGTTTGATTGGTATGGCTGGGGAGACAGTATAGTAGGTAAGGTACTTGCCTTGAAAGTGGCTGGCCTAGGTTTTATCTCCAGCATCCCATACAATGCTCTAAGCACTAGTGGGAGTGTCCCCTGAGTGTAGACAAAAGTAAGCCCTGAACCAGGTGCAACTCCAAAACAGAAACATACAAAAGTTTGACTAGTATAATATTCCATATCTTTTATATTGTTTTTTGAAAGAAGCAAAATGTATTAAGTAATACATTGAACAGATAGACACAGATACTAAAGTTGCTTTCATTTATTAGCAGCTTAAAATTCCAACACTGGGCAAATTATGTACAATGTATTAACTTTTGATTTTTGTATATTCACATAAACATTTATAAAAATTATAGACAAAGATATTGTGTGCCTTTAATAATCTTATTCCTTCCAGTAATATTTTGATAAACCATAGACTAATATCACAACAGGATATTAATATAATATACTGATGTCATTTAGATTTTCCAGTTTTGCTTGTATTAATATTGCTAATGTATAAATTAATACCTAACAATTTGAATACCTAACAATTTTAGCATATCTTATAGACTCATGTATTCATCATTGGAATAAAATATTAAGTAAATACACCAACACAAGAGTTTTATATGTATTTTAAAGTACAAGTCTTACATGATCTCTATACGTGATATACTATATATCTTCAAGATAAGAAAATTCAATTTAACAGTATAATACACCAGCCCAAGATTATATAGCTAGTAGGTATCAGAACTAGAATTTGAATCAAAGTTTTTAAAAAGCAAAGGAAATGGTCTGGCACCATTGTAGGATGAATGTGTCTGGTTGACAGCATTAAAACTCTCCATATTTAATTGTGCAGCTCTCTGATTTTTCAAAAGAGAATAGGAAGAAAGCTTTAAAAGTGAACAACAAATGATGAATGGACATTGTTTTTTCATGGTTGACTTGCTTCTTTTCCATTAGAAGCAATTAACTCTCTTGACTATTTCTTATCAAATCTCATTCAATATTCTATAAAACCCACCAAAAAAGGGGAAAAAAGCATAGAATACTCCAAATATCTCCTTTTCTCTGACCCCTAAAAACTTTTACATGATCCTAACAACAGCTGGGAAAAGAGTTTCAATTTGGATTAGTCATTAGTCACTGCCTTTTAATTTTTTTTCTTTTGGTGACTTTTCAATGAACCAATTCCTTTGACAAGGAATAATTTGATACCTTGTGGAATTCATTTCATACTAAAAATGATGTAGCTATTGATGAGTTAGCAGTTTTTAAAGTCATGTAGGCAGAAAACATATGTCTTTCTTTGAAATCAGATCTGCAGATAGTAGAAAAGTGCTAATAATATAGGCCCCACTGTAGATATAGTTAACCAGCAAGGAAGCATCATAAATCTCAACAGTATTGTCAACTCTCAAACACTGATGGTAATAGGGGTCTGGAAGAGCACAAATACTATAATTGAAATCCACTGATACTCTAAAACCTTTATTTTATTCAATAGTTTTAATGCCCTTTTGGGCCAAGATCTTGACAGGAATGAATAACAAGAATTCTATGACTGATATGAGCTCTATCTCTTTCTTCCTGCCCTTGGCCTAACCTTGCTGTTGAAGGTACTCATCCTGGAAAATGAAGAGGACAGACCTTGGTGGAAGATCCAGGAATGTAGTTTGTCTCATGTTTGCAGTGAAAATGTGTGTGTGTGTGTGTGTGTGTGTCTGTGTGTATTTGGGGGCCACACCTGTCATTATTCAGAGCTTAATTCTTGATTGGTGCTCAGGGGTCATTCCTGATGGTTCATTCCTGGTTCTCAGTTAACCCAGTTGACTTCATGAAAGGCAAGCACCTTGCCTGCTGCACTAACTCTTTGGCTCTGAAAAGGATTATAATTTAAACTTTTAAAACAGTATCTCTAAATAAAGGTTTTTTTCCCAAAGTCTCAAAGGCCTATTACAAGATTTTAAAATCAGTTTTTCATACATATTCAAATTTTGCTGACATTTTCAGATCAAGACTTCCCAGTTTAGTATTATGAAGGAATCTATTCATCTCTCTCCAACTTTGTCTATGAATAACATAATTAGACTATGTAAGTTTCACTTTGCATTAAAAGATTAATTTGTTAAATATAGGCCCTTAATTTGTAACCCTGTTTTAGTGTCTCCTGACTTTATTTTTGATAACAAGGCAATCAAAAATTAGAAGTGGATTGTGGATCTTAAATATTTAATTTTTTTTAATTTTGGGGTTATATTTAGCAGTTCTCAGGGTTTACTCATGACGCTGTGTTCAGAGATTATGTGCATGTGAGAGAGTCAGCCTGAGCTCAGCCACCTGTGATGGAAGTGCCAGAACCCATGTATTATCATTCTCGTCACTGAGAAAGAATATGTTTTACTTCTTGACATCACAATAAATTATACAATTACACTCAATGTTCAAAGACAGAAGTTACCAATTAAATTAACTATATTTTTATAAGGTTTAAAAACTCCTAATTTTTGGATTAGCTTTTTAACTAATTTTTGGAGCGATAGCGCAGCAGCTAGAGCATTTGCCTTGCATGAGACCGGCCTGAGTTTGATTCTTCTGTCTCTCTCAAAGAGCCCAGCAAGCTACCGAGAGTATCCTGCCTGCATGGCAGAGCCTGGCAATCCATGGCATATTTGATATGCCAAAAACAGTAACAACAAGTCTTACAATGGAGATGTTACTGGTGCCCACTCGAGCATATCGATGAACAATGGGATGACAGTGCTACAGTGCTACTTATAAGCTTGGTCTTAATGTGATTGTTCAGTGGTCAACAAGCTAGGGATAGAAGAAAAATACTGAGATCAAAAGGTATAATGAACAAGTAGGAATTTAAAATATACATATATTTTGTTTTAAATAATATTAGAGTATAAATAATTCAACTCTTTACTATTATTATTATTATTATTTTACATTTTGGGCTAAGCCTGGTAATGCATAGGATTTACCCCTATATCTATGCTCAGGGGACCACAGGTGGTGCTGGGATCAAACAGCAACTACTCTGAGAGGCTAACTTTATCCTTGATGATACATCAATTGACAGAGCTTGTTCTTGGGTCTGTGAACCTGGGCTAAGCATATTTAAATTTTTAAGAACTGATTTATATATTTGTTTCTGAGGCCAGAGATAAAAATTCAGGGCTACACTCATGAATGGCAAACACTCAATTGATGGGCTTTGTACTTCCCCCTAGAACATTTTTTAAAGCTGTTATTTACCATGTAGTCTGAAGCACAGAACACAGACTTAATGTGGAAACAGAAAGAGAATTTATAGGGGCAAAGATGAGAAGGTAACAATTAAATAGGAAAATGTAGTCAGGTCCAGATCCAAGGAGAAAATCAAACTGATTATACAACCAAAATTCCCATTTGCTTATCAAGAAATAAGGCGAATTTAAATAATAAACTCTTGATAAATTGAAATCTTTTGATAAAAGCCTTTAAAATAAGTGACTGCATTTGAATGCAAGTTGTTTATATCAACTCTGAGATGAAACAGTGGTTTTTCCATTATTCTCTAGGAATTAGATGCTTGCTAAATAACTCCTTTAACTTTTCTCTGGCATCTATTGATTATATTCATAGAAATTAAGGGGAGAAGGCAATTAAGTTTAAAATTTAATGGCATTTTACTGCTGTTAATTTACTGACTGACTCAATCAATGCGTCATCCTGGATAGAAATCTATGCTCCCCTTCAGGAACTAGAAAACTCTATGATGCCCTTTCAGTTAAAATTATAATAATCACAAGAAATGAAGGAACCAAGTAGCAGGTACTGTACAAAAGGGCAAGAGACTGACTTTCAATTGCCTACAGCATTTTAATCTATATATTTAAAAAGCTGCTTGAATCAAAAATAGCAAACCTGTATACATTTTTTTTATTTTAGTGCTTACCAATTTTGGATATACTAGATGACTTATAAACCACACTAAGAACAAAAAATAAATGTTCTTTACCAAAGAAAGCTAAAATATTCACACATCATATAATTTCTTCATTTTCTTTTTCTTTATTTTGTAAGACAATGAAAAGAATTCTGGGTAGATGTCATGATTTAATCTGAAAAATACATGGTTCCTCTCAACGAAGATTATTTCATTTACAAGACATTTACATTTACATATTGGATAAACCCAAAGTTTAATGTGATTTTTGACCGTAAACTTTTCTCATGTCTATAATAAACTTTTCTCATGATACAATTTAAAGTAAAATTAGTAGTAATTAGATATAAATTTAAATAACTTGATCATCTTACTAATATCTGCCATCTTTATTAGGTTACCTAACGTTCATTTCATTTAAATCATATTTTAATAAATGTTAAATCTGTCTACAGGCCTAAGAAATAATACAATAGGCAGGGTGCTTGCCTTGCATGTGGTTGACCCTAATGTGATCCCCAGCATCCCATATGGTCCCCTGACCCGTCAGGAGTGATCCCTGAGCATAGAGCAAGACTAAGTTCTGAGCATTGCCAAATAGAGCCCCCAAACAAAATTAAATATGTCTAGAATCTGGGGAAATGGCCCAAAGGTTTGGAGCACATGCCTTACATGCATAAGGCCCTGGGTTGGGTCTTCTGTACCACATGAACTCTGGGTACCACTGGACATAGAGCTGGCATTACCCAGCACTGCATGACATGTCAGGCCTCTGGAGTATTTTAGCAAGGGATCCCTGAACATCCAAGCACAACTGAGAAGATTAAAAAAAATTTTGTGTCTGCATGTTTTTGTATTCATAAATTTTCTGTAACAGAAAAACTGTAAGAAAGAGAAAAAATTTATTTTTCTACACTTACCATTGTATTAAAAAATTCCTAAACTCTTCAAAAGTGTAACATTTAACTGTCAACATATATTGTCTTATCAATAGCTCACAATCACTAACTTCCCTATTGCTGTGTCCGTAGTGATAATTTCACTCCATTTTACTAGTTGAACTTCCTTGTTAGAAGGAACCAGAAAACAGCTTTATGAGTGATTGTTTTATTTCTCCAAGGAAACAATTCCATTGTTTTTTTTCTTTAGAAGCAAAACCCATTATGCATTTATAGCCAAAAGTGTCCACGGAAGACTTCATATCACAGAAAAAATAAGCAGAAAGCCAGTAGAGATAAACACATCTATTGCCCTGCATTGGGTCTTAAGACCGCACCACTAAACTTTCTAAGGTCCTAGAAGAAGAAACCTCAAGGGAAACTGTCTCCTACTTGATGGCAGATGAGAAACCTGTGATGGTTTAAGTATATTGGGTATAAGATGATATGTTTTGGTATGTTTGCTCTCTAGAGTTTCTAAGAAACCATTGTTAGGATGTATAGAAATAAGGTTAGATAAGAATACCAATCAAGGCTTTGATTCTTCACCTGTTACCCCTACCAAGATTCATAATGCAGTGAAAGAAGCAGGGAACGTCGAGAACAGATGCATAGGAAAATAATCATTGTTGTTGTTTTTTTTAAGAGTCATATCTAGATAGCTAAAAAAAATTTATCTCACACCACAGAGACTGTCACACATTGAAAAGAACAAAAGCAACCAGTGCTGGCGTAAATATGGGGAAAAAGGGATGCTCTTTCACTATTGGTGGGAATGCTTACTGGTCCAGCCTTTCTGGAAAACAATATGGACAGTCCTTCAAAGACTAGAAATTGAGCTTCCATATGACCCTGCAATATCACTTCTGAGAATATATCCCAAGGATGCGAAAGAGCACAGTAGAAATGACATGTGTACCTATATGTCCATTGCAGAACTGTTTATAATAGTCAAAATCTGGAAGCAACCCAAGTGCCCAAGAACACATGACTGGTTAAAGAAACTTTGGTATATCTACACAATGGAATACTATGCAGCTGTTAGGAGAGATAAAGTTATGAAATTTGCTTATAAATGGATAGACATGGAGAGTATCATGTTAAGTGAAATGAGTCAGAAAGACAGGGACAGATATAGAAGGACTGCACTCATTTGTGGAATATAGAATAACATCACATGAAGCTGACACCCAAGACAGTAGATACAAGGACCAGGAGGATTGTCTCATAGATCGAAGACTGCTTCACAAGTGGAGGGGAGAAGGCAGATGGAATAGAGAAGGGATCACAAAGAAAATGATGGCTGGAGGAATCAGTCGGGATGGGAGATGAGTGCCGAAAATAGATAGTGGACCAAACATGATAATCTCTCAGTGTCTGTGTTGCAAGCCATGATGCCCAAAAGCATAGAGAGAGTATGGGGAATATTGTCTGCCATGGAGGCAGGGGGAGGGTAGGAAAGGGGGGATATACCGGGTATATTGGTGGTGGGGAATGTGCACTGGTGGAGGGATGGGTGTTTGATCATTGTGTGATTGTAACCCAAACATGAAACCTTGCAACTATCTCACGATGATTGAATAAAAATTAAAAAAAATATCCAATGGGATATGAACCTCTGTGCAGCAAAATTGGTAATGGGCTGCCCATAGATATGTACCCTGAGACATCCTGGAAAGTTTATTTTCATCATTTTTTTTCTCTATTTTGGATTCTGAAAGCAGATTTTAAATATATATATTTAAATATATATATAAATATATACATATATATTATGTCTTTGGTTTCTACTTTGGGTTTTGGAGAAATATTTTAAAGAATATATAATTTCTTTTTTAAGTTTCCAGAAAATAATAGTTCTTAATGTGTGTTTCATAAGCATCACCTGAAAACTAGTTGGCCATACACGTACTTATGCAACAATACAGCCCTTGGGAATTAAAAACTCCAATGGAGACACATGAACAGTCTGAGAATCCTATCTCTACCTGTGAGCATGAATGTTCATTCACAGTTTTCCAGAACTCATTCCTGGGAAGAACAGGAAATGCTTTGAACCTGGAGAAGACACATTCACAGAGACATACCCTCTGATTATAATATTTAAAAATACAATTCAGCTCCTTTTATGGACTGATTGTAGTCCTGGTGGTATCTACCCTGTGCCTATTATGCTTAAAAATCACTTCCCTGCACTTGGTTCAAGGTACAAAAATATAGAAAGTCTTGATTCATGGGAAACCAGACCCCAATAAGGGTTTTCTTTCGTATCTCAGATATTTCTTATTTCTTTAAATTTTTTATTTATCCGGAGTGGTTGAAATAAAAAGTATAAGTGAGTCCCATCATCATTGTGAAAATGGCTCTCAGAGAGAACTGGTTAGATGAATATATGAATATTATTGCTTCCCATTTTCAATCCAGTCTTAAGTTGCGGCCACTGATAAATAGACAGCAGTCTAGTATGCTCAAGTTAGTGAGAAAAAATAAAATTGACCTGTCATTCTTGTTTCAGTTTCTTTCCTTGAGGGAAGAAGAGAATCTAGAGCTATCAGATGTGCCAGGGTGAGACAGAAGGCTTTACATTTTCCTTGCAAATTTGAAATTCTGAGACTTTAAAATACATATATTTCATTTTATCCCTTTTTAAAGGTTTTGCGGTATCGTCTTTAGCCAATTTTTAGCTAGATTTTTTGCTATATGAAGAGAAAGCATATAAAAAAAAGTCCAGGATGAGTGAGATAGTATAGGTTTTAGGGTATATGCCTTTCATTTGCTTAATACCTGGAATTACAACATTCCCAGAGAATCTCTGGGTGCACTTTCGGGCCTCTGATTTCTGATGATTGCGGCCCTGTGGGTTCCTGGCACCACCAGCTCAGAGCAGCACTGCACCCTCAGTCGTTTTCATTGAAAGACCTGCCAAAAAGTCTCAGTTGGTGGAGAATTGCCAGGAGTGGTTCCTGGACCACACTGAGAACCACATGAGAGTTCCCTCCATCAAAAGTCCAATTCCTATTTTCCTTGTGAGTTCTAAAAACCTTATTTCCTAAACCCACTTGGAGATTAGGAACACCTTAGAGTGTTCCTTTCAAAGGTGATGGAACAAGTGTCCCTCTAAATTCCACTTAAAGGCTCTAAATTCTTCTGTTCATCTAAATAATAGAGTTATGGTTAATTACTATGTGAATCAGAGCAGACTAATTCTAAAAACACAGCCCAAATTTAAAGATAATGAATGAAACATAGGCTCACTCTGTTTTTCAAAGCTTCAGGTATCTCTGATTACACATGAGAAGCTTACCTTTATTTATCATTATCTTTATTTCACTTGGGATGATATTTCTTCATGAGCATTTGACTAGAGCATTTTAAAATGAAAGTCTTATATGGGCAAATAGGGAATTAGAGAAAAGCAGCAATGAGATTTCTTTGTATTGATCTTATCACTCATTTCAAAGATGAGATAATACTTTCTATCAACTGCAAACACTTTCATTTAGCTCCCATAAAACTAGTATTAGTTCCATTTATTTTATCCTCAGTACCAGGATTTAGTTATATTTATTCAATTCTCAGAACTTATATTTTGCACAATGAACAGTAATGCTGAATCATTGCTTACTTCTCATAGAGCATTAAAAAAAGGGGAAAAATCAGGTCTTTGAAATTAGTCCTTGTTTAACTACCTTCCTTCCTTCCTTCCTTCCTCCCTCCCTCTCTCCCTTCCTTCCTTCCTTCCTTCCTTCCTTCCTTCCTTCCTTCCTTCCTTCCTTCCTTCCTTCCTTCCTTCCTTCCTTCCTTCCTTCCTTCCTTCCTTCCTTCTTCTTCTTTCTTTCTTTCTTTCTTTCTCTTCTTTCTTTCTTTCTTTCTTTCTTTCTTTCTTTCTTTCTTTCTTTCTTTCTTTCTTTCTTTCTTTCTTTCTTTCTTTCTTTCTTTCTTTCTTTCTCTTTCTCTCTCTCTCTCCCTCCCTCCCCAACACAGTTTGGAGAATGCAGTGATTATTGTATGCCTGATGACTTCTTTGTATACTTAACCTGGTATTCTTGGGGACCAGCAGGGGCTATACCTAAGATATTACTAGCTATAATACAATTTGACCGTTTATCTAAGAGTAGTGATACATTTGTTTTGTTTTGTTATGTTTTTTGCTTTGTGGGTCACACCGGGCAATGCTCAAGGGTTACTTTAGCTCCGCACTCAGGAGTTATTCCTGGTGGTATCCAGGGGACCATATGGGATGCTGGGAATTGAACCCAGGCCACATGCAAGGCAAATGCCTTACCAGCTGTGCTATCACACCAGTCCCTATAAATTTGTTTTTAAATAAGAAAAACATCACAAAAATCCCTCTGTACCCAAGCAACTCATATGGACCAACTTAAGGAGTGTGCACATGAAGCATCTGTGATGTCAAAACAGTAGTTATTATCTTGTTAGCAGCTGTCAACGGAGAATCTCTAGCTGGTGTCTTCAGCCGTAGGTCTGTGTATAGAAAGGTTGAGTTAGTGTTCTGCTAGTAGTGGTTGTAATTGCTAGCCCATAGACCCCTATGCAGACTGGTGCTGGTCCTCCAGTGTAAAAGGCTGGAAAATGCTGAGTTTCGAAAAGAGTGGGGTGTGTGATAAATTTGTGAATACAAATTCTCTGTCTTAGTGCTGAATTAACTTGGTGCCTTTTGATTGACCTCTTAAAAACAGAAAATTGGGGAGGGGGGTTGGAGAGACAGTGTAGTGGATAAAGCACTTGCAGATAGGTAATGTCAGTTTGATTGTGAACTCTGTGTATGCTCCCCCACCACAACCCTGCTAGGAGCATTCCCTGAGCTTAGAGTCAGGAACTAAGACCTGAGAAATGCCGGATGTGGCTCAAAGAGCAAAGAAACATAAGCAATAAACAGGCAAATTAAAAATAAAGCTGTGGGGCTGGAGCGATAGCATAGTGGGTAGGGTGTTTGCCTTGCACGCGGCCAACCCAGGTTCGATTCCCAGCATCCCATATGGTCCCCTGAGCACTGCCAGGGGTAATTCGTGAGTGCAGAGCCAGGAGGAACCCTTGTGTATAGCCAGGTGTGACCCCCAAAAAGCAAAAAAAAATAAAAATAAAATAAAATAAAATAAAAATAAAGCTGTAACCCTGGTGTACCAAATATATATCACCAATTCATCAATAATAGTAGTACAGCTATTATTATTGATAAATAATACTTTTTCACAGCTATAGCAGTACATGACCAGTTAAATAAAATGCTTCATCTCGGGGCTGGAGCAATAGCACAGCAGGTAGGGTGTTTGCTTTGCATGCAGAGGACCCGGGTTTGATTCCCAGCATCCCGTATGGTCCCCCAAGAACCTTCAGGATTAATTCCTGAGAGCATGAGCCAGGAGTAACCCCTGTGCATTGCCGAGTGTGACCCAAAAAGCAAAAAAAAAAAGCTTCATCTCTTTACTTGAGGAATAGGACAAACTATTTCAAAACACTCTCAATTAAAATAAACCAGTAAGTACAAGACACATTTACAAAATGCAATTTTGTGGCTGGGGAGATAGGACAGTGGGTAGCGTAATTGCCTTGCTTGTGGGCAACTCAAGTTCAATCCTCAGCATCGCTTATATTCCTCTGAGCATGTTCAGGAGTGATCCTTGAGTATGGAGTCAGGAGTAAGTCCTGGGCATCACCAGATGTGGCCCAAACAGCAGCAAAGGAAAAAAAAAAGCAAATTATTGGATTCATATCCCTCTCTACAGACTTAGAATTTCTGCTCCGGTGGTGATAGGGATGCAACGTGGTAAACAAACACTTCTGGTAACTTGAGTCATTTGTATTGAAGAGTTGCAGAACAGGGGCTTCAAGGGAAAAGGAGCCCAACATAGCACCTGGTATGGTTAGCTACAACATCGCTTCCTAAGACTTGGCACAGGATAAATGAAGTGATTTTTTCTTCTAATTTTTATTAAGACACCATGATTTGCAAAGTTGTCCATAACAGAATTAATGCAATCACAAAGTTCCAACACCAATCCCACTACTAATGTCACCTTCCCTCCACCAATGTCCCCAGGTTCCCTCCCACCTGCCAGTCTTGGCAGTCATATAACAAATTTATCTCATATTATGTGCTCCAACTAAACTTAAAGGAGTGGCAAATGGAACCATCAGAAAATAAATAAATAGACAAACAAACAAACAAATAAATAAATGTCAATTTGTGATGATTAATGGCTATGCCTTTAGTTTTACTGCCAAGGGGCAGGCTGGGGAGTGAGCGAGAGGAAAGCTTGGAGACATTGGTGGAGGGAAAGGAACACTGGTTGGTGGGATTCCTGTTCAATCAGTCAATGTATGAAGCAACTTTATTATGTACAATTTTAAAAGTCACAATTTAATACAAATTAATTAGAAAAGTCAACGCTTAACTTTGGAAAGCTGCTACTTTTCTTTTGCAATCCTTGGGTTCACTACAGTAGATCTCATTTTGAAGTTGTAGAATGCTCATTAAACAGCAGAACTACAATCGCTGCTACAAATTTACAAGCTGCTATAGGTACCCTTTTGGAATCAAGTACCTGTTAACCTGTATCTACTTCCGTGGGATGTGCTAGAAATTAAATTTTCATTTCAGCTCTCTCCCCTCATTCCCTTTTTATTCTGTATTTTCTCAGATGCACCCAAATGAAGCTCAGATTTCCACCTGAGTGGCAAGGTGAGAAGCCTTAGAAGCTACTGCATGTTTACACTAAGGAATAATCACACAGAGGGGATTGAGAAAGCCTGGACTGCCATGTAAAGCTTGCAGCTAATTGTCATTTAAATCATGGGGTTGATGAATAACATCTCAGGAATAATGAGTATTCAGCTTGACAAATAGTTCTTTAAAAATTATCTAACACAATTCTGGCATATTGCTATTTGTCAAATTATTCCTGTGCCAGATGCTTATTCAAAATCCGTTGCCCATTGCCAAATGGCCTCTCCGCACATATTCTCATTAGATAGCATTGATATTCAATGCAGAGAATGTGTGACATATAACTGAGGACAAAGACATAGGTATTTGTATTCTACACTTACAATGCCTGTTGGCACTCAAAACACCTCTACTCGATAGTTCAAGCCCACTTATTCTCCATCTTCTTGTTTTGGGCTTTCAGAACACTTATCACAGTATAGAAGTACAGCTTGCATTTTGAGAAAAATAGGAGTGAAAATGTGGCTTGATGAAGAGTCGCATTTATAACATGCACAATTTCTGTCATTTTTGAAATATGCTGCATTTTCTGATTGGAGACATTTTTACATCCTAATATAGGACCTGTCACTCCACAGCACAAATTATACTAGTGTGAGAGGAGTTTGCAATGGCTCTCTTGTCAAGATAGAAGGCTTTAGGTCACACATCTGACCCATTCAAACCCCATCATTCTTAAAAAGAACATAAAAAATCATATTTTTAGTTGCAAACTCTCAAGGTTAGCAAGAGTTTGTCTCTAGAGATTAATCCAGTTTTTCAATCTCAATGTAAGTACATAAATGCTGCAACAGGAAGGAGAAAGGTGTCTGGTTATACTTAGTGTTTCAAATGAATTTATATTATTCAAAGAGGTGAACAGATGAATTCATGATTGACAACTACGCTATTACTACACTATTCAATGTTTACAATTCCCTCTTCAGGGATATTTAGAATCGACTGAAAAAGAATGAAGTGTTTAGGAACTACTCAGGGGTACTTTCAGTAAAATGTTTTAAATAATGATTGGCCAAAGCTTACTAGACACTTTGTAAATGTCAGACACACATTAAATATGTTAAATGGACATGTTCAATATCTATAAAACAAGATAAGTGATTTACAATCAATTTCACACTTGTCTAGGAATGGCTTCTTGGCGGAAGACAAGATCTTCCTCTTGAAGCACACCAATTCATAGTCTTTATTTTGGCAGATATTTTAAAAATTATCTTTGTAATTAAGGTAACATATTTGCAATACTATTAATATTAATGATTTCTATGTATAGTTACTGTACCTCACCACCACCGAACTGCTCACTATCATTTTTCAATGTCCTTATCTTGTTCTGGTTCACCTTTTTCATTTCCTCCATCTCATTATTCTCCAACCTTCTTGGTAATTTCAGTTTTGTAACCTAAGGCCAAGGGTTTATCATTCAATAACATTTGCTTATTTTCTCTACAGATGTGTTATATCATCCTGTCTTGATTCTTTTTCCTCTGACTTATTGTACTTAATATATTACCCTCCAGTTGTACCCAAGTTACAACAAACTGCAATTTTTACCATTTTGATAGCTGCATAGTATTCCATTGTGTAAAATTTCATGGCATTCCATATATGCCACAGCTTCTTTATATATCAATATGGTGTTGGACACTAGATAGTTTCGATATCCTGGCTATTGAACTTAATGTTACAATGAGCATAAGTGTGCATAGATTTATTTGTTGTTTTTTGAATTTTGGAAGTAGATGTCTATAGATGGATTACTGGGTCATATTGAGGTTGTGTTCTTACTCTTTTGAGGAATCTCTATATTGGTTTTCATTGAGGCAGAGCCAGATGACATCTCCCCCAACAGTGAATAGAGGTTCTTTTTTCCTGACAATACTGAGAGGAGGGCACTATTGCAGTCTTTGCTCCCCAGTTATGGGTCTTAACCACTTTGAATTCCATTTGATTCTTCTATATTTCTTCATGTTTCCAATCTACTTACAACTTCAACTAAGTATTATCAATATATTCTAATCCTTAACATTCTAGGTAGCAATTTATTTCTCTTCTCCTTTAATAATTCACATTTCTTATAGATTAATTTAACAAGTGTTCCTTGCACGCCATTGTGAACTGCGAAAGTCTGTGGTTCCAAGAGGTTCACACTTTTTAATTCCTCGGTGCACATGAGTTGCCTGTATGGACTAACTAGAACTAATTTCTCTCAATATGAAGATTAGTTTTTCTTTGACAGGATTTTGAGATAACACCCATAAACTCTGCTGCCCATTCAGTATATAAAAAGTTAGTGTAATACTGGGCCAGAGAGAGTGCAGGGGTTAAGCTGCTTGCTTTGCAGACACACCGGGGTCAGTTCCCATATGCACCCCTAGATATGACCAAAAACAAAGCAAAGCAAAATGAAAAGTTAGACTCTGGAGCTAGTTTACCCAAGTTAGAAACTTGGGCTGCATCATTGACTTGCTGTATTTCCAAGTCACGGACGCTTTTTGTTTTTTCATTTCGTCATTGTGCTTGTAAATAGCCATAGTGTTCATCTCATAAGATTCTTGTTTTAAATGAATCCATTTGCAGAGCACTGTTTCGGTTTCTTCATGTCACACAGAGCATATTACATGCTTTGCAACTATTATTATTATCTTGCACTGTCCGTATAACTCTACTGATATTACTTCCATTAAAATTAATGACAAAATCCAAATTTATAAACTAAACAAACTGTCTTGTTTTCACACTGTATTGTGTTTGGTATTTCTTAAAAATCTGCTTCCCTGGGTTCCATAAGTATCTTCTCTGGACTATTCATTATTGACAGGGTAATTTGTTGTTGTTTTACTGAGAACTTTTTTGTGGAATCTCCTTTTCAAGTGTGCTGATAACTAGGTATCTTCCATGAGCCACTCTTTAAACTCAGACTTTACCTGACTGAAGGGATTTATTCTCATGACCTTGCTCACCACCCATCCACTTCCTCTCTTACATTCAGATAGAGAGTCATAACTCTGTGATTGCCTCACTTCTAGATGATTTGAAATGATCCTTATATTCTATCATTGGTATCAAAATTTTAACACTCTCTTATCATTAAGAAATGAGTAGAGAGTTATTGCATCATTCATTGTTGTTCTTGCATTCCATTTTGTCTCCCAAAATCATTCCCATTGAATGAGTCAATCAGCCCATGCTATCCATGGAGGAGGGTCTGCAAAATCAAGTCAAACTCCAAGAAGACATTATAAGAGAATAAAGCTGAAATAAAAAAATAGAAAATTTTGCTTTTTTCTATTTTTATTGAACCAAGAGGCCCTCTTGGTTTTTATATTCCTACTTTTGACAACGAGGAAGCGGGCTGCCCATGGGCTCTTAGCACAGCAGATAGGCCATTTGTCTTGCATGCAGCCTATGAGGCTGACCCAGGTTCGATTCCTCTGTCTCTCTTGGAGAGCCTGACAAGCTACCGAGAGAGAGTATCCCTCCTGCACGGCAGAGCCTGGTAAGCTTCCTGTGGCATATTCGATATGCCAAAAACAGTAGCAACAAGTCTCCATTGTGAGATGGATGCCCACTTGACAAATCTATTTACAACAGGATGACAGTGCTAAGTGCTACTTTTGATAATATGTGAATACAGAGAAATATTTTTATAATAAAAAATGTACTATAAGCCTGATAATAAATAACTACAGTTATGTGGGCATAATGTTGACAAGGAGAAACAGACAATGGGGTTAAGGTTGTTGAAAAGTCCATTCTAGTCTAAATGGAACAGATACTACTCAGTTAAAGCCAATAGATATTACCTGAAATATGAACTCATGGATGTTAGAATTTTAAAAAGTCAATAGACTAACCAAACACAAATACAAGCTAGATTTTATCAGAGGGTCACCAATTTGCTATCCAATGTAAAACATAAATCTGTCGGTGCAAATTACCTATTAGAAAGCATTAGGATGGCTTGTTCCCTAAGGAATTCTGTCCAAGATCTTTTGCACAATAGGTAATAACTGTAGTGTTCTTGCCTCCATGGCGTCCGTCTTAGCTTGCAAGTGTTTCTTTATTCTCTTTCTTTATTCTCATCATGCTGTGGCAACAAAAGTAATAGTCTCATTTCCTGTATACTTAAATTCAATATTGTCCTTACATCTATACCGCTATTTCCTCTAGCAGTTTATAACTCTGACCAAATATGTAATGTCCTGTATACCTCCTCCCACAAGAAGTCTCCTCTCCCTCTTCTCTGTGTATTTTCTTTCTCCTAGAACTTCACAATTTGTGGAAAGGTTAGCATCCCTTGTAGTAGTTTTCAACTTCCCTGATATCAGGGATCATTCATATTCATGTTTATATCTTTGCATCATTTATATCCATACCTTAACATGGAACTTATTCCAGTGTCTTTCATATTCATATACCTAGTTTCCTGTCATTCTTATTTACACATTTGTATATAACTTATCGCAGTGGACACTATTAAGACATTTTTGTAAGGAGTGTGAACGTGAGCCAACTTGAGGCTACTTAAATTTTTATACAGCCTATTATAGTTCTCAAATAATCATCAGTTCTCATGGAACTCATAAAAGGCTTTACACTTCACAGAGTAGAGTCATTCCCACATGTTATTATTGTTTCTTCTTTACATGAGTCCTATAAGAAAAGTTTGCTCCTATTTTATAGGGAGAAAATGAAAATTCAGAGAAGTTAGGTAACTTATTCACATTATTTTATTATGAAGAGTTACTAAATTTTACTTGTCTTTCATATTCAGTTTTCCTTTTACAATAACAGAACTACTCTTAATGCAGTTCAAAGTTTCAGTGAGTATAATTAAAAAGGTCTGTGACCTTAAATGGGTAAAAAAATTACATTTTTACTTTTACTAACCTTTAGCTGAAATTCATCTTCCCCTTCAATTATATACAAAGGCAACAGACTACATGAGAACCAGCAGCACCTGTGCTTTAGGCACTAATGGAAATCACAAAGATTTTCATGTCACTGCACTATTATTACAGATTCTTAAAATACTATTTATGATCTTTATTATTTAAAAATCACATGTATTATTAGACTTACTGGTGGAATTTATTATTATATTAATAAAGCAGCATGTATATTGCTTTAACAAATTTACACCTAAAATAATGTAAGTATTTTAATACATTTGACTTCTTAGTTATTTCAGGTGCTCTGATTTATGCATTGAAAGTATTACACCATGAAGGGTCTGTGGTTTCACTTTTAAGGGCTCAATAGCATAAGCAGATTAAAATCTGTTATATCTTATGCATTTCAAGGGTGCAAAGGCCTGTCACTCATTGGCATAGTCTCTTGCAAAAATGATCACATCCTTCACACATGCTGCCATAAACTTTCTGGGCTTATATCCTAGTTTTGTTCCTTCACTGTGGGTTTTGACAAATCATTTAAACTTGATATTTAATTTCCTCATTTGTAGTGATTTTATAAGGTTGCTACAGGATGGACCAAGTTAATATATTTAAGAATGTTGAGTTTTATATCTGAAAAGTTCTGCTATGTATACATATATACACACATATAATATATATGTATATTATATATGTAACACTGCAGCAGTGTCATCATGTTGTTCATCGATTTGCTCAAGCGGGCACCAGTAACGTTTTTGGCATATTGAATACGCCATGGGTAGCTTGCCAGGCTCTGCCGTGTAGGCGGGATACTCTCGGTAGCTTGCTGGGCTCTCCAAGAGGGACAGAGGAATCAAACCTGGGTCGGCCATGGTGCAAGGCAAATCCCCTACCCTCTGTGCTATTGATCCAGTCCTATATATAATATATATATGTATATATAGAGTATATATGTTAATTCTGAAATCTGTCATTATAAAACATAGATTTAGAATTATTTTCAAAATAGGATTGTAGCAACCATTATTAATAAGCCAAAGAGGACTCAAATGGTGGAAATTATTTTCTATTCTCATACTTATCCAGTTTATGAGCCTGAGCATGTTTCCCTATGTTTTTTTTTTAACTTAAAATGTTCTTATTCATATTTTAAAATAATACTTTTCTGGAAACTCTTATTGTTAAATTTTCAACCAATATTCATACTCTTCTACGCATTGTCTGTGTCTTTTAGTTAATCACAGCAGAAACTGGAGTTTCAGAACAATGTTCATATATCAAGGATAAAAAAAGATACATTTTCTGGAGTAAATAAATTCAACTAGCAGAACAAGTGTACTAGAGAAAATGAAGTAGTATTAATGGTACTTAATGAGTATTAGTTTAATTTCCTTTACTTCATTTTTGACTATGAGATATAGTCAAATACCATATAAATACTACTAAAATTTTCTTACATAAATAAATGATAGTGATGATCCAAACTCACTAAAGAGAATCTTGATTCATCATGATTGACTGTTGGACAAGCCCAGAAAAGCAATGGACAGATAACTGATTCCTCTAAGAAAAGGGTGATGATCAAACGATGCCAGAAGAATACAGTTGTCTCCTTCTGACTCTCCTGAAGATGACTTTATAAAATAGTAATTATATTTAGATGATCTCTTTCTGTCCAATGGACACCAACTCTCCCTTCCTGTGTCTCAGCTGCAGATGAGCTTGTGTCTAAATTAACTGGACACAGCAATGAGCCATTACATTGAATCTTTGTTATCTCAAAAGAAAAAGTTAACCTTGCTATCTTTAATCTCCAAATGGGTTGCAAAGAAAACTCAACTCACTTTGAGTCATTTCAGATGTAAGTCTTCCACCTAGCTAGTAGAGTTTGACTGTGAAATGTGTAATTCAATTCCCTTTAATTTTTATTCTTTAATGTCAAGAGTATATGAATGATTTGTTCTTGTAATTGACTGTGTTTCTGATGAGCTTATAGATAATTCTTAACTTATCACCATATCACTGAATCACTGTCATCAATTTATTTGAGCAGGCTCCAGTAAAGTATCCATCGCCCCAGCCCTGAGATTTTAGCAGCCCCTCCTTACTCATCTTTCCCAACAATTGGAGGCTCTTTCAGGGTCAGGGGAATGAGACCTGTTAATGTTACTGGTTTGGGCATATCGAATACGCCACAGGGAACTTGCCAGGCTCTGCCATGTGGGCAGGATACCCTCAGAAGCTTGCGGGGCTCTCTGAGAGGCATATATATTTATTTCCCTCTATGAATACGTTCACTCATGTTGAGGCTCGGCCCGAACATGTGGAAAGCAGCCTGGAGCATGGGGCCGTTGGGTAGTGGAGATTGGCTGCCAGGGTTGGTCGCTTGGGGTGGGGAGGGCTCTCACCCAGCCTCCTCTGGGGTGCCCCATGTGAAAATAACCTGGCACGGAGTCTGGTGGCATGGTTATGGGGGCCTCATTTTATGCTCCCTTCTGGGAGAAGCAGCCGTGAGTTCTGGAGGGTGGTGATGAGGAGATCATCTGGCACTGGCAAGAGGTGGCTTATGGGTGTGATCCCCAGTTGCCAGAGACTGGGGGAAGCAGGCAGAGGATCTCTGCTCCCAGGTCCTGTTGAGCCCAGAGTCCAAGATCACAAAGTTCTGCATATTTGGATTCCGTGGGACTTTGCTCATGCATGAAGCCTGAGCATGTGGAAAGCGCCCTGGAGCATGGCAGTGGTTGGGTAGTGAAGGTCAGCTGCTGGGGTTGGGTCCCTTGGGGAGGAGAGTGCTCTCACCAGCCCCCTTCTGGGGTGCCCCAAGTGAAAACAGCCTGACACGGAGTTAATTCTTAACTTATAGCACAAAGAAATCTTATATGAGGTACAGATAGAAGGGCAAAGACCAGATCTCTTTGCCATTTTTTTCCCTATTCTTTAGTCAGGAGTCATAAAACATTTTTTGAAATGGGACAGATATTGCATAGTTCAGATTTCCCAGCTATTATGGTTCCTGGTTGAACTATTCAATTCTACCAAGAGCGAAAGCAGCACAAGACAAGTGTAAAGAGATGACTTACTGTGTTCCAATAAAACTTTATTTATACAAAGCTGATATTTTACATTGGGTGTGTAAAATAAAATTTGTTGACTTTTGCATTGGGCTAAATGGTCTGAGAATGGGTCTCCAAAACAGAAGCAGTGATATCATTTGGAATATTTTTAGATAAGCATATTTTTTGAGCTCTGACCTAGATCACAAATCATGAAATATGAAATCCCGTTGATAGCTGATTTCTCGAGAGGGCTCAGTAACCTCTCCATTCATCCTATCCCTGAGATCTTAGAAGCCTCTCTCTACTCAGCCTTCCCAATAATGCCGCTTTGGAGGCTCTTTTAGGGTCAGGGGAATGAGATCCAACTTGTTACTGGCTTTAGCATATGAATACACAATGGGAAGCTTGCGAGGCTGTCCCATGTGAGCAGGAAACTCTCAGTAGCTTGCTACTTTCTCCCAGAGGGAGAAGTAGATTATAACCGGACCTAGATAAAATTTTTAAAAATTAGATAAATCTGTGCTTGAAGAGGACTTACGGCTGATTCTGATATGCTTGATTCCGATAAGATATTTCCTCCTAACAAATTTTTAGCTAGCACTCATCTATAAAAATTTCACATGGGGGATAGAGCATTGGGTACAGTGGGTAGGTCATTTGCCTTGCTCAATCCTCAGCATCCCATATTATCCCTGAAAACCACCAGCAGTAATTCCTAAATTCAGAGCCAGGAGTAACCACTAAGCACTGTCAGGTTTAGCCTCAAACCAAGCAAACAAACAAAATTCATGCTAATACACTGTTTACAATAGCCAGAATCTGGAAAAAACCCGAGTGCCCTAGAACAGATGACTGGTTGAAGAAACTCTGGTACATCTATACAATGGAATACTATGCAGCTGTTAGAAAGAATGAGGTCATGACATTTGCATATAAGTGGATCAGCATGGAAAGTATTTTGCTAAGTGAAATGAGTCAGAAAAGAGAGAGACAGACATAGAAAGATTGCACTTATCTGTGGAATATAGAATAATAGACTATAAGACTAACACCCAAGAATAGTAGAAATAAGTACCAGGAGGTTGTCTCCATGGCTTGAAGGCTGGTCTCTCATTCTGGGCAACTCAGAGAAGGGAACACCAAGTAAAATGTGGTTGGAGGTCATGTAGGGGAAAGATGATGCAGGCCGAATATAGACTAGAAACTGAACACAATGGCCACTCAACGCCTTTATTGCAAACCACAACACCTAATCAGAGACAGAGAACAAAAGGGAATACCCTGCCATAGTGGCAGCGTGGGGTGGGGGGAGACAAGACTGGGGAGGGTGGGAGGGATGTTGGGTTTACTGGTGGTGGAGAATGGGCACTGGTGAAGGGATGGGTTATCGAACTTTGTATGGGAGAAACATGAGCACAAAAATGTATAAATCTGTAACTGTACCCTCACGTTGACTCACTAATTAAAAATAAACTATTAATTAAAAAATAAAAAAAATTCATGCTAATAATTAATTGTAATGTCTACAACTGTTTGTTTTATGCATTTGGTCAATGCAGCATTTCTCAGAGAAAATTTACTTGCCGATACTTCATTGCACAGATCATTGTTCATTTGTTGACTGATCCAAACTATAATTGCATAATTGTATAATTGTTATATCCTTCATAACTAAATTATACAAAGGCACATATCCTACCACTATATATTTTAGTTCAAATTATATACTGTTTGTTGTGTTAAGGAGTTTTTCTTTCAATTTTATTAGAGTGATTGTTATGTTTCAAGAATTTAAAGTTAAAAATGGGGATAAAGCTGTTATACATAATCTGCTAAGGAATTACAGTAAAACGACTTATTTTTCAAGAAAGGAAATAAAATTTTCAAAATATAAAGTTTATAAACTATAAAATGTCTTAAAATAAATGTAGATAATCACAGTCTTAACTAATATTTGAATTTGGTAAAACTAAGCACAGGAAGTTTTTATGTGAAAATAACTTTCATTCTCATTTAAATTTTTTTTTTTTTTGCTTTTTGGGTCACACCTGGCGATGCACAGGGGTTACTCCTGGTTTTGCACTCAGGAATTTCCCCTGGCCGCGCTCAGGGGACCATATGGGATGCTGGGATTCGAACCCGGGTCGGCCGCGTGCAAGGCAAACGCCCTACCCGCTATGCTATCTCTCCAGCCCCCTCTCATTTAAATTTTTGAACAATTATTGGTAAGTTAGAAAAATACACTGTTCAGTAAAATAACTGTGAAATTGATGCCACAATTAATGTTTTATATGTAAAACAAAATGTGATATTTAGACAAGGTAGAGCAATACTTAGAGACTTGTAAATGGTAAGGAAGATATTTGAAGCAAGTTCCATACTGGTTAAGAGTAAATAGTATTTTATGAACATAGTAGATTATTTAAACCCTTGAATATAGTTTAATGAACTATGCTTTGGCTTTTTAGTGAAGATTTACACTACTTCAATAATGGAACGTTTACTGTAAAGAGCATTTAGGTACTCTTTTTCTCAAACTCTTTTACTTTAGGAGGGACCTGTGACTTCCCCTGGTGAATGGCATTTAAGCAGGATAATATTTGTCACATGAGAGTAAGAGAACAAAGAAATAAAGCAGACATGAAAAATATTTCTAAAAAATAAATTGGAGGTGATTGATTACTGGAAAGCGAATATTATAGAGGGCAACTAAGTCAGGAGGCTTTAAATATTTGAGGGCACTCTGTTCACCCAACAGAGGTAAGAGTAGATTAGATTTGTCATCCACTTTCTGGTAGGAGTTTCTGCAATGTTTACTGGGCAGGATTTCATAATGATGTGAAGTGGTGATCATCATTTCCTGTTCTTTTCCTTTTTTCTACGCTCTGAAAGGGTCTTTAGAAAAATTGATCTTCCTCTGTTCCAATACCTATATATTGGTATGTGGATGACTTGTGCAACAGATTACCATTGGAATTTATGGGACAGGATTTTTAGAAAGAATATAACCTAGATCCAATGGAGAAGCTATTTATAATGTAGAGAACTTGGGCTAGGATCTGTCAGTTTGGGGGAGGAAAAAAAGTTCTCTGAATGAGAAAATACTTAAATCTGAATATAAATATTGTGAAAGGTAACAATATGTCATCTCAAGTATTATACCAGTGAATAAGAATATATCCAAGGAGAATCAACCCTCTAGGAACTCTATTTGCCATCTTCCTGGCAATAAGATGGGGCTATATTTGAACAGAATGTGATTATAAATTGTGTGAATCCTTTCAAGGTTAAGGTTATTAAAAAGTAGATGGGCCTTCTCTGCTATCGTCTACTTAATATGTATGCCCAGAGTTAGAATATAGAAAGGCCAACGTTTTCTAAATAATTCCATATAAGAAAACTACTTGCCATTTGGGTATACAAGAATCACTTTTCATGTGAGCGAGAAGTAAATTTCTGTCCTGTTAAATCAGTGTATCAAACAATTGGCGCCACAGCATTAAGTTACTTCCTCTCAACTTTTTCCAGAGTAAGAGTTGATCTTAGGAAAGACTGTAGAAGAATATTTTTCTGGTTTCAATAAGTATGCATGTGTACTGATGGCTATGCTGGGTCACTTTGTATTCATACCCTTAAGAATTATTTTTTATTGAACTGTGCTGTGCCATCAGCCCTGGGTAAGGAAAAACTGGCACATCCCATGAATTCTGTGAGTTTCAAGTATAGAATTCTTCCTTCCTTCCACTCTCTCTCTCTTCTCTTCCATTCCTCCTCCAAGTTTGTTCTTCCTCCACTCACTATCAGCAGTCACTTCAAATACTCTTTGGGTGTTGGATGTACTGAAGACAGAACTATTTGACAGTCTCCTCTTTATTCAAATCTCAAAATAATTCTCTCCAGACTGTGCCAAGAATAGTTTTTCTCTCCTAAGCAATCTGGTGAAATATTCTGGAAACTTTAGAAATATTAAAATGAATATAGTTTCCCTCTTTGCACTGGTTGTTAGAAGGCTTACAGCTAATCTGTGGCCCCATTGCTGGAAAACTCTCTATTGTTTCCTGGGCTTCTTATCTCTACCCTCATTTTCTCTATGTTCTGAAAGAGAGATTCACATCTACATTACACTTTATCTTTGCATGAATGTGCTGAAGGTATGCATATATGCTGCCTGTAATATTTAGGCGAATATTTATAAAAAAAAAAAAACAGAAGCTGTTTTCAGTACCATTTAGAGATTCCTCATAAAGTGGGCAGAATCTGAACCACAGAAGTGAAGTTGACTATGAATGAAAGCCAAGGTGTCATGAAGACGAGCATCTGTCTCCCTAAGCAACAGCAATTATTAATACCAAGTGACTCACTGTTCATTTTTGAAGCTCTGTGCTGATTTTAATTTCAACTTCTTACAGAGACATCTGCTAGCTCCATATTTGTGCTAAATTGAAATTACAGTCCAAGTTTTTGAATGGACCCTGAGCCATCTTTTAATCTATTCTATTTTGTACAATATACACCTGCTTGCCTCACATTTAGGGACTATGCTATTAAATCATCAATTAATGAACATTTGCTCGAATTTAAATATTGCCTGGAACTCAAGAAAGTCATTTGGCCCCAACTTGTCTTTTTAAATTATGTCGCTCAACCCTCTGTCATCCCTAATACTCTTCAAGGTGCCAGTCAAACTAACTGGTCATTTCTATTTTTCTGGTCCTTGTTTTTTCTATAAATTGTATACAGCCTAGATAATTTTGTTACTAGGCATCTATAAATCACCTGTCAATGTTTTAATCCTTTCAGTGATAATATCAGGAAGAAACTGAAAAAATTGTAGGTGGGGACATTGAGGCAGAAAAAGCTTGAACTCTTATTAAAAGTGTCTATATTATATTTTTATCATATAGATTAAATTTGAATAAGCCATCTTTAATGTTTATGGGATGTTTACTTATAAATATGGAAATAACAGAGAATATTTTATTTCTATGGAATATTTATTAATGAAAAATGACAGAAATAATTTTATCTATAGAAAGCTGACATTCCAGCTCATGGCACTCTACTCCCCTGCCTATGTTGTTGACTATTACAGCTTTGGTTCTAGAATTGGGTTACATCTTAGTATCCCTTATGTGGAACTTTTAAAAAATTACAAATGTTCATGCACCATCGTGGTTCAATTAAATTAAAATACACTGGGTTGTGGCCAAGATATGAGAGATATTTTAAAAGAAATGTCTCACATGTGGCAATTTGTTGTAGTTGTCAGTCATCCTAGCATAAATTTCCTACTCCTTCAATGAGTTGTATCTTATTTCCAGTTCTTCCCATTTTCTTTCCAAAAGTGAAATCAACTCTGCTTTCCATTATTATCATTTGTATTGGTTAATATGTTGTTTGAAGATTTTTTAAATCCTATGAAGACTTTCTGAATTTGCACAATGCAGAGCTTCCCAGTTGTACGGCTTATATGATACCAGGATTTCCATTGGGAGGTACGTCTCACATAAAATTTGGAGTTTTTGCCAGTAAAAGTGTGATGTGCCTTTTTTGGGAAAAAGACAACTTTTGTAAGAAAACTAAAATTTCAGTCAACTGCATTGCAAGTGCTCTTCATTAATGTGGGGATTTTGCTTGGCTGCAGAGAGTGTACTTTGAGCATACTGAATTTGCTGATTTTTTTTAATTCAAAATGAAGAGGTCTAATAATCTCTCTCCTGAACAAAGAGACTTAAAGATCTGAAGTTTGCAAGAATAGATCAGTTAGATGGGAACTATTTATGTCTCTGTAGCCCTGGGAATGAATTAATGAATGAAACTTGGGCAAATGTCTCCAGAGTGAAGAGGAAAGGAGCCCAGGTTTTGAAAGAGGGTTTGAAAATAAGATTTGAAAGAAGACCAAAACTTCCAGGGAGGAGTATATCAGTCTATACCTAACGAGCCCCATCTTCAATGAAAGGCAAGCTCCTTGTTCTTTCCTGAAAGCAATCAAAGTATTTAAGGTCTTTCAGAATTAAGTTACTTGCACAGATTGCTAGGAAGTTGGAAAATGAGTTCTCCTATTATTTCAACTGGAAATGGAATAGAAGATAAAAGTTTGTGTAACTGGGAAGATACAGCTTGGTTATGTTGCGATTTTTTGACCCCTTGGCCCTGTCTATCTTTTAAATTCCTACTATTCTTTGACTTTCAGTTATTATGGCTTTCTC
Source organism: Sorex araneus (assembly GCF_027595985.1). Classification (NCBI taxonomy): domain Eukaryota; kingdom Metazoa; phylum Chordata; class Mammalia; order Eulipotyphla; family Soricidae; genus Sorex; species Sorex araneus. Next base: position 65,832,072 of record NC_073305.1, on the reverse strand, counting down.
TCAAGTTCTTGATCAAAAACGAAGGCTTTTCCTGCTGCTATATCTTTTCTTCTGAATATTAAGTCACATTCAACTTGTCTTCTTGTCTTTATGTCTCCCTGGCAATAGCTTGTATACTATGATAGAATTTCTTGACACCTGCCATGTTTCGTGGTTGGAAATAATCAAATAAAAAGGCACATATTACAATCAAAATTAAATTATTTTTTTCTGGGTTATATAAATTGTTTTTCTGGCTTATATAAATTATTTCATTTAATATTCTCAGGCTGGAATGATAGCACAGCTGCATGGCATTTGCCTTGCACGCGAACAACCCAGGTTCAATTCCTCCGTCTCTCTTGGAGAGCCTGGCAAGCTACCTAGAGTATCTCGCCCACACAGCAGAGCCTGGCAAGCTACCTGTGGTGTATTCGATATGCCAAAAAACAGTAACAAAAGTTTCCTTTTTATTGGCTCAGAAACTATGGTTTCATAAGAATAACATGCTGAAGAATTTGTTGACAAAGGAATTTGCCGAATTAGAGTTGAAATTTAGATATCTGTGTGTGTGTCAAGATTTAGTGAGTCTATACTGTCTTAGAAATATGCTATTGTTTGGAAACAAATGCATTCTGAATATCTGACAAGGGTAGTGCTTTCAGACTGAGGTTAAGACCTGCTTATCCAATCTGGTTACAGTGTGAACTTAAGCAAAATCCTTCTCATTTTCAGCCTCAGTTTCTTTAACAGTAACATTTAAATTAAAAAATAACAGTAGCCAACTCATTTGTAGCTCTAAAAATTAAAAGTGAAAATGTTTGCCATGTTTTTAAAGAGACTACCTGACTCCGTATAGCTCATTAATATTTCACCTTGAAAAATTCTTGTTATTTTTCTATTAGAATTCTTAAGTATAATTAGAAATTACTACAGTGTACACATGGTTAATTGCATCATTTTAAAAAATTCATGAGTTTTAAGATTTTGAAGGGAGGAGAACTTGGTCATTTGAAGAGCAACCCTTTCTTCATAAAAAACTTGCATATTCTTCTGAATTTCACATATTATCCTAGATTTCAGGAGTAGTTCTAGCATCCTTTCATATTGTTGATATGGAATCTCTCTTATGGGTAGGTGAGGCATTACAAAGGAAATGACACTATTGATTGTTAAAGAAATAATCAAAGAAAATATATGTTCATCAAAAAGAAAATGAAGTGATATGAACCTTATTTTTCTACAGTTTTTAAATATATTCTATGTAAGAAGTCAGATAGACTGACAATCATATAGAGAACTTACAAGTTAAAGTATTACCTAGAAATTCAGATTGGTAGAATTGAAAAAAATAGAGCCTTGAAGTTTAGATAACTTGGATTTGTTTGTTTGATTTGAATGTTGTTGTGAGAATTCTTTACAGCAGTGAAGTTGATCAGGAGTAGATAGTATGTGAGACATTTAGATGTTAGCAGCAGTGTGGATAGCAGCATGTGTGGAAGGTGATTATATCTAAAATGCAATTTGATTTGTTTTGCTTTGAAATTGTCTGAAGTGTTAGTACAAAGGTCTGAAATCTGTTATTAGAAACTTCATAAGGGGAATTTTGCCTCAGCTGAAGCTCTCAATTGTGTGTCCACTCACAAAATCTCAAGTTGACTAAATATACAATTTTGTTCAGCATACTTCCTGTATTTCTTCATTACTATCTTAAGTATTTGATTAGTATATATCATTTGAAAAAACTGCATTAGGAACTGGGGAAATACGGCTTGGTTACATTGCTATTGTTTAACCTCTTGGCCCCGTCTATCTTTTAAGCTTACTATTCTTTGACTTTCAGTTAGCATGGCTTTCTCTCAAGTTCTTGATCAAAAATGAAGGATTTTCCTCCTGCTGTTCTTTTTGCCTGGGATTCTTTTCACCTGGCTAGCTTGAATCATACCTTACATTTCAGTGCTCTTGCCACTTCTTCATAGAAGTCTGCTTCTCGTCTTCTTTAGATTCTTTGTTAATATCCTACAAAGTATCCAGTCATTTTCCTTCTGAACATGCAACGATTACTTTTATGTGTTTGGTTTTCCCATTTGACTAGATTAATGCCTGTCTCCCCCAATAAAATCCATGGAAGCAAGGAGTTATCTTTGTTTCTAACTCTGCAATCAAGTTTTGCTTAATTTATGGCACAATGTTAATATCTGAAAAATAATTGTTGAGGGACACATGATAATGCAGTGAATAATGTCCTTGCCTTGTATCAGGGAGCTTGAGTTCAACCTCCATTGCCCAGGTATGGTTCTGAGTGCAGAGCCAGGAGTAAGCATTGAGCACTACCAGTTGTAGACCACCATTCCTCACCTCAAATAATAACTGATGGATGAATGGGTATGTATCTACAGTAGATAAGATGATAGACCCAAGAAAGATTATGCTATGTTATAGAAAGTCATGCTAAATGTTTCACATCCATGGATGCAGAGGAAGGCTTTTATTACCTTGAAAAGTGGTGGATGAGAAGAGAACCTCTGGAGATGGGGTAGCAGTTGGAAATGAAGAATCAAATGGAGTAGGGAAGGGGGATTGAGGGCACATTTTAATCAGAAGAGTTATCTAAATTCAACACAAGAGGTCACATTATAAATTTGCATAATTAAAATTAGGAAATGAAGAGAAATAGATTTGAGATACATGGGATGTGAATGATGAAGGTATGTGCATTGGTGGATTTATGCTTAAATAATAGCTCTGTGTTATAATATTTAGTCTTTCTATGCCTACAAACATTTCAGTCCATTAAGGCAGATTTTAAAAGAATAAAATTTATAATAATAATATTCACATGCAAATAGCTATGGCAATACAGGAACATAATGCAAGAGTATCATATCTTAGGCAGCAATAATTTTTTCATGGACCAATGGGAAATTACTACTATACTGGCCTTCAGCAATAGTGGGCTACCAGTTTGGAAATGGTGAGATGCATTTGGGGCCAGTGCATAGACAATGGGCTTGAGTGCATGCTGCATATGCAGAAGCCATGAGTTTGACCCCTGTCAATACATGGACTCCCAAGCACCAGCAGAAGGGGCTCCCAGTACTGAGATGGCAATAGACCCCCAAGTGCATTGGAATTTTTTTAGATAAAGGAACATCAGTGTTCTAGTGCTCTAGATTCTTGAATGAAGTCATTATTCTCCATGAAATAAACAGATGCTCTGAACCTTTTCTACCCATGCTTATCATGTTATTTCTTTGTAATTTCCATAGTTTCTGGTTTAGGGTCCCATATTTATAACTATTAAGCCTTAGAAGAAATTACTTAATGTCCTAAAAGTATCAGAATCTTCTTCTGCAAAATGGGGATTATAGTAACATTTTCTTACAGATTGTTCTTGTAAGAATTATCTAAAATAATTTGTATAATACATAGGGCCTAACATAGAGCAAGGACTCAATTATAATAAAGCAGTACAATTAGCGGTTTTTTGGGGGGTGGTTCTCAAACAATGTGCAGGGGACATGGGGGCCACATGGTAGAACAGTTAGACAATATGGTTCAATGTGCAGGTCAGCAAAGCTGTTAAGACCAACAGGTGTGTGTGGTCGGGGTCACTAAGGGTTATATCTGGTGCTGTTGGTGGTAGGATATTCAGTGCTTGCTATTGAATTCAGGGAATTGTACATACGTACAAAGTGTATGCTTTATCTCTCTTCTTCCCTCCCTCCCTCCCTCCCTCTCTCCCTCCCTCCCTCTCTCCCTCCCTCCCTCTCTCCCTTCCTTCCTTCCTTCCTTCCTTCCTTCCTTCCTTCCTTCCTTCCTTCCTTCCTTCCTTCCTTCCTTCCTTCCTTCCTTCCTTCCTTCCTTCCTTCCTTCCTTCCTTCCTTCCTTCCTTCCTTCCTTCCTTCCTTCCTCCCTCCCTCCCTCCCTTCTGGCTGCCTGCCTGCCTGCTTTCCTTCTTTAACTTATGGCACATGTACTTGGGAAAACTAAGGTGAGCTGCCATAAACAGGTGTAACCTCTCAGAGTAAAAGAATGAGGCAATCTTGGCAAATTTCTCCATAGAGAAATTTGTTTGGATTTTATGACCCAATATTCTCACAATTTTTTTTTCTATTTGAGCCACCTATATTTCTTGCACCACAAAGGGTGTTGATAATAACATACATGTAACATAAATTAAATTAGCGCAGGAACTAAAGAAAACCATGATTGACAACTTAGCAATTAGTATGCTGGCCATTCTAGGTTTGAAGCAATTGTCTTTGAATAACTGGGTAATTACCCAATCATTTTATTAGCCTGTAGAATATGCTAGCCTATGAAATATGCTTGGCATTGATGTTAGTTCAGCAAATTTTACTCTTACATTTGAAAAATGATGCAATGATTAAAATATAAAATATAATTAAACATTATAAGTAAAGTACATGTTTAGGGAAGGTGACAGTGTTCCACCAATATCTGATCTCAGGGTGAAATTTTGACATCATCTTCTCCTGTATCATTGTTTTATAAAATTTCCTCATTTTTATTTTGGTTTTGTTCAGTTTTTGGGTAACAACTGGAGGTGCTCATGCCTTCATCCTGGCTGTACACTCAAAGTATTGCTCCTGGCAGGCTTGGAGAACCGTAGCAGGTACCAGAGCTCAAACCTGGGTTAGCTGTATGCAAAGCAACCTTCCTACCTACTGAACTCTCTCTCCAGCTCATGAAATTTCCTTTCATGGCCACCTTACCCTTGAAAAAGTGCCCAAATATTTCCTCTCAATATGAGTTGGAGCGATAGCACAGCGGGTAGGGCGTTTGCCTTGCACGCAGCTGACCCAGGTTCGATTCCTCCATCCGTCAAGCTACTGAGAGTATCCTGCCCGCCCGGCGGAGCCTGACCAGCTACCCGTGCATATTCGATATGACAAAAACAGTAACAACAAGTCTCACAATGGAGATGTTACTGTACCTGCTCGAGCAAATCGATGAACAATGGGATGTCAGTGCTAGGGGGTTCATAAGTATTCTAAAATCACCTCTGGAAAGAGGAATGCCAGGGAAGCCTTAGGACACTGCGTGGTTATGACTCCTCTTTAACCTATACTATCTGTTTTTTATGGATAATATTATTGTAGGCAAATAGGATGAATTTGAGGAAAGAGTGCTCAGCTATCTTGTAGAGTGCTCTCCTGGCTGCCATCTGGTAAGGTGGCTCCGTAGGTGGTGATACCTCTCTCCCTTGGTAGTAGCAGACAGTCTTGGTTCTAGTAGGCTACATTTCTTCTACCCAACATCTGCTTCCTCTTCCCCACCCCCCTTTCCTCAGCTCACAAAAGCCTTATTAGACTGGAAGCCTGGAAAACTAATTGTGTGATTTTAAAAATCTGAATCGCTGAATGGATTTCAAATTTCTGTCACTGTCACCGTCATCCCCATTGCTCGTTGACTTGCTCGAGCGGGCACCAGTAACATCTCCATGTGAGACATGTTGTTACTGTTTTTGGCACATCGAATATGCCATGGGGAGCTTGCCAGGCTCTGCTATGAGGGTGAGATAGCATACTCTCATACTCTCGGTAGCTTGCCGGGCTTTCTGAGAGAGGCAGAGGAATCGAACCCAGATCGGCTATGTTCAAGGCAAACGCCTTACCGGCTGTGCTATTTGGGTCTCTGTTCTCTGGTTAGTTCCTGTCTTCTTTTTTGGGTGTAGATAAGCCTTCAAAACTTCAAGAGTCTGAGGGAATGAGGGAACATGTCACGGTTTTGTTTTTAAAAATATTATTCATCTGCATACATTTCTACACATGTCTCAGAAGGGGACATGTTTCACCATTTCTTTAGATGAAGTTATCATAATCTTTCACACAGAAACATACCAATATCCTCAGCAGTTTTCAATACTGTTATGGAAGAACAGTGTTATAGATTTTTCTAGAATTGTGAAATAATTCACAAGCCTCGCTCGTTATTCATAGGGACAGCACATTAATAACAGAGGACCCTGAAATCTCATTTTTTCTAAGCTGGAATCCAGCTAGAAGGATGAGAAACTGCCTCCTTAGATTTAGAACAATTTTTTTCCCCTTTTTGTAAAAAGAGAAAAAAATAAACTAAGAGTTGATTAAAACTACTGTCTTATCAAACAAGGAAGACCTTTGAAAATTCCTGAGATCTTCGGAGATAAATAGATGCCAATGGCTTTGCAGCAAATTTAAGGAACGAATTTTATTGTTGAATTTCGAATTATATATCATAATTCCATTTGATAAAGAACATTTCATATTACTTATGTCAGGTCTTACTATTACTTCTTTTAATGTTCAAGTGTATACATTAATATATTTTCACTGAAATGACAGCAAAATTCTTAGATTCCAGAAGTCATATTAAGATTCATGGATATGATTCTGTGAAGGAAATACATAGAATTATATGTACAAGAACTTTACATATAATTATACTATAACTCTTCACTGTAAGAAGTTACAGGGTGTGTAATTTGTATTATGCTCCTCAAACATTAAGTCTCATTACAAATTTCCTATTTATCTTCTTCCATTTTGGTGAACCAAATAAAGAAAGTGGGTAAATAATTGAATTTGTAAGCTGTTTGTCATTGAGAATGATTTATAAGCAATTTTCTCTCATTTCTATTTAATACTGTGTATTTCCAAACTCTTCATATCTGCCTCTATTTGATTAATGAAGCATAGAATTTTAGTATTTAATTCAATTTCTTCAATTGAATATTGAACATTTTCTCATGTTTATCAGTCATTTTTTAGCTAAGAGAGAAAAATATTCAAGATATTTATTAATACTACAAATATAATTTTAGTTCACTACATATATTTACCATTACAATATGATGTGTTCGGTGTAAATGTTTTAGTTTTAGATGCATACTTGTAGCATGCTCATGGACGTTTCCTACAGGTGTCACAGAAATCTGGTCATTGTTCCTCCTACCAACTGAGTTGGGAAATGATTAGTGGGAAAAGGAAGGAGAATTAGAATTACTTTTAAATTTATTCTTTCTGGGCCCAAAGCAATAGTATAGTAGATAGTGCATTTGCCTTGCACATGACTATCTGGGTTTAATCCCTGGCATCACAAATGGTCCCCTGAGTCTTCCAAGAGTGATCCCTGAGCACAGAGTGAGAAGTAAGCCCTGAAAACCACTGGGTGTGGCCCAACAACCCCCCCCACGCCAAAAAATTCTTCATCATTCCTGCATTTATATAGTCATATTTACTTCAAATTCTATAAATTGCTGTTATACCAAATAGCAAATTAAAATAAAATCTAGTTAATTTTCTTTTTAACATTAAGATGTCAGGAAATGCTGACCATCTACTGTTCAAGAACTAGACAGGTAGCACTCAGATGCTGGAGCAAGGTGTGAAATTAGGGAATGATGAGTCCGTGGAAAGCTAGTATGGCCCATTCAAGGACACACAATTCCAAGTTTTCTACAGTCTTGTCTCCCTAAAAGTGGTTTCTGCCAGTGAGGTGATCAGTGGCTAATTGCTACTATAAACTTTAAAAATAGCAAAATTTATTGTTAGAAGTGTGAGACTATCTGAAGACTCAATTTCTATTCTCTTTATTCAGAGTAAGAACAAATGTAAAGCCAGATCTTTTAATAGATGGTCTAAAAACTTTGTCAGTTCTTATACATTCTTTTTCTCTTTTCTGTTACTAATGAAATTAGGATCACTCATAAACCTGGGCAAGCTTAGGTGCCAAGAAGGGAAGCAAAGGAAAATTTACATATTACTCAGAAATTATACCTGAAAATGCCAGAATTTTACTAATGATACTATAAAAGACCCTCTTCACATGAGAACAATGGAATCTGCTTTTAGAAATACCTCCTGGAGAAGCCATTTGAGCATTCCATCTATTAAACAACTTAGAGACTGTCTTGAAAGAACAAAGAAAGTTTCAAACAGAGACAGTAATGAAGGGACCACAGACCACTGCTGTGGCATATGTCCCTGATCCACCAAAGCAATTCATTATCTTGATGTTTTAGTCTGTGGGGATGACAAGTAACAAATGGTGGAACCAAAATAGGTCATCTTCCCTGTCCCCTCAAATGTTTAATATTTGTGAATAAAAATAAGAGATTAATTTAATTATTCTGGGAGGTGTACAGATAATTTCCAAACTATAATTGAGCCTGAGATATCATCGAGATAGTACAAATCACATTACTGCTAGAACCTACTGTGCAGTGTTAGGGTTGACATTGGACTTTCAAATGGATTCAGAAGACCTAAAATTGATTCCCAGAAACAGGACTATGACCCACAGTCTATTCCATGGAATGCTGTGTCTAGGGAATGTGAAAAGTATTACCTAGAGAAAGGATTTCTAACCACAAGAGTTTGGGAAATTCTGGCTTAACCATATCCCTGTCTGAACAACTTTTCAGAGACTTTAATTGAGAAAGTTTTTAATCAGGGTATTTAATACGATACTTTGAAAATCTATGAACAGGGGCTGGAGCTTTAGCACAGCAGAGGGCGTTTGCCCTTCACACAGCCAAACCGGGTTCGATTCCCAGCATCCTATATGGTCCCTCAGAACTGCCAGGAGTAATTCTGAGTGCAGAGCCAGGAGTAACCCCTGAACATTGCTGGGTGTGACCCGAAATGCAAAAAAAAAAAATCTATGAATATATTTGCATATATTTTATATGTATTTTACCATGTTTTGAAGAAAACTGCTGCTGAATTTAGAATGCCCTTCAATTCTCAAATCCTTTTCTACACTAGGGTTACCTCTAGGGAATATTCTGATAGTGATCAAGAAAATTTTTATCATGTAGCTCTCCAAGACTAATCTCTAAGAAAACTTTTTTTGACAGAAATTATGGTTTTGTAATATAATTCAATTTTAAAAACTTTGCTTTTGAAGGAGGGCGTTTGAGTCATAGCCAGTTATGATCATGGGATATTTCTGGATCTGTGTTCAGGAGTAACCTCTGGCAAGGCTTGGGAGACTGTATGTGGTGCCAGCAATTTGTTTTGTTTTGGTTCTGGGACCGCACCCAGAAGTTTTCATCCTGACCTTGACCTCATGAACCAATCTTCATGGCTTAGGGGACCAGTGGGAGCTTTGTGGGTTCAGCCCAGGTAAGCTGAGTGCAATGCAACTGTCCTACCCACTGTACTATTATTCTGGCCCCATGTTTTTCCCTCTAAATAAAATGTTATATCAGATGTGAGCACTCAGGTATTTGTTCTCAGCAGTCAAAACTGAGAGCAGGGATACACCCTAGTGTATCAGTTGGTCAAATTCAGAAAATAATTTAAATGAATTATTGTAAAAGAGAAGGCAAAAGAAAGAGGAAAGACCCCCAGATTAAGAGAGGAGTCTCCTTAAGCAGGATTCAAGAAGAAGCAAAAACATTTTTACTTTTAATATTTTTTAACAAAGGGGAGAAGTGAGAACTTTTCATTTAGTTTAGAGTAAACTAAACTAAAACAGGATGAGAATGTTGAAATGATTATCTTCCAGTGTCTGGGCACTAGGTAGAGCCTAGGGTCTCTAGGTTATTTGGCAATACATAGGCCAACTCTTATAATATTCCATAAAAATAATTTCTTTTCTTAGGACCATGTTTCTAATCTCATCCTTCCTGGTCCTTTTTTGTCCCTCTAGTTCTTCACTTTTTAGAGGTCCCACTGCTGCAGGGAAATTGAGGAGAATAAACCAGCTGGTTAATTCCAGATATTTAGGTCACAGGTGGAGCCCTCTCAAAAAAGGATCTTCCATGGGTGCTTGGTAAAAATAAAAAATATGTTCAATTTAGGCTTCAACAGCATCTGTAACTTAGAGGGTTTTGAACAAGAGACATGTTTGTTTAAGGTATTTAAGAGGTATGGTCCAAATATGTTAATATAGTTAAGAAATGAAAAGACCCAAAGCTTTACTTTATGCTCTCTCCCCATCCTTGAAGTGAATAGTCTTCGTTTGGTTACTTGGTTGACAGGGTCAGACCCAGTAATTAAAAAGTATTTGTCTCCTTTTTTCATGTAGCTTATAGAGGGATACAAGGGATATAGGAATAACGTTTTAGAAGGGATAGAAAAAAGGGAAAGATATGAGAGAGAGAGAGAGAGAGAGAGAGAGAGAGAGAGAGAGAGAGAGAGAGAGAGAGAGAGAGAGGAGAGAGATTGGAGCTATCCTTGTCTTGTACAAATATCTGATGTAGCATTGGAGGTCCCTAAGCATTGTTGTGTATGGCCAAGGTAGCCCTTGAGTCCTGCTGGGGTGATCCTGGTTGTCCATGACCTTAACATTGAATCAACAACCTAATTGGTTGGGTATTGCCAGGATTGGCTCCCAGTATCCCTGAGCACTGCTTTGAAGCCCTCCCAAAATTAAAAAAAATAAGTATTTTTTTCTAAATATCATGTACAAAGCTATGTACTAAGGCTGTACTAAAATTATATTTAATTTAAAATAATCTGACCTCAGCGTTTAAGTCATAAAATTCAATCCAACAAATGCTTTCTTTGGAAATTATGGCTGTTCTACCTTTTTTTTTTTTTTTGCTTTTTGGGTCACACCTGGCAATGCACAGGGGTTAATCCTGGCTCTGCACTCAGGAATTACCCCTGGCGGTGCACAGGGGGCCATATGGGATGCTGGGAATCGAACCAAGGTTGGCTGCGTGCAAGGCAAACGCCCTACCCGCTGTGCTATCGCTACAGCCCCTGTTCTACCTTTTTAAAAAAGCAATGCAGAAGGAAAATGACCTGCTATTTCAAAGAAAAGCATATAACAGTAATTGGAACAGTTATTATGGAAAAGGCACTATATCAAGTAGCATATAGTGATAAGGACAAATGTGGTACATGAACTATCAACTACTATCATAGAAACCTGTTTTTATTTATTCACAGGTTGACAAAGAAAGGTGCACAAAATCTGTGTGAAGGTGATTGTTATTTTAGTGCTGGTATATTTTCCCTTGAAGCACTATGCAACTATAACAATGTTACATTTGTTTGGGGGAAATTGGAGCCATCCAAAGAAACACTCTGAACACTGTACTTGGGATATATTGGTTGTAGTAACTTCCAGTTATTGTTACTTGTGGTTCAATAACTGAACCCGGGGCCCCAACACACCACAGCCCATTATTTAAAATGTTGCTTCAGAAAACTATCACTAACAAGTTTGAAAATGTTCATCCATAGAAAATTATGTTCTTAGTAAACTATGCAATATGTACAATATCATAACATTCAATCTAATTATAACATTCAACTTATGCTGTGAGTTTCTCTTTAGTAATGGGTTAAGATAGGAAGATGTCTTAGAGAGCAGTGATAATTTCTGAGCAATGATATTATTAATATGGATTCCTAAAGATGATTTATGAGCACTAGTGATATCTAGTCTAGTCCAAGAAAAAACATTGGATAAAATACTCTCTGAATTAATATGAAGGAAAACTTCATAAAAAAATGTTTCTGTTTAATGATAGTCCAACCATTAGTAAGACAGGAGATAGAGACTGGATATTACATAATTTTTAAAATTCTTACTGCAGCCTTCTAAATTAGAAACAATTATTCCCATTTTACAGAAGATAAGGCAGGTTTTAAAGCAAATGTATCTTAACTATTAATTAGTAACTGGTATGATTACGATTTTAAATTTGTATAATTAGACTGTTTGCTCTCTTACCTTGGGATTATTCATTTATATTCATATTATATGTTTAATTTGTGTGTAGAGAACAAAGTCATAAAAACAAATCTGATCACGCCATCCCCATGAACTCAAGAATTTTGGGGAAGTGGAATGCTATATAAACTATAAACAATTGGCTTAAAGCTATAGAATGTGATATACTTTATTGAATTCAGCCTAGAAGATAGAGTAATTGGCCAATAATATGTTTGGATTTCCAAAGTCAAACAAATTTGTTTTGAGAGAAAAAGTACAACTATTTCAAGTTTTAACGTTTTGAAGTTACAGGGCCAGGTGCCATTTCCCCTTCTGCCAGTACAGAAAATGCATTATTCTTTGTGTCCCACATCCAAATCCTGATGGCAATGCTATTTCTAGATCATTAGAGAGTAAAAATGAACAAAACCCCAACAAAGCTAAAAACAAAATAGAGATTTATAGGCAACCAACTCAATGTTTTGTTTTGTTTTGTTTTTGGCAGAGAACATAAGAAACAGTCATAGTTTTATAATGTTTAGTGACTTCTTAGGCCAAGAATATTTCCTCCTTTGAGAGTATTAAATGACATTCAGTCTAACTCCCTGCTTCCCAGTGTTGGAGGTATGTCACTGTGTTTCCTGTGACCTGGACCAGTAAAGAATTCAAGTGCAGGTTTTCACCTTGGCAATCTTTGGCACTTTGGTAACTTGGTAATTTTGGCTGCATGGTTTCCATTATTCTTAATCATATATACATTGAACTTATGTATGTAAGTATAATGTATATAATTTTATCTAGTTTTTATAAGTATAGTGTATATAATGTATATATGTATATGTGTATATACATGTGTGTGTGCAGAATCTCACACAGCAGAGCCTGCAAGCTACCCATGGCATATTCAATATGCCAAAAACAGTAACAATAATGGGCCTCATTCCCCTGACCCTGAATGCAACAGGGACAAATGAGACATTACTGGTGCCTGCTCGAGCAAATCAATGAGCAACGGGATGACAGTAATACAGTGATACAGTGATACGTGTGTGTGTGTGTGTGTATATATATATACATATATACATACACATATATGCATATATATGATGTCCAGTAAATACTGAGATGAACACTAGAAAAATAAAAAGCAGCTACTCACCATCAACACAGGAAGGCCGGTTTCTTGTCGTTCCAGCTACTTTTCCAGGTAGACAGGAACATTTTACTGTTTGTGACCGCTCCTCAATGCGATTCTTATTACAGCATCTGTGTGCTGCTATCACTTCACATGTCCCTCCTTCTGGCAAGAGAGAAAGAATGGGGCACTGATTAGGAATAGCTCAGTACACACTCAGTCTTGTGAGAGGATATGTATAGAGATTGAATAAAGGGAGAGAAATTATAAAATAATTTGCTTAAAGCATCATTTTAAGGGATTTTCTTCTATTCCTCATATATAAAATCAGCAGATGTACGTATACAGGGTTATAGATGATGCACACATAATCTCCGAGAAGATTATAGGCACTGCACTTCAAAAGCAGCAGAAAGCTCCGGTGAACAGTTCTCAAGTAGTGACAATTCCAGCCATATGTACAAAGAGGCAGAGGAGGAAAGAATGCATGAAGCTAACACAAAATAAAGATTCTGCCTGATTTAAATGCATTATATTTTGGGAACTCATCCTGTGTTATCTTTGCATTTAGAATTTTCTGAGTTGCCATTAATAACTAGCAACCAACAATCCAGTGATACAGATAATGCAATGACAGAAAACCTGGCTAGAAATGAGCTCTTCCTCCTACTTACAACTCACTCTCAGGAGGTCGAATAGAAAATCTAGTTGGGAAATCATTTACCAAATTTAGATCTCACCCAGAAATGATACAAAGACTCCTTGGGAAAAAATAGGTGTGCAATTTAAATGATACCTCAAATCAGAAACCTAGGCATTTGATTTCACTGAAATGTTACTGGTTAGCCATGTGTTACCAGCATACACTGGTAACTTAATGTGTATGTCTCTAATAGGTTCTTGGAAGATCCCTTCTGGGCTTGTCAAAAAGTTGGGGAGCATTCAGGTGGATCTTTTCAGACTGCAGGATATCAACTAAGTTAGTGCTTTAGGGACACAAAAGATATTCCAACTGACTCCAAACTAGGAATGAATCACCCAATCTCAAGTTTTGGACTCTGGCAAAATGTTGACAAAAAATGGGTCTATTCCTCTTAGTGTATGTGTTGCAAGCCATAATGCCCAAAAGTAGAGAGAAAGTATGGGGAATATTGTCTGCCATGGAGGCAGGGGGCGGGTGGCAAAGGTGGGGGGCTATACCAGAGATATTGGTGGTTGGGAATGTGCACTGGTGGAGGGATGGGTGTTTGATCATTGTGTGATTGTAACCCAGACATGAAAGCTTGTAACTATCTCATGTTGATTCAATAAAATTTTTTAAAAATGGGTCTATAACATGTAAGATTGTTAGCACTTGTAGGAGTCAATAGGAATTCAAAAGCAAGCATTTGTAAAGTAACTAAATTGTGCCAAATTAGTAATAAACTGTGAGAGGCAGGGTTCAACCCATTCTAGGTGGGCAGTTAAGAAAAGCTTGGGGGGAAAGAGAGGAGGAAAACCTTAGGATACATTTCCATCTTGTCCTGTGAATAACAGTGCAGCCAGCGGTTTTCAAGGTAATAATAAGGGTATGGGTGATTTTGTTATTTGCATTCCTTATTTATTTGACAATATCTGAAGGCCATTATGGGAGGGGTACTACACACTAATGGATAGAGGCCAGAGATGCACCACAAAACAAAGGACAGCCCTGCAACAACAATTTACTGCCTCTAAATATCAATAGTGATAAGGTTGAGAAATCTTAGATTAACATGGAAGAGACACTCAAGAGTCTTGGACATAAGGTACACTAATTTGCTTCCCTCCTAATATTGTTCCTTCTCTCTTTATGTTTCTATGCCTCTCTGTCTCTCTCTTTCTCTCCTCTCTCTCATTATCTTTATTTTGAGGTCACACCCATCAGTGCTCAGGGCTAACTTTGAACCCTGCACTCAACAAGCACTGCTGTTGGGACACAGGGGGCCATATTGGTTTCTGAAGATGGATCCCAGGTCTGCTGCATGCAAGGAGAGCACCTAACCCAGTTTCATCTGTGAAACCCTTATTTCTTCTCTTTGAACCTTATACTTATCTTCATCTGACAATTGTAGCCATTCTCTATGATCCCAAGGGAACAATTGACTTGGTCAGAGTCAGTGTGGTTGTTTGTTCTATCACAACCTATCATCAACAACTGGTATAGGATCCCCACAGCATTTGGTGGTTTAGGGGAATGGGTCACACCACACGCTCAGGGCCACTCCTGAATCTTTGCTTGACACTGACTCCACCCAAAGCATTGTGGACCATGGGATCACTGTTGGCTGTGTGTAAGGCAAGTGTCTCAACTCCTGTACTATCTAGTTAGCCTTCTATAATTTTTTAAAAGTGGATTAGGAATACATGAATTAACAAAAATTCACACCTTAGAGCAAGTACCAAGTTCTGCTTAGACAGATGGAAGTAGAGATCCACTTATTTTTGAAGAATTACAAAATCTGCTTAAGTTATAAGTTCAAAGGTAGAACTTTAACAAGTGATGATTAAAATGAAAGAATTTTACTTATGTGAAAAGCTTGGGCATTTTTACAAACAAAACTTTTAATTATAGAATAGTTTCATAGTTACAGAAAATGTGTGAAGTTAGTATGAAGTTCTATATCTGTCAGATCCTTTCCCCCCTATTTTTAGTCTTCTAATAAAAACTTTTATCAATATAAAAGTTTTGGAAAATGGCTCATTTTATGGAAAATGAGCCATGTTGATATACTATTGTTATTCAAAGTCTATTATTTACTCAGAGTTTCATAACCTTTAGGTTTTAGTGGCCCATATCACTGTAGCACTGTCATCCCATTGCTCATTGATTGCTCGAGCGGGAACCAGTAATGTCTCCATTGTGAAACTTGTTATTGTTTTTGGCATATCGAGTATGCTATGGATAGTTTGCCAGGCTCTGTCATGCAGGCGAGATACTCTTGGTAGCTTGCCGGGCTCTCTGAGAAGGGCGGAGAATGTCAGTCCACTGCGTGCAAGTCAAACGCCCTATCCTTATAGACCCTGTGTTATAGACCCAGCCTAGGGGCCATATAAGGTTCCATATTACATTTATTTGTTGCTTTAGATTCCTCCTTCACTGTATCACTGTCATCCCGTGTTCATCGATTTACTCGAGCGGGCACCAGTAATGTCTCTATTACACTCAGCCCTGAGATTTTAGCAGCCTCTCCTTACTCATCTTTTGCAATGATTGGAGGCTTTTTCAGGGTCAGAAGAATGAGACCGATCGTTACTGTTTTTGGCATATTAAATATACCATGGGTAGCTTGCCAGGCTTGCTGTGCGTGTGGGATACTCTCGGTAGCTTGCTGGGCTCTCCGAGAGGTATGCATATATCTTTTACTATATTTAGGATATGAATACGCCAAGGGGAGTTTCCAAGGCTCTTCTGTGCCACGGGCAATAGACTCTTGGTAGCTTGTCAGGTTCTTCAAGAGGGAGAACAAGGCTATTATTCCGGGAGCTTGGTCTTATAGTCTCTGGATGTTGGCTGTTGGTGGGATTACACGGTGCCGGGGACAGTTTGGGGGTGTGGCTGCCAAGCTACTGGAAAATGGGGGATCTGGGTGGAGAAGGCCCAGTCCCAATCTGAGCAGGCTTGGAGATCTCAGTCCACGGGTTCCTCCTTAGGTCTCACAAATTCTTTTTTTTTTTAATTTTGGTGACCTTGTCAGTTTTGAGCAATGTTACTCATGTATTTGTAAAGTGTTCCTTAATTGGCATTAACCTGATTCTTTTCTATATTTAGGCTGACTTCATGTATTTGGGAAGGAAATCATGGAGGTAAAATGCTGTCATTACATGATATTAAGAATATACTGTCACCATAATTTAGCACTGCTAATGGTAACTGTGGTATTTTATCATGGTGGTGCATGTCATATTTTCTACTGCAAAGTTATTCTTCCTTCCACCAAATTTGGCCTGTCTCCATACTGTCCTCTGTGGAAGTAGGTGACTATGTGCCACTCATATTTGATAGGTGGCATGTTATGCCTCACCTTCTTGATAACTTCTAAAATTATTAGAAATTATTCTTTAAGGTAGAGTTGTTATTCTATCCTTTATTTAATTATTCAATGATTTATAAAATTTATACTCATAAATGTATATTTTATATTTTGTGCTAAAACCCCAAACTAGATTATTTTATTGTGAAAAATGTTCCAGGTTTGGCCATCATGTGCACTTGCATTTAATTTCCATTCTCTTTATTTCCATTTCTATTATTTTCAAAGTACATTTTACTGCCTTTCAAGATATTTCAGACTCATATTGTATATATCTTGCCACAGTTGTAGAAACAACCATTTCTCTAAGGAACCTGTACAGACATTCTAAATTACACTTTTAAGAAGATGTAATTAAGGTTTAAGATCTGAGAAAGAATAAAAAGGACGGGATATCCCACCTGATGGGAAAAACCTCAGCTCAAATCTATGTTGCAATTTGAGACAAATGGAGATTTTGATTTTGGAGGGGAATTTCCCAAGTGGTGCTTGCTGGGTCCACAGGCTAAAAGTGATTCTTAGCCAACAGGGCTGGTGGTTCAATGTGAGGACTTGGGGATGATATGCTGCCTGAATCCTGTAGTGCTATGGATTAGACCAGAGTACACCATATGCAAAACATTCACCTTAACTCCAGAACTATCTTTCTGCATTACAAATAGGATTTTTGGAGCCAAGGACTAAAGTGATCTGGATATTATTCCAAGATGAACATCTGGCTATTGTGTCCAGCAGGAATTCAAGAAGTCCAAAGTAGCTACAAGCAGAATAAAACAGATGATTACAAAATTATTAACAAAGGAAGGAAGTTTGAACTTGGATCATTGGAACAATGTTTCTCTCTTGGTTCACACTTATTTTGATGAGAGTTGACAGAATAACACATTATAGACCTTAAACCTGCAATCAGACTGCTTTAGCTTAGAATTTTCTCTTACAAGGCCTCTTAGTCAAGTCACTAATAGCTGGTTATATATTTCATGAAAATACCACTAATTTTAATGTTACCACTTGACTTTAATATATAACAAGAGAAACATTTTGATAGAAAACAGCACATGATATGTGAAAACTCCCAAGATATCCTGAACATCATTCTATTTATAGTCAAGTCAGCAGGTATAGTGATAGACATGTGGGAATTTCCAATTTACTGCACTGAGTTACATCATTTGAACTACTAGATGGCAACTAGAGACCCAAAGACAGCCCCTCACAGCACTGATAAAGATGCATCAAATTAATAGCTTCATGTCATCTCACTGATCACTGCCATTTGTTGAGCTCTTAATTAAACAACCATTGGATGCTGTACTTAACACTTCACCTACACTTTCATAAATCTTCCAGACAATACCATATACATTTTATAAGCTGTACAAGGTATTGTCTCAGATAAAAAAAAAACCAATTCTCAGAAAGTATAGAATTACTTTTCCAGAATCACTTCAGTTTGTTGGAATCCAGAACATTGCTCTTTCATTTCTACATCTTTTTAAACATATTCTTTTGTTGTTGCTTGTTGTTGTTGTTGTTTATTGTGAGGTTTATTTTTGGGGGGTGGGGATGTAGCAACACCCAGCCATGCTCAGAAGCTACATTCCTGACTCTCCGTGCTTAGGGATCACTCCTGGAAT
The DNA here is from genome assembly GCF_027595985.1 of Sorex araneus. Lineage (NCBI taxonomy): Eukaryota > Metazoa > Chordata > Mammalia > Eulipotyphla > Soricidae > Sorex > Sorex araneus. The sequence continues at coordinate 65,813,587 of NC_073305.1, read as the reverse complement.
GCTCAGGAGACTATACGGAGCCCAAGCCAGGTCAACCATATGCAAGGCAAACACTTTACCTGCTGTACTATCTCTTTGGCTCTACACAGAAATTCTTGGTTGGCAAAAACTTCCAAAAGTAAGTCAGACATTTTGCTTAGGATGCTTAACAAGATTAAGTAGACAATCTTACTCCACTTCCCCAGTGTCTTTCTGATCTCATTTTGTAGGTGGAAGAAAATTAGTAGAGAGAATTAATTTTTCTACTTCTTCAGGGACACCAGTATCCTTATTTGAATATGTAAGACATGAAAACTCTTGGGAATTCCTTAAACCCAGGGAGATTCTGAACTAAATCAGAGGATCAGGCTCTGGCTCATTCTGTCAACTCCTCCACATCTTTCGTTGTAGTATTTTATCAGTAGTGTTTTAAACCACCTGATTTAAATCATACTTCTCTTGCCTACAATTCAAGAGTTTCCTTATGACCCACTACCTCAGAACTGCCTACAACATTCAAATAATATATAATTTATTATACTCATTGGCTATGATTCCCACTGGGACGCAGGAATCTCAAGGACAAAAGTTCTATTACTTTTTAAAAATTAAACATTGTCCTGTATATTATTGACATTTTTTAAAGTTTTTTTACTTAACTTTTAAAATACGTCAAGAAAAAACTGGACTGATGTTATTTACCTTTTCTATTAAGGATGCAAATTTAGAGTAGCTAAATAGCATGATCACATGAACTAATACTACTAATAGTATATAGACATTATCTATTGAATACTACCATGTGCTTGACATTATGATACATACTCTGATAGATAGATTACAAACCCTTATTTTATGCTTGCATAAGTCCAGCGAGGCTCATGAAAATTCCCAATAATCATCCCTGTTGTGTAGTAGAGTCAATCCAGATCAAGAGTAGTAAATACATACCAGTAAGATAGGCACTAAAATATTAGATCTTTGGCAGGTAAAGGCTCACTTACATCTGCAGTCCCTTGCTCAGAAGTTTTCAAATTATGTTTTGTGGGACTCTATGGTTTATCTGAGGGGGCTCAGTTCTTTCCACTGGAGGAAAGGAGAAAGTAACTTTAGTTATTGTATTTTTAATATTTGATATGCCAAAAACAGTAACCACAAGTCTCACAATGGAGATGCTACTGGTGCCCATTCGAGCAAATCAATGAAAAACGGGGTAACAGTGACAGTGACTAATAATTCTGTAACACTGCACTGTCACTGTCATGGACTAGAGGACAGGAGCGATAGCACAGCGGGTAGGGTGTTTGCCTTGCACTTGGTTGACCCAGGTTTGATTCCTTCGTTCCTTTCAGAGAGCCCAGCAAGCTGCCGAGAGTATCCTGCCCGCACAGCAGAGCCTGGGAAGCTACCTGTGGCATATTTGATATGCCCAAAACAGTAACTACAAGTCTCACAATGGAGATGTTACTGGTGCCTGCTCGATCAAATTGATGAACAAAGGGATGACAATGATACAGTGCTATTTTACCTAGTAAATAACTGGCAAGATCCAGAATACAACCCAGATCCACTGACATCCATGTTCTGTGATCTTTCTCTAGCCCTACCCTGGCACACCTGCTGTCCTTTATCTGAACATGAGGGAGGAATTAATGACTGGACATTGACAAGTGCTCTGTTTTCTTTTTTTTTTTTTTTTTATTAAATTTATTTATTTTTAATTAGAGAATCACCGTGAGGGTACAGTTACAGATTTATACACTTTTGTGCTTATAATTCCCTCATACAAAGTTTGGAACCCATCCCTTCACCAGTGCCCATTCTCCACCACCCGTAAACCCAGTGTCCCTCCCACCCTCCCCAATCCCATCTCCCCCCCACCCCACCCTGCCACTGTGGCAAGGCATTCCCTTCTGTTTTCTCTCTCTAATTAGCTGTTGTGGTTTGCAATAAAGGTGTTGAGTGGCCGCTGTGTTCAGTCTCTAGCCCTCATTCAGCCTGCAACTCCCTTCCCCCACATGGCCTTCGACTACAATGTAGTTGGTGATCGCTTCTCTGAGTTGACCTTTCCCCGGAACGTGAGGCCAGCCTCGAAGCCATGGAGTCAACCTCCTGGTACTTATTTCTACAGTTCTTGAGTGTTAGTCTCCCACTCTGTTATTCTATATACCATAGATGAGTGCAATCTTTCTATGTCTGTCTCTCTCTTTCTGACTCATTTCACTCAGCATGAAACTTTTCATGCCCATCCACTTGACTACAAAATTCTTGACCTCCTTTTTTCTAACAGCTGCATAGTATTCCATTGTATAGATGTACCAAAGTTTCCTCAACCAGTCATCCGTTCTGGGGCATTCGGGTTTTTTCCAGATTCTGGCTATTGTAAACAGTGCTGCGATGAACATACATGTGCAGATGTTGTTTCGATTGTACTTTTTTGCCTCTCTGGGATATATTCCCAGCAGTGGTATTGCTGGGTCAAATGGGAATTCAATATCTAATTTTTTGAGAGTCGTCCAAATTGTTTTCCAGAAGGGCTGAACCAGTCGGCATTCCCACCAGCAGTGAAGAAGGGTCCCTTTCTCCCCACATCCTCTCCAACAGCGGTTGCTTTTGTTCTTTTGGATGTGTGCTAGTCTCTGTGGTGTGAGGTGGTATCTCAAAGTTGTTTTGATCTGCATCTCTCTGATGATTAGTGATGCAGAGCACTTTTTCATGTGCCTTTTGGCCATTCGTATTTCTTCCTTGGTAAAGTTTCTGTTCATTTCTTCGCCCCATTTTTTGATGGGGTTGGATGTTTTCTTCTTGTAGAGTTCAACCAGTGCTTTATATACCATTGATATCAACCCCTTATCTGATGGGTATTGTGTAAATATCCTTTCCCATTCTGTGGATAGTCTTTGTATTCTGGTCACTGTATCTCTTGCGGTGCAGAAGCTTTTTAGTTTAATGTAGTCCCATTTGTTGATCTCTGTTTTTACTAGATTGCTTAGTTCCGTGTCACCTTTGAAGATACCTTTATCTTCAATATCGTGGAGGGTTTCGCCGACCTTGTCTTCAATGTACCTTATGGTTTGTGGTCTAATGTTGAGGTCTTTAATCCATTTTGATCTGACTTTTGTGCATGGTGTCAGGTCAAGGTCTAAACCCATTTTTTTGCATGTGGTTGTCCAGTTGTGCCAGCACCATTTGTTAAAGAGGCTTTCCTTGCTCCACTTCACATCTCTTGCTCCCTTATCAAAGATTAGATGGTCATACATTTGGGGTTGTGTGTAGGGATATTCCACCCTGTTCCATTGGTCTACGGCTCTGCCTTTGTTCCAGTACCATGCTGTTTTAATTGTTACTGCTTTGTAGTAAAGTTTGAGGTTGGGGATGGTGATGCCTCCCATCATCTTTTTCCCAAGAATTGTTTTAGCTATCCTTGGACGTTTGTTATTCCATATGAATTTTAGGATTGCTTGATCCATTTCTTTGAAGAATGTCATGGGTATACTTATAGGGATCGCATTGAATCTGTATAATGCTTTAGGGAGTATTGCCATTTTGACAACATTGATTCTCCCTATCCACGAGCAGGGTATATGTTTCCATTTCCTCATGTCCTCTTTGATTTCATGGAGTAGCGTTATGTAGTTTTCTTTGTAAAGGTCTTTTACTTCCTTGCTTACTTCCTTGGTTAAGCTGATTCCGAGGTACCTGATTTTCTGGGGCACGATTGTGAATGGGATTGCTTTTTTCATGTCCCTTTCCTCTGCCTCATTGTTTGCATATATGAAGGCCATGGATTTTTGGGTATTGATTTTGTAGCCTGCAACTTTACTGTATAAGTCTATTGTTTCTAAGAGTTTCTTAGTAGAGGTTTTAGGCTTCTCTAGATATAGTATCATGTCGTCTGCAAATAGTGAGAGTTTGATTTCTTCCCTTCCTATCTGGATGCCCTTAATCTCTTTTTCTTGTCTAATAGCTATCGCAAGTACTTCCAGTACTATATTGAAGAGGAGTGGTGAGAGTGGGCATCCTTGTCTTGTGCCTGATCTCAGAGGAAAGGCCCTTAGTTTTTCCCCGTTGAGGATAATGCTTGCCGTAGGCTTGTGATAGATGGCTTCGACTATCTTGAGGAAAGTTCCTCCAAACCCCATTTTGGCAAGGGTTTTCATCATGAAAGGATGTTGGATCTTGTCAAATGCTTTCTCTGCATCTATTGATATGATCATATGGTTTTTATCTTTACTTTTGTTGATATGCTGGATTATGTTGATTGATTTCCGAATGTTAAACCATCCTTGCATCCCTGGGATGAATCCCACTTGGTCGTGATGTATGATCTTTTTGATGAGTTGTTGGATCCTATTTGCTAGTATTTTGTTGAGGATCTTCGCATCGGTGTTCATCAGGGAAATTGGTCTGTAATTTTCTTTCTTAGTGGTGTCTTTGTTTGCTTTTGGTATTAGGGAGATATGTGCTTCATAGAAACTGTTTGGGAGAGTTCCTGTTTTTTCAATTTCCTGGAAAAGTTTGAGGAAAACAGGCAATAGGTCTTCTTTAAATGTTTGGAAGAATTCGCCAGTGAAACCATCTGGGCCTGGGCTTTTGTTTTTGGGGAGGTTTTTGATTACCGTTTCAATTTCCTTAACATTGATGGGTCTATTCAGGTATTCCAGGTCTTCTTTCTTCAGTGTTGGGAGATTATAGGAATCAAGGAATCCATCCATTTCTTTTAGGTTCTCCTTTTTTGTGGCGTAAAGACTTTCAAAGTAGTCTCTAATGATCTTTTGAATCTCACTGGTTTCTGTTATGATGTCCCCCTTTTCATTTCTGATTCGATTTATTAGAGTTTTCTCTCTTTCTTTCTTTGTGAGACTTGCTAGCGGTTTATCAATCTTATTTATTTTCTCAAAGAACCAACTCTTTGTTTCATTGATCTTTCGGATTGTTTTTTTGGTTTCGATGTCATTAATTTCTGCTCTAATTTTTATTATTTCTTTCCTTCGGTCTGGTTTGGGGTCCTTTCTCTGGTCCTTTTCTAGGGTCTTGAGTCGTGAAGTCAAGCTATCTATGTGGATCCTTTCTTCCTTCCTGAGGAATGCTTGGAGAGCTATAAATTTTCCCCTTAACACGGCTTTAGCTGCGTCCCATAGGTTTTGGTAGCTCGTGTCTTCATTCTCATTTGTTTCTAAGTATCTTTTGATTTCTTCCTTGATTTCCTTCTTGACCCACTCATTGTTCAACATGGAATTGTTTAATTTCCAGGTGTTTGATTTGATTTTCCGTATTTGTGGGTGGTTAGCTTCTATCTTCAGCGCATCGTGGTCTGAAAAGATGGTTGATACAATTTCTATTTTTCCGATTCTATTGAGGTATGTTCTGGGGCCCAGTACATGGTCTATTTTTGAAAATGTTCCATGTGCACTGGAAAAGAATGTCTATTCTTTCTTTTTGGGGTGTAAGGCCCTGTATAGGTCTATTAGGCCTCTCTCTTCAATTTCTTCATTCAGAGTCAGTGTTTCCTTGTTGAGTTTTGTTCTTGTGGATCTATCTAGAGGTGATAAGGCCATATTGAAGTCTCCGACTACAATTGTGCTGTTAGTGATGTCCTCTTTGAAGTCTGTTAGGAGTCGTTTTAAATATTTAGCCGGTCGTTTGTTAGGAGCATATACGTTTAAGAGTGTGATTTCTTCCTGTTGTACATATCCCTTGATAAACAGAAAATGACCTTCGCTGTCCCTTTTGATCTTTTTCATCCTGAAATCTATGTTGTCGGATACCAGGATGGCCACTCCAGCTTTTTTAAGGGGGTTGTTTGCTTGGAGGATTGTTTTCCATCCTTTGACTTTGAGTCTATGTTTACTCTGTTTGTTCAGGTGTGTTTCTTGCAGGCAACAGAATGTTGGGTTTAATTTCCGGATCCATTTAGCCACTCTGTGTCTTTTGATAGGTGCATTTAGGCCATTGACATTGAGAGAGATTATTGTGATGTGGTTTTGTGTCATCTTTCTGTGGGATTTGTTGTTCTTCTGGGGCTCCTCCTTGTCTTACAGTAGCCCCTTTAGACCTTCTTTCAAGATTGGTTTTGAGTCTATGAAGTTCCTGAGCTGTTGTTTATCCGAGAAATAGTGTATAGTTCCTTCGAGTTTGAGTGAGAGTTTAGCTGGATAAAGTATTCTTGGTGAGGCATTCATTTCGTTGAGTTTTTTCACTATGTCCCACCATTGTCTTCGGGCTCGGAGGGTTTCTTCTGACAGATCGGCCGTAAATCTGAGGGGTGCTCCTTGGTATGTGATTTCCCTCTTTGACCTTGCTACTTGTAGAATTGTGTCTCTATCTACAGCATCCGCCATTCTGACTATGATATGCCTTGGAGTCTTTTTATTTGGGTCTCTTTTTGCTGGCACTCTTCGGACTTCTTGTATCTGGACGCCTGCCTTCTCCAGCTCTGGGAATTTCTTAGCGATGATGTCTTTGACTATGTTTTTTTCATTGGGGTTACTTCCCTGTGGTTCTGGTACTCCAATGATTCTTATGTTGTTCCTCTTGAAGTCATCCCCCAGGGCTCTGATTCGCTCTATAGCCATTTTGAGGTCTTTGGCCATGATTTGTTGCTGTCTGTAAGCTTTCTGCAGCTCATCCTCAAGCTCGCTGATTCTGTCTTCGGCTGTAGTCATTCTGCTGTTGAGGGCATCTAGTGAGATTTTTATTTCATCTACCGATTGCTTTATTTGTGAGACTTCGGTTCGAAGGTTTGAGATTTCTGCTCTCATTTCTGCTCTCATTTCTTCCTGTATTTTCTTGGTAGACCGTTCCAGCGCTTGATTCATGTCCTCCCTTAATTTATTGGATGTCTGTTCCATAGTTGCTTGGAGTAGGTCGACTCTCCTCCATATTTCCTCTCTGAATTGTTTATCTGAGAGGTCGTAGATGTTGGGAGACTCTTTTGAGGTTTCTAGTATCTTTTGTTCTCCCTCTCTTGGTGGAGGGGATTTTCGCTGTTTCTTCATATTGTCACGGAAGTGCAGAGTTGGCACCTTGTAGTTATTTATTCCTCTTCCTTTTTGTGGGAAGAAGGGGCTCCGATTGTGCTAAACTTCCCTTATTCACTGATAGCTTTTATAGTGTCAGCCTAAGCTAATGGCTATTTTGGGTAAATGTTTGAGCTCGCAAAAGTGAGTTTTCAAAGGAATCCACAGTACGGATTGAGCTGAGGTAGCAAAGAATAACTGCGGCCGCGTTAGCGTTGGCCGCTCTGAGAGGAGGCCACGCCCACTTTAGACCACGCCCACTAAGACACAGATAGAATGAATTCTATCAATTGTGGCCAAAGGAGAAGGTATGGAATGGTAGAAAAAAAAAAAAATAACTGCGGCCGCGTTAGCGTTGGCCGCTCCAGAAAAAGGCCACGCCCACTTTTTAGGCCACGCCCCCCTGAGATGAGGACACGCCCCTAAGCAGCAGAGTGGGGATTGGTCAGGATCGGACGGCGGCGGCGGCAAGGTGCCAGGCAGGGGCTTCAGGAGAAGCCCCGAGCCGCGGCGGGCAGGGGGCGGGGAGGGGGGCTTCTCCGCGCTGAGGCAGGCTCTCCAAGGGATTGCCTGTTTACCTGCAGGATGGAGATTGGTCAGGATCCGACGGCGGCGGCGGCAAGGTGCCAGGCAGGGGCTTCAGGAGAAGCCCCGAGCCGCGGCGGGCAGGGGGCGGGGAGGGCAAGTGCTCTGTTTTCATTAAAACCTTGTATATGAAGTCAGTGACCCCAGACCACCTCTTCCTCTAGCTCACAGCTGATGGATTTGCACGCTGAAAGTCAGAATGGTGTTGCTCTAAATGATAAGTTCATCTGGTCTTGACAAGCTGAACCATGACTTCAGTTATGCCTCCTCTGTAGGAGCACCAATGTGGAGCCACAGCCAGGCCTCAGAAGTCCACAGGACCCTACATTTAGGAAGTCTGATTGGCTCTGTCATACCCAAATCTCTGGATTCCCAAGGTTTATGTTTGTGACTGACCTCACTGTAATCAATCAGTGAAATTGAATCTTTCAATAAATCCTGACCACAAGATCTTGGTCTACTGATTTGTGTTCACAAAGTGAAAATATTAGATCTTTGACAGGTAAAGGCTCACTTACATCTGCAGTCCCTTGCTCAGAAGTTTTCAAATTATGTTTTGTGGGACTCTATGGTTAATTTGAGGGAACTCAGTTCCTTCCACTGGAGGAAAGAGAAAGCAACTTTAGTTATTGTATTTTTAATATTACTAATATACTATATTCTTTAAATAGGCTATTTCCTAAAGGAAAAGCTAAAAAAATGACTATAAGGTGATGATCACCTCTCTAAAGCTAGTATCAGTCCACAAATTTTTTTGGGTGAATTAATAGACAGATGATTTGAAAAAATTAAAAATTGAATTGGAAATCTATCAACTATTTTGGCACAATCAAATAATAATATAGGCATTATTTCTTGAAAAGTTTTGATATCTTACTGTATCTAGGATATAAACTTATGAAGCATACTCTTTCCTCTAGAGGCTCTTAATTCTAAGCTATTTCAATAATCCACATCACCCCATTACTGCAAAGATATAATGAAAAATTAATCAACTTCTATTAAAAAATATAATTTTGGACTTCTATTATAACCACAGGTATAGAATTTTTCAAGAACTTCTGTAAATGGTTGCAAAGTTTTGTTTATCTATTGTCCTCAGCTGTCTACTTAAAACTGGGAAGTGAAAATAAAATATTTTCTCAGGCTTTTACCCAAATAAAGAGTTAGTGTGGTTATAAAACTTTTTCAGAAATGAGACATTTGTTCCTTTGAAATTTGTCCCTTTGAGTCTATTTTAACTTCATTTAAGTTTATTTAGTGAATTGTCCTTTCAAACCTAATTGCCAAGGCTTAATTTTTCCTTTTAATTATGATGATAATATGTAAGTATGAGCTTTCCAGACTTTTTTTGGCCTTGGAATCAATCCATTCCTTCTTTCTTTTTTTTTTTTGTTTGTTTGGTTCCTTCATCCCTCTCAGAGAGCCCAGCAAGCTACAGAGAGTATCCCGCCCACATGGTAGAGCCTGGCAAGCTACCAGTGGCATACTCGATATGCCAAAAACAATAACAACAAGTCTCACAATGGAGACATTACTGGTGCCTGCTCAAGCAAATCGATGAACTGGGACAACAGTGCTACAGTGCTCAGTTTTGAGTATACACCCAGCTGTGTTTAGAGATTATTCCTAACTCACTTGTCAGGGATGATACCTGGTGTGATCATGGGCCCATTTGGGGGTTCCTAGGATAAAACCCAGGTTGGCCACATGCAAAGTAAGTGCCATACCAATATAATATCTCTCCAGCTTGCTAATTTTATAGTTTATCTCAATCCAAATAAAAGTGATTTCAAGGCGATCTCTAACATTCCACAAAAACATCATCTAAGAGCTTGTAAAACAGATGTTCTTTTCTTTTGCTCATGATTTTTTCTGAAAATGGCTTCTTTTCTGGATTTTATCCGGACTTGTAGTTTCAGTAAATAACTCAGGCAAAACAACCTATTAGCTGTTAGCAGAGAATGAGGCACAGAGAACAAGATAATATAGTGACTGGTTTTACTACTGACTATTCCAATTTCCCAGGTAATTGACTATATAAACACCTTGCTTTATTTACACAGAACAAATATAAATTAAAATATATGAAAATAGCCTCTTACCCTAAATCCAAATCTACCTTTATAACATATTTTATTTTTTATTTAGAATGGAAGGTAAAAAGTTAAAATTATCTGACTTTATACAGACCATTCTGATAGTGAGATTGGTTGTATAGATATCTATTTCCCAGAATCTCTACAAGCTTAAAATGATAGCCAAGCTTGTCATTTTCTTCCCCATGCTTGTCCAGGCACAATCAGAAGTTTACTGGTAGGGAAAGTTCATTAGGCAACTCTTCAGTCCACTTACTGTTCTTTCTGTTGAACTTGTAGGCTCTGAGTTCATTATCAAAATCAACTGTTAACAGCAGAATGGTTTCTAATACTCTAGAGTGAGGACAACATGGCAATTTTCTGTTTTGTTTTGTTTTTATTTTTGAGCTTCATCCTCTGATGATCAGTGGTTACTTCTGGCTCTGCACTCAAGAATCACTCCTTACAGTGATTAAGGGAACATGTACTGGAATCGAACCAGGGTGCAAGACAAATGCCATGCCTGCTGTACTGTGAATCAGCCCACCCCCAAATTATCCTTTTCTGGCAATAGGAACAAACTTTTATGTGAGCTGGAGATACTAAAATATGCCAGAGACCAATGTGCTTCTAGTAATGATTGCTCCACACCAGCTCGATGTGTCAATCTTGTACGTTACAAATGAGGAAGCAAAAGTATATAGATTGATAAGGATAATGTTTCTCCATTCAAAAGCCTCTTTTTCACTATGACAATTATATGCCCTGATGGAAAGGGAAGATGAGAGTGGAATGTTGGCAGGAAAATGGCTAAGCCTCGAACATTGACATCAGAAAACAAGTTACTCCAAGAATAGAATGCATTCAAAATAGCTCCAGCTGAATTGCTCTTAGCTATTAATTGTGTTGACTCTTTATAAATGAGTGCCTGTATGACTTTTCTAGTTCATCAACCTACCCATCTGCTGAAAATTTGACTTTCAGTAATATATTTTGCTTTTGATGATTTCATGTCTATTAAACATGGTCAAACAATTCAATATTATCACATTTTAAGTTGTACTAAAAGCAAAATACTAGGGCATTATTCAGATGGTGTAGAAGAGGATTGTTTAAAAAATAAAATAAAAAAGAGAGCCCAGACAGATTGCACAGTGGGAAGGTGTTTGCCTTGCATGTGGCAGACCCAGAGTCTATCCCTGCAATCACACATGATCCCAGGAGACCTGCCACGAGTGATCCCTGAGTACATAGCCAGGGAAAAGTCCTGAAAACTTCAAGGTATGGCTCCCTCAAAGAACAAATCACCACTACCACTACTACCACCACCACCACCAACAACAACGAAAACAATGACAACAACAAACTCACATAAAAAAAAGAAACAAGTAGAACTTATGTCTAAACCCTGTATATTTTCCTCCTATATTACTCAGGTCTTCTTTAACAACACCTTAAATTAGAACCTGTTATCTGAATGTACAATTGAATGCAACTGCCCTCAAAATAATTACAATACATTATTTAAACACTGTAAAACAGTTTTGTGCTCTTATTGTATAGGGCAAGGTAAAAAAATTCTATTTTGTACCTCTATATTCACTGGACTCATATTTGGCTGATGCTTGGCATTTGTTTATTGAATGAACTGCTTCCCCAGAGACAAAAATTACATCACCACTGTATATTTTAGCAAGAAAAAAATTCTCTTTTTCAGCATGTCTCTTAATTGGGGTCACTTTGCTTGACTGTCATGTAGATAATAAGACCATATGTGATGCTGATAGCAAATATTATTGACTTTTTTATCTCTAGCATCTTACGCCCAATTAGGCATTTGCACACTTGCAAATTAAATAACCAACGGAAGGAAGGAAGAGAAGAAAAAGAGGAAGAAAAAAGAAAAGTTAAAGATGAGAGAGAGAGATGGCTCTTCCTTTCCAGGCACAGCATGGCGACCACCATTTTATGAGCACAAAAAGGAGGTACGAGCCTGCAGCAACAGGACTCGTGGGAGATCCTGGGATGGAGGTGGTACCGGCCCCGCCCTCCGCCGAGATTTAAGCTCAGCGGCTACACATGTTCGGCCTTTCCACTGCTACATGAGCATGACCCCAGAGGCCAGCTAAACTACTTTGGGCACCAGCAGCTTGCAGAAATGTCTCTAGACTGTGAACTGAGCCACTGCCCCATGCTGCAACAGGAGGGGAAGGGTTTTTCTCTCTCGGCATTTCCATTTTGTGAGCACCACAAAAGGGAAATAAAAGCTTGCAGTGATGCAATTTCTGGCAGAAATTTCCCTGGACTTAGTTACTAAAATACAGAAATCTAAAACCTCATATCAACCTCAAAAACAAGAGATCTCATATCTCTTAATTGTCAGCAATGGAAAACATTATCAAATGGTTCCTTTTCAACAGGTCTGACTTTGGGGGGGAAACTTCAAACAATAATAGTGAGTTTTTTGTTGAAATATTGAATGTAATCAAAGTGAAGTGAAATCTATCAGCTACACCGGCTGGTGTGGTGTGGGAGGGGAGCTATACTTGGGCTCCTGGTGGTGGAATATGTGCACTGGTGAAGGGATGGGTGTTGAGCATGGTATAACAGAGACTTAAGCCTGAAAACTCTGTAACTTTCCAAGTGGTGATTCAATTAAAAAAAAAGATGAGAGAGAGAGAAAAGGGAGAAAAAACTGAATACAAATTACTTCTTGGCAATTTTTTCTCACTATACAATTGTCTTTTAAGAAAATGAACTTGATACTTGCCATAGAGACAGATGGGAACAGGGGAGGGGGCAGGAGACTAACTTGGACATTGATGGTGGAAGTGTACACTGGCGAAGGGACAGGTGTTGGAATATTGTGTGACTGAAATCTAATCATGAACAACTTTGTAACTATATCTCATGGTGATTCAGTTAAAAACAAATAAATTGTTAAAAAAACAAACTTAAGTGTAGCTTTTGCAAAGAAGTCACCTTCTAATTTACCTATAAAAATGCATTTTGTGCTAATTGAAATGACTTGAAAATGAAATAGAAATTAAGAGGAACCATAAGAAAATTATAGTCATCAGTAAAAGTTATAATAATTATTAAAATATTTTATATATTATGCATAACATATATTATACAATAAAATTTAAAATAACATTATAAATAATGGAAGATTATTATTCAGATAATTTTATTTTCAATTTTATTTCATGTGGTTCTTTTATTTAAAAACTTTTATATGTTAGTACAGATTTTCTGTTTTCAGTTTTTAAGACTTCTAGATCAAAGCCTTATATATAGCTTTTAGAAACAATTGTAGTTGATGTCAGAAATGCATATTTAAAACTGTGTTAAAAATGTTTTATTGACCCAATGGACTGGAAGGAAGTTCCAAGTGTCTTTGTAAATCATTGACAAGAGAGACACTAATGGAGCTTTAAGCATGTTTTGGCTAAGGAGGGCAAAATGGTGCTCAATTTGTTCATGTTCAAGATTATACAAACTTCCATCTCCTCCCTTTAAGTGCTGTGGTAGATATAGAGAGAGGACAGACAAATGTAGAAAAGAGGAACAAATTCTAGGTCAGACTGCTACACAAGGAGGCATAATAAATAGGATCACAGATTCCTGGAAGCTGATTACCAAGATTTTAGTTCTGGGTCTGCTTCTTCCTATTATTTTCCACTCTACACCTCAGACTATTCATCTATAAAGTGTGGGTAGTAATAATTTCATAGGGTTTATATGAAGACTGAATGGGTATTAAAAATTAAGTACAGACAAAGTAATGATAGCAACATCTGCAATCACATTACTATATTTGCCAATATAAGCAGAAAAAAATTTTCATTCTTTTTTACCATTATTTATACCAACAAGAACCATTTCTTACACCCATCTCCCTACTCTTCCTCCAATGTCTAGGAAATAGGACTTCTAAAAATAATACAATGTAATAAACTCAGTAGTGCTTAGATTTATAACTTTTTAAAAATAGTTAAGCATTAGGTCTTATGATACTTCAGAAATAGCATTTCAATAACATGAATACAAGTTAAATGCAAAGTAGTACCAATGAGGTTGTAAGTATTACTTTTATGACTATTGCCATTCAAATACTGCAGAATGCTTATTGTTTTTCAGCATAAATGCTGTGGATGGCATTTGTGAGGACAACACAAGTAATATAATCTGGATATTATATTGACTTGAATTTATTCTCAAGTATGCCTGAGAATTTTTGCTGAAATAAGTCTATCAATATAACATATCTATCTGCCTGTTTTCTGTCTACAAATTTGCTTGTCTTGGCAGAACTGACCTTCAATACATAGAAAATTAATGCAGTCTTATAAGTGACTTATTGGCCAATAGGGAAATTCACTCAAAGGTTGGGTGGCACATCAAAAAATAGGGAGAAGAAATGAACAGGAAATGATTTTCTTCAAAAAAGAAGTACAAATGGCCAAAAAGGCCCATGATTAAAGCTCTACATCACTACTCATCAGGGACATGCAAATCAAAACAACAGTGAGATATCATCTCACACCACAGATACTAGCACACATCAAAAAGAACAAGAACAACCAGTGTTGGCGCGGATGCAGGTAAGAATGTCCACTAGTCTAGCCTTTTTGGAAAATAATATGAAAATTCCTCAAAAACTGAAAATTGATCTTCCATATAACCCAGCAACACCACTTTGGGGACTATATCTTGAGGGATCAAAATCACACAGTAGAAATGCCATTTGTACTTCTGTGTTTATTGCAGCACTGTTCCCAATATCCAGAATCTGGAAACAACCTGAGTGCCAAAGTATAGATGACTGGTTAAAGAAACAATGGTACATCTACACTGTGGAATACTATGCAGTTGGTGGGAAGAATGAAGTCATGAAATTTGCTTATAAATGGATGGACATGGATGGTATCATGCTGAGTCATATGAGACAAAAGGAGAAGGGAAAACTTAGAATGATTGCACTCATTTATAAGATCACTGTATCACTGTTATCCCATTGCTCATCGATTTGCTTAAGCAGGCACCAGTAACGTCTCCATTGTAAGTCTTGTTGTTACTGTTTTTGGCACATCAAATATGCCATGGGTAGCTTGCCAGACTCTGCTGTGCAAGCGGGATACTCTTGGTAGCTTGCTGGGCTCTCCAAGAGGGACTGAGGAATCAAACCCGGGTCAGCCGTGTGCAAGGCAAAGACCCTACCTGCTGTGCTATCGCTCCAGGCCCACATTTGTAAGATATGTAAAAAAATCATAATATGAGACCAATACCTAAAACAGTAGAAACAAAGGCCCGGAGGACGGGTCTGTGGTTGGAAGTCTGCGTCAGTGCTGGAGGAGAGGGCAGTGAGAAGGGACCACAATGACAATGCTTGTTGGAAATGATCACTCTGGATGGGAGATGTGTGTTGAAAGTTGGTAAAGGACCAAACATTATGGCTTTTTAGATTCTGCTTGCAAACCATAATTTATTTCAAACCATAAGGGCCAAAAGGAGAGAGGATGGAGAGAGAAAGAAAAGTGCCTAACTATCTAGGCAGAATGGGGGTGGGGGTGACCAGAAGGATACTGGGGACATTGGTGGTGGGAAATGTACATTGGTGTAGGGGTTGATGTTGTAACACTGTATGACAAACCAGATTATGAACAGCTGTAAAAGACATCTGCCATGGTGCGACTGGGGGAGCGCCCCAGCAGCCCTCCTCATCAGCCACCCCCAGGTTCGAGGGGCTTCGGTCCCGGGCCGCTCGCTCATCTGGAGTGGCCTGGGCCATGAGGCAGATGGAGGAGGAAATGAGGGCCAAGCTGGTTGATCGATTAGTTGTTGTTTATTCCATTATCCTGTCTCTCTCTCCGCTTCTCTCCCAGCTCTCGATTTCTCTCTGGATCTCACCCCCCAACCCACTCTTACAGCCCAGTTAAATCCCCCCAGCATGAAGGGGTTGGGGCTTACACATAAGTGTGGTCACCATCCACAGGGGTAAAGTTCTTTTCCCTCAGGGGATGCTGCTTTTAGGACAGATTCTCCTTCAGCAGGACCATCCACCCAAGGGCGAAGTACCATGAGTGTGTTTCTCCTCTCCTCGTCCAGCAAACATATAAGCATTCATAATATTAATCATTTTGTATAGACACGATAAGAAATGCATTACGCTTATAGAA
This sequence comes from Sorex araneus, assembly GCF_027595985.1. Lineage (NCBI taxonomy): Eukaryota > Metazoa > Chordata > Mammalia > Eulipotyphla > Soricidae > Sorex > Sorex araneus. Next base: position 65,797,744 of record NC_073305.1, on the reverse strand, counting down.
TTGCTCTCCTGGAGTCATCTCTATCTCAGACTACAGTGCTCAGGTCAGATTAGTCTTTCCTAGCCCTAGCAGGGTTCTAGTCTCATCGTTACTTTTGACTCATGACAGCATTTGTCCATGACCAAGCTCTTAACTTATAGTTAAGAATTAGGCACTCTGGTCAGGCCCATCTCGATGCCAGGGTAGCACATAACTCACCACTTGCCCTGGATCCGTCCCGTCCCTCGTCAGGACCCTGCTTTGGGGTGCTAGGAACTGAGGACAACTGAGGCTTAAGTGGAGAAAGCAGATGCCCGGGAATGAATAATATTCGAAGCCAATTAAATCCCAAGTTACAAAAGAATAATATTGTCTTCTTGTGTCTATACAAAAGGGACACTGGTTTAAAGCAAACTATTCAAAAGACACAAGGAGAGGAGAAAGGCAATATTAACTTATAATATAAGTTCAGTGTCCTAGAAAGGTCTGGCCTTACAAATTAACAGAGTCAGATTAGGGGAAAAACTGATTAACTGTTTTGGGGAAGAGAGAATAGAGAAGTGATTACAAATAGACAAAGGAAGGGGAGTGACTCGGGAGCACCTTGATGGGTGTGACAGGGATAAACCTAAGCTCCTTATGGCAAGGGGGGAAAAGACAAAGCAATGTTATCCTACAAACAGCTTTGTAACTATTTATCTTATGGAGATTAAATTAAAAATTTTTATAAAATAGTTCAAGAAAATTATTTTTAATTAAAAGATAGATAACAATGAGGTTATTATTCTAGATGTTTTATGTGTCATTTCTGAAGTTTATTAAAAGGGGCTTTATGTTATGTTGTTAAATTTATATAAGTGCAGTGATAAACTGCTTTAAGTATAACAAATTTGAATAATTTGAAAAACTAAAGTAAATCACTAAAAAATAATTGGATGGCAGCTGAAATCATTTAAGTGGGGAATTTACCTCAAAGTGCGACTTTAGAGGGACAAGTATAGAAAAACTTTATTCATTTGTGGGATATAATAAATATGTATATATACATATTTATATATACATATATATATGTAATGAAACTAATATCCAAGGCCAGGGAAAACAGGGGCTAGGAGGACTGGTCAATGATTGGAAGCTTGTCACAAGAGTGTCTGGGTGGCAAAGAGCAGTTAGGATAGAGAAGGGACCAGTACGACAATGATAGTTGGAAATGATCATTTTGGACAGGAACTCAGGAACTGAGTGTTGCAAGTAAGTAAAGGTATATACCCGATAACCTTTTAGTATCTGTATTACAAACCATAATGTCCAATGCCCAAAAGGAAAGAGAGAGGGGGAGGGAGGAAGAAAGAGAAAGAAGGGGGAGAGAGGGGAAAAAGGAGGAGGGAGAGAGGGTGAGAGAGAAGAAAAAAGAGAAATGCCTGCCAGAGAGACAGGCTGGGAGGGGAGTAGCTGGAGGGAAAGTGGGGACATTGATGGTGGGAAATGTACACTGGTGAAGGGAAGGAACTGGTGTTGGAACATTATATTACTGAAACCCAATCATGAAGAACTTTGTAACTATCTCACTGTGGTTCAATTTTAACAAAATTATTATTTTTTTTAAAGTGAGACTTTAACCTACTATGTTGATGGAAGCTTCTGAACACACAGGGCTTTTTTTGCTTACCAGTTGTTTCAATTTAATCTGGTCTTGTTGAACTAATGTATTATTTTTTAAGACGATGCGATGATAGTATAAATGGCGTATTATCCCCTTAAGAATGTTTAAATATATTCTTTAAATATGCTTAATGGTAATAACTGGGGTGAAGCCATCTCTAAGGCATTTATCCAATAAAACAATCTTTCACATTTCTACCTTCTAGAAAAGACTAGAATGAGATATTACTGCTTAGTTTCATCCTCTGAACATATACCTCATGTAAGCTTAGCCCTTGTCATCCCAGTATTTTATTAGTTTAGCTGAGAGGAAATAATAAAAGTATATATTTATTTATATCCTAAGATTGTGCCTTACATCCACAGCCAGAAATATCAGAAAACTCACATTTAGGAAAAAATAAGGCAAACAGAAAGTTGATTTGTGTTACACATTGTAGAAGTCATTAACTATGACTCAGGTAGAGAAACTTATTATTTCTCTTTTTGACAGTGATGACAATTTAATAGTATTTGACTCTACCAAGTTGCATACAGCGTCTGGAGACATTGAAAAGGACTGTTTATCAAGATGATAAACAAGGTTTCATTTCCTCCTTGGCTGCCTGATGTAATCAGAAGTCTAAGGCCATCTGAAAACATTTTGTCTGGCCACCAGGCGGACCTTAAGCCACTTGGGACCATCTGCACTTGAAATGATCTTCAGTTAATAAGCCTTCTCTGAGCAGGTCATCTCTAATGGTATGTTTGCATGAGTACATGAATACTGGGTAATCAGCATGGACTTGGGGACTGAGGGCAGATTGTTAGAACTACCAGAAATGCTGGTCTCTGGGATTCTCAAACTTACAAATTTCAAACTACAGAAATGTTTTTAACCTCTGGATCGTATAAAACTCAGTAGATGTATTTTCAACATGCCACAATGTCAGGGGAGTTTGTAAGGGTCAGTATAATAACACTTAGAAGTGCTTTTTCTTAGTAGTTATTGTTCTTAGCTGTGGTAATCATTAGAGTACTGTACTGTAGCAGTGTTATCCTATTGTTCATCGACTTGCTCAAGTGGGCACCAGTAATATCTCCATTGTGAGACTTGTTGTTACTGTTTTTGGCATATTGAATATGCCACGGGTAGCTTGCCAGGCTCTGCTATGCAGGCAGGATACTCTCAGTAGCTTGCCGGGCTCTCCTAGAGGGACTGAGAAATCAAACCCAGGTCAGCCACGTGAAAGGCAAACACCCTACCTGCTGTGCTATCCGCTATCCCTCCATCCAATCTTAATATCATAATCATTTTTACCAAGGGGCAACTCCTGTTCTTTCTTCCTGTCCAGAAAAAACATAATATGTCACTTTTACTAAAGACTAATTCTTGATCTTCACAGGAGAGACAACGGCCTTCTCCATTCTCAGAACATGGATATTTGGAGGTTCTGGTTCTACACCCTGATCTGGGAGAGCAAATAAGACTCAGGACAAGTGAATTGTGAATTCTCTAAGGAATAAGAGATTGGTATGTGGGTATCTGGATCAAGCCACACGTTGTTTGATATTGATTAATGTAAAGTAAAATGTTTATCTTAAGTATTTCTTATGAAAATAAGAAAATCTAAGAACTTGCTATATTCTTAATACCATGAGAGAAAAACCTGCAAATTAAGAGCCAGTACAGAGGGCAGCGAAGTAGAGAAGTTGAGCCCTTCCTGAAAGACACTGCTGTAAAACTGGGCCAGAAGCCGGCTGCAGAACTTTAGGTCATACATGATGCTTCCCACCCCACTTGACTGGGTTTGAAGTAGATTTTGTTACTTTCAATAGAGTCATAAAGTTCAGAATCAACTGTTTTTTGATTATATTTTCTTCTTTTTCTACAGGTTCTATGGTAGGCAGAATCCTATGGCTAGTACCAAGACTGAAATACCAGATCTGAGTCCCAATTTCTCAAATTCCACCTCCTCAGGAAGCCTTCCTTATCTTCCTCATTGGGTCACTCACATCTTCTTCCTTGCATTCAGATTCTCATAACAGTGTGTCTTTCTATACTTCAGCAGACATGCCACAGTGATTTTACATGTGGGTATCAAATACTTTTTATTATTGTCTCCTTCCTCTAATAATAAAAGATACTATCAGGCAGAAGTCCTATTTTTTATTGATCATATTATTCTCAGTGATCAATGTAATGCCTAATTGGAGAAATTAATGCCACTAATTCAATAATTTCTCTATTCTTTTTCCATAGAGCTAGAACAATATCTTTGATCAGAGTGACTCTATGTCTACATATTTAAAAATTACATATGTTCCCCCTAAATTTGTAAATAAGATTAAATTTTTGAAAATAAAGTATAGTGAACTTCATTCAAAATATTTTGCTTGCCTGACCTAGTAATTGCCCCTTCCTATATACTACTATCTGCTTCTTCCTGCTTGAAATGCAGGCTTAACAGCCGGAATCTTGAGTAGTTATTTTATGCCAGTGGGAAGGAGGAAAGTAAAAGAGAAAGACATAAGAATCTCAAAGATTTCAGTGTCTGTGTGTTGGGCAACTGAGTTACTGTCATCAAATCTCTATTTTCAGACTTTCTGTTGCTTGATGCAAAATAAGTTGTCTACCAATTTTTTTAACCCATAATTCTCTAAAGTTTCTATTACTTACAAGTAAGTTCAGACCTCATATTTACACGTTTGGATGAGAGGGAGAGAAAGAGAGAGGGAAACGTTTAAAGTAGAAAGTAATAAATGCCATAAAACTATAAGACTAATGATAAATTTCTGAAGAAACATAATATCCTACTTTCATCTTAATGAATTATTAAGTATAATTATTAAAGTATTAAAGTATAAATATTTAACCCAGTATCTTTGTCATTCAAGAATTATTTACTCTTTTAGCGGAATCTGGATTTTTTAGGCAGAAATACTGAGTTGAACAAGTGTCTAGGAATGGAGTCTAGTGAGACTCCTGTTCACATCCTTTAAAATCCTTTCCTTTCAAGGGGATGGAGAAATAGTATATCAGGTAAGCCACCTGGGTTTGATTCTTGGCATCCCATATGGTCCCTCAAGCACCACCGAAGAACTAGACTTTTAGAATATAAGCTGTTTAATAAATATAGCAAATATTACTACTATATTAGGTTACATTATGTGCATAAATAATTATTATAGACATATCTGTAGGATAACATAGCCTCAGGTAGTTTAGGTTTATTGGGTTACTCCCATTACAGTGCTCCTATTCCTCTTTGTTTATTTGTAGCTTCTTTCTTAGTGTTCTGTTGACTTGTAAATATTGTTTTTCTCTTCTCCTTGAGTCCTTTGCATAGTTTATTCAGAGCAAGTCCTTTTTGTATGGACACAGGAAGACTTAACAAATGTTATGCTTTTGTAACCTGGGAGTCATTTGACTCTACATGATATTTTCCTCCAGGGCATCTGTTCTCTTGACCTAAGTCTCAGCTGCCCTTACTTCCTAGCATCCCCAAAGCAGGGTCCCGACGAGGGACGAGATGGACCCAGGGCAAGCAGTGAGTTGTGTGCTACCCTGGCATTGAGATGGGCCTGGCCAAAGTGCCTAATGCTTAACTATAAGTTAAGAGCTTGATCATAGACAAATGTTGTCATGATCCAAACAGTGATAACTAGATTTGGACCCTGATAAGGTTAGGGATGATTTATCTGACCTGAGTTCTGTAGTCTGAGCCCGTGGCAAGATGTTGCCAGGAGAGCTGCCTTGCAAACCTCAATGTATCTCTTGCTATGTCCATGCAAAAATAACTAGTATTAAGATGTTAATAAGTGTTTGGACTAAGGAAAAGGAAAAAAAAAACCTTAAGAGTCAGGAAGGGCTTTGGAATGCCCTGCCCTCAGGAAGGGCTTTCTTATGTTGATTTTGCTACATGGCTGGGTGTAGCCTAGAGGGCAAGGTGGAAGAGACAAGTAAGAGAGAAGAGAGAAGCCAGAGAGATTGCAGTTGATCCAGAGAGAGGACAGAGCTGGGAGTGCGGGAGATGAGAAAGATGGAAGATTGAATAAACGGTAACTAATCAGCAACCAGCTTGGTCCTCGTTCTTCCCTCGCCGGTCCTTGGCCAACGGCCGTCCCGATCCAGTCCATACACAGTGGTTCCAGAGCACCGGACTCGGGTGGTGAGACAGAGCTGCCCGGAGAGCCCGAAAGTGCATGCGCCTCGTCGGCGTGCTTTAGTTTTTTACACATATCTATATTATATATAATATTATATTTATTGATATATCTACATCTATTTCTAGTTATGAACTCTTAATTATATAAACTAAAGAGACTCTGGTGCTGGTGTTGAGAAAGTAAGCAGTAAGATCTGCAAAAAAATCCACATGGCAGGAAAGCGCAGATGAGTTCCAAGAACTGAGAGTGGCTCTGAGAAAGGAGCCATATAGCAAAGGAGATGAATCATACAAGCAATCCAGGGGACCTTGGATAATGATACTTCCTCTATGGACTCGCTGATCGGGCTAAATATTTCTGTCATGTCAAACACACCTTGTACATTATTCTTAAAAAGATTCAAGATTTGTTTGGTAATTTCTAATATCTAGTAAAAAATGTCACTGCTTCTTTTGTGTGTGTATATATATACATACATATACATACATATACACACACACACACACACACATATATATATATATATATATATATATATCTTTTGCTTTTTGGGTCACACCCAGCAATGCACAGGAATTACTCCTGGCTCATGCACCCAGGAATTACTCCTGGCGGTGCTCAGGGGACCATGGGATACTGGGAATCGAAACTCGATTGACCGCGTGCAAGGCAACCTTCCTACCCACTGTGCTAGTGAACCAGCCCCCAAAATGTTACCACTTCTGATCTTTAATTCCAGTTATAAAAGACATGATTCAACAATTAATATTTATAATACTTATACAAGTATGGACATAGATTTTGATTTTTCAGAATCCGAATTTTGTGGCAGAATATAGAATCACTGCACATAATTGGTTGCATTTTTATGTGTAAGCAATGAGTTAGAGGAAAGGAAAATTAAGAAAGCAATTCCATTTGCAAATTTCATCCAAAAGATAAAATACTGGGAGTAGACCTAATAAGAAAGGTAAAACACTTCCTACACACTAAAGGATAGAAGAGAGCAGTAAAAATAAAAGACAAAAGAAGATTTTATGTTTTAAAAGAACACAGTTCTGTGTTTATGAATTGGAAAAATACATGTTAAAAAGGCCATCTTACCCAAAGCAACTTATGCTATTGTTGGCAAAGATAGAAGAATAAAATATTAAAAAGTAAAAAGAGCAAACAACAGCATTACTCTGTGAGGAAACGAACTAACTTTACAAAGTCTAAAATCAACTTTGTTCTTAAAGCTGTGTGTGCATGTGTGTGTGCGTGTGTGTGCACGCACGCACGAGCCTATCCTGGTGCTCCTGGTGTGATAGGGGGATGGAGAGACAGTACAGGGGGTAAAGCCCATACCTTGCATGAACTAAGGCCAATTTAACCCCCATGCAGGTCAAATCCTACCACCCTGGGTTCTAAGTAGCACAGCATCCTTGATTCCTTGCACTGAACCACTAGCCATGTCAGTCAAAAGTTGCTAGGGGTGACTCAAGTCTCTTGAGTAACGTTGGGGAGACCTTTCCCTCAAAGTGTGGGGCTAAGATAAAGTATCAGAATATTTGTCAAATGCTGCCGATTCCTGAGCATGAGTTCTTATGGTATATTAAGGCTTTGGGATTTGCTTGTGAATATTTGAGTAGAATTTTGACTTAATTTTTTTAAATTTGTATATGTTCTACTAACAGGCACATTTAGAACCACTTAAACTCTTGATATTTAATTTACTTCTTTGAAAAATAGAGTAATGGTGATTTCTTTTGATACATGAAATTATCTATTCTGTGTGCAAATATATTATTCCCTTTTTTTATAATATCATCTCAAGTTTCAATTGTGGAAAGACCATCTCTACCTCACTTTCAGGTGAACAAATATTTTGGGCTGTTATTATGATACAGGTATGACTGAATAGCGCAGTTCTTTGGCGGGAGTTTTAAAATGTACCAGGGGCCTAGCTTCCACTCCTGGGGATGCTCAGACAACTGGATCAGACAATCTAATGAGGTGTTGCAGTGCCAAGTACCATCAGGACCAAACCTTGAGGTATTCTGGGACTATTTAGTGTTACACTTGGTGTGTTCAGGGTTCATGCCATATTGTATTAAAACATCAAATTAGTGTTAAATGAACATGTAAAACTATGGTATCTACTGATCCTTGAATAGTTGGTTTAGTCCAACTGAGAAATGATTCAGAGATTGCTCAGGTGAGCACACAGGCCTAGTATATGTGGTACCTTGGTGTCCTCCCAAATGATCCTCAGCCACCAGACCTCTTGTGATACCTCCTTAGTGCTTGCATACCCCTGCCCAAGTGAAGGTCCATGCCCGGACCCTCTGTTGTTTATCTCTTCATGGGAGACTGGTGCCTGCTCAACCACTCACCACTCACTTCATCCAGATTTACATAAAGAAAGCAAAAGTACTAGAAATAATGAAAAACCAGAGCAACCCACCTGCACTAATGGATAATAACAAAAGCATTGGAATGTCCCCAAGTACAAGAAGATCTTGCTAATCTCTCAGATGAATATTTAGAAATCAAAACGACTAAACTGTTTTGTGAATTGTGGGAAATAATAGATGAGAATTCCAACAAGGTGAGAGAAAATAATATTCTATACATACAAATCAATTAAAGTGAAACCATATCAGTGAAAGAAAAGACAAAAACAACATGCTTATCTCCAAGATCATGCAGAGAAAGCATTTGATAAGATCCAATGCCCATTCATGGTGAAAAATCCTCAAAACGTTGACTAAGAAACTTATCTCAATATTTTAAAGGCCATATACAGCAAATCCATGGCTATATCACCTGTAGATATTTGACATTTGTTATTAACATATTATGTTTATTTTACCCCAATATATAGAAGAAATAATTCTTTATCTGTTTCTCTTCTAACTTCACTCAGCATTATGATCTCCAGGTCCAGCCATATAGCAGCAAATTGCATGATTTCATTTAGCTGGTCAGTAGGGTGACCAACTAGTATTCCATTGTGGATATATACCACAATTTCCTAATCCAGCCATCTGTTCTTGGGCACTTGAGTTGTTTCTATATTTGACTTTTGTGAATATTGATGCAATGAACAAAGGAGTGCAGATGTCTTTTAGGGATAGTTTATAGTCCCTTGGAGTAGAATCTAAGAAGCAGAATTTTTTGGACCTAATAGAAGTACAAGTCTTAATTTTTTTGTGAAAATGCCCATATTGTTTTCCAAAAAGGTTGAACTAGCCAAGATTTCAACCAGTAATATACGAAGCTTCCTTTTTCCTCACACCCATCTTTTCTTTTCTTTTTTTTTTTAAACATTCTTCATGTGTTTTTTTTTTAATTGATTGATATTCTATAGTTTACTATACTGGTGATAATGGTTTTTCATTCATATAATTTCAACACCACTGACTTTTCAATATTTGTGATGTGTGCCAGTTTCACTGTTATGATAACTGATTGTTGTTCTGATCTGCATTTTTCTGATAATAAAAAAACCGAGCATTTTTTTCCATATACCCATCGGTCATTTTATGTCTTCATTGTAAGGGAACAACAAATTCAATAGGAGCTAAGAACTAGGATATGGAATGTAACTTACAGCTAAGACCTAGGATATATTTGTTGGGGGAGGTATTGAAGATCTCTGAGATAATGATGCAGGGTAAGAAACAGACTAGGGGATGTTGTAATGTTGAAAATGCATGAAACCCTATTACTGGTGGTATGATAAAATTTAAAATCACAATGACTAATATTGAAATATGTATAATTAATGAAAAATAAAATGAAAGAGACCCAGGCCATATGATACATTTCAACACTGTTGATTGTACTTTAGGTATATAAAAATATTTTTCTCTTTTCATAGCATTCTGACCACCTAAGAGATGGTCAGACTTCTTCGTCAATAGCCTGAATGAACAGTTTGAGGCTCTTCAAGTTCTTGGGGAGAGCAGGTGCCACTGGGCTACACTAGCACGAGGCAGGGATGAATGGAGACGTCACTGGCGCCCACTCAAGCAAATCGAAGATCAACGGGTTAACAAGTGACACAAAATTTCATAGCATTTATTTGGGCCACATGAAATTCTGTGATTTTTTTTCCTGCTCTCTTACTACTTTTCCCAATTGTCCAGCAGCATTTCCCAAACCTTAAGTTCAACTTTAATTTTTCCCTAACAACCAGCTACCTAGAACTGACAGAGATGTCACAATTTAAGGCCTTACCCCCACAGGCTAATTTTGCTTTGGATCTTGTTATAATGGGGTGTCTAGGACTCTTACTCTTTTATTCAACTTAGTGACAACATATGAGTTGTCCCTTCAGGTGGATTACTTAATGGATTGACTCAGGAAGTCAGAAAAATTGTTTACTCATGAAGTAGTAACTAAACGGAGAAGAGCATGGAATAGGGAGTGGGGTGTGTGTTTAGCCATGCTCTCTTACTGGGGAGCCACACTTCCCCAACAAACCCATTATCTCTATTTGTCAAATCAGAACTTTCCTATATCTTGTCATTGAGTTATTAATGGACGTTTCATAATATATGCACGAATGACTTGATTTTCAGCCATTGGTGCTTAACTCAAACTTTAGCCCTTTATCTCTTACAGACTTGGCAATTGATCAATCTGGAGCTGTAAAGTCTAACCTGCAAATCAAACCAGTTCTCATAGCTTTCTAGAGGACCCAGTCAGTCACCAGTCCTCTCATTAACATACAAAAGACACTCTAGTGATTCAAAGGTGTGTAGGACTATTCATTTGTTTTATGTTTGTAGTTCTTTTGTTTGTTCTGTTTTGGGAGGTGCTAGTGACTATTCTTTTCTCTAAACTTCTGGTGGTGGTGTTCTGGGGCAATACATACTACAGGGAACTGAATTAAGGTTGGCAATGTAAGGGCTAAGTACTTTAACTACTGTATTTTCTTTCTGGGCCTCCATCTATGTGTTTGGAAGTGGGGACAAAGACGAAATATCTTTCTGTGATGCCATACGAATTGAATTCTGGGATTTCTTTTAGTAAAAAAATGTGCATAGAGAAAAGAGATACATAGGGGTGTATACTTTGCAATCACTCATGTAGCTGACCTTAGTTTGACCCTCAGCAACACACTATCACCCAGGGTCAGTGCTGGAGGTTGCCCACTCTTATAACACTGCAGAGGTGAATAGACATCCTCAGGCCTTTGTAGTGAAGGCTTCTACATCCCTCCAAATACACAGAGCATTTAGAATAGTGCATGGAATATAATAAATATTTTGGGTCACCACTTTTTATGACTATTACTGTTATTGTAATAATACTGATCATATTCTTTATTGTGAATTATCTGAAATTTTATTAATCAATATGCAGGTGGTTCTGGAAGAATTGTTAAAGACTTTTAAATTTAGTGAGAGCGATTGGGGGAGAGTCAGGTAGATACTGATTTTTCCAATTCTTCTGTGGCAGGATATCCAATTATCTCTTTATATTGATTCCCAGCAGCTGATAGTTAAGCAATCAGTTGAATCATATTGTAGTCAACTGCATGGTTGTGTCTCTGTTGCTAAGTAATCCCAGTTAGTACATGAAATGATTGACAACATACTGTATAAAATCTCATGGGCTCAACCATCTGTGAAACATGGGTTCAAATTCCAACTCTACTGCTTATAAATCATGTGAAGCAGACACATTTTATAGGTGCTCTGAGTAAAACACAGTTATAAAGACATCATAATTGTGAAGACAAATAGAATGATAAATATGTACTGCTTCTTACAGCTTGACTCAAACTGATACTTTGCAGGCATCTTTCTTTAGAAGTTTTAACTATGTTGACATAACATGTGGCACTGTAGCACTGCTGTCCTGTTGTTCATCGATTTGCTGAAGCAGGCACCAGTAACATCTCCATCATGAGACTTGTTGTTACTGTTAAATACGGCTTATCAAATACACCACGGGTAGCTTGCCAGGCTCTGCAGTGCGGGCAGGATACTCTAGGTAGATTGCTGGGGGCTCTCCGAGAGGAAGGAGGAATCAAAGCCCAGGTCGGCCACGTGCAGGACAAATACCCTACCTGTTGTACTATCACTCCAGCCTGTTGACTAACATAAACAAGCTAAATTAGCTCTAAAGCTATCTAAATTAGACTTTATATTTTTATGATTTCATAATATTAATTGGGCTGGAGCGATAGCACAGTGGTAGGGCATTTGCCTTTCACGCAGCCAAGCCGTGTTCGATTCCTCTGCCCCTCTTGGAGAGCCCGGCAAGCTACCGAGAGTATTGCACCCGCATGGCAGAGCCTGGCAAGCTACCCATGGTGTATTGGATATGCCAAAAACAGTAACAATTAGTCTCTCAATGAGAGACATTACTGGTGCTCCCTCGAACAAATCGATGAGCAACGGGATAACAGTGACAGTGACAGTGATAATATTAATTATCAATTGAGGAATATGGAAATAGAAGAGCTTATATTTTAAACGGCTAGACTGTGTGAGATAATTTTTTTCATCTAAAGTAGAAGAATGCAACTTATTAAACTTAAATTCTTTATATAATTTGTACAAAAAAATGAGTGACCTTGCAGGGAGAAGCCTTTCAAATATTATCATTTGCTTTGGTTAGATGTCAGTTTGTCAGCAAACATTTTCTGAGTGATCATCTGCAAAGCACAATATGGTTACTGAAATTTTGAGTTCCCTGAAGAAATAGTCATGCCAAGTTAATGATTTTAATGAACTAACATTAGGGAAAAGCTGGGCAAAATGTACATAAATTTCAACCTAAGGCTAAAGTTTTCTTCTTCACAGCAAATTATATTCAGGTTAATGGGGTCAACATGGGAATTGAAAGTATTGGGGAGGTCTGGTCGGCTCATACCAAATTTCCACTGCAGTCAATAATGCATGAAAGACATTTGGAGGGATTTTATTTTCATTTAGTATTTGTCTAAATGCAAGTAAGGACTTTATAAGAAAAATCTTATGAAGAACGGCCTTTCTCCTGTTTTTCTCTACATTTTGTGTAGTCTTTTCTCTCCACATAGATTAATTTTCTTTGTACTCAGTTACTTTTCACCTTCCAATCTCTCAATCTTAAATATAATACTTTACATTTTCTTTTCTGTAGTACATGTTTTTAGAAGTTTTGAGCATAAAAACAATTAAGAGAATAAAATCAGTCAAGAAATTAGATTCAGATCACTGTCACTGTCATCCCATTGCTCATCGATTTGCTCAAGCGGGCACCAGTAATGTTTCCATTTGAGACTTGTTGTTAATGTATTTGGCATATCAAACATGCCATGGGTAGCTTGCCAGGCTCTGCCGTGCAGGCGGGATACTCTTGGTAGCTTGCTGGGCTCTCCGAGAGAGACAGAGGAATCGAACATGGGTCGGTCACGTGTAGGGCAAATGTTCTACCCACTGTGCTATTGCTCTAGCCCAGATTCAGATAATAGGGTGAAATTTCGTGTCAAATTCTGGGATTAGTTTAATTATGAAGGTATATCTAATTAAATACAATTGTTCATTTAATTTGTTTTTATTTTGGATTTTTGAGCAACACCCAGTGGTGGTCAGGAGTTACTCCTGGCTCTGTGCTCAGGGATTACTCCATTGAGGCTGGGAGAACTGATGGAGTGCTAGGGATTGAACCTGGGTTAGCCTTGTGCAAAGCAGTATCCTACCCACTCTACTAATTAGTCTAGCCAATTGGTCATCTTAAATCTTGTCTACATGAGCTGTAAGCAGTAATACGATAAGAGTGGCTAAGGAACAGAAAGAACAAACACTTAAGTGTTTGTTAAGTGTTTACACTGAGAAGGTGAGAAGGTCCTCTCTTTGACCCTGTGCTTGAACCTGGACAGATCACACTACCTTTCTGACTGTCTCTTAAGCCCTAATGGTAGGCAGGAAAAACAGCACTTCTCATCCACATGAAGGTGGCAGAAAACAAAGGAAAGCCTGAGAGAGAGAGACAGAGACAGAGACAGAGAGTAGTGGAGGAAGGAGCCTCGAGAGGAAGGTCAGAGAGCTGTAGCAATAGCCTAAAGAGAAGAAAGCATTGGAGCAAGAACACAGCAGGGAGAAAGCAAGTGACATTGTACAATGGGTGACCACAGAGGTGATGCTGTTTACTGGAGAGAACAGCAAGAATGCAGGATACATGATGTCATTCACTGGAAGGAGAAAACAGCAAGGGTTAGGACACCGAAAGCAAACTGAGACCTGGATATCTGGTGGGCCTAGAACAAGTTACTTAAGCTGCACATAAAGAAACTTTAATAGATGAAGCAGCAGGAATTTTGTATATTAATTCAGAGGCGGGGGCAACACCTGGTCGTACTCAGAGCTCACTCCTGGCTTGGTATTCGGGACTCCTGACAGGGTTTGAGGGACCATATGGGGTGTCAGGTATTGAACCTGAGTCAGCTGCGTTCAAGAAAAGCACTTTACTTTCAAGCTGACCTTTCCTTTGTCTATATAAATTTTTAAACAAATTTATATTCAAGGACCCACTTAAGAGCTACGTCTAATTTTATGGTAACAATTATTGTGCAGGAGGCAACTAAAATTTTTTTTTAAAAGATATACAATAGTAGACTGTGGATTACCATCATGTTCATTGGCAGACAGGTCTACTAAGAAGAATGGTAAGGGTTAGAATGATAGAAATAGTCGCACTCTTTTGCTCAATAGTATGTTTTTGGATTCTGTAAGTTCAGCACAGGCAGAAGTCTATTGCTTCTCTTTTTGTTGGAAGATTATAGAGAAAATCAAGTTTTCATTATTACTATATTTTAAATTTTAGCTATAAAAATTTTGTACTATTTTGTTTTCTTTCCTCCATGTTACTTAAGTACATGTATAATATTACCAATGTTGCCTTTCGCACATGAAACCTAATCATTTCTGTCTTACTATTTACTGAGAAAGTTTGCATACCCTATTCTAGTTGGATCCAACTTCCATCCTTTTCTTTTGTTGAATGGTACCTGAAGATATAGGCAGGGAATAGTAGCACTGTAGCACTGTTGTTTCGTTGTTCATCGATTTGCTTGAGCGGGCACCAGTAATGTCTCCATTGTGAGACTTATTGTTACTGTTTTTGACATATTGAATACACCATGGGTAGCTTGCCAGGCTCTGCTGTATGGCCTAGATACTCTCGGTAGCTTCCTGGGCTCTCTGAGAGAGATAGGGGAATTGAATGCCTATTGGCCTCGTGCAAGGCCTTATCCACTGTGCTATTGCTCTAGTCCAGGGGACAGTAACATTCGTAATTCCAGGTCAGAAAACCCTGATCATTCCCTAGCTATCTC
Organism: Sorex araneus; assembly: GCF_027595985.1. Lineage (NCBI taxonomy): Eukaryota > Metazoa > Chordata > Mammalia > Eulipotyphla > Soricidae > Sorex > Sorex araneus. The sequence goes on along the minus strand of NC_073305.1, from coordinate 65,782,638 downwards.
AGAGTGTGTCTGTCTATGAGAGACACAGAAATATGAATACAATATAAGCAGATCAGAGTGCTTTACCTTATCAGACGCTAGATCTTTTACTTCTGCAGCAATCTTAAAACTTAGTAACTATTATTCCCATTTTGTCAGCGGGAACACTGAAAATTATCAGGATTTATCAGAATGCAGTTAGTAAAGATTAGAATTGGGTCTACCCCAGTCTTCCATCTAGTGTCATCCCTAAAAAGAAAGTGGTGCAAAGCTACTGTTTACATAGGTCTAAAATTTTCAGCACTGATTTTGTGCAGGGTGTATTTTATTGAGTGGGGAGAGGGTTGGGAGCATAGTAACAAGACCATACTGGATTGGACACCAAGATGAATGTATGAAAGTGGAGGTGTTGTATGGAAAAGCTTTTAGGAATTCAAGACTGGTTTTTGATTTGGGGGACAGACTCTGTTGTGCTCAAGACATGCAAGGCCTGCACTTCACCCACTGTATTATCTCTCCAGCCCAGAATTCAATTCAAAAGTTTTATATTATCCAACAGTTTTAGATAAAAGACAGTAAGTCACATTTTATCTGCTCCTTTACACATTCAGTCATTCAGCAAATATTTTATGACCACATATTACTATCCTTCACTGTTCTAGGTAGGAAAATACACTTGTATAAATATCCTGAGCATATTTATTAGTTAATGGGAAAGATCCCCCCCAAAAAAATTCAGTAAAATGGCATATAAAATTTTGAGAAGCACTTGAAACGGAACCTAGTTCCAATTTGATAGTGGATGTGGGGAAAAATGTTATTCTAAACATCGCAAAATCTAAAAGATATACAAAATATTTTTTTCAGGGACAGAAAAAAGACAAAAAAAATTTCCAAACAAATTATTCACCTATTTTAGCCACAAAATTACAACTAGTGGCAATTGTTATTTGTTTCCTCTGATAAAAGCATAAACTTTAAACTCTAGTCAGATGTCTATTATGTTTAGATTTAAATTGAAAAATTTAAAAAAATTTTAAAAAAATTTAAAGAAATGAAGAGGTGGACTATAAGTAACATAATTACATTGGTGGAGGGTCTTTGTCATTTATGGAATGGCGTTAGAGTGCAATAACTTTGCAAGACCATAAATATTAACATTACTATAATAATGTAATGTAGCTTAGGCAGCCACACCCACAAACTGTCCCCAGTGCCCTGTAATCCCACCAACGACCAAGATCCAGAGTCTATAAAACAATGCTCCTGGAAAAGAGTGACTCAGTCTCTTGCTCCCATGTCTGACTGTCTTCACTGGGTCCCCTTGGAGTGGTGCAGGTTGAATTTCTTTCCCACCCCGAGCAGAGCCCTGGCAGCCAAAGACCTCCAGAACCCAGCCACAGCCATGCTCAAGGCCCCCTCCACATGTTTGGATAAGCCTCACGCATGAAGGAACTGGCAGAGGAACCAGGTGTGCGGGACCTGGGGCTGAGATCTCCAAGCCTGGATCAGGACTGGGCCTCCTCCACCCAGACCCCCCATTTTCCAGTAGCTTGGCAGACATACCCACAAACTGCACCAGGTGCCTTGTAATCCCATCAATAGCCAAGATCCAAAGACTAAAGCAATGCTCCTGGAAGCAACCTCTTATACCCTAGTTCTCCCTCTTAGAGAATCTGGCAAGGTACCAAGAGCATCTTACTTGCACAGCAGTGCCTGGCAAGCTCTCTGTGGCATATTTGATATGCTAAATACAGTAACAATGATGGGTCTTATTCCCCTTACCCTGAAAGAGCCTCCAATGCTGCACCGCTGGGATGAACAAGTAAAGAGAGGCTGCTAAAATCTCAGGTCTAGGATGAATGGAGACATTACTGATGCCTGCTCGAGCAAATCTATGATCAACGGGATAATTTTGATGACAGTGATACAGTGATAATAATTTAACCTATACTTTTATAAATTGTATTGTTGGTTGTTGATGGGGCCATACCCAGATTTTCACAGGGTTTATTCCTGGCTTTTTGCTCAGGGATCACTCCTGGCAGGTCATCTGAGGTGTCAAGAATCTAACTCCAGTCAGCCATGTGCAAGAGAAGCCCCATACCTGCTGTACTATTGCTTCGGGCCCCAATGTATTGTAATACAAATTTTTTTAAATGAAAAACATATCTCAGTCATACAATTTCTCTTTGATCAAATATCGAGAAAGTCCAGGCATGTATTCTAGGATAATTACCTGTAAGCATAGTCTTTATACCTCAGTGTTTTTAGGATAGAAAATAATAATGTTATACTGAATCCCAGAAATTAATGCTATAGAAAAGAATTAGATATTTATTTAACGTAACAATAATTTTTTATATGAGATGAGAACTGAGAGATTAATGGAAATACTTATTCTAAACCCCCTCCAAGGTTATTATTTCAGAGAGTAGCTACAAGCTCCTCAACTGCAGACTGCCATTTTGGGTTTAGCACAGAGGATATCACATCTGTGAGAAACCTAATTATCACTGCAAATATAATGCCTGGATTTATAGCCACCAGAATTTTTAACACTGTTTTCAAACAACAAAGATGATTCTTGAAGTTGAGGATTGAGATTTATTCTATGACACTCCCCTCACGCTTCAGGGCCTTGCGTCCTTAAGAAGGTGTCTATATTCAGACTCTGAAAAGAAACACTGAGGCAAAATGAATATAGAGTTAGTTTCTGACTTAACAAAGAAAATCCGGGGCACACTAGCAATCTATATGTAGGGCAAGTGTATGGATTTCCATATCAAACCAACATACACACTAGAGAACCATCTTTCTAAACTAAGAGAGCTTGCAAATTGATCTCATGGGAAATTTTCAGGGCTTAATTATTGTGCACATAATATACTTCACAATGAATCAAAGGGCAATGGAATATTTTCAAACAAAAATCAGCTTCTCACAGTAAAAGCTTCTGAGACATGACATTTCAACGGACTCTCTACCTGCTAGCAACAGAGCAAATATCGAAGAGGCCAGCAGAAATAAAGACACAATCTATAATGCTAACTCATCAGCCACACAGGTGGTCTTTTGGAGGCAACCCCACTGGTTAAGAAAATACTGCTTTCTTGGGAAGAGCTGGAAGACGATTATCAATAAAGGCAGACATGGGAAAACATATCTGTAGCCAGGCCATCTTCCTACAGGCTTACTAGATTAGATCAAGAGATAGCACTTGGGAAAGTTTTCATCACAGGTAAAAGAAAAGGGAATTGAATATTCACCCATGAATCTTTCAAAGATGTAGTGGTTTTGACATACGCATATGATTATGAGATTTAAGGCAAACAAACAGTAATGGATACGATAGTCACTACATCTCCTCAAAAATTACCTAATTTGAGAATATGACAAGGAATGCGGTTATTTTAATCATAAAAATATTCTAAGTTTGAGTTTTTCCATTTAATAATTTGTGACCTTGATATTTTATACAATAACAATGAGTTTTGCTTATTTGTATGTAAAATACGAATAACAATAGTATCTGCCTAGTGCTACTACTGATAGAAAAATGTCTTCATGCTGTGGGGATTAATTTTAACTCAGTGTCCTGTTTACAGCAGAGGTGAGAAAACTTTTTCTGTAAAGGACCAGATAGGATATTTCATACTTCAGAGTCAGCGTTGTTTCCCTAGCAACTATGAAATCTGTCACTTTAGCTCTAACTCAGTCTGAGACAATACGTAAATGAGTGGGCATGATTATGTTCCAGTGGCACTTTATTTACCAAAGCAGGGGGCTATACTATGCAATGGTTTAATAGATATGCTTACTGATGATATTTAAATAAACCTTAATAACACCAAATACTTCATTTTTTAAAACAATATACTACATTTTGTGCTAGGTATTTCACATGGATCAATTTATTCAGTTATAAGGTAGAAACTATTACAGTCCTTTTTTTGATAAGATTAAATAGATCCAGACACTTAAGGTAGCTTAAGTTACACAGGTAATGAATGTACTAAGGAACAAGGATTTGAATTCAGGTCTTCATGCTTTAGCTTATCTTCTTAGACACTCAACCTCAGTTGTTACTACTTGCACCTTCCTTAGACTATTACTGTCAGATGGAAGTCAGTTTGTCACTGAAGTTCAAACAAAATGCTAATGTAGTTCAAGTTTGAGAAAATGCATCCTCCATAATTATGATTAAGATCAGGCAGGTAGAAAATTTAGAATTTCACTTAGTTTTATCTTTGACTTAAGCCACCAATATGTGGTTTTCCTGTGTACATATTCCATGTATATTATAATATAAACTCTTTGAATGTTATAAAATTATTTTAAAGGAAATAGATGCATGCTGAGTTGATAAAGATTTATAATTGATCTAAATTGTTTAAGCCAACTGAAACTTAAAATGTGATTCATTGTGAAACATACTCACTTGAAAAAAGAATAAATGAGCCTTTCAGGCCCCGCGCGAGATCGACCCCGGAGGCAACTCTCTCTCAACTCTTTCTTTTTGAACGCAGCGAGGCAATAGCCGGTTTTTAGACTATGCAGGAAGCCCGGGAAAGCCGATGGGGCGGGATTTCCGGATCCGCCCTGTGCTGGCCGACATTTAAGCACAGAGCCATGTGGGGACGCTCCTTTCCGGCCCCGCACAAGATCGACCCTGGAGGCAACTGAACCGCTTTGGACACGAGCGGCGCCCCCAAAATGCCTCCAAACTGTGTGCTCGGAGCTTCTGGCCCAGGCGCTGCCAGCGAGTGATGCAATTACCAAAAGAATTTTCCCTGGACTTCATATAGAAATCCAAAACCGCACGGCGATAGCAGCCGCGCGACCTAATATCTCTTGATTGTCAGCAACGTGTAAATGTTCCTTTTTGGCAGGGCTTACCGTGGGGGGAAACTCCAAACAATAGTACTGAGTTTTTTGTTGAAGGGTAAAAGATTGTAGCGATAGAATTTTAGGCAGAATTTTCCCTGGACTTTATATAGAAACCCAAAACCGCGCGGCCGCGGCAGCCTAATGTCATCTAATCATCAGCAATATGAAATGGTTCCTTTGTAATGGGTTGGACTTTGGGGGGACCATAATAGGGTTAAAGTTTGTAGCGACGTGTAATTTCTGGCTGTACTTTCCCTGGACTTTATACAGAAATTCAAAGCCGCGAGGCCGCTGCCATGGCCGCGCAACCTATTGTCATTTAATCATCACCAATATGAAATGGTTCCTTTTTAACGGGTCGGACTTTGGTGGGAAATCCTAACAAGAATAGTAAGTCTTTTGCTGAAATATTGAAGGCTACCAAAGTGGTAGCCATCTCTATAGACTGAACTAAGCCATATCCCCACGCCGGCTGAGAAGAAATATCCTTCTTTCTCGGGAAGAAACGCGGCGTGGCGTTAACCATAGTATGATGTCCATTAAGCTGACACGGACCTGGTGGCGTGGGAATGGGATACAAGGGAATAAATTATTATGTACTTGGAACAGCGGGACGCTGGTGGAATCTCGAGCCGGGGCCGATACCAGCATATTACTTTTGGTTCTAGAAACTGCTTGCAGACATTCTACCAGACTATCAACTAAGCCAGAGCCCCACGCCGGCTGATGACGGGAAATAACCATCTTTTTTGGTTTGTTTTCCCTTTGTCAGGCAGCATGGTGATTACTAAACAGGCATGATCTCGGTGGCGAGGGATGAGGGGGGAAAAAAATAGAAAAGTTATGTAACAAACAGCGGGACTTAATATCTCTACATTCTCAGCAATGGAGAGCCATCAAATGCTTCCTTGACAGTGGGACTGTCTTTTCTTTTTTGGGGGGAAACCCTAGCAACAATAGTGAGTTATGTGTTGAAACATGGACTGTAACCAAGATAAAGCGTAAACGAAGTGAAACTTATCACTTACAAGGGCGGGGACTGGGGGGGCGGGAGGTATAATGGGGTGGTTGGTGATGGAATATGGGCACGGGTGAAGGGAAGGGTGTTTGAGTATTGTATAACTGACATAATCCTGAGAACTATGTAACCCTCCACATGGTGATTCAATAAAATTTAAATTAAAAAAAAAAAGAAAAAAGAATAAAGGAGATTTGAGTATTTGCTAAAATGGTTCAGGGGATAGTATAGGCATTACAGTAAGGATGAGACCAATATGATTTTGTTCCTAAGCATTGTCACATGATACCGGCACATTGCTGGGTGCAGCCCTGGAGTCAATTAAGCACTGACAGGGTTGCCCAGGTAATCTCTGGCAATATATGCCTACAAAAACCTCATCTTAAGGTCACAAATTGAGAGTCCTGATTCCCTGAGCACTGTTTGGGAGCCCTCCCACCACCACCTCATCAACCAAAATATACAGTAGCACTGTAGCACTGCCGTCCCCATTGTTCAACTATTTGCTCGAGCGGGCACCAGTAATGTCTCCATTGTGAGACTTGTTTTTGGCGTATCAAATACTCCATGGGTAGCTTGCCAGGCTCTGCCATGTGGGCGGGATACTCTCCGTAGCTTGCCGGGCTCTCCAAGAGGGACTGAAGAATTGAACTCTGGTCATCCATGAGCAACGTAAACACTATACCCACTGTGCTATCACTCCAGTCCAAAATATATAGTAACAATGTTTACCAAAGACTTTATTCATTGACCAGGATTTATTCAAGGGAAAAAATGATTTTTAATTATCATTCAAAATTTTTCAGAATAGTAAGTTTCAAATTCTCGACTTTTTTTTCTTCTTTCTTGGGCCACACCTTTGGGCCACACCTGGCTGTGCTCAGTCGGAACTCGACAGGAGAATTTTAATGTCAAAATTAAAGGTTTAGACTTTTGAGAGTTATGTTTGTTGACTATATATATATACACACACACACACATATATATATATATATATATATATATATACACACACATCCCTCTTGGAGAGTCCGGCAAGCTACCTGGCAAGCTACCCATGGCATATTCAATATGCCAAAAACAGTAACGATAGGTCTCATTCCCCTGACCCTGGAAGAGCCTCCAATCATTGGAAAGGATGAGTGAGAAGAGACTGCTAAAATCTCAGGGCTGGGAGGAGTAGAGATGTTACTGGTGCCCGCTCGAGTAAATCAAAAACAACAGGATTACTGTGATACAGTGATACAGTAAGCAAAAAGTTTCCTGTCCGTTAGGAGAGGAAGCAATATAGAGCACAGTTTTTCCCATATTCTTCTTAGTAGACATGTGTGCATTGTCTCATTTATTTTTTTAGGGGTAAAAATTCAGTAGGGTATCCTTTGTTATGATCTGCATTTCATAGTTGAGAAACTTGATGTTTTCTTGGGGCCCACAGGATAGTAGAGCCAGTGGGTACAGCTTGTCTTGCACGAAGCTGGCCCAGGTTCCATCCCCGACACCCCATATCATTTCCCTAGCACTCCCAGTAATGATCCCTGAAAGTAAAGACACTAATATGATCTGAGTAATACTGGGTGGTGCTCAAAACCAAAAAATTAAAGACAGTGGTTCTTAAATACACAATGTGCAATGCTTTAAAATGCTTAATAGCCTTTAAAAGGTATAAAAACAAATACAAATGTATTTAAATGTATAATATGTATGCAGAGATTGTCATTCATTTTTTAATTTGACCTCAATTATGCATGAAATTATTTGGGAAATATTCAAACATGCATTTGTGAAAAATGATGGCTCTTAAACCTGGCCACTCATTTAAATCACTTGTTTATGTATAGTACTTACCACAGAGCCTAATGCATAGAGAACACTCAGTTATATTTGTTCTTAAGGTTAAACTGTTAAAAACGGTAAACTATAAGTCTTAACTCTTTCAATGAATTGAATTAGAAAGAAAAAAATATTCCCAGTGGTCCTTGAAAATTATAAATCAGTCTATATTGACTTTTCATGGGTCTGAGAGTTGAGATCCATGAGATCCATTAAGCTTAGCTATTTATAGAATATATATATATGTATACGAGATTTGAGATTTGAGTACTTTCTAAAATAGGTCAGAAGATAGTATAGGTGCTACAGTACAGATGAGGACAATATGAGACATCTATATATATGTATATATATGGTGAGAGAGAGGGAGAGAGAGACTATAGTCTATATATATGTATACATGTAGATATATGTATGTTTGTATATATATATATATATATATAGAGAGAGAGAGAGAGAGAGAGAGAGAGACTAAGAAAGCCTTTAGATCCAGAATAACATCTGATCATTTATGTTCTTTTGGTTCAGTGACTACACGGAGTAGTAGTATAATATGTAGTCACTGAGCTGATTCCAAATGTGGATTAGGTTGGCCGGAGAGAATATCTGATTTTGGTTAATATATATTTTATAAAACAAGTTTAGAATTTATGAGGTAATATTCATTTATTCATTTATTCATCATAACATTGTTTAGAACAGGATACATGACAGTATCCAGGCCCACATGGAGCAAAAAGAGCAACTGCCTTCACTAACAAAGGCTGATCATTTTCAAGCAAAGTGAAAACACAGAGGGCAAGAAAGCTATTTTGGTTTGAAGGACTAGAATTCAGGGGTGCACTAAAAATATCTTCTAGGGGCATGTCAAAGGAGGATATGCTACAAAGATTTGTTCTTTATTATGTCAGAGGAATTTATCCCCTTTACAACAGTTCTGAATGCGATTAGCCTAAGGAGAGTCAAAGATGCCATCTCCAAGAGAGAAGGATGGTTGGAGACAATGCTTTTCTTTTACTTCTTCCACTGGAGAATGATTTTGTTGGATCAGGCGATAAGAGGAGTTGAAAGTAATGTGACCCATAAAGAACGTGTACAGACAGAGCTCCTGAGATCATTGAGATAACATTAAAAGATCGAGCTGGGAGTTTCTCGCAGGCATGGGGTCATTCATCTCACAAGAACGAATAATAAGTTACTTAACAACCAAGAGACCTGAAAGTAAGAGATTTCTAGCAATACAAAAGCATCAGGTGAAAGATTAGTATGATGCTGGCATGTTTTGACAATTTTTAGAAACAGATGGTGTGAACTTTTTGTAGGAGTTTTAAATAGTTTTTGTCATCAAGAAATACTGAATTTTGTCATCAAGAAATACTGAATTCCAGGGTACCCAAACAACAGAATTTATTAAAATAGTATTTATTAAATAAATTTTATTTTAATAAAATAGTTTTTATTAAGTAAATAAATTTATTTTAATAAAGTAGTATTTAGTTAAAATAAGTAGTATTTTGTTAAAATTTTTAGAAAAAGTAGATTCATATTTCACATTCTATTCTACACTTATCATACACGGTTAGGATATTTTTCTTTTTATAAGTGCATTTAGGTTATAGTATGGATTCAGCTGAGAGTGGATTATCTACTCAGAACCATTCCCTCTCATTCTTTTATCTTTTCACAGACACAAACCTCTTACTGCTCTGTCCTATCCATATATTTATAATTCAAACAAATATATTTTCAAATATGACTTCTGCCACCTTATTGTATTGATTGGTCAGGATTAGAGAATTGGTCAAAAAGGGATTTGAATTTCCTGATTCTTTCTGGTTGTTCTTTTGTATAGGTGGATTTAATCATAGAAACTATGAACAATTGTTTCATGTGGATTGAGAAGCAGAGAAAGCCAGTTTTCAGAGTAAAGAAGTGCAGAGAGGAAAGTGACCTCATCTTTGGTCTATTTGTGAGACTTCAATGAATTTCTATCCTCATGTCCAAGGAGATACTGCATATCCTTAAACTAAATTTCCTTTTTGTGTCTTATTCTTGCTTAAGTGGGTTTCTTTCCCCATCAAACGTCCTGAGCAGATACAGAAATGGGCTCTTGTTGTTTGCAAAATCCATTCGCCTTTCTTGTGAAAGAAGGTCCTAACAAAATGAATGTTTGCTAGGCAAAATGACCCAGGTTTTCAGTTTGAATGCTGATAAGCATTTTTCACACATTGGAGTTAGCTTTGCAAATCTGGTCTCAAATTAAGATTGGCATATCTGGTCTTCCAGATGGTGATTGGTATCTTGATGTAAAATGAAATGACTTCTGTCTCTTATGGTAGCTCTGACATAAAAAATCTATTACATTGCCTGAGTGTGCTGGTAGCGGCTGAGTAAAACATACTTGAAAGCTTCTGTTCTCAGGGTGGAAAACAGAGCAGGTATGAAGACTGGCTGAATATAAAAATGCAAATGGGATATAATGTATAAGGCAAATAATGTGAATTTAAGTGTCTTCGTTGTTAGTTTTTTTGTTGTTTTATTTTAAATAGTTTGAGCCTCTCTCCCTGAACTTTTTTTGGCTAAAGCTAAACAAAGTAATATAAAGAAAGAAGTGTACCTTTAAAGTTAATGTATACTCATTAACTCTAAATACTGCTATTACTTCCATGAAGAGTAATCCCTCAGTACACATAGCTGTCACTTTAGTTGGTATCAGAAACATCAAGCAAACACAATAGAGAATCAAACTTTTTAGTTTTTGGAGAACCCTAACAGGGCAGAGTAACCTTAGAAGCTCCAGTTTGAATAGGCCATGGTCTCTGTGATCATTTTAAATGCAGCATTCGATATTTAACAAATAGCACTGGAAATGTGATTTAAAATTGGGGAAAAAAAATAGGGTCAGCTAGATAGTACAGGGGATAAGGACCTTTCCACATGGCCAACTATGATTTGATCCCGGCATTGCATATGGCCTTCTGAGAACATCAGGTTGGATCCCTCAGCACAGGCAGAGCTTCTGAGCACCATTGAATCTGGCCAAAAATAAAATTAAATGGAAAGAAAAGAAAATTTGAAAAATAATGTTAATTGTGAACTTCACATATTTAGTTAGGGACCAGCTTATGTCCCCTTTTCACCTCAGGCATTAGAGTCAAATAACTATTTCAATCTCCAATGGGAAACTTTTCCAGGAATAGTATGAGATCATGTGCACTTTCTTTACAACTTTTTTAAAAAGTATTTTAAAAGTTTTATGTTTTCTATAAGATTCTTGGGATTGGTGCCTTGTTGAAATATTTCCAAGTTGTCTCCATGCTTTGAAGAAATCATTGATTTCTTCAGTGTTGGACTTAGTTATTTTTAAATTAATTGGTTGTGCTATTTTGTTTGATTTATTCAACCTTTATTGTATAAAGGGCTTTGAAGTTTCTTTCCTAGATTGTATTTTTCTAATTGAGCATTTATTTGCTTCTGACAAGGTTATGCTGTATTATGTCCTGAAATTTCTTTACCCTAGAATATTGTTTCACCTGCCAGTTTTATATTAGACTATTTGTCATGTGGTTAGGAATTAGTAAAAATACATCCTTGGAGAAGCCCCAAAGATTGGTAGTCCATCTCTGAACCCACCTGGCTCTCTTCATCAAAGTGCTCATTAACTCAGTTTGGGCTTCCATGCTGTCAACTTCTGGAATTGATTATTCTCCATTAGAGCCTGGATCAGCTTCAATGACAGTCTTGGTCCTTACTTGCATGCACATTTTCATCAACTACTGAGCCATCGTGCTACCACTAGGGTCTAGAGTAGCCCCAAATAGTTCAGGTTATGTTCTTCCTCTGCAGTGCCAGATCGCAAATATGTCAACGATAATGATGCTGGTCAGATCACAAAAATGGACAGTTATAATTTTAATTTCCAAAACAAACAAATGAACCCTAATTTCAATATTTTCTCTAATTGGTCATTTTAAATCTATGGGGTCTTCAGTAGCATAAATATTTGTGTTATGATTTGGATACAAAGGAAAGAAATAGAAACATTTTGATTAAGTATCTTCTGTGTGATACACTGCAAAGCTGAATCATCCTCAAAATACCACTGCATTAAGTATTTCACTACCTTGAGGTTTTCAAAAGTTTTGATTATGCAATCTTATTTCATGCAAAATCTAGATTTATAAATTTTCTGAAAACTATCAGAACTCCTGAAAACGATAGAATAATTTTCTAGTACTAAATACTGAGCTCTAGTCTCTACAATATAAAAATAACAAGAGCTTACCCGTTTATGAAAGTATCTACCACCTCTTCTATCACCACACTTACCACTTAGATTACTTTTAAGTTTTCGCTATCCTGCATTCAATTAATGTTGCAAGATCTGAACTAAGTGATATTAAGCACTTTGGTTTTATAAAATATTATCTCAGAAATATTATCTAAAATTTACTAATAAAGAAACAAAGCCTCAGATAAGTTTTGATCATAATCAAAATAGACTCCTATTTGTATTGTTATCAATGGGGAGAGGAAATTGAAATATATTCTTTTGAGAGAAATGTTAATAAGGAAAACATGCCTAACTTCCTTGCCTTATTGATGTTGTTTCTTCTTCTTTTTTAAAATTTATTTTATTTTATTTTTTTGCTTTTTGGGTCACACACAGCAATGCACAGGGTTTACTCCTGGCACTGCACTTGGGAATTACTCCTGGCGGTGCTCAGGGGACCATGTGAGATGCTGGAATTTGAACCCAGGTCGGCCGCGTGCAAGGCAAATGCCCTATCCACTGTGTTATCACTCCAGCCCCAGATATTATTTCTTCTATGAGATTATTATGATATTTAGAGTGAAAAACAACTAGCCAGCTAAACGAACAACTGAAAACCCAATCAAAAGATATGTGGGAAGAAACAGTTGTGTCCAGGAAGTTTATACCCTAAGTACTTTGATTCAATCAGAAAATTCACCTCATGATAACACAAGCTTAACAAATGTTTCCCCCCACCACTGGCACACACTACCTTGTTCAATCATTAGCCAGAAATCTGAATGGACTTGCAGGTGCTCTTGTATACTGTCTAAAAGAAATTGTTTAATTGTGTAAATATACTTTCTAAGCATTCTTAACCACCTCGCAAGAACTTCAAAACTCACCAGGTGATCATGGAATCTAGAGAGTTAAAAAAAAATAAGGCATGAATTTCAACAAAGAATAATCATTTTCTAATTTTTAAGAAAATATTTTTGGTTCTGATAAATAAAACTTTAAATCCTTGTAAAATAAGACAAACTTAACAGCTTTTTGATACACTGATTTTTTTCCCACATATAAAAACAATTACTTTATCAACATTAGGGACATTTATTTCTTCAAATCATTAAGTTAGGTTTGGTTGTTTTACTTTTTCATTTGGTTTTTGTGTCACACTTGGCTATGCTCAGAGATCACTCCTAGAAGAGCTAAGGGGATCATATGAGGTGCCAGGCATCAAACACAGCTCAACTGTGAGCAAGTGCCCTATCTGCTGAACTATATCTCTGGCCGCACTTTTATATATAAAATAAAAGCTTATCTATTTTTATCACTTTGGCTATGTTCAGTCTGCAAAATGATTTTTTAATTAGTGCTTTACAACTTAAAACAACTATTCGTTCTGCAATTATATCTCTTGAGTGTTTTCAAAAGCCTATGTGTGGCCTTATTTTTATTTTAATTTTTAAGGGAGTATCTCTCCCACTCTTTTCTAAGGTATAACACTTGCAAATATTTTCAGAATAACTTGGATTTGTGACTAATAAAAATTCTAGAAATCTAGAAATAGTAGTTCTTGCTATTTGGAGAAACAATGCAAGAGGCAATGAAAATTTACAATGAGATTAAAAACAATGTGAGAGTGAGTGATGAGTTCTGAGAAATCCCTAAAAAATTGAAGATTTAAATAGAACAGGTGATACAAAAATTGAATTGGATAAATGAGAAAGATCAGAAAGGAATAACAGAACTATATTATCTCTGAACTATGACCACAGTTGCCTAATAACCAATGGAATAAAGGAGCTGACAGCATCAGTTTTTACATTTGGGTGTTTGAATTTATATCAATTCATTGTCAACACTGGCTGCTAGATTAACAGCTTTTAATCACCCCAAAACTTGCATAGTGGAATTTTTGTTTGATGTGAATCCATATGCATGTTAGATGGAGGTCTCAGAGTATCTTTTTATTGACTTCTATAATATTTAAATTACAAAACATTTTTAAAGTAAGGTTCTTGTCATTAAAATTATATTAGAATACCAGAAATTCTTATTAAGCCATAAGTTAACTATAAACAGTTAATATGAAGATATACAGATGTTTGCATATAAAACAATAATACATTTTCCCTTCCTATGAAACTTTCCATTCTACACTTGCCCTAACTATACCATGAAAATATTCAAAAGAAAAACCACAAAAAAGTAATAAGTAATAAGAATAATGGTGAATTTATTAATTAATAATAAACTCATGTGATATCTTGCTTATCAAGAGTAACTAAACATAGATTTGTCAGCAACTTCATTTTAATGTTTGTGAAGATAAATTGAAAAGATATTAGATGCATAGGTGAAATGATTTTTATTGTGTTTTCTTTACTTTTACCTGTGCAAATAAGTTAATCTAAAAACTATGTCAAAGAAGTAAAGTGAAGAATAGGAAAGGCATTTTTAAAATTTTGAAATTTCATATAAAAAACATAAAAAGATCTCAATGTAGACTCAATTTCCTTGTCAGTTTGACATTCTGTTAGGTCATAAGGTACTTTTGCTAATATTCTATGTTAACAGGGTTTTCTCCTTTTGGACCGTCAGCTTTATTGCCCATAGAGTGGAAGGGTAATAAGTCCCATTAGAAATTATTTCATGATTGTTGGAACTTGTGACCCAAATTTAACCTGTCATGTGGAGTTCAGAAATACCTTCTTATTCTGTTTATTATTTCAAATTCTATAATGCTCAGTGCATCCCATGACAGAATGCTGATTGACCAAGTAAAAACTGTATGTAATCTAGATTTGTTTAATTTTCTACATTTATTTGAATAAGAGCTTTTAAAAGACAATGGTGAAATTTAATATATTTTTAAAGGTTACCCAGGTTGGTTATTTACTTATTTTGATTTTGGGGCCACACCGGTGGTGCTCAGGGCTACTCCTGACTCCATGCACAAGAATCACTCCTGGTGGTCTTCGGGGACCATATGGCTCCAGGGCATCTAACTCTAGTCAGCTGTGCATAAGGCAGGCCAACTGCCACTCTTGCCAGTTACCCAGATTGCTGTTTCTTGGGGGAAGAACATTGCATATATTCCCTAGGAAGATGTAGAAAACATGAAATGTCAGGCATTTAATCAGCATATTTTCATATCTATTTGCACGTTGGGCAGCTTATATTTCATTGCAATTTTAGAGAATCACTGGAGATTGAAATGAATGCAATGAAATTTTAAACATAAAATATCACATTTGAATTATTTGCCTTACAGTAGGCAGCAGTTAAATTAGTTGTTAATGTTGAACTTAACAAGTAGGGAAAGAAACAAGCATAATAACCTCTTAGTATTGTATTGCAAACGGTAATGACCAAAAGGAGAGAGAGTGGCAAAAAGAAAAGTACAGACTGGTGTGGTGGAAGGAAGAAAACCAGGGACATTGGTGGTGGAAAATGTACTCTGATGGAGGGACGGGTGGCACTGTTGGCTGAAACCCACCCATGAAACGCTTTGTAATTATATCTCATCGTGATTCAATTAAAAAAAAAAAAGGAACGACTTGTCCCCATTCAAGTTGTCTTTTTTTTTTGCCTCTAGTCTTATTAGACTCTTTCAATCCTCTCTCTTATATCTACCTTTATACAAAACTACCTATGGTATTTTATATAAAGAGAAAAAGTAAATCTAAAGTGTATCTGAGGCCACAGACCACAGGTTTCCAACCTGATGGTCTCCTTGCTTGCCATTGATTTGTCCAGAACATGTTTTCCTTTGCCTCCAGATGGAGTAAAATCATGCAATCTATGATGGACTGTGCAAGCTGTTTGTAGACAAAAATGTAAGATTTTCTCTGGTCTGATTTTTTCAGGTTTTACTCCATTTTAATATTACCATTGCAACATTATTGTAGCACTGTAGCACATTACTAAATCTTAAACAAATATTTACACTGAGACAACTGTACCAAGGGGCAGAATGTTCCAGCAAAGGGACTTCCAAATGGATTGAGTTTACTAAAGTGTCACTAGTCATTTATAAGAACTGTGCCTTCCAAAGGGGCAACTAGAGTACATTAGGTTTCAAAAGACACTTGTGCTAAACATAGCCACATGAAGCTTGTTTGGGACTTGAACCATGCATGTGCTGACATTATTTTAAATGCTTTAGATGTTATAATTTACCTAATACTGACAAATCTATGTAGTCTAATCTAATGTAATTTAATGTAGATGAATGTAGACTATCCTTACTATTCTACCGTTTAAAAACTGAAGAAATTAAGGTCAACTTAGAAAAGGAAGATGTGAACAGTCAGTTCTAGAAGTTTTGACTGAGTCAAGATAAATGGCTAAAGTGTTATGATTCCTGGTTCCTTATCCTAAATTTTGTCTCTAACAATAATAGGATCACTTTATTGAATACATTTTATTCATCAGACACTTATTATTATTGATTATTTCATTTAATCTCAGGTTCTAGATAAGTACTATTATTCATATTGATCTACAAAAGATTTATTTTAGTTAGGTAATTTCTATTCCCTAATTCTTGAAACTCAAGTAAATTTTTACCTGTGAAATGGGGGCAATAAGATATACCTCTGTTTTATCACATCAGAAATAAACGATATATATAAAATCATGATTCCTATAGGTTACAAATAATGCAAATTTGTAGAGGGTTAGTGTGTTCTTTTTCTCTCTTACGTCTTACTCAAGTCTGTTGTGTGAAATAGCAATTTAATCCTTTTTATTTTTGCTGAAGCCTTAGTGGAAGCAATCAGTGGATGCTCACCAATTACCTAAAGATTACAATTACTTAAAGATTATTATGAGTTCACTTATCAGATATTAGAATTAATTTGGTTTTATAGCAATACTTTATTTTACCTTATTAACTCAATAGATAATATAACATACTTTCCTCCATCATTATAATAGATTATGATAGCATTATCATTTTATTATTACATATTATATAATCAGCGGGTAGGGCTTTTGCCTTGCACGTGGCCAACCAGGGTTCGATTCCTCTGTCCCTCTTGGAGAGCCCGGCAAGCCACTGAGAGTATTTCGCCCACACAGCAGAGCCTGGCAAGCTTCCCATGGCATATTCGATATGCCCAAAACATCATGTTTGGATGACAGTGATACAGTGACATGATTTATTATATATTCCATATATGATATAATATATAATTATATGTCACTGTCATCCTGTTGCTCATCTATTTGCTCGAGTGGGCACCAGTAACCTCTCCATTTTGAGACTTGTTATGCTTTTGGCATATCGAATATGCCACGGGTAGTTTGCCAGGTATAGCTCCAGCCCCTAATTACAATTATATATTAGATTAAAATAATTGTACTAACACTGTAAATATTTATTTCTTGTGAACAATAAGTATTGATATAAAGACCCTTCACCAGCAGCCTAGAATGTTCAATAAATAATAACATATCAATAAGTTTAAATTTTCATTAAAATTCTATAAAAAGTTTTTCATGATTGCAATATACTGTCAACATGCTAATGTGTAGCACAGTAATTTCTACTTTCATGTAAAATCTAAGCATTTCCATATGAGTCACTGATTTTAGCATTGTTGTGCCTTTATATGAGGCCAAGCTGTGAATTTAAATAGTAGCATATGTCATAGTTTGTGTACAGACAGTTCTTCAAATGACTAACTATGGCAACATTAGTGATACCAATTTAAAATGTTCAACCTGCTGAGTCAACATTTGTCATTTTACAAATCTATACAAAACTACTCCAAATTTCTGAGTAAATAATAAGGCAAATTTTATTGGCTTCCTTTTATCCATGGTTCCCTTATCTATAATTGTGAGTTCATGACAAATATATTTGGAATCATAATCTGTTAAGAAAACGTGAATTAGTTCTGCCAACAGTAGCACTGGGGCACCATGATGTATATCATGTCACATATTATAACCGTGACGAGGCAAACAGCTTTTCAGAAGATAAGTACCTATGCTCTACTAAGCATTTAAAATGATAACCATAAAAGCCTTGCATGTGTTAAAGTGGTTGCTTAAAAAGGTTGTTATTAGTGGTGCAGTCAAAGAATTATTCGGATGTTATAGTTCTCCATGAGGACCTGTAGGATAAACATTCTCTGCAAAATCACCATAACTTTGAGCATTAGGAGGCATGGAATTGAAGAACTATTGAAGTTGGTTACTTACTCTTATTGTTCAAGAGGTGATTCTGTAGTGCTTTTGCAATCATAACTGTGAATAATAAAGAGACGTGGGCTGCATTCTGATAAATAAAAATCAGTGTTTTAAAAAACATGCACAACTACCCAGGAGAATGGCAAACTCACTAGCCCTCTTGATAATTTTTTTAAGGGAATAACAGCTTGAATTTTCTTACTCAACTTATGCAAGTTAATATGTCTTCTATTAAGTTTCCCTACTAATATAATCTACAAAATGCTGGTTATTTGATGGTACTTTTTTTCATTTGATGAAGCAAAGCTCAACACCAGCCAGAGGTTAGTAATTTAAGAAGGTGTATTTTGATGGTTATATTATTTCCTTGTTTCTCTTATCACAAATTGCCAGAAACTCGAAGTTTTAAAAGAATACAAATTATCTTTCACAGTTCAGTAAGTCAGAAGCCTGGCATGCATTGCACTGGGTTAAAATCAATGTGTCAGAAGAGATACATATGCTCTTGAATCCTCTGCAGGAGAATATGTTTTCATGCTTATTCTCTTAAAACAGTGGACTAGCCACAAGTATTTTTTCCTGATAAAATGAACTTAAACCTTCATCATAGAAGATAGTGTAAGAAGATATGCAAAATATATGACTATAAAAGGTAATCTCTCCCTGGAGAAATTCATAATTGATGAGTCTGGCTTGAAAGAAGGCAATGGTCTGGTGTCAATGATGATGTCATCCAGATTTGTGAAAGAAGAAGACTTTTTGTTAAAAGTGGTGAGGTTAGTTATATTTAAGTGATTATTAATCCACAATGTGACAGAATAGAATATTCAATTCATCCCAATGCAAAACTTACATATGTTGTAAGCAGAATTAAAGGTAAAGTAAGAGATGGAAGCAACTAATTATTCCAAAGGCTTCAATGGACATGGGACTGGAGTGATAACACAGCGGCTTTCATTTGCCTTCCACGTAGCCGAGCAGGGTTTGATTCCTCTTCCCCTCTTGGAGAGCCTGGCATGCTACCTAGAGTATCTCGCCCGCACGACAGAGCCTGGAAAGCTACCCGTGGCATATTCTATGTGCTAAAAACAGTAACAACAAGTCTCACAATGGAGAGGTTACTGGTGCCTGCTCGAGGAAATCAACAAGCAATGGGATGACAGTGACAGTGACAATGGACGTTAACAGCATAAACCAAAGAGGTTGACTATATACTGTATTCTCAATCAAACTATCCTGGTTTTCCACATTTACTATTCATTTACGATTTATAACATAAACCATAACAATATAACTAATATAAACCTCTAGGATCTTAAATCTGTGAGTTTGATTTTAAAATATGGGCACCATTCACTATGATTACTTCAGTTATGGGGGCAGAAAGTTGACTGGGGGGTGCAGGTAAGGGTTCAATGACAACAGTTGGATCAGTTCAAGTTGTGGGGAAATCATGGAATATCCGTATGGTGACCCAATTTTCAAGTATTTTAAAAGAACCACCATTTTCTATAGAGTTAAGGAAAGTCACCAGTAACTACTTGTGAATTCTAGAGTACGTCCCTTTGACCTCTAAGGTGCAGTTTTCTTACCTGTAAAGTAGAGATAGGATAAAATTGAGATAATGCCTCAGGTTTATTTAAATTTTAGCAAGCTACTTGATGTAAATAACTTACTACAGAATGTGATATTATATGTTTTTCATAATTTTGTCACTTTTGATGTTATAATTATAAATATAACTATTTTCTCAGTATGAAGGTATCAAAATATATTTAGGACATAAAATTAGGAAAAATTAAGCTATAAAATTGCAATGACTCCATTACTATACAGAAATGTAATCATATCTCTCAAAATTATGTTTACAAAGAACTCATAAAAGTATAGGAAAATGTTTGAATATCCACAATCAAAACTGCTAACAATAGCTCTGGAGATGCATATATCTGACTTGAGCTTTATTACTATGATAAGAGTATATATTTTTATTGAATGCTGGTTCTGAACATGCAACTCAGACAACCCTATGCTAAGACAATCTATTTAATTAACACATAATACTTTTTGTAAAATCATTATCCACAAAACAAGCCATCTTATAAAGTGAGTCTCAATATTTGTGTACAATATTTGGAGGCTTTCGTCATTCTATCTTCATTCAAAGCAAAAATCCTAACCGAGTTTCCAAGATTCAAAATCTAAAATAAAATGGAACACTTCTTCATAATTCTTTGGGACATTAAATAAATGCAACTGGGAATCCACAAGTACAAAGAACATTCATATCTCCAGCGGAAATGAAACAGTCTCTGGCCATTCTACTCTTAAGCAGCTTTTTGCACGCCAAACACTAATCAGAATCCTTGGAAAAAAGGCAATTTCCAAAAGACATTTTCTTCCTGTGTTCGATCTCAGTAGCACATTTTTAACTAACCAATTGTTTAGCTGATGAGAGTTTTCTACCTGGCTGGCTTAGCAGAGGAACATACTGTCTATTGAGGTGAAATGCATTATTTGAGTAGAAAGGTTGAAAATTTGCCCAAGTAAACAAAGAGTATCCCGACTTTAATACCAAAAAAATCATGGATGTGTGATGTGTTTTTGCTTTCCACATAGTCCTTGTCATATTTCTTAAAATAAGCATCTTTCAAATAGTATCATTGAACAGAGACATATATTATAATAAGAATGATAGCAGACATGTACATAATAAGTGTCTGTCATGAATAAGAAAACTGCTTCACCAGTCTCAAAAGATGTAGTTCTGTTCAAATAGGGAAATGTTTACTTCATGATATGTGTTATCATTTAGTGGTCTTTCATACCAGTCTACTGGATGGGTGCCAGTCTTCAAGCATAGAAAAAAGTTGAAAACCTTGGTAGTATCTACGGATTATGTACTACAATGTCATGTAGTACATGTGGTGGCCCTCACACATAAAAAGTTGCAGAATGCTGTTTTGTGTAATTCTGGGATATACAGAAGAAACAACTGGTGCATTCTTGTCTACTAAGGAAGGAATGATACATGTTTGGCATCTTTATCTCTGTATAAGACCCAGTGACACCATTCTTAAAGATTTTGTTCACTACTTATAAATATGATTTGTAGGCTGTGATAAGCAGTAAAACATATGCTGCTTGGGAGACTTGGATTCGGATTCTAGCTGTGTCAATTTCGATGTATAAGTTAAGAACAAGGCATTTGAATCCCATTTTTTGTGTGTCTTTTTGGGTCACACCTGGTGTTATGAGTTACTCCTGGCTCTGCACTCAGAAATTATTCCTGGCCGTGCTTGGCAGACCATGTTTGCCAGGGATCAAACCCAGACAGGCCATATGCAAGGCAAATAAATGCCCTATCTGCTGAACAGTCGTTCTGGTCCCAGATCTCCCCAAATTTTCCCTTATAAAACTGCTTATGTGGGGGTGTCTTGGCGATAGATGACAAAATACATCCTAACATACATGAGGCCCTGAGTTTGCTCTCTGGAACCACATGGCCCCTTGAGCAAAACCAAGAGTCATTCTGGTGGCACTAAACTCTGCTGGGGTAATTCTGGCGGTCTCTGAGTGCCACCAGATGTAGTACTGCACTGTTGGCAGAAGCCCTCATCTGCCTCTCACACCCTTGCTCTATCTATGCTATATAAAGATTTAAAAAGAAAAATAAATAGGCAGAGGGATATGACTTAATGGTGAAGTGCTTGTCTTATGTTGTGAAGATACAGGTTTATTTCTGGACCACTACCAAGGCCAAGATAGCTTCCCCTGTACTGCAACCAAGTGTGTATGTTCTGATTCTGCAATAACAGCGCATGCCTGAATATCACAACCATGACAGCAGCAAAGGGAAGAGTGAAAACAGCTCTATGAATGATATCAAGTTATGTATTAATGTACTTATCCCAGTGTATGTCATACATAATAATTATACATAGTAAATGTGACAAATTACAATAATCTGTATTCACCCCCTCCTAACCTCAAAATAATAATATAATCTAGACTTTAACTTTCTCTAGGTTAAGGATAGTATGAAGTGTCACATCACAGGTTGGGAGTGGAGTGAATGAAATGAAATAATACATCTGAGGAATTTAGACTGGGACCCAGTACATGGTTAATTGCTTACTGATGGCAGCTACTGAGCACTTTTTTGAGGCTGACAGTAGGTAACTGATTTTCCTAACTTAGATTGCTATCTCAACATATTTTCTTCCTTCAGAAATGGGAAAAATTCTGAGAATCTGTGCATCTTGCTTTGTGCTAGATGCTGAACCTGAATATTATCTATTTACTCTTAAAACTACTCTCTGGAGCAAGTTTTAATTATATACCTTGGGAAACTGAGGCTCAGAGACAGTACTTTTACTATAGTACTATTATGTATTAGTATTGTATTATTCCTGACAGATAAAAATATTATGTACATTGACATCATAAGGTGTGGCTTGATAGCACAGCAGGTATGGCATTTGCCTTGCACATGGCTGACTTAGGTTCAATTCCTCTGTTCTTCTTGGAGAGCACAGCAAGCTACTGAGAGTATCCTGCTCACAAGGCAGAGCCTGGCAAGCTACCCCTGGCATATTCAATGTGCCCAAAACAGTAACAAGTCTCACAATGGAGACATTACTGGTGCCCACTCGAGCAAATCTATGAGCAATGGGATGACCGTGACAGTGATGTCAGTGACAGTGATATCATAAAATCTCTGGCTGTTGAAAAGTTGGGGGTGACAGAGATAGAACAGCTCCCCACTGATGCAAAAGTGATGCCAACAGATAATTATTTATATTAGATGAGGCCATGGAAAATGCAAGAGCAGGTAGATAAAATTTTGTGAGATGTCCCTTCTATACTAAAATGAACAGGTTGTCCTAAAACACATGCCTCTGACATGATGTATAAATTAGGCAACTGAATTGGGTTACATTTGAGACACCTCCTGAGCTCCACACTCAACTGTCCTTCTACTTTCTCCAGTGAGGACAACGTGAGATCCTCATTCTGGGTAGGCACCACTCTCTCTGACCAGAGAGCTAGGAAGCAACAGTCTTTTTAGCTCGCCTGTTTCCCAAACCTTCATCCAAGTATTTCATACTCCTCCTTCTACCGTTTTCTCATTAAATCAGATGACATTACTCCCCACTAAATTATATACCTAAATTGTGACAATGTAGACTCTCTCCAATAAAATCGTAATATAATAATATGCAATGGATCTCAGTTGTTAACTGAATCTGCATGTTCATATAAAGGTTTAAATCTTGAGATTCAAACCTCATTGGGCCCATGCGTGAAGTTTAGCATTTAGTGAACTGATTACTCCTTACATAAGACATTTCATCTCTATTCCTCTCTAGCCTGCCAGCAGAAAGGGAACTCCTATCACTGTTTCAAGAGTCAGGTGTAACCTGCTAACAAATACAATCCATAAACAAATTATTCAGCTCCAGAACTACTGATCCCATTGGTGATTGGACCCCATAACCACAAGCCAAATTTTCTCCATGATGGTAAGTCAGCTTAAACCGCTAACTTTTATTTTTTCTGTAACTTGATTTGCTGATCACAGAGCCTGCAGCCCCTTACCCACATTGTCTGACTAGGATGATGACTTTTGCCTTTATAAACTCATCCCTGACTACTAGCCTGCTTGAGGTCTTCAGCTTCTGTAATCAAGACTTGGTGCTCATCTGTGTCTCTTGAAACGCCCTTACAATATTTGTATTTCAGTTCTGTCTTTATTTCTGTTCTTTGCTTCCTACATGGTTCCTTCATTCTTTGTTTGCCCAGGTAACAAGATTCTTAAGATAAAGATTTGTTCCTTGACACTAGCCAGTTATGGTTATTGCTATTACACTTAAAATGTGACTAAGTGATTGAAGAGCTATTTTTTAAAAAAAATCATTTTATATAACTAAGTTCTATTCTCACACTTAGTTTCTGGCTAGCAGTTTGTTGGGGACTACGAATTGAACAATAGTCTGCTTGAGCAACGTAAGTGACAGGTTGCTTATCATCACTTCAAAGTGACCTATTAAATTGCTTTCTGTATCTAAATTTAAGAAAGAGCTTCATTTTGTTGAATGACCATATATTTTTCTCTAACTTTTACTCAGTTGGTCCAAATTTTACTCTTGATCTACATAAAGAAAGCACAAAAATAGGACTCCCTAATACTCTTTACCATGAACAAATCTTCATAAATATGAGGCAATCCAGAATTTTTTTATTAAGCCTTCTGTGGGATCCAGAATAATAAAATAATAATAAAATGATGGCAAGAACAGTTACATGTACAAATCATGTGCTTACTATATTGTAGGTTGAGCCCTTCATAGAAATGTCTCACTTATCTATTATAGAAACTTTATGGTTTATATCTTATTTATAAGGCCAACTTTAAGGAAAAAAAACTAAGCCAGAGGAAAATAAAGGAAATGGTCAAATTTATAAGCCATAAAAATGGCGAAGCCAGAAAATGAAGCTGAGTAGTTTGAATTCCAAGGCGTATCTCAACCAACACCACAATCATTTCTCAAGACTAAAAGAACACAAAAATTACACTACATTGATTGAAGGCTCAGGGTAAAGAACTCCTATGTTACAGTGAGAGAGGGTTTAAAAAATAGTCTTAAAGACCCAGTCTACAGGAACCTTGTATTTCCCTTCAGTCTCTGACCTGGCTGCCAAATACCTTTTACTCAAATGACCACAATGAAAGGAACTAGGAAAAATTTCCCAGGGGTGTCAAACCAAAACACCCAAACAACCCCATATAAATGAGGGAAGTAGTTTGTTTATGTAAATCTTTGTTTTCTCAAATATGTTCTTGACCTTTTTTTATTTTTTTGTTTTATTTCTGGAAAATTGTTCCTTTAGATTGTCTTGATTTTTCCCTTTTCATGGAGCTATCAGGATACTGAATGTTTCCTAGTATTTTGGCCAATCTATAATTGGAGCTAAGTGATGCAAATGGGTACTGTTAATTGGCCCTATGCTCTGAGCAGCAGTACAGAAAGAGGAGATGTGTCAAACCAGGGTGAAAATCCTCATCTAAAGGATCACTGCTGGACTCAGCTCTGGCTTCTCTTTGCTCTGGTCAAGCACTTCATGCTATCCCAGTGTTTATTACTGTCAGGATCTTCCAAAGGAAAAGTGAAATATTTTACTCTTTAGCACTGTAGCACTGTCCTCCTATTGTTCATCAATTTGCTCGAGTGGGCACCAGTAACGTCTCCATTGTGATAATTGTTTTTACTGTTTTTGGCATATCTAATACGCCATGGGTAGCTTGCCAGACTCTGCCATGCAGGCTGGATATTCTCGGTAGCTTGCTGGGCTTTCCGAGAGGGTAGGACGGATTGAACCTGGGTCAGCCTTGTGTAAGGCAAATGCCCTACCCTCAGTGTATCACTCCAGTCCTTAGATAATTCAATGTTTCTTTTTTCTCTCTTCCTCTCTTCCTTCCTTCCTTCCTTCCTTCCTTCCTTCCTTCCTTCCTTCCTTCCTTCCTTCCTTCCTTCCTTCCTTCCTTCCTTCCTTCCTTCCTTCCTTCCATCCTTTTCTTTTAAATACCATCATTTTAAAAAAAGTCATCACTGACTCTACGCACTGAGACATCCTAGACTAGCTCTTTCTTGTGCAAGAGACAGGGCAGTCATAAAAAAATACAAGTAAAATATTAAGATTAATTTTTTCCAGTTTTTTTTATTTCTTGAGGAGAAGAGGGGAAGTTGAGAGGGTTGGACCATACCCCACTGTTTTCAGGATTTACTCCTGTCTGTACTGGAGTTTAATTTCTAGATAGGTTAAAATAAAAACCCTTTGGGCAAAACCGGAGGGTCAGTTAATAGATATGTAGCCCACAGGCTGCACAAATGTCAACTCTAATCCAGTTCTGGAAACACATCTAATAATGAGGAAGCTGAGGCCCAGAGATCAAACACCCTTTGTTCAAAGTCATCAGAATTAGTTTCTCTGTTTTATCTAGGAACTCATTTCATACTGCTCAGGCCAGGGCTAATTAATTCTGGAATTGTAACAAAATATATCTTTTTGGCGTAGAGTTGGAACAAAGAAAGCCTAGTGGAGTACATTTGAGAAGTGTATCATATGCATTGCCACATTAAGTGACTGAAACAGTCCTGGTCTTGCTATTGATGAAGATGCTTCCTATTCTTTGAGCCCTATAAGCCTTCCTTCCCTGCTCTCCGCCTCAGGCTTGATTTTTCTCTGTGCTGCTTTTTCCTGAATACTTAAGAGTTTTCTTTCTATTGTTCCCTATATCCCTGCAGCTACTGTTGCAAGAAAAGCCAGATTATGCAGTAAATAGTGGCTATGAATACAAAGCAATGTACTTATCTATAAACTGACTTCAGAAATACTCCTTCCATTAAAGCATCAAATTTTTTTCAAAGGACCAAGTTAAATCATATTATTAGAGCCTTCATGGCATACTATATGCGGTGCAACTGAGCATAAACTGATAAGGCTCACCTAATAAAGGTGAACAGGATATATGTTAACAAAGAAATACCCAAGTGCAAGTCCATCTTCACAATGGAATTCTCTAAGTACTGAATACACTTAAGAAGAGAAGCTGCAGACCTTTTGTTTGTTCAATTATATTTTAAAATTATCACCCTATCCTCGATTCCTGTGGTTACTTAAGACTGATCTTAGGATAGAGAAAAGACCCCAGTGGGGGGGGGGGGAACAAGTGACAAAGGCATAGACAAATTATAGAGAGAGAGAGGGAGATGCTAGAAAAGTGAAAACTCAGAGCTTAGAGGGCTGGTGATCGAGCCCAGGTGGAATTGACTTGTCTATTTAAAGTCACCAGAAGCACAAAATAAAAGGGGGTGGGAATTTTTTTGGAGGTGCAGCTTTTTATTCATGTATATGAATCACACTCATAGTGAATACTCTATCCCCAAACATCAGATGTCCACAGATCTAGCCAATTTCTGGTTGTAATACCATAAAATATCCTATACCAGAACAATTCAAACAAGTAAATATAAATATTTGATGGCCATTCATTGTCAATGTTAGAAAATGTGTTATGAGTGGGGACACCTATGTAAAACACATTAAAAACACAGAATACATAAAACCACCAACTGCAGGGAATGTTTTTTGAGAAAATTTGTCCTGAGAATTTTTCTAGAGATTATCTCCAAGACACTTAATCTCCAAGACACTTAATACCCATTTTCCATAATTTTCACACCATACTTGATGGGCTTCAAATATGGTGTGAACCATGGGAACACCTGTAAAGGAGATTGGAGGCCGCCCTCAAAGTCTCCATTCCTCTCGGAGAGCCCGGCACGCTACCGAGAGTGGGGTGGGAATTCTTATTGGATGATGGAGTGCGAGTAAAGGGTTTACGGTGCTTGCCTTGCATGCCCCTGGGCCTAGTTTCCATCCCTGGTACCACATGTGGTCTCCTAAACATTGTGGAAGGTCAACCTACCCCGCTCCCTTGAGAAGAGGCAAACTGTCTTCAACTCCATCACCCAGAGTGTGCGCTCCTTTGACAGATAAGAGGAAGACATGTTTGCATGGCAGAATAGCAGGCAGTATGCAAATGAGCTTGGCAGAAAAGCAGGATATGTGCTCATCTGGTAAGGGGCAGACATACTTGTTTGGCAGAAAAACAAGAAGGGAGCCTATTGCTTATTTTTTAGCCCCTGCATCGATCAATTGTTTAACTCTTTTTTTTTAAATAAGAATTTTATTTTATTGAATCACCATGTGGAAAATTACAATGTTTTCAGGTTTAAGTCTCAGTTATGCAATGCTGAAACAACAATCCCTTCACCAGTGCCCATATCCCACCACCAAAAAAAAAAAAACCCACACAGTACACCTCCCATCCCGGGCCCCCCCGCCCCCCGCATCCCCCCGCCTTGTAATTGATAAGTTTCACTTTGCTTTCTGTTTACTTTGGTTACATTCAATATTTCAACACAAACCTCACCATTATTGTTAGGAGTACCCCACTAGAGTCAGACCTGTTGTGAAGAGAAATGAGGTCGCGCAGTTTTGGATTTCTGAACTTTAACAACTAAGTCCAGGGAGATTTCTTCCAGATATTGGATCATTGCAAGCTTGTAAACCCCATCTGTGGTTGTCATAATATGGTGGTCCCCACGCCCTTCATCCCCGGAAAAGAAGAGGCCAGAGAGAGAAATACCTTTCCCCTCCTGGGTGGGCATGGGGCCGAGGCTTAGTTCTCAGGCTGGAGACATTCTGCAAGGAGCTGCCCATGCAGAAAGTAGTTTAGCTGGGTCTGGATTCACGCTCGTGCAGCTGTGGAGAGGCCGCACACACGTGCGGCTCCCAGGATCACATCTCAGCGGCAGGAGGGGCCGGTGCCACCCACCTTCCCAAGAGCACCCTCACGTCCTTTTGCTGCAGTTTTTGTCGTATATCCCATCTGTGGTTGTCATAATATGGTGGTCCCCACGCCCTTCACCCCCAGCAAGGAAGAGGCGAGAGAGAGAAATACCTTTCCCCTCCTGAGCGGGCATGGGGCCTCGGCTTAGTTCTCAGGCTGGAGGCATTCTGCAAGGAGCTGCCCATGCCGAAAGTAGTTTAGCTGGGTCTGGATTCACGCTCGTGCAGCTGCAGAGAGGCCACACACACGTGCAGTCCCCGGGATCACATCTCGACTGATCAGTTGTTTATCTCTTATCTGACTACTCTTTTGATATTTGTTTTACTGTGGTTTAACTGTCTTATCTTTGGGTTTGTCTTTGGGGAGAAGGGAATTTCTATATTAATCAATGAATTGTTATGAATTGTCTTACTAATAGTCCTATTTTGTAATCAATAGATTGCTTTGCTAACTGTTTATCTTTACCTCTGTATCTTGCTTGCTTGTTTGCTTAGGGAGGGAATGAGGGGAGAAATAGGTCCATAAGAAGCTCAAAAAGACAGTTTTGGGATTGCTCTCCTGTTCAAATTCTGAGCAGAGAGTACAGTCGCTGATCAGCTAATAAAAATTCCTGACTTAAACATTGCCCAGTGTGCCTCACTCCCTCTGCTTATAACAAATATTTTTGAAGCCTGACTTCTAAGCATAGACCCAGGAATAATCCTTGAACACATACAATATGGCTCAAAATCTCCCCTCCCCCCAAATAATCATTTTATTAAAATGAGAGTAAAGAAAGATTAGGGCTTGGTATACAATGACTCAATTTCAGCTCAAGAGACCAAGGTATGTGTTCTTCTAAGATTCTTTGCAACCTTTGAGAAAATAGTACCTTTTTGTGAAAAGACAGAGTTTTAGAAGAGGAAACAAATCATTTTACAAATGTGGTGGTTTACTATTGAATCAGTTAATATAACCTGGAAAATATATATCTGTAGCATTTTCCAAATTCTTCTTTCCTTTTTGACTTTGCATTAGCACTGTAGCACTGTCCTCCCCTTGTTCATTGATTTGCTTGAGTGGGCACCAATAACGTCTTCATTGTGAGAATTGTTGTTACTGTTTTTGGCATATTGAATACGCCATGGGGAACTTGCCAGGTTCTGCCACTTAGGCAGGATACTGTAGGTAGCTTACCAGGCTCTCCGAGAGGGATGGAGAAATCGAACCGGGGTTGGCTGCATGCAAGGCAAACACCCTACCAGCTGGACTATAACTCTAGTCCATGCTATAGCTCCAGTCGTACTTTCTTTACATTAGGGTCCTATAAAGCAGAAATGTGAGTGGAGATTCTGAAGTCTGCCACAGAGGTTGTCAAAGAGATAGGTAGCTTCTTGTTGCCCTCACTCTTGTCTCCATCACTTCCACCAATTCTATCCAAATGCCTGCCTTTCCCCCACTCCCAACCCCTACCCTCCCAATCATGGGGATCTGGGGTCCAACTACACTCTCTGGGACCACAGCTTCTACATCAATGGAGTAGCACCTGCCTTCTCATTTTCCTAGACAAGTTCTCACTTATAACCTTCACCAGAATATCTGGAAGGTTGTTTAGTACCTGAACACATTCTTTGGTGCTCACCTTCTATCACTATTAGGTAGACATATTCCTTTTTGGATTTCCTTTATTCCTGATTCTCTTAGCAGTCCTGCTTCAAAGAACAAACTCTGCTTGACGTACTAAACAGTTCTTAGGGGATGTTTTTCTAAATTTATCTGATCAAGCAATAAACCTTGGGTAATTATTAAAGTCACAGATTCCTAGGATTTACCCCAGGTTCTATGAATTTCTGTATTCAGAAGGACTTGCTGATTCATAGTTGACTTTTCCAGGCAACTAAGCATTGTGGTTGCATATTAGAAGTTCCATGGGAGATGTAACAAGAATAATGATTTCTGAATTCCATGTCTACAGCTTTGAGTTTAGTGAATCTCTAGTACAACCTGGGTGTCAGGATTTCAAACTTCCTTTATTTGCCACTAAAGACAAGGAACCCTACTCTACTGGAATAAAGATCAGCGGCCTCCAAAGAAAAATCATTTCTCTCAACGTGCTAGCAAAAATATGTTTGGCCTCATGTGTTCAGCCTAGAAATTTTTTCTTTTTGTTTATTTTGGGGGCAGAACCAGTGGTACTCAAGACTTATTCCTGACTACTTGCCCAGGGTTTGGTTCTGGTAAGGTTCAAGGAATCATACATGGTGCTGGGGGTCAACTCAATTGCACTATTGCTTGGGCCTACAGCATAGGAATTATTAAATAGAATTTTAAAGTTGAAGTTTTAGCTGTTCTGTGATGATTCAGTATTGCTCCCATCCTGACCTTAGATTAGAATACTGAGACCAGAGACATTAAGTCAGTACGGGGATCAGGGAACAAGCTTTGCATATAACTGAATGCCATTTGATTCCAGGCACTGCATGGTACCCTGAGACTTCCAGCTACAGCCCACTGAGCACCAGTGTGGTCGCCTAGATACTTCCTGACCTCATGGGTACAGCAGCACAGTATGCTCATGGAAAACATTTAACTCATTGGTAGTGTTTATTAGATCCCCAAGCACCACCTGAGAGGTCCCCCAAATAAGCAAATAAATTCCATCCAATAAACAAAAGGAAATACATTGGCTGTACTTGTCTTATAAGGGCAGTATCTCAAATTCTATCACACATAAGACATGCCCTGAAGCCTTTTTAAAAGTAAATAGTGGGTTGGAGAGATAGTATAGGAGGTCAGGACCTTGCCTTACATGCAGCTGAGGCTGAGACATTGCTTTGAATCCATGACATCACATATAGTCTCCTGAGCACTGCCAGAGATGAACTGTGAGTTTATTTGCCAACTACTGCCATACTACCCCCCAAACACACACACACACACACACACACACAATTTTTACTCTTTTTCTTTTGATCACCAACTCAGGACAAACCAAACTAAAACAAAACAAAAGAAAGTAAATCTTGGAAGACTGATTGAGAAAATCAGTGGAGGACTTAGGAATCTGCAGTAGGTAAATAATTATGAACATATATCCTTCTACCCCACCCCTCACAAAGTTTCTGTGCCTAAAGTCTGTTGCAAGCACTTCAGGGTCAAGATATCTAAAAGTTCTTTATATTTAACTACTTACAGGAGAATAGCACCTAGCTTTTGTCATACATAGTATAATACTTGACATTTTGTTTTGCTAAATTTGTGATGAATATTAGACCCATAGCCCTTCTAGATCAGGGATTTTATAAATATATTTACAAGTGTTCCACCAGTTTATTGAGACCCTATTATTTACCACCATAAACAATTCTGCAATGAATCCCCAGCAATTGTGTTTGAGCCTATGCTTAGATAGATAAAAATTTATATCCACAAGTTCTAAAGTAATGCTCTATTAAACAAAACCAATTTAATTACTGACTAAATATATATCAATTTCTTTCTAATTGCAGTTTTGATATCAATTCTTTGGCTCTCAGTAGTTTTAAGATAATGTTTGCTAGTTGAATACCAATATTTTCAGATTTGCATGGTTAAATTTATATCTCCTAAACTACTCATTGATTTGAAATTCCATAGAGATCAGAGAAGTATTGCTAATGAATTTAGCTGACTAGGTAAAAATCTGTGGGCCATGGCAAATTCATAGCTCATGCTATTATGTGTTCTAAAAAGATCCACTGTTATCTGGCTGCAATAATTTTGTGGGAACATGGACCCAGAAGTGCTGATCTTTTTTTTTTTCCCAGAAGAGCTGATCCTATGCTCTCACTCCCCACATAAGAATATGATCAAAATCAAGAATCTACAAACTTAAGACCTGAGAACTATATTTAATTCCCATCTTCTCTTGCAAATAAAGTTTTTTTTATAAAAAGAACACAGCCATGCTCCTTTATTTACATATTGCTTGTGACTGCTTTCTTTTTATTATAGCAGAGTTAATTATATACAGCAGAGAGCTCTGATCCTTGTGGAATCCCCTTTGAATCAGACAAACTTAATCTTATCTCTAATTGCCATGTTGAGATTTCTGGGTGAATTGCTGAGACAGCCAAACCTAGCAATCAGTGACTATGAAACAAACTGGACTGCTAAATGTCAGTCACAACAGACTCCCCATGCTGAAGCCTTTTGTCTGAAGAATAGTTATCAACCAATCATAGACAAGAAAGATTCTAATCCCGAAGAGTTTAGTAACAAATTATTAAACCTAGACTATTTCCCTTAGTCTTTTAAAACTCCCCTATGCCATGAACTAGGAAAATCATAATGGAATGGCTAATGGTTGAGGACTTGGATTCATATTATTGGCTAAGAGCTTTCTATTATTACAACCCATTATTTCTTGGTTCACATTATGAAAGTGTAAAATATCTATGCTTTTTCTCTAATGGTTAAAGTTTATTGAATTATTACTTACCTTTTTTGTGTTTAATTATTTTTAAATTGTAGTTTAGCATTTAAAACTGCATGTCTAAATAAAACAGACCTTAAGTACTGAACTATTAAACCAATACCATTCTTTTGCTCTAAATGGTAGAACTATGACCGTTGGGTGGAGGAGAGATACCATTTATATTCCTGAAACACATTTTTATAAGAGAACATCATGTTCAAAATGGGCATCTGAGCCCTTTGGATCCGGCTGCGGAGCGAGCATGATGGAAGAGCCCAAGGGAGCGCCCTTGGACTCCAGGCAGCCCACTGAACTAATTCCGGCATGGGACCAGAGACCCCACGGTGCGCTGAAACAGTGGGACCCGGGCATCCCCCAATTCTTTTAACCTGTCTCTATCTCTCAACTCCTCCCTCCTGAGCACAGCGCAGGATCCGCGGTTTTCCTGAGCGCAAAATGGAGCCGGCGATCCAGCTGAAACAGGACGCTTTCGCGCGCTTGTGGGAGACCCCAGGGGGCGGGGGCGGCGACCCCCGCCCACAGCAGATAGATATTTAAACCCACCTCCCCCACGTGTGCTTCCCTTTGGATCCGGCTGCGGAGCGAGCATGATGGAAGAGCCCAAGGGAGCGCCCTTGGACTCCAGGCAGCCCACTGAACTAATTCCGGCATGGGACCAGAGACCCCACGGTGCGCTGAAACAGTGGGACCCGGGCATCCCCCAATTCTTTTAACCTGTCTCTCTCTCTCAACTCCTCCCTCCTGAACACAGCGCAGGACTTCTCCATCTTATGAGCACCATAAAAGGGTAAAAGTTTGTAGTGATGTTATTTCTGGTGGTACTTTCCCTGGACTTTATACAGAAACCCAAACCTAATGACCTAATGTCATCTTAGCATCAGCAATATGTAATGGTTCGCTTTTAATGGGTCGGACTTTTGTGGGAGATCCTAACAAGAATAGTAAGTCTGTTGCTGAAATATTGAAGGCAATCAAAACGGTAGCCATCTCTCTAGACTAAACTAAGCTATATCCCCACGCCAGCTGAGAAGAAATTTTCTTCTTTCTCGGGAAGAAACGCGGCGTATCGTCAACTACAGTGTGATGTCCATTAAGCAAACAGACCTGGTGGCGTGGGAATGGGATATAAGGGGAAAAATTATGTACATGGAACAGTGGGACGCTGGTGGAATCTCGAGCCGGAGCCGATACCAGCGCAAGACCTTCGGTTCCAGAAACTGCTTCCAGACACTCTACTAGTCTATCAACTAAGCCAGAGCCCCACGTCTGCTGATGACGGGAAATAACCATCCTTTTCGTTCTTTTTTTCCCTTGTCAGGCAGCGTGGCGATTACTAAACAGGCGGGAACTCGGTGGCGCAGGGCAAGGGGGAAAAAGAAAAGTTATGTAACAAACAGCGGGACTTAATATCTCTATATTCTTAGCAGTGGAGAACTATCAAATGCCTCCTTGGCAATAGGACTGCTTTTCTTTTTTGGGGGAAACCCCAACAACGGTAGTGAGTTGTGTGTTGAAACATGGAATGTAATCGAGATAAGGCATAAACGAAGTGAAACTTATCAAGTACAAGGGTGGGGACTGGGGAGGTGGGAGGGGGCGGCAGGTATACTGGGGGGGTTGGTGATGGAGGATGGGCACTGGTGAAGGGAAGGGTGTTTGAGAATTGTATAACCGGCATAATCCTGAGAACTATGTAACCCTCCACATGGTGATTCAATAAAATTTAAAAAAAAAAATGGGCATCTGAGTATTTTGATATGAGGGAAAATTTTTCAATAATTAGAAAGCATCTTTCTCCATGATGGAAAGGGGAAGAAAGGGTCAGAGTTAACTTTGAATCTGAAAGCACTGAAGATTGATTTAAAAATAACAAGACCCTAAAAGTTACAGCCTGGTAATAGAGCTTGAGAGACAACATATGTATGTTTATTATGAACTAAAAAAGTTAGGAATATTTCCTGATACATAGAGAATGTTTAAGAAGCTTTCAGAAAGAAAACTTAGTCCTCTATAGAAAAGCCAGAAGCAGATTGACATCTGCCTCTTATTGAGCTTTCAACATCAGAAATCCAGTTTGTTTTAAAAGCGAAAGTCTTCTAGAATTTTTATTAACCATACTGTAAAGTTATTAAAAGTCATTCGTGTTGCTCCCCCCACCCCCGCTATTTTATGAGTCCTTGCTCTTTTCTACTGAAGTTTTTCTAGCCAAGCTACTTTCATGAAGGAACGTGATCCCTGTGGCTATTGAGGGTTTGCAGTAATTCATTCTTACATTTCATGTTGAGTTTTAAAAATTGCTTTCAGTGGTTTTAGGGTGACAGAGAGAGGGAAGAAAACAGGGGTCATAAAGAAACTAGAGTTGAAATATTTCAGAACACAGCAAAAATGGACGACCTTTACAATTCTCTGCTATTTCTGCAGCCACAGTCATATTTAGCTAACAACTGATAAGAGAAGTAAAGCATACTTGGATTAATCAGCCTAAATATACTTTGCTCTAACTCTTAAATGTACCCAAAGAATAAAATTAGAAAAACAGTTATCAGTTACCTTGACATGTTTTTTTTCTTCTAAATTTCTAGCTAAAGAAACTATGTGTGAAACGAATGTGTTTATAGAAAAGTAAACTCTGTAATCAATTAGTAAAATTTATTGATGTTAAAAGACAAGATAGACAACTTAAGGTCCGACAGCAAGGAAAAAAAAACTTACAAGAAAATTTACAGACACGCTCTCACACACATATATGCATATATTGCTCAATATCTGTCGTGTTCAATGCAATAAGATTTTATTCCCAGCAGGGACCACTCTCTAGGAGTGTGTGGGATTTCCTTGAGTACTCTGATTTTATTCTCTATCCCACAGATATGCATCTGGAAGTTAAAGAAGTAGTGAGGAATCTAAAATTCTCATTCAAATTTGGGAGGTCCAGAAGGCTTTGAAGCATTATAGTTTGAGGATGAGAGAACAGAGAGAGGTTACAGGAAGAAGCTAAGGCAACTAGGTAACTGTAAGCACACAACTAAGATTTGCATCATGTTTTCAAGGGAAACAAAAACTTTCATAAAGATTCAACAGTGATGCCTGTCATTCTGCAAGGGTGTGAACTCTAAGATCAATCCAGATGAATGTGATGGTAAGTAATAGTGGTGAATTTAAGAGTGAGGGTCTCAGTGCAGAATTGAAGAATCTCATTGCAGATGTCATGGAATGAGAGTAAAATTCAGAAACTCTGGACAAAGTAGACCAGGTCAATTCAAAGACCCATCCTTAATTACCCAATAGTGCTATTAATTCTTCTTGGAAGTTCTGGGAATTTTTACCAATACGGGTAGGTAAAAATGTTTATTTTTATTTTTAATTATATTTTTATCGAATCACCATGAGATAGTCCATTAAAAAGCTGTTTATGATTGGGTTTCAGTCACACAGTGTTCCAACACCCATCCCTCCACCAATGTATATTTCCCAGCACCAATGTCATCTCCAGTTTACCTCCCACCACTCTTCAACTCAATTCCCCCCAGCCTGCCTCTATACTCTATGGCAGACATATCTCTCTCTCTCTCTCTTCTTTTCAAGCATTGTGATTTGCAATACAGGCATTGAAAGGTTATCATATATCTCCCTTTACCTACTTTCAATATTCAGTTCTTATCCAACATGATCATTTCCAACTATTATTTTCATACTCGCCCCTTCTCTGCCTTACATACCCTCCACCCTCCACACACTTGTGGTAGACTTCAACCATTGACCCTGTTTTGGCTTTGGATATAAGTCTCATACTATTTTTTTATATGTGCCATATTTTTCATATTCAGTTGTCTGTTCTCTTATAGTCAGATTGTTTCCAAACTCTGGCTATTATGAATAGTGTTGCAATTAACATAAAAGTACAGATGGTGTTTCTGCTATGTGTTTTTGGTGCCCCATTGTATGTTTCCCAGTAGTGGTACTGCTGGATCAAATGGGAACTCAATTTCTCATCTTTTGAGGAATGTCCATATTGTTTTCCAAAGTGTCTGAACCAGTCGGCATTTCCACTAGCAATTAATGAGAGTCCCTTTCACCCCACGTCCACACCAGCACAGGTTGTTTTTGTTCTTTTGGATGTGTGCCAGTCTCCGTGGTGTGAAATGATATCTCCTTGTTTTGATTTGCATCTCTCTGATAATTAGTGATGAAAAGTATTTTTTGTGCCTTTTTTTCTTTGAGGAAGTTTCTGTTCATTTCTTCTCCTCATTTTTTGATTTTTTTTAACTTGTAAAGTTCTAATAAAGTTCTATCTATATCAGATGGATGTTGGATAAAAAAGTTTTACCATTCCATGGGCTGTTCTTGTATTGTGGTCACTGTTTCTTTTGAGGTACAGAATTTTTTAGTTTAATGTAGTTCCATTTGTTTATCTTTGCCTCCATTTGCTTGGTCAGTGGTGTTTCATCTTTGAAAATGCCTTTAGGTTCAATGTTATGGAGGGTTTTTAAAAAATTTTTTTATTAGTGATGCATCGAGAGGTACAGTTACAAACTTATGAACTTTTCTGTTTGCATTTCAGTCATACAGTGATCATTTACCCATCCCTCCACCAGTGCCAATTCTTCTCCACCAATGATCCCAGTATTCCTCTCACCACCCCCACCCCATCCTCCACCACCCAACCCTGCCTCCATGGCAGGGCATTCCCTTTTGTTCTCTCTCCTCTTGGTTGTTGTAGTTTGCAATAGAGGTATTGAGTGGCCATAATGTTTGGTCTATAGTCTACTTTCAGCATGGGTCTTTCAACCTGAATGGGTACTCCCAACATCATCATTGTTGTGGAGAGTTTTGCCTACATTTTCATCCATGTACCTTATGGATACAGTTCTGACATTGAGATTTTTAATCCATTTTGACCTAGCTTGTATATAGTGTTAGATAGAGGTCTAAGTTAATTTTTTTACTGCTGCATGTTTATTATAGTTTATAATTTCTATGCATTGGTATATAAAATGTTTCCAGTTAATTTTTTACTTTTAACCTGAACTCACAATTTCAGAAGATTTCGTGTCATGATATGATTTCATATCATGAAGCCCTTCAGACACCTTCAGAACTTGTATGCTTACCTGGAATACAATTATTTGAATACTATTAAATATATAGGTAAAATATACATATATAATTTGGAATACATGTGTGCACTTTTGTCTCATGTCAGGAAAATAACTCAGAAAGTAATAAATAACAGATTATAGAGATCCCCAAAATGATAGCAACCGATGTAAATAAACTCTGAACTACTGTCATAAAAATCATGACAGGACTGAGGACATAGTTCCAAAGCATACTTTTCATGCAAGACTCCAATTTTTGGTCTCAGGCACCACATGAATCTCTAGAAATTGCAGGTATACCACCAGGTATAGACCTGCGAGTCACCCCCAAGTACCACTAGGTGTGGCTTGCTCATGATTTAAGGACTATTTCCTTGTACTGCTGCATAGAGATACTCATTCTACGTGATTTCTTTCTGACTATGGTACCAGAGATTTGGATCTCAGAAAAGGAAAAGGCCAAATAAACACCCCATGGTGAATGTTGTCTTTCAAAACTTAATTCTGTTTGTTGGACTATTTATTCTTCCAGTACATTAAAATATTTAACTTTCAATGAGATGAACCCATGCTATAGACATTTAGTAAGATCCCAGAGAAACTGCACGTGAAGATTAGAAAGGTATAAGCATACTATCATGCTAGAAGGATTCTATGTGGACTTCTGGTAGAGCAGATGTTTAATTTAATATGCTTTCTCTTGCCTATTTTCCCCTTTGTCTCCAAGAAAAAGAATACCCATTTTATTTTCACCATTATTTACCTGTCCTCTGACTCATCCTTTCCTATTCAGTCCTTCTCTGCCCAAAGTAGTATCAATTTCTAATGAGACACCCCAAATTTCCAGAGCCTTCATAAAAAATTTCAACACTCTGAGTCATGTAAACGCAACATATTTTTCTAAGTTTTGATTTCTAAATTTCTGGTTGTAAGAATATTTTTCAGGCAAGAGCAAAAATTGAATGAGATGGTATCTCTCTGCCTTAATGAAATGCTTGAACATGATCTCCTGGGTCTCCTTGTCAAGTTTAAATGTCACTTTACTACTTTACTGTTCATGTCAGCGTATTGCTGATTTCTCACGTTCTCTTCTGACTTCTTATACTCAGAGTGCTGTTAATCCCTTTTCTATTTTCCTCAAGTCAGAGGATTTTCCTGTGTGAAGGAGAAGCTCTATTTCTATATTTGTCCCAGTATATAAAGAAGGGCTGCCATGTTGAGATCCACAGGCAAATGAGAAATACAGATCAGTGAGCACCTAATCCTGGGTCTGGAGTTCTGCCAGAAAAGCTGTTTTCTTTTCCTGGACAAGGTAGAGGTTACCTCTATCCCTAGTGGCTTATGCTATTCCTATCCTTGCATTGATGACAGGTCTGTCGTGAGTTAGCAAGATGTAGCGTCTTGACATGTCCAAATTAATGACTTTTTCTAGACCCTAAACATTGACTTTTAGTGAAAGTTCAAATTTATCCTACTCTACATGGTACCAATCTCTTGAGCTCAAAATATGGATGAGCTACTTGATCTTTTTATTTTATTTAAAAAATTTTTCAGGAAGGCTGAAGAGAGTACAGAGGGGAAGGACAATAGCCTTGAACGTGGCTGACCCAGGTTTGATCTCCAACACCATATATGTTCTCCAGAGCACTGCTAGGAATGAACCCTGAGCTCATAGCCAAGAGTAATCCCTTAGCACCTCTAGGTCTGTTGCAAAAACCAAAATATAATGAAATGAAAACTTCAAAGTAGCTCTTATCAAGTTATTTGTCACTCTTGCAATTAGTAATTAAGAATACAAGTTTTAGTTGGACAGTCTCTGTTCTTGTCAGCTTCTGATATCTCATTTATCTCAGTCTGCCCATTTGTGAAATTGGAATAATGATTTAAAAAGCCTAATTAGGGGATATTTTAAAATTAAATAGAAATAATGACACAAACACTTAGCAGAGTTCCCACCAGGTAATGATCCTGTATGCATTTATTACTACCTTCTTTCTTTAATGTTATTAGGGTAGACACAGCTACTAAAAGCTAGAAAAATAGAAGCAAAGTGAGTGGTATGGCTAAGTCACACAGTTGATCACCTTTGGTTGTTGAAGCAAACCGCTTGTGAAAATGACTCAGACCAGAAACTCATGTCACTTCAGAGATGTTTAAACATATATTCCTATAATATCATATATAATGTAAGTGCCGTTTATAAAAATACTCAAAATTACATACAAATTATGTTTGTATGAATATGTACATATTATCAAATATCATTATACATGTTGTAAGGTGTGAGAATCAGATTAGATGCCTATTGCTCTTTTGTACTTATTACTAGTTCCATACTGATTTTTTCCATACTATTTGCTTTTGATCAAAGCAACTGCTAAAAATTCAGCTATCAAGAAATATGACATAATCAAAATATGTGACAAAAGTAGCAAATATATGTAGTTTAAAATAAATCTACCTTGAGTTAGCAGTTGGCTCAGTATTTACGGTCTAGTATGACCGTAAATGTCACAGTTTATTTTTTACAAAATTTAAGATATCTGATAGAAGTCTGAGATCACTATCGTGTGTGTCTAGAGTATCTCAATACTCAATTTAAGAACCATGAACTTTTCAATTACTCTCTGACATATTATCCTTATCTAAAAATCTGGAGAGGCTACTCTATGTATATATTTTGTAAAGGCAAATACTTAACTGTGGAATGTAGAATGACTGGGCAAGGTGATGCAATGGGCAAGCGGGGGGTGCCTGCTTCACCCTTGAATTCAGAGTATAGGGAGTAGGGAAGAGAAAGAAATCCAGTGGTGGGGGAGTAAGAATATGAGGAAATAACTAACAGAGAGCAGAGGTCATGGGTCTCAGGTATACTGAAAATGTGGTGAGTGGTATAGCTATATATCCAAACCACAGACTCAGCAATACTAAAAACATGAGATCCAAACTAGAATCATTAAACTTTAAAATGTGCCTTTCAAGGAGGTTGGCTGTTGGGGAGGAAGAAACTTGGGTAGACTGGTTGGAGGGAAGTTAACACTGGGGGTGGGATTGGTGCTATAACATTATATGTCTAAAAATCCACGATCAATAAGTCTGTAAATCATGATTCTTGAATTAAATAAGATGTTTTAAAAGATTAAATGGTAAAAAAAAAATTTTCTTAATGTTTAGTGTTCCTAAGTCCCTGAAATTCTGACTCATAATTATTGGAGAGTGCTCCAGGAATTTGTATGTTTTGTGTCACAAGGAGGCTGATATATAGATGGTGGTGTGCAGACTATACTCAAAGAATAACTAAATGTAATGTTTATTATTTGAGCTGCATAAAAATGCCTGACCTATGACATTTTCCTCTGAAAAAGTAATGAGAAAGCTCAAAACGACTCCAGGGGTTTGCTAAGTAACCTTCTTTCATCTAATTCTCTGAGTAATCAATCTATAGATTCTCACCAACTCCGGCACAAGTCACCTGCAAGCACTTAGTTAAAACAACTAACCTATAGGAAATTTAATTCCTGAATCAAGAAATGCTTTGAAAGAAAAAAGATACTTAGAGTATGTGAAGAATCAAATATTAAATCTAAAATTCTGTGCTGCATAAAGTGAAATTATTGTTATTAAATTCTCCACAGATTACAAGGTAGCAGCAGCTCATATTGTAAAGGCCAGATTGGGCTTTTGTGTTGCTTAATGTGTTAAGCACAGGGGAAGTAGACTTTGCTTCTTGAAAGATATTTGCCTACAGCATAATACCAATAATGGAAATAATATCAGATCATATAAAGTTGAGGTTTTTATTCTCCACAGAACTGAGAAATGATGAGAGACGCACTCTGGGAATTTTCCCTTTAGATTAAATATTTGAATCATGACTGTGTGAGACAATCACATTCAACTTGAAAATTACTTTGCTATCTCAAGCATGCTGAGGATAAAAGACACTTTTGGTATCACAATTAAGACATGAAAATCTTATTTTCTATGGGATTTGTATAGTTAAGAACAGAGGGGGAAAACATTGGAATGGTACTTAATGTTTTAGCTAAATTTAACTAGCTTGGTCTTGCTGCAGTAACACAGGAGTAAACAAGATCACAGCTCTTTGGAACTGATTAAAGATTTTCTGTTGAAGCTCTCATCAGTTCTAGGCAGGATCAGAGAAGAGAAACAGAACAAAAGCCAAGAGGTCAATCATTTCTTTTGTTAGCCCTACAGGGCTTAACCTAGGTTTTCTAGCACATTTCTGTGTTCATTTCCAGCTGGGTTGGGTGTCAAATTTCTCTGATATTATAACTGAGTTCTTAGAAAGCAGGAGCATCCATTTTGTTTTTATTTCCCTAATCTAATTTTTGAAAGTGTCCTTTGTTATTAATTTGGAAGGTAATCCAGTCTTCAAAATAATTTGGTCAAAAGTGTGAAACAGGTGAAAGCAATGATAAGCAAATGGGAGTACGTTAAATTAAGATGTTTTCTGCAACTTGAAAGAAACAATGACTAGAATACATAGATATCCAAAGACTTGGAAAACTTTTTGCCCACCACTCATCTGACAAATGGTTAATATTCAAAATATATAAAGCAGGGTAGAACTCTACAAGAAAAAAATCTAACCCCATCAAAAATGTGGAGAAGATCAGAAACCTCTCAAAGAAGAGGTTACAAGTGGCCAAAAGGCATAGGGGAAAATGCTCTATATGACAAATAATTAGGGAAATTCAAACCAGAGCAACAATGAGATGCCACATCACACCAGAGACACTGGCACTCATCAAAATGAACAGTAATGGATGTTTGTCAGTATGTAGGGGGAAAGGGACCCTTATTTAGTGTTGGTGGGAATGTACACTGATCCAGGCTTTGTAGAAGTCAATATGGTCACTACTCAAAAAAAAGCATTTGAGCTTCCATATGACCCAGCAATCCTATTCATTTTATGAATGTATCAAGAAGTTATGGTATATTTATATACAAAATGGAATACTATACAGCTCTAAGAAAGAACATAACCAATGATATGCAGCAATAGGATGAAACTAGAGTATATCATGCTGAG
Source organism: Sorex araneus (assembly GCF_027595985.1). NCBI lineage: Eukaryota > Metazoa > Chordata > Mammalia > Eulipotyphla > Soricidae > Sorex > Sorex araneus. The sequence goes on along the minus strand of NC_073305.1, from coordinate 65,739,428 downwards.
TAAGAGGGAGAAGGATAGACACAGAGTGATCTTTCTCAGGTGTGGAATATAAAGAAACTTTCTAAGGAAACAGCAAAGCCCCAAAGGCAAAAGGAGCAAAGAGGCAGAAAACTTCACTAGGAAGCTTATAACTGGATTGGAGGGTAGAGTATAAATTAGGAAGGGAACACTAGGACAGCAGTGGAGGAGTAAAGTGCCTGCTTTAGAGGCAGATTTTGGGACAGGACGGAAACTGCAGACATTGATGGAGGGAAGTGGATACTGGTGAAGAGATTGATGTTGAAACATTGTAATTCTGAAACATAATTTGTTTAAGTTAATTTGTGTAAGTCATGGTTATTAAAAATGACAAAAAATATAAACAATGTAGGAACTATCCATCCAGAGCTTAACTAGCCTTTATGAATTACTGACCTTAGTAGGAGGGGGATAACTAATTGATGATGTGATTTCTTTACGATGATGCCCTTCCCAAAATGTACTCTACTCGTCCATCTACTCTTCAGTTCTTAAAACTTTCTACTGAAAGTCTTTTGATACTAACTAGATTCTCATTCAACGTCTCCTCTTTGCTCATTTAAGTTCCAGTCAAATTCCAGGGATTCTTGTATATTTTCTAGTACATCATTTCTGGACATTTACTTCTGTGACAGTCATTCTTCAATATTATAAACACTATCTTATTCTGCTCAAACTTCTGTGTGTCAAGTGATTATCAATGCAATACATCCCAGGCAGATTTCTTTGACACCTGGAATGCCTACTGAATAAATTTATTTTCATTATCTGGGACCAAAAATCTAGGATCAGAATGAGCTTACCTGATGCCCCCTGATATTATGGATATATGTGTAAAATTCAGATTAATTTCTTCCTAATATGTCATAAATTTTAGATATTGCCATTGAATTCACTTTTATAAAAAATTTCAACATATAAGATTGGGTATATGACAATCAATAATATTTGTACATTAATTAGAAGAAAGAATTGGTGTGCAGTTTTTCAGAGAACTAATTCAAAGTCTATTTTTCTATAGTAGATTTTAAGCATTGCAGTTTTGGTCTGCAGGTGTGAAACATTGCAAACCAAAGATCTAAGATGTAAGTGATCCAAATTTTTGTGTCTGTTCAGTGAAAGATTTGTGGAGACAAAGGAGGAGGAGAATACATGGAACATGAGATTATCAATGCTAGGGCCCTGAGGTTGCTGTGAAAGGAAATTAAGATGGGAAGGCATTTTTTAAAGTCTGCATTTAAAAGATCTAATAAAATTGTTTTACTTAAGAACAGGTGGAGAAGGGGTAAGTTTATCCATGTCCATTCACTTGATAAGTAGCAAGAAGACATAAATAATGCTGTGTTGAACAAATACCCGAATATATTCAAAAGTTACCTAGATTTTAATAAACCATCTCAGATGGAATCACATGTAGAAAAGGAGATTTTTTTCTTTGATCCCCTGAAAAATCCGCTACTGAATTTTCAAATGGACAATAGTTACTTTTTTGTGCTGTCAGGAACATGTATCAAATGACATGTGAAGATAACTGGTTTTCTGTACTATTTTCAAATGTAAGGTATGTATGCTACTTGTATCTATATTGAAAACATGGTGCTATTTTTTTCCTTCAAAGCTTAGTTCATACTTTTAACTACTGTTTTCTAAAATCACTTAAGCTAGGTGTCTTATTTTGATGGTGAATCAGAACAAATTCAGAGAGATAAAAGAATAATTTCAAGAAAATAAAAGGAATAAGAAATTACTCAATAGAACAGATGCTGTTATTTATATAGTAGAGCTGGTTTATGAACGCACTACTGACTAGAGACTCATTGTTTGCAAAGAGAAAAATAAACGTAGGTAGACATATTAATGCTTTGTTTTCTCAAAATCTACATTAAGAACAATAAAACTACATATTAAAAACACTGACAATGCTTCAGTAGAATTGTATACATAGTAAAATTATGATTCTATTTAGAACAAGTGGATTAGAAGTCATAGGTCTATGAGATAAAGTACCAGAATAGTTTTTAATAAAATTCCTTTGCAATGCACACATTTCATCTGTTCCTCTTAGAGAATATGTAATTTCTTTGTCTATTGCTATCCATATTGCCACAGTATCTTTAAATAGTTATTGAGGTATATGCTGAGCCTCTGTTTCTAATAAACTAATTTTTATATCTTGATACTAAGTTATCTGTAAAACCATAAAAACGATGATAGAATAATTTTAAAAGTCACAAAATAAAATCCTATTATACTTTGTAGCTAAATGTGTCATTTAATGCTTTGCACATTATAGTTCAATCACATTTTTGACCATCAGAAGCAAAGGAAAGGCTGTCCTGACATACATAAGCATGTCTATGATTCTTTACACACATGCCACTCTCCTAAAAGTCACATTAGTACACATGCTTCTGTCAAGCTGGTACTGTTCTTATTTGTGTGGTATGTTGTGAACTCTATAATGTGTCTTTTCTTAGTTCGAGTCTCAGGAGGCATTATGTACATCATGTCTGCTATTTTCAGACCATTCGAATATTATATTCTAGAGAGCAGACATGTTAATCAAGCGTAGACAAATTTAGTTGAGATGAGGGAAAAATTCTCTAACCGACTAACTGACCATTGAAAACTAAGTGTGTGTCTGTTTTTTTTTTTAATTTTGGCCCACACTTGGCAGTGCCCAGGGCTTACTCATGGCTCTATACTCAGGTATCATTTCTGGCTGGACTCAGGATACCATATGGTTACCAGGGATTGAACCTGGGCTTGATTGCATTCAACCCCAAAGTGTGATTTTAAGCAAGTGAATTTTGGTACATTTTATGGTGCAAAAGAGAGTAATACTTGACAAATACAGTTATCAGACATTGTCACTCTCACTGTCATACTTTGTTCATTGATTGCTTGAGCAGGCACCAGTAATGTTTTCATTTGTCCCTGTCACATGCTAGTGTAGCCCAGTGGTGTCTGCTCGATCCAGGAACACAAAGAGTACGTTGTTGTTACTGTTTTTGGCATATCAAATATGTCACGGGTAGCTTGCCAGGCTCTGCTGTGTAGGCGGGATATCCTTGGTAGCTTGTCAGGCTATCTACGAGGCACAGAAGTTCTTGGGGCAGCCTCTAATCATCCTTAAGGGTCCTTACGGGCTTCACAAAAAATTGTGTCACTCTCTTCTGGGAGTTTTGTTCAAAAATTAGGCAGGATAAATTATTTTATTTTATTTTTTTGGTCAAATGCTTTTTTTTAAAAACTAGTGAATCACTGTAAGGTACAGTTACAGACTTACAGACTTTCGTGCTTGTGTTTCAGTCACACAATGATCGAGCACCCATCCCTCACACCAGTGCCCATACTCTACCACCAATGGTACCAGCATCCCTCCCACCACCCCCACCCCGTCCCCTCCACCCTACACCACCTCTGTGTCAATGGAATTCCCTTTTGCTGTCTCTCTCTTTTTGGGAGTTGTGTTTTGTAATAGGGGAACTCAGTGCCCATCCTGTTCGATCAATAGTCTACTTTCAGCCCGCATCTCCCATCCTGAGCTGGGCCTCCTAGCCCCCTTTACTTGGTGGTCCCTTCTTTATCTGAGCTGCCTTTTCTCCCAGCATGTGAGGAAGGCTTCTAAGCTGCGGAATAGAGCTTATCTCTACTACTCTTGGGTGTTAGTCACTCAATCTGTTACTTTTTATTCCACAGATTAGTGCAATTTTTCTATGTCTGTCCCTCTCTGACTCATTTCACTTAACATTATACTTTCCATGTTGATCTACCTGTATGCAAATTTCATTGCTTCATATTTTCTAACAGCTGCATAGTATTCCATTGTGTAGATGTACCAGAGTTTCTTCAACCAGTCATCTGTTCTTGGGCACTCGGGTTTTTTCCAGATTTTGGCTATTGTAAACCATGCTGCAATGAACATGTAAGTGCAGATGTCACTTCTACTATACTTTTTGTATCTCCAGGATATATTTCCAGAAGTAGTATTGCTGGGTCAAATGGAAGCTCAATTTCTAATTTTTTGAGATGCATCCATACTGTTTTCCAAAGGGGCTGAACCAATTCCCACCAGGTGAAAGAGTCCCTTTCTCCTCACATCTGTGCCAATACCGGTTGCTTTTGTTCTTTTGGATGTGGGCCAGTCTCTGTGATATGCGATAATATCTCATTGTTGTTTTGATTTGTATCTCTCTGATGATTAGTGATGAAGAACATATTTTCATGTGCCTTTTGGCTATTCGCATTTCTTGAGAAAGTTACTGCTCATTTCATCGCCCCATTTTCTGATGGGGTTGGATGTTTTCTTCTTGTGGAGTTCAACCAGTTAGGCAGGATAAGTTATTTTAATATTTTTTCTTAATTTACAGATTTGGGGCACACTTAATGGCAATCATGTGCTAGTTATGAGTTTGTGTTTGACAGTTGCCTCCAGAGGTGCTAGGGGAAACATATGGACATGTGCTACAGGCTATTGAATTTGGGCCTTCTGCATGCAAAACATGTGCTTGGTCTATTGAGTTATCTCTCTGGCTCATATTATTTCTGACTATATAAATCATATTTCTACAGTTTGTGGTATAAGGATGCAAGATTTTGAAATTTGAGGCAATTACTTACAACTCCTCTAGCCTCAAGTCTTCTCCTATAAAATGATGACAATAATATTCACTCCACAAATTATATGGAAGAACTAAGAATCTATCATAAATCCATCTATTATAAAGGACTTGACACAGAATTGGTCACATAATAAAAACTCAAAAATTGATGGCTACAAGAATAATTTTTATTAAACAGAATTTACTAAATATGTCCTATGACAAAGAACTAATACTAACTGAATTCTGAAAGAGATAAAACAAACCATATTTTTGGTTTAAAGTCAGACATCACTAATAAAACAAAACCACCTGCAAGGCAACATATTCAATATTGACTGTAGAACACAGCCAGAGGCAATTGCTCTGGAATTAAAGAGAGGTGTGGAATACGAATTTATTTTTTGAACACTAATAATCACGGATCATATCAAAAATTCCTTGTTAAATTTGACAGATGAGTTCTATTACATAAGTAAAAACTAAGGCCTGGCCTTATTGAGTGCTGTTAACAAAAGGAGGTAAAGATCCTTCACAGATAGCCCAAAACTAACCAGGGAGGAGCATTTCAACATAAGCTTACACAAAAAATCACATACACGCATCATTAAATGAATTCCAGAGCAAAATGCTTTAACAGGGTATCAATATGACAAAATTCAACCACGTGGTCTTATGAAATTGGATGTACACTCAGTGTTTTAGGCATGCTTTCATGCTCTTTGTTACACACTGAGGAGTTGATTTAGGGTAAAACTAGGAACTAGGTAGCATGTGCCCTATGTTACTTGGCAGCCAAACATCTTTTAAGCCATATGAGCCCTGCCCTCTCTCTTCCAGATAAGCTTACATGCTTATTTTCAAAGGGCATAATTTCAATTAGTATAAATTGTTAAATAACAGAGAGCACAGAGTAGTCTGGAAAGTTTATTTAAAATGTACAGTATGTGCTTGGTATATAGCTCAACTTCTAAGAGTTCATGTTCTGTCTGCTTGAACCTAGCTTCAAACTGTGGTACTGCTTGGACCCCAAACCCTGATGGGTGAAGTTCTTCCTCCAACCCTCTATCTTCACAACAATGAAGTACACCCAGGTCAACATCTAGATATCCTGATTCAGTGGTCTGGGGAGATGATTAGGGCTTTGACTTTCTTCTCTGTGTATAGATTGTCACAAATAGTTTGAGAACCGTACTTTCAAGAATATAGAATTAGCAGAAAAACACCACCCAGTACTTGTGGGTCAAAGTTGTGTTTTTCTCTGTGTCATAGATTAGTTTTATTCATTTATCACAAAATAAGAAGGGCATTTAACATGAGAGAGTTGAGGCTTTAAAACAGAAATGTCAAAGTGCTTTGGCATTATAATCACAGAAATCATTTTTGGATAGTACCATGAACTCTATCCTTTCTTAAAAAATAGATTACATATATTTCTTCTAATTATCACATCCCATCTCCAAGTAACTAGTGTTATTTATTGTAATATTAGAAATCCAATGAACAGAGAGATTAACTGTTTTACTTATGGCCACACAGCTGACAAAGGGTGGTTCTGAACTAGAATCCCAGTTTTTCCTGACACCAAGGTTCCCCACTTTCACAACGACCATGGTTTTTCTAACTTAGGTGATTGAAAAGTAAAAGTGCAGAGTAAATATTGAAAGCAATGAACTGAAGAAATTTGCTTTTATGATGAAAACTTTCATGGTACCAGCAATGTATCATGCCACTTTCTTATTTTCTCAGACCATTTATTGAGCAAATAACTCAAAGGCAACTTGTTATGCATCCAGGTTATTAATATCATCCATCATTTTATGTGGCAATATTTAAAATCAATGGAAATTCTTACAATAAACAGGCTCAACAACCTGTCAAATTTGGAATATTATTATGTGACCTTTGATGCTATTAAGTGTCTTTGTATATGTAAAATCAGATGTCTTAAATTTTGTAAGACATCTTTCAGGTTAAAAAAATGATACCAGAAGCCAGATAGTACATTGGAAAAGGAACTTGACTTGCATGCAGCTGACCAGAGTTTGAATCCTATCACCCAATATGGCCCACTGAGTTTTACCATGAGTGATCCCTAAGCACGAGCCATAAATAAACCCTGAGCACTGCCAGTTGTGGCCCTAAATCTAAAAAAAAAAAAAAAAAAAGGATCCCTTTGGTCCATGAATCACCAAGATATGTGGAAATTTTAGTTATTACTCATCAAAGTCCACTTGAATATAACTGCTTTATATTAAAAGTGCCAGATAATTCTTTAAAATATCATGCTTTTAAACAAAAGATTCAATAACATATTGTTCTCTTTTTATTTATAAATATAGAGAGGGGTACATTTCTCCAGCTCCTTTAAGTTAGGCATGTTCACAGGACTAGTTCTGGCTAATAAAATATAAGTAGAATTTACACAGTGTGTCTTGAGTTAAGTACTTAATTTATAAGGGTCAAGTTTTCCAAATGTCTCATTTCTCATTCTTCAATGGAGCAACAATGAAATGGTAAATTCTCCACTGATATAGGCCCCAAAGAACTCCATGTGCAAATGCTTTCTACATACCACCTGAATTGTATGTGAAATAAAACAGGAATGTAGCACCTTGGGATTTCAGAGTTAATTTTCATCCAAAGGAAAGAAATCTAAGTATGGTTTATGATCTATCTGGGATCTGAATCACTTTGCAGGTTATTAAAAATGTAGAATCTCAAACTTCACCTCAGGATTACTTTGTCAGTGCCTGCATTTTAAGAAGATTGCCTCGTGATTTGTATGCACCTTAAAGAATGAGAAACATTGATATGCTGCATCTATTCTGACTTATATAATGTTTAGATTAGATTACTTTGTCTAATGTAGATACATTAGAAATACCTAGCTTGTTTTAGTAACTATCATCTTCTCTATTAAATGAGCTTTTAAAACATGTTCTAAAGTTATTTAAAAAATTTGATAACTTCATAAGACATAATTAAAATACATGTCAATATTGTGTGAGAATATGTATAAGGATAGGAGGTAGTAAAATTGTATCCTGGAGGATCAAGAAAGAAACACACATTGAACTCAGAAAAGCTTTCTTGCTACTTCCCATAAAATAGGCTGAGTTATCTGTCTATCTCAAAGAGTTTCTCTGCAATAGAGGTTAGTATGGCCCTAACAATTGACTTATTCCATAATTAAGACATTATTTTTAACAGTAAACACTCATTTATTTAAAAACATCTGAAAGAACAAAACAATATCTGGAATTGAGATACACTATGGGAGGCAAGAAACTTGCCTATCATGTGGTTGTAGTGTAAGCAACCCTGAGTAAAATCTCTTGCATCACATATGATCCTCTGAATACCACCAAGGGTCATTCCTGAGAATAGAGACAGGAATAGCCTGCATCTGTAGATGTACCTCTCCCCCAATACAAAAACAAGTATTGTTACTGTGGCAAAATTTATTTAGCTTTAAATTCACAAGATTAAGCATTTTAAAATATATAATATATATAACTTAAAATTATGTATTTAAAATGCTAAAATCTGTGCATTTTTCTAAGCCTTTATTTTATGGTATATATTAAAATAGTGGTAACATTCAGTTTCAGGAGGTTTCTTGGAGGATTAAATATGACAATTCAGGTAAAATATCTCAAAATTTCAAGTGGTCATTGCTATTATATGCTTTATAAATGGGGAATATTTTGACTATTTATAAAGCAGACTAAAATACATATAGAGGAAAACTTGTTATCTCCCTCCCTCCCTCTCCTCCCTTCCCATCCCCTCCCTCCTTTCCTCCCTCCCTCCCTCTCTCCCTCCTTCCCTCCCTTCCTCCCTCTCTCCTTTCCTCTCTTCCTCTCTCCTTTCCTCCCTCCCTCCCTCCCTCCCTCCCTTCCTTCCTTCCTCTCTCTTCCTTCCTTCCTTCCTTCCTTCCTTCCTTCCTTCCTTCCTTCCTTCCTTCCTTCCTTCCTTCCTTCCTTCCTTCCTTCCTTCCTTCCTTCCTTCCTTCCTTCCTTCCTTCCTTCCTTCCTTCTCCACTTCTCCCTCCTTCCTTATCTCCCTCCCTTTTCTCCTTCTTTCTTCACACCCAGTGAGTTTGGGGATTACTCTTGGTTTTTGTTTTATTTTTGCACAGGGATCAGTTCTAGCAGGGCTCCAAGAATGTATGCTGTTCCAGGCATTGAATCCAGGTCAGTTGCATGCATGGTATGTGCCTTAATCGCTGTACTAATCTCTATGGCTCTAACTTGTATATTTATTGTTAAGTGAATTCCTTCACTTGGAAAATAATATGCAGTCAATCATAGGTGTACATGTGTATGCATGTATGTGTGGTAGCAAGAGGTTGGTGGGATTACCCTAATTTCCATCCTAGGTCTGGACACTTAAATGACTTGAGTAGTACAAGGACTCTATTTCTTTCTTAAAATGGTTTCTGTGGAAGACAATATTTAACTTGATATGTATTTTGCTTAAGCCAAGTTGAATTAGGGCTGTTACTTTTAACTTAAAAATTCAAGTTCTCGGGGCTGGAGCAATAATATAGTGAGTAGGGCATTTGCCTTGCACACAGCTGACCTGGGTTTGATTCCCAGTATCCCATATGTTCCTCTGAGCACCACCAGGGGTGATTCCTGAGTGCAGAACCAGGAGTAAACCCTGTGTATTGCCAGCTATGACCCATAAAACAAACAAACAAAAATAGTCAAGTTCTGTGAAAAACTTAACATAGAACCAGGTAAACTAATTTGCTGATATAATTATAAATGTAGGAGGCAAATAAAAACCTGCCATTTCTCCATGTATATACACATACTATATAATAAATTTGATAGTTAAGAGGTTGCTTGCACATGACCACAGCTATCATTGTCTGTTTCCAATTTTACTAAAACTCTTCTCAAGTATATTTTATAGCACCCTTACTGAAGAGGCATCCCTAGAGTCAAAGGTCTAGAGAATGTAAAAAGGAATCCTCATTCTCTATTGTTGGAAATGTTGTCTGGTTTGGTATCTATAGAAGTCAGTGTGCTGACTTCTCAACAAGTAAGAATTAAACTTTCACACGACCTAGTAATTTCACTATTGACATCTACACCAAGAACTGTCACTGTCACTGTCATCCCATTGCTCATCAATTTGCTCGATCGGGCACCAGTAACGTCTCCATTCTGAGACTTGTTTGTTACTGTTTTTGTACCAAGAACAACAACAAAAAACATTAACTTGAAAACATATATATGCACATCTATTTTCATTGCAGAACTAAATAAAATAGCCAGGGTATGAAAATGATTCAAATGTCCAATTATAGATGAATAAAGAAAGTAGTTTGATTCGTGAATATTTGTTCAACCAGAGGCGTTGAGAAAAGGAACATGAAAAAAACTTATGTCGTGGAGGGCTCAGGTTCTCTCAGACCTGTGACAAAGGTAAAGAGCCCCGAAATCTCCTTTTATTGATCTTGTTACCTCTAAAGGGTGCTATACATGACCTCATCAAAAAAAGTTACAGAAAGAACATTGAGGCAGCAAAACATGCATTGTTTCCTTGAGTCTGCAGGCCAGTAATTTTGTTCTCTGGAAAGAAGATACAAAACCAAAACCAAACCCTTTCTTGGGCTACTAGTACTTGGGTACATCCCAAAGACAAGGCTGGACCAGAATCTGAAATCTACATCCGAAAGACAGCTGGGCAAGTATTTGAAATTTGCATCCCAAAGACTAGGCTCCAATAGAGACCGGAATCTACATGTCAAAGATCAGGCTGGGCTTCTGTGAGAGAAAGAAAAACTGACTCTTTCAATATACTGAAATTTATGAAATTTTTTACTGAAGGCTGCTTAAAGGAAAAAGATGTTCAGCTTCATCCAAACCAGTCAGGACACACGGAAAATCTCGCCCATTTTCATGGGTCCCTATGTTTCTGCCCGATGTATGGTACCGTCTACATGGGCTCACCCTGATGGCTCAGTCCAGCCCGAACAATAGTTGTGAATATTTAGAATTTATATTAATCAGGTATAATAAAATAGAATGCTATTGGGGCACTGTATAATATAAATTCCTGAAGTTAGTGAAACTTGAGGGCATCAAGTCAAAAGGAGGACAAATACTTGATAATCTTAGTCATTTCAGTATTTAGAGAATCAAAATATATAAATAGTAATTAATAATGACAAACCTATAACATTTAAACACAAAACAGATTGAGAAGTAATGGGGATGGGAATAAAGGGGAAGAAAAGAATGGATTAGAGGTGACAGACTTGGAGAATTTGGGACACTTTGGTGGTGTTGAAGGTTCAGTAACTGTACATCAAATCCATAAACAGTAATATTACTTAGTTAAGCTACAATAAAAATTTTACAAAAGCAAAAAGTTTTTATTAAAACGGCAAAGAAGGGAATTTTGTTTGAGCAAAGCAAATGACAACTAGCTAATAACAGTAGCGTCTGAGTTTTAAATCCATTCTCTAAGGTGTCATTAAACACCTATAACTAAACATATTTATCCTCTGATAAAACTTGCTTTGAGAAGATATTTTGGTGCAGACACATACAAGATAAGGCATTTAAAAAGATGGAGTATTTATTAATCGTGGCCGCCAGTAAGATTAGGTTATACTCCTTCAGGGAGACTTGAAAGACATACTAAGAGTATAGATAACATAGTACTCAGCAACATGACATTATGTTTCTGCCTATTTCTCACATTGTTTGAAATCAACCTGCCATTTTATTTTTGCCTTCAAATATGGCTTTTATTTTATTATATTCTGTTGTCCCTTTTATAAGCTACCACTTTCTATCATTAAGCTCTAGTTTCAAGTTTGGTTTTATTTGTGTCTCTTCTGTGGACCTGGAAGGCTATGTAAACGTTCATTTTATATAAAGAACTTGTGATAAAATTAGAACTTAAAAACTTAATATTGGAAAAAAACTTAAGATAATAAAAAAATAGTGTATGGAAATCAGGGTTATCTGTGAATTGATGCCCAGTCAGAGTAAATTTCAAAGTAGATTGCACATAAATATAGGTAACGTGTCTCTAAATCCCTAAAAATCCCAAACAATATCTAATAAATTATTAAGGTTCAGAAGTATACAGGGCAGTCACCCCAGTTTGCTTAAACCTTCCAGAAAGCAACCAAAATGCTCCAATTGGGTTCTTAGCCCAGCAGACACTTTCTCTAGTAATTTCATCTCAAGAGGATTCAAAGCTGTGTAATAACTACTTTCTCCAAACACAAATCTGAAACTAAATAGGATCATCAGGAACAGACTGTCCTTCTGAAACTGGGGCGGCAATTGCCGTATTCAATAAAAATAACCTCTTACCCAACATCAAAAGCAATTTTATGAAATTGGTAATTTCAACACTCCACACAGTCCAGGACAAACACTGAGGAATGTATTTATGAGAGCAGCACGAAATCCCCGTTGATCACCAAACAGCTGATTCATGAAAACTAGGTATGTTGAAAACAAACTTGAGACTATTTTTTTCAATTAAGCTGCATTTGAGAGGAGTAGGGTGCAGGGAGGAAGTGGGGGAAGGTGGCAGCTGGGGGGAGGGGAGAAAGGAGGGGGAAGCGGGCAGAGGGCGAGATCCTAAGAAGCAGCAAGGAGTAAAACTTTTACCAAACTTTTACATAAACATTGATAGATTAACAACCTGTGTTAACCAAGATGAATATTAGATAAACCCTTGAAAATGAGATTTTAAAAACTGAACACTGCTGTAGTGAATTTGTTGTCTTAATGTCCAGATGCCTCCATTGAAAACCTTCCTTGGGTCATAAACAACTATATTCATATTTTTTAAAGTATTGTTTTGTGGCTGTATGCAGAGATTATTCCTTCCTCGTGCTCAAGGATCACTCCTGCCCGGTTTCTGCCTGGTTTCTGGGGTGTATGGGGTTCCAGGGATAGACCCTGGGTTGCCTGCATTCAAGGCAGATACCTCACCTACTGTACAACTATATCTCCAACCCAATATACTAATAATTTTGTAGATTATTATATGTTTACTTTTCACTTCTAATGAATGCTGAAAATTGAGTAGGCCATCCTGTGCCTTGCTTTTAATAATATGATTTATTTGAAAGATTTCAATACAAATCCATTAAAAGCCAGAATAAATGGTTTTATATTCTATCACTAGAATTATTTTATTGTTAACAAGAGGGTTGGAGGGTTGGAGCTTATACGCACTTAAATTCATGGCAAAATGAGAATGAACTGTACACAGAATAATAATGACATAATACAAAATATTAGTAATTATTTGTATTTATTTTGTTACTGGAACTATGCCAAGGATTTTTACACATCACTTTCTAATCTTCTCAATAAATCCATAAAGTCAGGATTGATATCTATGTTTTACTAATAAGAATGAAACTTCATCTTCTAGTCAGCACTAAAACAAATGCTCACACCTAGGATAATCTCATGTCAAAGCTGAAAAGCCGATAATTAATTCATACTGCCATTCTTCAGTTAAAGATTCAATTATTTTCCGGCTTGTATAGTATACTTCTTAGTAAAACTCTAAATCTTAGGCCTGAATTTTTGATGCAATCTCCCTGCCAGCATCTAAATATTTGGAAGAGGCTTCAATTTTGTTAATATAATCTTAGTCTAGAAGTTTAAACTACTTATGTTTGAATTAAGATGTCCAAAATCTGATTTGATTTTGTCACCCATTTCATCTCTTTCCAGAGTAGAGGGTATTATCTGACTCGTAGAGTTGTAAAGATTAAATTAGAAAATATCCAGGAATATCTCTGGTGTTATGGCCAATATATCCAGTAAGAAGAAGTCTTTATACTCAAATATTCTTTACTCCATTCAAGATTACTCTTGTAAACCATGGTGAAATATCTTTTCAAATATCAGATTCTAATAATGGCTGTGTAGAAGGAATGGTCAGCTACAATGTATCATATAGACTGAATGGAATTCTGTAGGTAGCAATAAAGGGCAGTTGAATACAAATTCTCAGTTAATATGCCCATGACTATGTGAATATGCAAATACTGTGAATGTGAAATTCCTTTGTGGCACAAATGTAATATCCCCATGTTTTTGTTCTCCTTTTGTTTCAATACCTTCCCTTTCCCAGGTCTGTTTTTCAATTTTAGTTTTCAATGAAATTAAGACTTCAGAAAGCAAAGCTCTTATAACACAAAAGCAGATAATTTTAAGTTCTGTCAGTGTTTAGTATGTGTTCCAAAGAACACTTCAGAAGTTAGTTTTAGTTCAGCAAACAAGAAGACTAGTACACTATTTCAGTCTGGGAAATTTTAATGTATGTTTTTCATGTGGAAATAAAATTAATAGTTTTGGGAGAATAGCATTTGGGTTTTGGATGCATTATATTCCACTAAATACTTAATGTTTCGCTTGGGATTATCATTTTATAAAGTTGCCAGGTATTCTAAATGTAAATTTATTTTAAATGACCTCCTACAACTAAACCAAAGTGGTTTTGTATCCATTGACCTGCAATGAACACTTTATGTTTAATTAAATTAAATTAAATTAATTAAACATTTAAACTAAATGTTTGAACACTTTATGTTTAACACTGCATTTAATCTCAGAGGAGTGATTAGAAACTGGAATCTGGGTTCAAATCTCTTATTTATCACTAGAAAAATAAGGGATATTTGACATACTATTGGTCATTGTCTAATACCAATTCCCTCATTCAAAAAGGGAACATAAAAGAGTTTTGGGAGCATCACAACATTGTGATAATTCAATTATGTGATGAGGTACTCAATACATATTAGTTATTATATACATCAGTACAACTACCATCATCATCATCATCATCCCATTGATCATCAAATTTCTCGAGCAGTCTCAGTAATGTCTAAATTCGTCCGAGTCCTGAGATTTTAGAAACCTCTCTTTACTTGTACTTTACAATGGTGCCGCACTGGAGGCTCTTTCAAGGTCAGGGGGATGAGACCCATCATTGTTACAGGTTTTGGCATATGAATACACCATAGGGAGTTTGTGAGGCTCTCCCATATGGGCAGGAAACTCTCGGTAGCTTGCCAGGTTCTCCCAGAGGGAGAACTAGGCTATAAGAGGCTTCCAGGAGCTTGGTTTTATAGTCTCTGGATTTTGGCCATTGGTGAGATTACACGGCGCTGGGGGGGCAGTCCTTGGGTGTGACCATCTAGCTACTGGAAAATGGGGAATCTGGGCGGAAGAGGCCCAGTCCTGATCGAGCAGGCTTGGAGGTCTCAGCCCCGGGTCCCACACACCTGGGTCCTTCATGCGTGAGGCTCATCCAGACATGTGGAGAGGGGCCTTGAGCATGACTGTGGCTAGGCTCCGGAGGTCTTCAGATTTGAAACCCACCCCTCTGAGGGGCCCCGGGGAAGACAGCCAGGCATGGGGGCAAGAGACTCTCTGCCAATACAACCATGTCCCAAGTCCAGTACAACCATGGATCATCAAATCTCAGATGAATCATCTACAAAGCTATTCTTTTGCAGCTTTTAGAATGGAATTCACTAAGATTCTCAGCCTATCACTTGTAACATAACAGGTATACAACTAATTATGTTATTCACATTTAGAATTGTCTTCATACTTGTAGAGACTGACATATTGAGCATTTTTGTTCAGTGATAGACCTTTCTCTAAATGTGTGCATAATTGGATGAGCAGTAATAAAAATGAATATTGACATATAGATGAGGAAGGGGTTGAATAGCTAGCTCTAATGTTAATGTTTATGGGGATCAAGATTGAAACTAAACTTTATCAATTGTATTCATGTTCTTAACCATCTAGTACAAATAAATTATTTCCTAGGGTCAGACATCTTGTAGGAGACAAATATAACTAAAATCCCTATTTTATAAGACAAGTTCTATATTTCTAATTGCAGTGATTGATAAACTTTCAGATTTCATGGGTAGTCATAATACTGATGAATGAGAAAATGATACAGAGATACAAAGAGACAGAGATAGAGACAGAGACCCAAACAGAGAAACCTCTAATTGTGCATTGACAAAATTCTGCTGTTTAATATAAAAAGTTTCACGGAGGTTCAAATATTTCAAGTAGTATCCAATAGACTACCATGACAAAGAATGGATAATTTTCTAGTTACCGGAGTGATAGCACCATGGGTCAGGCAGCTGCCTTGCATGTGGTCATTTTGGGTTTGATTCCCAGTATCCTATATGATCCATTGAGCACTGTCAGGATTAATTCCTAAATGCAGATCCAGGAGTGACTCTAAAAACAAGTGTAGCCCCCAAACAAACAAACATAAAAGAGAGGCAGAGAGATAATTCTATAACCATAATCATATGTGAGCTCAGAAAAAATAAGAACATGTAGAGCCTGAGATAGTACAAGATTTATGTCACTTACACATGGCCAGCCCCAGTTTAATTTCTGGTACTCTTTATGATCCCCTAAGCACCGCTGAGAGTGATCCATGAGCACAGAGACTCAAGAGAAAGTTCTGAGCACTGTCCAGTGTGGTCTCAAACCAACCAACAAAAAACCAACAATAAGAAACAAGAATATAACTCAGTCTACAGGAAATTATTGAATCCCCTTAGCCTGATTGCTATGAGTGACTGCTATTTCTTTATGATTACCATACTAGGCCCAGTTTATTCCCCCTTTTAAAATGAGATATAAGCATACAAAAATCATCAATCTATCCAGAGAAATGTTCTTTCTAAATGACAGTAATGAACCAGAGTAAAATCAGGAATCTTTCTTAAATTCTGTGAAAAGTTCTTCCTCATAAGGACACTTCTCCAAGTGATGATGCCATTGCCTTCTCCTGACAAATAGCTGAAGAAGCAGAGAAATAAGTGTAAAGTTTTTTTTTGCATTGTTAATGTTCTCAGAATTCATGTGTTTCTGATATTTTTACCTGAGTTTACAAAGAATTTTCAGATATAGGACCCCCAACGATAATACAGTAATACAGTTGGGAAGGCACTTACCTTGCATACAGCCAAATTTTCATCCCCTGTACCCCATTATGGTATCCCAATTATGGCCAGAAGTGACCCCTAGTAGACAGTAAGAAGTAAACCTTGAGCACAGTCATATGTGGTCCCAAAGCCAAGTAATAAATAATTTTCAAACAAGTCTCACAATGGAGACATTACTGGTGCCCACTCTAAGCAAATAGATGAGCAATGGGATGACAGTGACAGTGATATATATTTATCAGACTAGATTGATTTTAATACTAGTTATAGGTACAGTTTCTAAAATTACATTGATTTGTCAGTAAAATATTATTAGCACATCAACACATAGTAACATCCAGAGTCCTTAACACTACTCCACAAAAAATGATAAATATTACTAGTTTAACTTTATTAAAAAGACTTTATATTGTTCTTCTTTTTCTTACTTTATTTTAGATGGTTAATCTTTGCCATGGACTAGTGCTACTAGGGCTTAGCAATGCCTAAAGGTCATACAGTTTGGGGATAGAAGAAACTCTAAGAAAATTGCAAAATTAGACAGTAAAATTGATACTCACTGACAATGAAGAAAGAAAGAAGATCATTTTTTGTTGCCTTCTTGGATATCCTTGTAAGTAATTTGTCAAAAATGCTTAGTTAAGAGAAACTTCCTGATTACAGTCTGTCTCCCTTTTTTTTCTGAAGCACAGTGTAGGGGTTTGTGCAAATAGATTTTTCCAGAGCTTTAGGTTTCATTTGTTTCCTAGTAAATACATCAATTGCTGGAATTTGGGGAACACCCTTGTGTCATGCTGCTTCTGATAATTGTTTTGTAAGAAATGAACTCAACAGATAACTCAGGTTAGAGAAACAAATCAGTATTCATAGCATTTCATTTACCTTTACTCTCTAAACATTATTTCTTCTTCTTCCTTCCTGTTTTAAGTCTAAGACAAGTACTGATACTTATTTAATCCTTGAAAAAGTAATTGTTTTGATGGCTTCAATTAATTATATAGTTACATTTGCAATGACAGTCTATTCAATAATTTTGGAGGTAGATAATTATCAGTCACTGAAATGTGGTTACTTTGAATATTCTATTTCTCTTTAAAAACCAGAACTTCATTTTGTTTGTTTTTCCTACTTTTATTTTTGTTTAGTTTTAGGTACAAAGTCAGCAGGACTTACTCCTGGTTTTATGGTCAGGGTCATTCCTGGAAGTGCTTGACACCACTTATGGTTCCTGGGATTAAGACTGCATCTAGACTGCAAGCAAGGCAAATACTTTGCCCATCACATTTTCTCTCTGGTCCCTATTAGGTTTGATTTCAACCCCCAGTGTTTACCTCCATTTGTGTTCGCTGATTTCCTGACTTTAACTCTTTACCACGTTCTAGTCAGTGAAATATACTTATGTCAGTAGATTTTACACAGCTGGGTAAGTCTACAGGTGATAGCTAATGTATCATGCAGGTGTCATTATAAACTGTGATTCATTTAGTCGGGAAAAGGTAGCATCTATCCATGGATATGTTTAGTTCATTTGGGTGGATATAGGACACATAGCTCTGAACACACCAAAGCCAATGTTTAAAGTAACACTATGCTTAGAAAATTTACTTTAGTCTTTTCTGTTAAGATTTTTTCAAATATATTTTACTATAATCAATAACCTCACTGCCCAGAAATTATTATTAAGATTACAGACTATTACTGGCCTTGATTTTTCTGGAGGTAATGAGACTGTGTAATATAATGAGAATAATTTGATATTTAGAGTCAGATGCTTAACTCTTAATCCAAATTTTGTTTCTAATTATTTGAACTTAATTAGGGAAGCTATGTGAATTTATATTTGAGCTTCCTAATAAAGTACACCATTGAACTGGAGTCTTAGTATTGTGAGAATTCACTAACCTGACAATATTCTGAATTTCCTGAATGAATTACATTTATAAAAGTACAGAATGCCATGAAAAGGGCAGTAAAATATGGACACAAACTCAGAAAATATCACAGGAACAATGATTTTACTTAATTATTGAAACTTAAATAACATAATTACTGTTGAAATATAATTCTGTATAAAAGAAACTATTTGGAATAAAAGGCAAATGCTTTCTATAAAATATTTATAAAACAAGATCATAGAAATTTTGCACTTATGTAGCTAATTTTGACTCCAGATAATTAGAAAAGTAACTTTGTATGCATTATGAATTATCTGTAAAATGGATTTGCATTAAAAGAGTATACTGTGAGGTTCTGGAATAATACTCATTTATCCGTGGTTATGGAAAATGTATCTTTCTGGCTTTGGGAATGAATATGGCCAAATACATAGAAATATATTTTAAGATGACAACATACCTTTTGCAAAGGACCTTAACCAGAAAGAGAAGACAGTTATTATTCATTTAGACTTTTTCAGTGAACTTTTCAGATTGTAGTTGATTATTCTTTAAAATATTAGATAGAATACTCCACTTATTTTCATGGCCTCAACAATTACATGCAAACTAAAATGTACTGATTGAGGTAAATAGATGAGAAAATAATGTAGAAGGTGTAACTAGAAGTGAACAGCTTAGTAAATCCTTAGACAAGGACTAAGATAATAAACTTGGCAAGATAATAAACTCATGCCACAAAATAACAATTTTCACATAGAAATGATTATATAACTTACTGACTCGAATATTGGAGCTTTGTCATGTAGTCAAATTAAACACTAGAATTGTATCAGCAGTTGTATTTTTGGTCTACATTAAAGAATTAATTAATTAAAAAGTAAACCTTAGAAGGCAAGATGGGAGAAGATGTTGAGAATGACTGAAAAATGGAGATATGGTGGAAAATTGGAGGATGGTCAAGGATAGTCAGTGAAAGAGAAAAGAGTGCAGATGTTATAGATAAGTAAATTCAGCCATGACCTCCTGTTAGCCAAAGGTTTGCAGCATCCTGAAAATTACCAGCATTTTTCATTTGATTTGTTTCATTACAATAAACAATTCTTACCAGACATTTGGTTGGCATTCTGGAGGCCCAGGGGCTCCTCTCAGAGATATCTACCATCCCATGGCAGTTATTGCTTTTGCTCAACCAAGAGATACTGGTGACCTCCAGGACTACAACTGGTTATTTTGGGGAGGTTGTCTGGTGGGGGGAATTGAACCCAGATACATGCCAGGATTGTGCCCTTACCTTTGTGTCATCACCCTAGCCCCTTAATAAGCATATTTTAGATAGTTTAGAACTGATTTGGTATACCTCAGTATAAATCAAATAATCTTGAATATTTGGTTCTCATAGATTTTTAGTATCCTCATTTATCAACAGATTTTGGATCCCTATTTCTCTTTCCGCACTATAAATGAAAATAAGTATGGATATGCCATGAGCAGGAGATGACAACAATAGTTTAAGAAGCTACAATAATAACAGTTTTCTAATTGCTCAGATATCAGGCATATGCATTTCCCTATTAAAACGACAGCCAACCTTTGAAGTGAGGACCATCATGCCTATTTTGTAAGTGCAACCAAAAAGGATAACAATGATAGGAGCTAATATTGCCCATGCACAGAGAAATTGCTTTTATATATTAAACTTCATGTACATCATAAAAATCTTTTTAAGTATGGTCACATTATACACAATTTTTATAAAGAGACCTAAGTAAAGAGAGGCTTTTTTACCTGCCCACATAGCATTTACCTGCCTACATACTATTGGCAGCAAAAGACAGTTTAGAAATTTGAATAGGACAGTTGGTATAAGGGGTTTATCAGAACCTAGGGAAGGAAAAGAAAAAGTACTTCTATCTTGCTCTGAAGGAGAGTCTGGCAAGCTCCCTGTTGAGTATTTATGTGCCAAAACCAGTAACAATGATGGGTCTCATTCCCCTGACCCTGAAAGAGCCTCCAATGCAGCACTGTTGGGAAGGACAAGTAAAGGGAGGCTTCTAAAATCTCAGGGCTAGGACGAATGGAGTGGTTACTGAGACCGCTCAAGAAAATTGATGATCAACGGGATGATGATGACAATGATGACAATATTTTATATATACATATATATATAATTGACGTAGAGTATTCAGGTAAAAACACCATTTCAATGAAACACTACTATCATTGTGTTCTTATTACTTGCTTTATCAATGATAACAACCATTCTAATATTATTATGAAATTACCAATTATTTTTCTGATAATGAAGATTTTATGTATGTCAGAATGGTAAATTAGTTTGTACTCATAGCTTAGATAGTTCCCTTCATCCTTTGATGCTAAACTAAAATGAAATATTTAATTCTACCCAGATAGAAGTGTATTGTTTGAACTATGAAGGAAATATATCTCATTCTATTTTGAGAATGATCAATTCATTTTGAGATGTGATGTGCAAAACTGATTTCTACCTTTATAATAAAACCCAGAATAAAGTTTACATGTTCAAAACTTTTAGTGGTAAATATAGATACTCACAACGCATATCTATGTGATAATATTGAACAAAAGCTGAACACCTTTTAATTACCCGCCAGTGCTCTCTGATGGCTTCAATGAAGCCTCTAGGTGTAATTTAACAGTGTAATAGTGCTGACATGTGTACCAGGTCATTATTGGGAGTTAGGTTGTCCTTTATAACACAGAATGCTTAGCAAATCCTTGGACTAAACTCAGCGAGGAGAGTTGTAATCCCCATATTGTGATAATGGCCATGTCTACAGACATTACTACATGTCTACTGGACTGAAGTGACTAGAGGAAAATAAGCCACAATTGGTAAATAAACAAGTTTTACATTATCATGTGTTTTAATTATTACTTTTATTACTTTTATTGATATTTATTTTAATTTTATGATATTTTACATTATCATGTGTTTTAATTATTACTTTTATTACTTTTATTATTACTTTTATTGAATCAACTCAACTTTCTCTTTAGCAAGCACACCATACACATTGAACTGGATTCTACTAGTGTAGAAGTTATACTCAAGGATCAAGTCTCTCTATGGAACTACATAATTTTATAGGTAATTGCTACACATCCTTATAGTGAACCAATAATTTGGTTTCAATATGCTTAATGGAACCTGAGTAACCTCAAGCAAATGGTGCGGAAGATATATCTGCTAAAGATGCTTTAGTAGAAGGTAAAGATATGGGGAAGAATAAAATACTGTTCTTTTTGAGATATTGCATAGAACAGCTATTTATTTTTAATTTAATTTAATTTAATTTAATTTTTTAATTATAACTTAATTTTAATTTAAATTTATTTGAAAAGCATTCACTTTTGTATTATATATTATATTCCTAACTATAAAGATATATCTTTCAATCTATTCTTTTCTATTAATGTATGCAATACATAAGTTATCTTTATTGAAGAATTCATAATTCAAAATGACTTAAATTCAATAAATTCATGTTAAATGCATTTTTCAAACAGTTTGAGGAAGGTATTTATCTTTTCCTATAGCTTCATATGAAAACTGGAAAGAAAGAAAACTAAATGCCAAGGAAGAAGAGAAAATTTCACAGGAAACCCAGATAAGAGAACATAAACTAGGTAATCAGGTAAGTCACCTCCTGATGAATCTTTACCACTACACTGCACTGCATTGTGCCCTCCTATACCTCCCTCTATTTCTATCAGTCTTAG
Source organism: Sorex araneus (assembly GCF_027595985.1). NCBI lineage: Eukaryota > Metazoa > Chordata > Mammalia > Eulipotyphla > Soricidae > Sorex > Sorex araneus. Next base: position 65,717,145 of record NC_073305.1, on the reverse strand, counting down.
CTTCCTAGGAGTAAGATAAATCAATAAAATTATAAGGCTTAAAGATCCCTTACACCTCAAATGGTTGATAATTCTCTGAGTAAATACTTTATCCTCCTTTAAATTCAGAGCTTTCCAATTTCTACAAATGATGACCCAAGGAAATTCAAATACTTTTCATAGTATTCAATTATTAGAGAGACATTTCTTGCTAGTCAAGAAGGAAAGTCTTATAAGGTATATTGTGCTCCAAGAAGAAGTGTGATTGCCTTTAGAGAAGTTCAACCTATCTTGTTTTTGAGTTTCTTCATCACACAATGATAAATCTCTGTGTATTTAACTTAGTGAAAAATTGGCAATGTTGACTATAAAAATGGAAGGATGGATTACATTCATCAACATACTCAGCTAAGGACAGCTTCATGAGCATACAAGCTGTGCAGTTGGACGAGACTTCAGGCTTAGTGTTTAATGCTCCATAGTTACACACTGATGTTCTTTGGAAGTTTATCTTTGAATTTGGTTTGTAAACATAAAATATTGCAGATTTGAATATAGGATATGAATTGGGTCTTGGGTTTTTAGTTGCATGTGCTACTATATCCTAAGGTATATCCACCAGGGCACTAGGAATTGAAGCCATAACTTCAGCATGTAAATACATAATGATATGGCCCATCTGTGGTCTATAAAGAAACAAATCAAGGATATGGAGAGTATCAACTCATAATAAGCCTTTAATACTGGAATAGATAATTAGAGTGCCCGGCTTGGTGGGAGAAATTGAGTAGGTTGACTGGAAGCAGTAGGGAATGTAGTTGGAGCACACATGAGTGGAATTAAGGGAAGTAACTCTATGCACCAAAAGCATAGCTGTCAATGAGTGAATAGAGAATGGGAGGGAAGGAACATTGGGGGAGTGGATATAAAACTGGTTCGTGGGTATTTTGGTAGTGGGATCTATACATCAATATGATAACCTTCAATATTATTGTAACCCTATTACCTAAGTCATAATATAAAACGAAACAAATTTTAAAAACATGTGTTCTATCCCCTTGAGCTAGCTATCCCACCTCTACTAATCTTAAATGCCCCAAACAAAACCAAGGGACACCCTCTCTCCTTCCCTGGAATGGGTTCTTTCACAAGCTCCCCCAACTTATGATGCTCTCAATTTTTTTAAATTTCCCATTTATATTCATTTTTTTTCATTTTTTTCTTTTTGGGTCACACCCAGCGATGCTCAGGGGTTACTCCTGGCTCTGCACTCAGGAATTACTCCTGGGAACCATATGGGATGCCAGGGATCGAACCCGGGTCGGCCACATGCAAGGTAAACGCCCTACCCACTGTGCTATCGCTCCGGCCTCCCATTTCTATTCTTTATAACAATTGCTACCATCATGGCTTCTTCCTCCCCACTCACTGTTCGTTTCTATTCTCTGGGTATACCTGAATACTAGGCAAGATTGAGGGTGTACACTGCTCTGCTAATGGGGCACAATCATCCCCTTCCCATGCTTGCATTTCTTTCATGTGTCTAGCAGGTAGGTGACTGAGCAGAAGTAAGTCTCTTGCCCATTAAGTTCCACATACATATACGCTACAATGTATTGGATTAGGCTGACAATAGCAAAGGAGACTGACTACATCCTTGCTGGAGTACTGTGAGCTACACTGGGAGGAGAGAGACCCAGTAACCAAGTCATGGGTGGGACTCCAGGGCACGGATTCAGATCTTTACTCAGCCAAAAGTATCCCTTTATCTCTCATTAAGTAGGAGAGAGGGAGAAGGAGGGAGGAGTTCAATGATTTTCTCATTATTATCTTGCCTCCCATCCCAGTGTCTCTTGCTAAGACTCCTTGTAATAAAAACATTTCCTATACACAGGTGAGCAGCAAAATCAATTATGGTAGATTGAATTACCAACTAATCAAATATTCTTATCCCTATCTCTAATTATTCCTGCTCGTGACAGGAATATATACTTCCTTGGTAAATTCAGGAGGGTCCATGAAACTTGTCTTGATGAATTTGTGGGCAGAGGTATTTCGGGACGAGACTTTAAGAACTAGCATAGCATTCACTTTTGCTTCTGCTCCAGGGACTGGCACTGCTCTTAGTCTGTGTTAATCCTTTACCTGGGTACTAGAAGAAAGTGAGAGAGAGTAAAACTAGAGTTGATATGTGCCCAAATTGAGAAGTAAACTGTAATTGTGGCAGGTGACTGGCATGGGCATTAAGCTATCTACCTTCATGAATCTACCAACTAATTTTGCTTGGGGAGAGGAATCTATTAAATCCCCAAAATTTAGCATGATAGATGGCATCTCTAAATATGTGAGGTCTCTACTTTGTCCAAAAAGCAACAGCATTTTAAATAGTAAATTCTTATCCTTTGCCTTAATTATCATTCTTCTTCATAGCAATTATTTTCTACAATTCATATCTAAATTATCTTTCCAATTAATATTTGAAACATGAGTTTTAAACTATTTGGTTATTTTTACTTTGCTTATTTTTTCCCTATTATCTGGTGCCATCTGTTTGAAATATTAATTTGGCATTGGATCACTCATGCACACATTTCATATGTGATGGAATACATTATGATTATAAATAACAAAAATTAAATAAGATGAAATAATAGATATATTAATATTTTTAATCAAATGCGAAATGTATGTTCGTTAATGATTTTCTTTATCTCTTAGAAAGAGATAAAGAAGAACTTTATCTCTTTCTTCTTAGAAAGAATAACAATAATTTACTTGTTACTTAATTCAAAATGGTGTTACTTTATGAATTCAATCCATATATACCTTTTAGGACCTACTAAGTGCTTGGCAATTTTGTTGATACTGAGTCCCTCCTTACCTATTATAGAATCAAGTATGTGTTTGTAGTCATGCATCAGTCAGTGTTCAATGAATATTTGTGGGAATAAATGGATTATAATGACTTTAGAATATAATATAACAAAACACCTCATAAAATCTGTGAGAATTTTCTGTTTTCTTGACTCATTCTTTTTATTGTCTGAAATAAAATAATAGAATGCCGAGAGAGAGTAAAAAAGTTCAGACTATTGGAATTTAATAATCTAAAAGACAAAATATAAAGAATAAACTAATTCACATTATAAGAAAAGTATTGAGCAGAACACTTAAACCTAAAGCAATACGAAACAATAGAAGTAAATAATTAGTTATATTCCCTTTAACCTGAGATATCTTATAGCAGGACAAATATTTCCAAACTGCTCTGTTATTTCACTATTCTGATCTGATCATTTCTAGAGACATTTTTCTCCAATGGGGCAAAAGTTCTTATAAATATTGTTCAGTTTTGCCAACTTCGCAAGTCATTCAGTGAGATTCATATTTAAAACAAACAATTTCAATATGTGCATTAGCACGCTGTTGGAACAAAATAGTCTTTACTTAGCTTAGATTTGTGAATCCCTCATTTAATTACAGCTGGAAAGGTTAGAAACTTTTTATCATGCACACATATTCTCTGGGAATTATCTGGCTCTGAAATATAATTAATCATCCTCTGTCATGCTTTCATTATATGCACTGCTCTCCAGGGCCATTGCTTTCTTCTTCCTTCATTCAGATTCTTCTGACCTTCCTCCTCTCTGTTACCAAAGACCTCAGGTGAATTTCATCAGCTGCTCAGAAATGACTGGATATTGTTAAACCCATTTGTCAACTGCATTATCAGCTCACAAACATAAGATCTCTGCATATGTTAGCCTTTTCCATATATACTAGTCCAAGAATTAACATGGATGGCATCTGTCAATGTTGACAAAAATTAAATTTTGAAACTACTGTAAATAATAAAGCAGTCATATAAAGATTATTTCTCTAGAGCATAAGCTACCAGTAAACAAGATTTACATATTCTGCTTACAGCTGTTTCAACATGAGATGTTTGCTGCGGTTTATTAAAATGATCTGATTTGTCAGATTCTAGAATAGCTGAAATTTTGCGTGTAAAACCATTTAAGGAGGGTTAGTGAAATTTTTAATCTTTATAACTAAGTACTGTGGCATAAGTATAATAAAGTAAAATGAATAATGTAACTTCAGAAGTAATAATTAGGGTTTTAAGGCATGAGAATTAATTCATCACTAACTCAATTCAGGAAAATCAATTCCCTTGTCCCAGAAAAGCTCACATTATCCACATATGATCCAAAAGAGAAGGATGACTCATTTAAACTATTTTCAACTGACTGTAAAAGAAAACTGTGGTCATCCATACCAATTCTGAACATGGCAGTGTAAAGATTATGTTTATCAGCCTAGTAGTCACTTGAACTATCCCAAAGATGAGTGTTTCATAGTTTCTTATGAAGTGTTTCATAGTTTCTTATTAAGAAATAGAGTAAAATATTTTTCTTGTTTGACAACTTTCTCAATATCTTTTATTCTATTATTTAATATTGTTATATATGTACATTATCTAGGATTAAAATTGATGAGACAACTTGCAATATCAATAGATGTAGAAAATAAATTTATGTGAGTATTATATTTGATTGCAAAGTTTTTAAGACTCTAAGAACTTTTGAAGCTTTTTGTTGCTTTGAGAGTTTTCACCTATTTATATTTAGTTTCTATTTAGTCACCTGACTTCTATCGCCAAGACCCATTATTTACAAATTAATATACATACAAAGTCCAAATGCTGGGACTTTGCTTTAGCCAAAGCCCCGTTGATAATCAGCAAGTACCTTTCCCTTATAGTACTGGTAGCATGGGAAAGCTTGTCACACACTACTTGGATTACTTGCTTCTTGGCTGCACTCTTGCAGTTTCCTAACACTCCTGGTCCAAACAAAACTTGTCTTCTCTGGGGGCACTCCTCTGAACTTGGGAGTTGTTGTTAGGTATCAACACATGCAGTGTGCATTTTATGATGTCTAAAAGGCTTGAGGTATGCAAAGGCCTTCCCACATTTACGAACATAAGATTTCTCTCCAGTATACATTTTCATGTGGCTAGTAAGCGTTATGGGTTGAATGAAGGCCTTGCACATTCCTGACATGTATAAGACTTCTATCCACTGTAACTTTTCAAATGCATAGTAAGGCTAGAGGGCAGAGTGAAGGCCTTCCTACATGTCAATCATTTATGTGGTTTCCAGTATTGATATTGCAAGTTGTCTCATCAATTTTAATCCTAAATTTTTAACATTGGTTGGCGCTTTTTGGCTTCAGTAAATTTCCCTCCCTGCCCCAAGCAGAGCCCCAGCAGCCAAAGACCTCCAAAACCCAGCCACAGCCATGCTGAAGGCCACTCGCCACATGTTCGGATGAGCGTCACTCATGAAGGAACTGGCAAACGAACCCAGGAGTGTGGGACCCGAGGCTAAGATCTCCAAGTCTGCTTGGATTGGGACTGGGCCACCTCCGCCCAGATTCCCCCATTTCCAGTAGCTTGGTAGCCATACCCACAAACTGCCCCTGGCACAGTGTAATCCATCAACAACCAAGATACAGAGACTATAAAACAATTCTCCCTGAAGCACGCAGCTGCATTCATGGCTGCACAACCCCTTATAGTCTAATTTTCCCTCTCAGAGAACCTGGCAAGGTACCAAGAGCATTCTGTCCACATGGCAGAGCCTGGTAAACTCTCTATGGCATATTCAATATGCCAAATGCAGTAACAATTATGGGTGTCTTTCCCCTTACCCTGAAAGAGCTTCTAATGGGGCACTTCTGGGAAGAAGAAATAAAAATAGGCTGCTAAAATCTCAGGGCTAGAATGAATGGAGATGTTATTGGCACCCACTCGAGCGAATCGATGAACAATGGGATGACAGTGATACGGTGATACGGTGATTGAAATGTAAATGTAAAAATAGTTTTATTCTGGGGCTGGAGCAATAGCACAGCAGATAGGGCATTTGCCTTGCACGCAGATGACCCAGGTTTGATTCCCAGCATCCCATATGTTCTTCTGAGCACCGCCAGGAATAATTTCTGAGTGCAGAGCCAGGATTAACCCCTGTGCATTACCAGGTGTGACCCAAAAAGCAAAAAAAAAAGTTTTATTAAACAAAAATAATATAGTATAACCGCTACGAGGTGAAGACAATTTGTAAAGATACAGTGCAACAGATCGGATAGATCTTGGGATATTGACCAGTGTTACATGAAAAAACAAACTTAGTTATGACTTTTTCCTGGACCTGTGAATATTATTGGTTAGAAAATATTTATAGTACTAAAAAGGTTTTTAGTAGTCTTCTATTTTATTATTTTGAGGCTCATTTTTTTATTTTTTTTAATAATTTATTTATTTTTAATTAGAGAATCACCGTGAGGGTACAGTTACAGATTTATACATTTTTGTGCTTATACTTCCCTCATACAAAGTTCGGGAACCCATCCCTTCACCAGTGCCCATTCTCCACCACCCATAAACCCAGCGTCCCTCCCACCCTCCCCAATCCCATCTCCCCCCCAACCCACCCTGCCACTGTGGCAGGGCATTCCCTTCTATTCTCTCTCTCTAATTAGCTGTTGTGGTTTGCAATAAAGGTGTTGAGTGGCCGCTGTGCTCAGTCTCTAGCCCTCATTCAGCCCGCAACTCCCTTCCCCCACATGGCCTTCGACTACAATGTAGTTGGTGATCGCTTCTCTGAGTTGCCCTTTCCCCGGAACGTGAGGCCAGCCTCGAAGCCATGGGGTCAACCTCCTGGTACTTATTTCTACAGTTCTTGGGTATTAGTCTCCCACTCTGATATTCTATATACCATAGATGAGTGCAGTCTTTCTATGTCTGTCTCTCTCTTTCTGACTCATTTCACTCAGCACGAAACTTTTCATGCACATGAAAAAGTGCTCTGCATCACTAATCATCAGAGAGATGCAGATCAAAACAACCATGAGATACCACCTCACACCACAGAGATTAGCACACATACAAAAGAACAAAAGCAACTGCTGTTGGAGAGGATGTGGGGAGAAAGGGACCCTTCTTCACTGCTGGTGGGAATGCCAACTGGTTCAGCCCTTCTGGAAAACAATTTGGACGATTCTCAAAAAATTAGATATTGAATTCCCATTTGACCCAGCAATACCACTGCTGGGAATATATCCCAGAGAGACAAAAAAGTACAATCGAAACAACATCTGCACATGTATTTTCATTGCAGCACTGTTTACAATAGCCAGAATCTGGAAAAAACCCGAATGCCCCAAAACGGATGACTGGTTGAGGAAACTTTGGTACATCTATACAATGGAATACTATGCAGCTGTTAGAATAAAGGAAGTTGAGGCTCATTTTTAAATTAAGAAGTAAAATTTCCACTCAGATCATGCATATTATTGTTGTTCTTAGTATTGGGGATTGATTATAGATATTTATTTAATACTTAGTAATATTAAAAATGAGCACTCTTTTAAAATACATGATTATTTCAGAACATTTAAGAAGGTTAACACAGTCACATTGGAAATTAATGGAGTATCAAGGGCAACTATGACTCTCTGGTGAAATAATTACTCATGCTCATGTATCTTTACATATTCCTAACCCTGAAGTCACTCTCACATCCTCATAGGGAGTTCAGCCCCTTAATAAGTGTTTCTAATTCTATGGAAGCTATTCATTTATGAGTGCTTAAAGTCTTATGATAAAAACTATAATATATGCCAGGAAGTGTAGTAAACTTTAACATACATCAGTCTAAAGACAATATCACCCCTAGCGCATGTTTATTTTTATTTTAGGATCACATCCAATTGTGCTCAGGGGTTATTCCTGAATTTGTGCCCATGGATCAGTGCTATTGGTGCTTGGGAGATTACTAGTATTTTTAAATGAAGAAACAACCCCCAAAGAAGTTGAATGGCTTTGTAATGTCATGTAGTCATATGCTAGATCTGGCATTTGTCCAGTCTTGCTGGCTCCAAAGATAGTGTTCTTAACCACTATATAATGTTGCCTGCAAATGTCACCATGTATTTACCAAAAAAAGATATGTAAATATTTGGCAGAAAGTATTTCGAATCTGTTAATTTAGTCATAATTGGTCTCACAAGGAACTATTGGGTGAGACTGGAATTGGAATGTGGGTCTTGTAAGGAACATCCCTTCATTTGTGCAGTAAATATTCAGAACCAGGATAGCATCCTAGGTAGAGTATCTGCTATCTGTTCCTCAGGCGCCTCTGATGTGGTCCTGATACTGTAGGCTAGTAAGTAATTCTGCAGTGGGAACATGTTTTGACATCCTAAGTTCCCAGAGACTGATTGTGTTGCTTTAACTGTGAGTCTACCCCATCCAGAATCTCACTAATTTATGCGTGGCTTAATTTAACTGTCCAGTGGAAAATAGATTTTTGAAGCATTTACATTTACTTATATTAAAAACCTTGATTAATAAGTGGTCACTAATAACTTTTTGGAACACAATTTTCGACTTCCAGTCCTACAACCAGTATCATTGTCCCTTCACCCGGTTCCCTCCCACAGTGTAGTCTACCTCCTGAGTAGATGTATGTTTAGGTTTTATTCTTTCCATACCTGCAGTACTGTTGACTCTAGTGGCTTGAATGTACACTGATACCTCCCATGTACACCATCACCATGCCCAAGCCCCTCTGTTCCCTCTAGTCCACCTCTTCTTTCCCCACTCCATTTCTCTCCTTTGGTATTTTCATTCCTGTAATCTAGGGTTTATCAGCCTTTGAGACCTTCTATTCCCTCCTCTTGTTATTTTATATGCACTGTCCTGGCACTGTGGTCCTGTTGTTCCTGGATTTGCTCAAGTGGGCACCAATAATGTCTCCACTGTGAAGCTTGTTTTTACTGTTTTTGGCGTACTGAATATGCCATGGGTGGCTTCCCAGGCTCTGCTATGCGGGCGGGATACTCTTGGTAGCTTGACTGGATCTCCAAGAGGGATGGAGGACTCAAACTCGGGTCAGCTGCATGCAAGGCAAATGCCCTACCCACTGTGCTATACCTCCAGCCCATATATATGATAAAATATAATGTTTTTCCTTTTTTTGGCTTAGTTTCACTTCATATGACATAGTCCAGGTTCATCCAAGTTGTAGAAGCTGCATGATTTCATCCTTCCTCATGGCTGCATAGTAAAGATATTTAAAGTTACATATACTTATAATTAGATGTTTGAGTTCATTATTGTCCCTTCATGTTTGACAACCAAACTCCCTCGAGCTGTATAATTAATTATTATTTTTCTTGATGCACTAAGCCTATTTAATTTTTTTAAAAAAGCAGTAAAAATAAGCAGTAGAAATAAGTAAAACAACTTTAAAGAAATATATGATCTCATGAGCAATGTAGTTTCTAATTAGTCATTGATCAGTATCATCTAACCACCTCTAATGTTCTTCCAACAATTTGATCTCTTGAAATCTGAAATGTCCTGATTTGTGTTTTGGAGGAACTTAAGATATATTGAGACTGGGGAAATAGTACAGCGGGTAGAGTTTGCTTTGCTCGCAGTCAACCTGTGTTCAATACCCAGCACCCCAGGTAGTCCTTGAGTCCTTCTAGGATTCCTGGGTGATCCCTTGGTACAGAGTCAGGAGTAAGCCCTGAGCACACCCAGGTATGGCCTCAAAACAGAACAGAATTTAAAAAAAAACACAAAAAAATAAGATATATAGCCCTTTTATGAAATCACTTATTTTTCTTTTTTCTCCTCCATTATTTAATTCTCGAAGTCCTTTAAGAATTTTTTTAATTTATTGTTTGTAAGCATTCACCGTCACTGTATCACTGTCATCCCGTTGATCATCGATTTGCTTGAGCAAGCGCCAGCAACGTCTTTATTTGTCCTAGCCCTGAGATCTTAGCAGCCTCTCTTTACTCGTTCTTCCCAGTAGTGCCGCATTGGAGGCTCTTTTAGGGTAAGGGGAATGAGACCCATCATTGTTACTGTATTTGGCATATTGAATATGCCATGGAGAGCTTGCCAGGCTCTGCCATGTGGGCAGGATGTTCTCTGTACCTTGCCAGGTTCTCTGAGAGAGAGAACTAGGCTATAAGCCGTCGCTTCTGGGAGTGTGGAATAATATAGTAAATCAAATAAAACTAGAGTCTAGAATGAACCTACTACATGGGTCCAAATATAAAATATCTTCAGCTTTGCAGGGATATAGTCACTGTGACAACTCTGCCTTGATGCTATGAAACTGAATGTAAACAAAAGAATGGATATTGATAAATTCTAAAAATACAAAATAATATTAAGTACTATTCTAAGTGCTGCATTTGCTCATTTAATATCTACAACCGATCTACAACTGCCTTATTGTATTATTGTCCCCATGATTCATAAATTTAGAATTTTAGAAAAATTTAGAATTATTTTTCTAAAACTTAATGAAGAGTTTTTATAGATATGAATAAGTTAAATCATTAGGTTTGATTCTACTCCCTTAATATTGGTGTCCTTATGCCAAAAAACAAACAAAAAATGTACAACAAAGACAACAACAACAACAAAATACCACCAGAAGAAACATACACATAAAAAATACCATGTAATGACATGGCAGAGATTAAAGTTGAGTAGTTGCAAGGGATGCCAGTGATTGATGGACACTACTAGAAGCTAAGAGAGACAAAGAAGAAATTCAACCAAGTCTCATAAGGAGCATGGCTTTGCCACTAATTTCATATTTTTAGACTTAAGAACTTAGAGAAAATAAATTTCTGTTGTCCTAAGTTACTCAGTTTAAGTTAATTTATTTTGGTAGTTCAAGGGAACTAACACTGTTTTTCATATTCTATTTGTGCTATTTGTGTTCCAGTTTGTACCATGATGGCTAAATTGGAAATAAGGATTTAAGTACTATAGTATGTTTCCTATTCAGTTGACTTTTTTGCTTAGCCAGATAAAACACAAAACAAATGAGAATATTCAACCAAATAAGCCTTCCTTGGCAAATCTTTTGCCCAGTAACTTCATTTTTACTTCCTTTTATAAACTGACAAAATAATCAATGGGAGCAAAATAAATTTTGTTCTTTTGCTTCTCCACTTTAAATTTGACACTGTCATGTCTCTCTTCAGCACATTTAATTAATTAAATATTTCTTTCTTTTATTTTAGTGGGTACTTGAAAACAATAAACTGCAACAGTGTTCTTACACAAGATTTATTTCACTTTCCCAGTACCAAAAGTATAGCTATCACTCTAGTATTTTATAAATCTTGGCAGAGAAATCTTATACAAAGTCTTCGTGAATATTCTGATGGTTAAAGGGGCAGACATAAGGTATCCTACATACTTAAATCACACTTCTTATTCATGTAATTTAGGAAAGATTCATGTATTGAAATAAGTAGAAAAAATAGAAAAATAAAAGAGCCAAGAACTTTCAGTTAAAATACAGGTAATGTTAAGAAAAAAGTTTCTCCATGTGGTTAGATATGTGCTTGCACTACTTTGGGTTTTTCTAAATAAAACACTACAGCTTCAGAATGTTTAATGATTTATTCTAAAAATTCTCTCTTTTAAATATGATCATACTTGGTATATTATCACTTAAATCACACATCTATTGAATATTTTGTACTTTAATATGCAACAGGATGAAAAAATGGTTAGAATGCTTCCACATGCTTTTAGATACCTTCATTTTGCCATATTTAAATACTAATTTCAGATTTATATCATTTTGAAATAGCTCTACCTAACTCTTTGTGGATAAAACTATTACTGTACACTTCAATTTTCTACTAACGTAATGTCAACCTTTGCAAACTGAACATTATATTGTGGGTACAGCCCTAATACTTGAAATTCTAGCATGTATATTTCCAGAGCAATACAGAAATAAAAAGTTTTATTTATTTTCCTTATAATTTCTATAACCAAAAGGAGTACTTCTTTCTCACAGCTGTTTAAATACATGTCAGCAAACCAGTGACTTCATTTGAAAACATTGCCTCTTTTGACATATCCCGAATATTTTCAATTTGTTTGCTTGCTTTAGGGCCACATCCAGAGTTTTTTAGGGTTTACTCCTGGTTCTGTGCTCAGGGGTCACTCCTAGAGGAGTCCTTCTGGTGAGTATTGAACCCTGACTGGCATATAAATGACAAGCAGCCTCTTGACTATCTCTTAAGGTCCCTATTCCGAATTATTTTAAATAATACTTATAACTAAGGTGAATTGGTAAAAGGCATTTTCTCCATTCACTGTTTAGTCATAGCATAATTGCGTGATTTTAGGCCAATGAAAAGCCCCTTTTCCCAATATATTTCTCTAAGACTATGAAGACTATACTAGGATCGTCATTGTATTTATACAGTTGATTAAAGCACTGAAGTATTAGAAGACTCCTGCTAGAAGATAGATTATGTACTTGAGAGGGGAAATGCCATAATCTGGAAATATAAACCTGCGTAGCTGTTTATGTACTTCAAATAAATTCCTTCCCTATATCTCATAATGTTGGTCACCGAGCAGCTGATAGTTATTGACTATCTTCAATGTACCTGGTATCTTGCTACACACTATGAAGGGTCTATCTGATCCTGCCAGCAACCTGATGAGGTAGATTATTATAAGCATTTGCATCAGTTAAAAAAATGAGAATATTGCAATATAAAGTTTTTAGTATACTGCCCTATGTCTTAGACATCTAGGAGTACTAGTAGGGTTCTGTGATATTCTGACTCAGAAACCCATATTTTGGGCAGTGATAAATCATTCTATTTTATAAAGGTGCCAATTATATATCCCTGTTCTTTAATATATTTATGTCAGTGGGGATGGGAATTCAATTTTCCCTGGCTTTCAGTCAGGTGGTCCTTTTAGTAAGCTTCCACCTTTTATTTCAAAGTTTTCATTGAGAGAGCCTCCTAAATTCAACAGGCAGTCATATGATAGTGAAGTAGACTGTTCTCTTGAAACTTTTGTTTTCATGTGTGATGGTCAGTAACAAGTGAATAAGAAGATAGAGATTTTGGAAATTTTTTATAAGACTTGAGGAGATAGCTCAAAATGCTGGAGCCAAGGCTAACATTTGTGAGGCTGTGAATTCTCTTCCTGGCACTCCATGGCTCCCCAAGAACGAGAAGTCAGGGTAGACAGGCAACGTATGGTTGGTCCCAGCCTCATCGCACAGCATCACGACTGTTCTGAGCTCCTAATGAGCCCTGTCACATCCCTAAAAAAGTGGTGGGGAGTGGGGTTTTCTCCCATGCACTGTGGGAGAGGCACCCCAGAAATGAACAAGAAAGGAAGAAAGACATGTTTATGCATGAGGGATAGGAAATACCAATGCCATACCCAGATTCTATTGATATTTCAGAGTCATAAACTGTATTTTGAGATGGTCGGCTTGATGAAGACAAGGAAAATTTCAAGACAAGCAATCAGGGAATTCTTTAAATAGGAAAATTCTATCTCAGGCATGTATATAGTTTCTAGTACTTAGAAATGCTACAAAAATCATTGAATTTTGCTGCCTTTCTAGGACAATTCTGAAATTTTAAAAGTGATAAGCGCTTACTACAGTATCCCAGGAATTATAATACTTAACCCTTTGTACATGATAGAGCCTGGCAAGCTATCCGGGGCATGTTTGATATGCCAAAAGCAGTAACAACAAGTCTCAAAACGGAGACGTTACTGGTGCCCTATAGAGCAAATTGATGAACAACGGGACGACAGTGCTACAGTGTTATAACTTTTTGTAGAGCTTTTATCAATGAATTGAGGCATAATGAACTGAGGTAATTACTACTGTTAATTTTTAAATCCCAAGAATATTTATCTCTAACTTTTAATCGGGGTAAAATAAAACATTTGTTCTTTGGTAGTAATTACCAAATGCTATCTGAAATGTGTTTGTTATTTTTTTTTTTTTGCTTTTTGGGTCATATCTGGCGATGCACAGGGATTACTCCTGGTCTACACTCAGGAATTACTCCTGGCGGTGCTCAGGGGACAATATGGGATGATGGGATTCGAACCCGGGTCTTCCGTGTGCAAGGCAAACGCCCTACCCGCTGTGCTATTGCTCCAGCCCCAATGTGCTTGTGATTTATATATATATATATACACGTATTTATATATGCATACCTATACATATGTAGATATATATACACGTGTATATACATCAATATTTTTAAGATAAACTATAGCGTAAATAGCAAGTACTTGTCCCTCACAAAAGATAAAAGAAATCTAGAAAAAATAAATAATAAAAAACTGAACAACCCTACCAAAATATATATCTTTAAAATATGTATCTATATAATCAAATCATATAGAAACATAACTTAGCTGAAACATTTCTGATGTTCTTCTCTGCTTTCCTACTCAGGAAGTTACTATCAGTGATCTAAGAGACTTTTGACAGCTTGTGAGTGATTGGCTGAGTCTCAAATGGCAACTTTTCTATCTGTTACGAGCCCATTATCTTAAATGGTTCTGATGATCGTCCTTATTAAAAAACATTATCTTTTGGCCCAGAGGTAGAGTCCCTGCCTTAAGTTCTTTACTTTTTCTGCTCCTTGACAGTTGACCACTTTTCTTCTCACCACCTGATAGACTTGTGAAGGTTTTCTTGCATATTTGGGCAGCTTCTTTCAAGATTTATAAAACTCTTACTTAGTTTCATACCTTTTGGACATAAAAAGCCACTTAGTGATAATTCAAGTAAATTAAAGTTTCAGAGTTAATACAATGGAATTACATGCACCTTTAAAAAGAATAATAATCTCTATGTGAGAAAATAAAGTGATCTCTAATGTAAAAAGAAAATACCAAGCTTTGTAAAGAGTGCAAAAATATGTGTTCATTTTATCCAGACGTGCACAATAAACCACTATCTTGTAATTTTCTAAATATCGAGAGTGTTAATAGTGTCTCTTATGGCAATGAATTTAATATTTGAAAAAAATCAGTTGATGATTGGGGCTAGTTTCCAGGGAAACCAGTAAGAAATCAGTTCATTTCTTAAAAGTAAAGAGGTTCCAGTGGTTGATTTCAGTTGTTAAAGGCCAGTAAGTTATCAGTTATGCCTATATGCCAAATCTCTATAAACCCAAGCAAAGGTGACTGCAGGTACTTCTGTTTAGTGAACACAAAGATTTTGGAACAGTATGCACAGAGAAGGCATGTGAGTAGTGTATGTTTTCCCCATACTTTATCCTACACGTCCCTTCTATTGTACTATTACGAGCCTTTGTGGAAATCAATGATCCAGTATGTAAATTGGGTTTCTGAATTCTATGTGCCATTCTAGGAAGTTATTTAAACCTGAGAATGAAATTGTGAAACTCTCTGATACATAGAAAGCTGGATAAAAAATATAGGTAACATCTTGGGCTTGTAGCTGACATCTGAAGTAGTAGACAGTCTTTGGGGAATAAGCCATTTTCTGGTAGTCTAAATTTAATTGAATTCTGAGCCTTTTTACTGTATCTAAGTGTTGCTTGATTCTGTAGGTAAGTCTTAAAACACCCACATTGCAATTTGATCCAGGAATGCTATATAATATCTTATTAATAACTTTCTATATTGGCAATAAATACTATGTTGAATTTTTTTTACGCTTGATATAGCACATTGGGTAGAATATGCTATTATATCTTTTACAACTTTTAAAATGTGAATACATGAAGAATTAAAATTTTATTGTTACCTTAAATTTTTCTTGTCTCAAATAAAATCACTGAAACATACTGTAATATCAATCCCTTGATCATCTGGAGAATCGTAAAATATTACTTTGGGGAGGCTAGAGCATTAGGACAAAGGGTATGGCACTTGCCTTGCATACGGCCAATCAGGTTCAATTTCTGGTAACCCCTAGGGTCTCCTGCCATAAATGACCCCTGACTGCAAAGCCAGGAGTAAGCCCTGAACACTGCTGAGTGTAGCCCATAAACAAACAAAAGATGAATTTTAATTTTTTATTGTTTAATATATGTTCAACTATAAAAAAATATTCCTTAAAATAAGAAAGATATAAGTAAATAAAAAAGAATAAAGATAGTTTTCTTACAGCTGACAGTGTTTTAGATAATGTTCTTCTGACTGTATTTCACTGAAATAAACAAACAAAAAAAACAAATCTTCTAAATCTTAATCAATATTGTTCCAGAAAGAGTCTCTGTGCTTTGATCATATGCTGATTCTTTTTGCCTATTGACAAAGTTTACTTTTCCTCCCTTTTCATTCATAAGAGGTCTGGAGGAATCAACCCCTTGTTGATACTGGAAATTAAATGGAAATGTTCATTCCCACCACAATTCTCAATCTGGCAATATCTCTTCATTTCACCAAAGGTCTCTAAAGAGCAAATTATTTACTCTGGTTTCCATTTCAACAGATAAACCTGAGACAGTACATAAAATACAAATGGATTTTAAAGAGAGTACTAGAGAACATACCCCAGTGGGCATGTTAGGGATTGCCTTACACATGAGTTTAGTATATGTACTATATCCTTGCACAGAAGAGCTTGGCAAACTCCCCATGGCATATTTGATATTCCAAATACAGTAACAATAACAGATCTCATTCCCCTGACCCTGAAAGAGCAGCCAATCATTGGGAAATATGAGTAAGGAGAGGCTGCTAAAATCTCAGAGCTGGGACAAATGGAGTTGTTACTAGTGCCCGCTCGAACAAATCAATGAACAACAAGAGATGATAGTGCTACAGTGATACTATATCCTTATGGAAGCCTAAAGTTGTAGAGAACACCGAGCTGGAAATAGGTAGTTTGCCTATGATCATATTATCTAAGAAGAGGTAAGGATGACATTAAAGTCTTTTTTCCAAGCACCAATATACCATCTGAAACATTGTATTCTACTCGGTTTCCAAGATAACTGGAGAGCTGATTTATAAATAGTGGATTTTGTGTAGCCAAGTATAAAGTGATGGTGCTTTCTGCTCTATGGGGCCCAGTGTGCAATGGTTGCAAACAGCCAAAAGCTTCCTTATTAGTGTAAAAGGCTGTGACTTGTAGTCTGTTGTAAGGGACCCTGGAGAGAGTTCTTTGGTGGACATTTCTGTATGCTCACATGCTGGCCCCAGTCTCAGGCTCCAAAGAGTTGTGTGCGAGGGTTGGTGGAGACACACTTGATAAAGTTCCAGGGCACAAGACCCACACTGGACAACTCCTAATATCCATCCATCAAACTGCAGAAAAAGGAGCATGTGATTGACGCTCTGTTTCAGGCAAAGTTCAAGTTCCCTGGACTCCAGAAGATCCATATACCCATGAAGGGGGCTTTGCCAAGTGCAGATGAGTCTGGAAACGTGGTGGCTGAAAAATGAATCATCCCAAAGGAGTGTTGGGCCAAATGCAAACCATATCATTAGTCCCTAGACAAATTGTGGACAGGGCACTCGTAAGAGCATCAGGGATGCTCTGTCCCGAGTCCCTCCTCTGCTTCCCAGACTTCACCACCCTATCCTGCCTCTCTACAAAATATCTTGCTTCATGACAAAATAATAGCAGATAGTGGTCATTAGTTTGTGGTTCTTGGATGAAGATCAGAGTGTATTTGAAAATCCTGATCTTGTTGCTGTATTTTGTTAATATGTGATTATTTCTCTAGGGGGAGAATCTATAATTTTTTGTTGTTTTATATATTTATTTTTTGGTTGGTAAGGGGGAATTGGGTCACACCTAGCGTACTCAGGACTTATTCTGACTCCGCACAGGGTCACTTCTGGCAGTACTCAGGGGATCATACACAGAGCTGAAGATCCAACAGGTTGGCTGTGTGTAAGTCAAGCACTTTACCATCTGTACTATCTCACTAAAATGTTACTTTTATTACTAAAGCAAGTACTTTGGCTAAGTGCTGTAGGAATACAGAAAATTAAGTCTTTAAGTAACTTTGGAGCGATAGCACAGAGGGTAGGGTGTTTGCCTTGTACGCGGCCAACCCAGGTTTGATTCCTACGCACCTCTTGGAGAGCCCAGCAAGGTACCGAGAGTATCTCGCCCATACAGCAGAGCCTGGTAAACTACCTGTGGTGTATTCGATATGCCAAAAACAGTAACAACAAGTCTCACAATGGAGCTGTTACTGGTGCCCACTTGAGCAAATTGATGAGCAACGAGATAATAGTGATGACAATTATACAGTATAATGGCTTTTTACAGAAGTCACCCTTCTGTACTATTCAAAGAAGGCCCACAACTAAATACATGCCTGTCAAAATCTATGAGGAAAATAAAGGAATTCATCATTGAAATGCTTCTTTATATAATTTGTTAATGAGAGCTGAGAAATGCTTTTTCCTCTTATATTCTCTCACATGATTGGAAAGAAAAAAAGAAGTGAAGGTGTTATGAAAACACTTACATGAATTATAAGCTACATGTGTATGAGAATTTCAAAAAATCTTATGCCTTTTTCTGAGAATGAAGGGAAAGTACAAGAATTAAGGCATTATCTTTACATACAGACCACCAGTTCAATCTCTAGCACCACAAATGATCCCTGAGGATAGCTTGGATTGATCCCTGACCACATAATCTGTAGTAACCCCTGAGCCTGAGCACAGCCAGTTGTGGCCCACCTCTTTTCCCCAACGTTTTATTTCTGGAAAGGTGTTTGGTAAAAGAATGAAAGAAGACTGAGAAGAATAGTCATTAATAACATGTATGGGGTATGTTGATGAATGCTTGACATCCTCTTTTCATTTCTAATTTATATATATTAAAGACCTTGATATAGCTATGCTAACAGAGACATATGGATAAATTCAATGTGATCTATATGTGACATATTATGAAGATTTATTTATGATACCCAACATTTGGTGCAATAGTTGTGCAAAAAACAACTACAACTGATTTTTCAGATGATTTTGAATCAGAGAGATAATGGTAATGAGTTTATGACAAATAAAAATTGAAACCTTTTTACAAAAATGAAGAAGTAATTTTTTAGGTTTTTTTTTTGCCCTTTGCCTTTTCTTCAGCTTTTATATGTCTTAATTGGTGAGTCAAAACAATTACCATTTAGAAAAATTATTGAAACTTTTTTGGCATTTATGGCCATTTTATGATTTTTCAGTCTACTTTAGATTTAGTTATTTTGTTCCTCTTCTATTGTTCTGTTGCAAATTCTTTTATATTTGAATTCCATTTCCAGTTCCTTTTATTTTTAATTGCTTATTACAGTTTGTGCCACATGCTGACACTTAAGTTTTGACTCTTCAAACTTTGATGTGCATCAGTACTTAACTTTACATCACTGGAATGTTCGAGAACTTTGCCTTCATGTTATGGTCAGAAGGGGTCCTCATTCCACCATCTCTTTCCTTGGCATTTTCATTACAGAATGATGCAGGATCTAAGGCAACCCACTCAAGTTTCCTCTACCCCTTGTTTATTAGGATGCTTATTTGTTGGTTTTGAGTTGAATCAGTTCTAAAGATTTTGGAGAAAAATTTTTTCTAAAATTTTTCTGAAATCATTGTGAGAATCCTTAAGCAGTTTTAAATCAAGAGAATCACGCAATATTTTTTATTAATAATCTTAAAACAGAGCCTGGCAAGCTACCTGTGGCATATTCGATATGCCAAAAATAGTAGCAACAAGTCTCACAATGGAGATGTTATTGGTACCCACTCAAAGAAGTCGATGAACGATGATGTTCAAAACATTGAACAACGATGAACAATGGGATGACAGTGCAACAGTGCAATCATCTTTAAGAGTGTACTTTCTGTCAAGCATAAATTCTTGCTCTGTGTAGTTCCCTTTTCTTTTCTTTCCCTGTCAGATCTATATGTTGGCAAGTACATTAAACGTACCCCCAAGTAATGCACTTTAACCATGTGCTAGGACTGGTGACCCTCTTTCTAGCCCAAAGAAGAACCAACTTCTTTCTTCTTGAAGTACAACAGATTTTATTTGGAGGGTTTTGAGAAATGGGAGGGAGGGAGAGAAAATGGGATAGAGTAACATCCTCAAGAGAGAATCCAGGCTTCCCCAAAGACGGAGAGGCCCTACACACATCCCAGCATTAGATATGAAACCATGAAAATACACATCTAAAGAGGGCATATGGGGGCGACATGGACACAGCAGCACATAAACTCAGGCAGCACATAAACAAGAATCAACTTTTTAAAAGAAAGCCAATGCAATTGTTTATTTTGTTATTTGTATGCCATTCAACCGAGGATTAACTAATAAACATGTTTCTTTAGAAAGAAATATAGTGTAATGGAAATTTAGAGACACAAATCTCATTTTGTGCATAACAATTTAAAGATTCTTTGAACACAATCCAGATTAAATTTGTGAAGAATAGACAAGTTCTATCAATTTGAAAAATCTCATTTGATAGATGAACTTCCATTGCTTCTATGACTCTTAAACCATGATTTATTTGGAAAAAAATTTAATATTAGTACTTAGAGTGGAAGGACCATTTGTGTAAGAATCTACTATCCCTTATTATATGTTCGGTTTTAGGCGTATTAGAGTCTCTATTCTATTTTTTTATACAGTCACAATGTGATAAAGATACTGTCTTTATTATTGGGCTATTTATAGATCTGCTGAGATTATACCTGTAAAGGATACAGCACTGTGATAAATAAATATGGAGTAATCTATATGTGAAAATGACACAACTTTTTCTCAAAATTACCTGACATACACCAATTGTTCACAGTTACATTGTCAACCGTGCCTAAATACACATAACTTATTCTCCATAATTCTGGTTCTAAGCACTTATATTTTAATGCAACTACCATATGCATGTATATTTCTATGAATATAGATATAAATATATATAATATTCTAAATATATAAAAGTACATAAACAAATGTATATATTTATGTAAATATGCATATATATGGTAATTGCACATATACATTCATGGAAATATGCATATATATGGTAATTATAGATATGCGATCATATATAAATATAATACATTATGTAATATATTATAATTATGTATTTCTATATATATGCACATAGAGAAAGAGAGAGACCATATTACTATCAGATGAAAAGAATGTAAAACCTGGCAGATAGAGATAAAACTCCTAGTTTCTGTGAATTAAAACCTGCCCTTTTTTATATGAGTCATTTTTATTATGCTCACAATGATGCCAATGCTGTTAGTCCACTCTCCTCCATTCTATAGGTAAATAAACTAAAGTATAATAAGAGGAAATAAAATGAAGGGAAATACAGTTGTTTACAGAACATGAGTTTACTAGAGGAAAAAGTTTGCTTAACTCCGATAAAAAGAATCCAATCTACTTGAGTTAGTTTTTAAATTTATCTATTCTTGAAATCATTGCGGTTGCTAATATGAGTAATTATTTTTATAATTATTTCTCCCATGCAGGTTAAAGTTTACACATTAGTAGTTAAACATTCTGGGGGAGTGTTCCTTCTTTTTAAAGCAGCAATATAGATATCAATTAAATGGCAAATTAGATATACCTTTTGACTTATGTGCAAAGAAGAGAATTGCTACAATTTAAAGGGTTTTTAACTACCAGGTAGTAAGGTAATTAGGAAGCTGTCAAAGCTTGTTATGTTATCTTGTAGCAGTTGGTGTTCAGAATATTTCTTGCTTCACCTGTCTGAAACGAATGTGGTTAGTATGCAGTTTAAGTCAACAAAGGTTCAAAGGGGACAATTTAATTATAACTCTGTACCTTCTTAATTTTCAATTATTATGGCATGGGGGAACTGCCCTTGAGAAAGGGCAGTGAAGAAAAATTTTACTGCTGGGAAAGGAGCATACAATTTGAGTAGATAAATTTGAACAAGGATAATATTTACTGGTTGTATATGTTTTGCAGTAAAAATAATAGGGTTTCAGAGTTGCTACTCTGTGCACACAGACACAACAATAACAGATTGAAGAAATTTTTATTTTTATAAAGATTATTGACACTAATATTGATATTAAATTGTTTAATACTTCTTTACCTAAGAAAACATTTTAATGAATAACTTGAGTAATACTAGGTCAAATAATGAAGTATTTTTTTCCAATGCAATTTCTGAGACTTCAGTAATAGTTAATCATCACAAGGGTTAAAATGCCACAAATTACCTGACCAGAAGAACTTTAGTTTCTTATTCTGTGGTACTGTGACATTAGAGATCAACTGAATATTCTCTGGGTTATGTTGGTGTAATGGATCATAAGTTTAGGGTCAAAACACATGGGTGTACTAGTTTTATGATAAGCTTAGTTATCAAGAGCAAGTATATTGGGTTATTCATTAATTTATTCATTTCCACTTAGAAGAGTCTTCTCAAATGCAAACTGAGGAAAACAGAATTTCAATTTATTCTATGATATTTTCTCTAAGGAGGAATCTTTAGTTTCTATTTTTTCTTACCCCACATGTGCAAAATTTGGTTATCTAAAATCAGAAATATATTTCAGAACCAACCATTACTCTCCAAGTTCATTGCTATATGCCAAATGAGGCTTGGATAGCTTTATCTGGAGGATGGCAAAAATATTTAATATAGGATGCAAAAAAAAATCCACATGGCAACTATAGTGGAAAAACTTGATAAATTGGACAGCATTACAATTTAGAATTCTTTTCATTTCTTTTTGCCACATCCAGTGGCCTCCGAGCTTACTCCTAGCTCTGCAATCCTGGCGCTTTGAAGGACCATGTGGAGTATTGGAGCTGCGACAGCCTCATTAAACAAGAGTCTTACTCACTGACCTCTCTAGCCTCCATATTAGGAACTCTGTATCAAAATAATAAAACAGTGAAATGTGGCCTATCTGCTGGTAGGCTCTGTGTGTGTGTGTGTGTGTGTGTGTGTGTATACGTGTGTGTGTGTGTGTGTGTGTGTGAAGGGAATACTATTGACTGAATATGGCAGTGGTTATGCACTTTGTGATAATTGAGCGATGTGGTAATAACATGACTTTCTACTTACACAAATGCTACAAAATTTTACATGACAAAACCCTCCAAGACTTGAGCACTCTTCTTATGAGACTTAAGTTGTTTGGTCAAGTTTCAATATTTATTTATGTTTATAAGAATTTTCACAAAGCATGAATTTTTTTCCTTTGGAAAGATAGATGTATTTTATTTTTTTTCCCTACAGGGTAATACTAGCACAGTATTTTAAAATAAGAATTGCATGATTACATAAATCTCTAGTCCTTCATATTATAGAACAGTCATTAATAAGTCATTGAGTGTGTCTATAAAGTAACATTTAATACAGATGGAGGTCTCACTGTTGTGTTTTGCATAAAATGAATAAACAAAGAATCAAATAGCAAAGGGTATTAATATTTTAAGTATGATATTTAATTTAAAAAGCAGGTCTGGGAGACATTAGTATGGAAAGCAGATAGAAAAAAAAGTCTAGATGAGAAATGGAGAAGAGGCATGATTTAAAATATAGGCTAGGTAAAAATACAAATACCAAGAATTCTAGTTTCACACTAACTGCAAACAGCACAATTTCATCTCCAAGGGACTGATTGTTTGGTAAACTGAGTCAGCAAGATTGATGTTTTTCATAGTTGATCTGTATTTTCTTTGCTTTACTTTTGTTTTCACCATCTCCTTTGGATTCAAGACAAACACAAGTGCATCTTAGTAAAGCAGCTTAATTTTTTTTTGTATGTATGTGTTTGCCTTTGGGAATGTCAGAGATCACTGTATGCCTAGAACTGCATTCCATTTCTTACTTTGATAGCAGAAAATATGGGAGAATTATTACTATAAGGAATATACTTTTGTTTCTGCTAATTCCATATCAGAAACAGCCATGAATTTTCAGTTTCACAAGCAGCAGGAGATTGTCCAAGGCTCAGTGACAAAAGAAATAAGGACTGAGAGTGAAGGAGATTCAGCACTTCAGACCTGAAAGAAAGAACTTCACTGGAGTCTGCTGGTGGTCAGAAACGTACACTGGTGGAGGGATGGGTGTTCGATCATTGTATGAGTGAAACTCAGTCATGAAATCTTTGTAACTGTATCTCATGATGATTCGATAAAAAATCAATAAAGTGAATCTGCAAAGGCTTGTAGACAGTGTCCTGTAAAATTAGGTTTAAAAGTAAATATGATGTACAGTGAAAATTTTGAGGGGCTAAGCAACATTCCCTGCTCACAGCTGCCCTTGATTTGATCCCTGGAACCTCTCAGATCCCTAAGCATTGCTGGGAAGAGCCCTGGAGGTGCCCTCTTGGGTGGACCAGATAATTTCTAGCATAGAAAGGCTTGGGCAGCAAAGCAGCCTTAAGCCATTGCATTGAATTGTGGACCCGTTGGCTAAGAATCACCAGGAAGGGCTCCTGGGCCTCCTGGGATTCTCAAGCAAATATATAAACACATTAATAAAAATCAGTTAATATCTTATGGATTCTCAAAGAAAAACTTTCCCCTACCAAATAAACAAACAAACAAAAAATTAAAGCTACCATTATCACAAAAATCTTCCAGATACAAGAAGCACGCTTGGTAAAAGATCTGAAAATGTCCTTTATTCCAAGGAAATAAGCAGGTATAATTAGATTTCCCGAATGGGCCTTGCTTCAGGGCACAGCGCGAAGTGTGTGTGGGGGGGGAAAATGTTGTCCTAATTGGAAGTTTATATCATGTGCAACACTGTCCAGGAGCCATTCGCAATGAAAGTCTGATGAAAGATGTAATGTTTAATACCAAAAATGCATACAGAAATAACAGGAGAAATATTTAAACACTTATTGGGAGGGACACTGCAAAGCTGAAGCCCTTCAATCTGAGTAGTATGATATGGGCTCACAGGGAACACCTGAGCCAGGTGTCCCGTTCTGGATTTCAAAGAGGGGAATCAACGCTTCAAGTTCCCACAAAGGCAAAAGCAAAAAATCGCATAGCCCCCGACTGTGATTTTTATGCACAGTAACTTCAACCCCAAATAGATTTCTTCTGTTTGCTCTTGGAGCGGGGTGGGCGAGCAGCGCAGGTCAGCAGAACAGCTGCCATTAAAACAAAGCGGCTCGATTAGGTTTTCATAGTGAGCAGGTGATGAATGAAGGGCGAGGAGAAGCCTGTTCCTCGTGTAATAGGGCGATAATAGGAGCCTCATTTGGGCTGCTACACTCCACTTTGGCTGATGTCAGCTTTTCCATTATACACACAGCTTTTCAGAAGGTGATAATTCAATTCAGGAGTAAGGAAAAATAAAATGAAAGTAATTTAACTGTGGGCTGAGACTTGGCAAATGGGGTCTCCATTTGGACATGTAGAGCCCAAGGAAATATGAAAGCGGATCAGTTTTAATTTTAGGTCAGAGAAATGACTCTTTTCTGGCATTTTTCTTTTCAGTATGGTGGAGTGCAGCCCTGCAATTGCTTAAGTTTTCCTGACTTGAAATGCAATGAGCCTCCATTCCAAGTGTAGGGCATTAAGAATGGCCCTATTAAAAATGTGACACCAAGGGGGCCTGCCCTTCCCATTCACCGCACAGGAAGTAGAGAGTTCTTTCAAATTTCCTTCACTAGGTCACTCTTCTTCCTCTTTTGCTCATGGGAAGAGTTTTTGGAATGTCTTGATTACACATTGCTGCAACCTTAATGATTGTTTCCCAGCTAGTCCTTTAACTCCACTGGAATAGCTCCAGGCATATGTCACCAATGACCTCTACACAGTCCAATTTCAGCACTTAGATGCTTTGATGCTCATAAATTATTTGCTGATCAAAGTTCAAAAAACGCTTCTGTAATTCCTAGACTTTTCTATGAATTTTGCATTTTTTTTTAATGTCACAATTTTCTCTTATTTATCCTTCTTGGCTTCCTCTTGGATCTGTATCCCCTTCTACTTGGGAGTGTTGAGAGTCACTCCTTCCACAAATTGTGTTGTTGTCTTTGACTACAAACACTCTCATCAGACCTCTTGCCATTAAAGTCCTTACTTTAATGAGAAACTAAAGACTCATGCATCTTTCCAATCTAGACTTCCATGATGAGTTTGTAGCCCACAGAGCCAGTAATCTCCTTCTGGGATTTTATTGAGATTTCAAGTTGTGTATGAAAAAAAAAAAGACTCACTAATACTTTTTTAAATTTCTTTATACTTTTTTTTCATTATACTTTCTTTGTGCTTTGTATTTCAGTCATTTGAATTTGATTCCTAAATCAAAACTAGGTCTGGGGGTCAGAAAGATAGCTCAAAATACATGACGTGTCCTGAGTTCAACCCCAGGCACCACCAATAAAATCCCAAAGTAAACAAACAAATAGAAAAAAATGGGTTTCACTCCTAGATTTTAAAGAAAATAGTCAAAATTTTATTATCATTATTTTATATCTCTACTTTTATTTCATTATTGAAATACTTAATAAAAAAACCCAGACACATAATCATTTTACTTGGAGTTGCAATACTATTATCACACCCTAAATAAATGTCCTTAATATCATTTAACAACCAGCCCACAGACAATTTTCCTCAACTGATTAAAAATACATATATAGTTTTCTTCAAAAGGACTAATAATTAATGTGTATTGCATTTGATTGTCTATTAAAAACTTTAAATATATAATGGCTATCTTTTAACCATTTCTTTTGCAATTGGGTATTCAGAAGTTTCTTCATACAAATTCACTAGTTTCCTATGCTATATCTAACCATATATGTCACTTATAGCATTTATATAGCCATATAGAGTTTTTGAGGGATAAAATTTAATGCACAGCCAGTAATCATCAAGGTTATAAAGCATGTCTTCAAGAATTTTTTGACATGTAAATATAATACAGTCACTATATCTAAATATTTAGATTATTTTAATCCCCCACTAAGTTCCTTTTCCTGGACATCAGCTACTCCAAAGACTGTCATCAGCATAGTTTTTTGTTTTTTGGGGGATAAGGGAGTGGACGGGGAACAGTGTCTCCCTGCAGTCCTAGGAGACTGAAGGTACTTCTAGTGACACGTGACTAATAACACTCAACTGTTGAAAGCTGTGGCCTGAGTGTGAGGCCCAGGACTTGTGGTTCCGGGCACCACCAGGCCCACACTGGCAGTGGCCAGAGGTCATTAGAGCTACACCAGACACTCTTGGGCAGGTATCTATGGTGCCTGGGATCCAAGAGTGGTCTCCCACAATAAAAAGCACAGATGCTCTTGCCTATTATACTTCATGTTGATGGAATTACAATTTGAACTTTTTTGTTACCTTGTTTCTTTCATTCACTATAATGTTTTTGAGCTTATTTATGTTACTGAATTGTGTTAGTGGTTTTTCATTATTATCCTGCATCACATGAACATATCACAATTACCTTATCACTTTTGATGAAAGTTTTAATAGTTCCTAATTTTGTGGTTATAATCTAAAATCATCTCGTATGAAAAATTTGAAGATGCATACATTAATTTCTTATGGACATATGCTTATTAATAGTATTTCTGGGTCATAGAGGAGAAATGTGTTTAATTAAAGGCTGCATATTTTTGAAAGATGTTGTATACTCAACATTCTCTACAACAAAGTGTAAGGGATCCAGTTATAAAGCACTCCCACTAATACTTATCACTATCAGTCTTTTATATTTTTGCTATTTTGATTGTTGTACAGTGCTATTATTTATTTTTTAATTTTTAAAATCCTGAAAAAAGTCAATAACCCAACAATCGAAGTGTTGAGACTTTAGTAGAAACACTGTTTATAAGTGAATTTCTTCTGATATCAATGCAAGTTCAATTTCAGATGATGGAAATGAGAAAAACAGAAAGAGTCAAATTTCATCTATCTTCCTCTTTTAATATCCTTTTGCTGAAGAGGGCATCTATGTAAACTCAATGTCAAAATCTAATGTCAATCTGGCTAGATGTAGATAAAATCACAGGGAACAGTAGGTGGTTTTCCTAGTAGGAAATATCAGGTCTGGCTTTTAGTTTAAGTTGATGCTTCAATCCTTTTACCTTCAGAAATTTACCTATGGGCAGGTTATGCAAAACTGAGAAACCATCTATTCAAGAGGAGTTATCTAATCAAGGGGTATTGTGCAATGAGTTAAACCAATTAAGGGCAATTGAGAACAGTTGTCTGCATTTAGATCCTGAGATGGTGAGCCATGCCTGCTTCATGTCATGTGATGGGCTTTGGGGAAGAGGTGATCTGGGAAGGAAGGAAACATTTTCTAAGTATTTATAATGCACTAGGCATTATGTTAAAGCTATAAAGTAAGATTTAGTCTTGAATATAATTAAGTCCTCGGTAACATATTTCAAGATATGTTTTATCACTCCGTTTTTAAAAGGAAAAAATTACCACAGGGGCATTCAGAAATTTTCATTGTATATTCCCAGTCCAGTAAACCCAGGTATATAGGAGCAATGTGGAGTTTGTAGACTAAATGATATTTAGAGATAGACTGAAAGTATTAATACATTATTCTAAAAAGTTATCAAATTGTCAAGTAAGTAGGGTAAAGTGGCTTGAACATATATAACCATGAATTATAATATATGCACTAAAGCTTGAGAATCAGTTAATAAAATAAAAATACTAAGAACATACAAAGAACAACAGTTTCTATGCTGATTTGGGGATCTTTGCTCCTTTGCTCTTTAGTTATAAAATCATTCACTGAGAGAAGGTATAGTTGAACAATCTCATGCAGCTCTTCTGGAATATGAAATTTACTCATTTGGCTTAAGTATATCCTATATTCTAAAACACATTACTTCAGTTTGTTTAGTAAGAATTTACAATATAGAAAATCACAGCTTCAAGAAAAATGTTAATTTTTCACATTCAGACCCAAAGTGAATTATAAAAATATAATATGATTAAATTCTCTTTTTATCATAATTTATTTTAATTTGTATGTCCAATGCTCAATGAATGTCTGTCAAGAAAGTGGACTTGGGTTTATCTAATTACAAGCTCACACAGAGGTAAGATCCCTTTACAGAAATCTGCTGGACAGGTTAGCAACAGAAGATTTAGATGAATTAATTTTAGATTTTGAATA
Organism: Sorex araneus; assembly: GCF_027595985.1. Taxonomy (NCBI): domain Eukaryota; kingdom Metazoa; phylum Chordata; class Mammalia; order Eulipotyphla; family Soricidae; genus Sorex; species Sorex araneus. The sequence continues at coordinate 65,688,160 of NC_073305.1, read as the reverse complement.
TTTCAGGCTGTCAATTTATATATTGAAAATTTTATATTTCAAAATAAAATTTGAAATATTATTTTAAATATTGTCAAATAAACAATATTTCACAGTGTAGAAACAAAAATGAGATTATGATATTATTGTGCATTTTGAGTAAATACTTAATTCACTCAAGAATAAAAGCCAACAATTTTCTTCACAAACAAGATGTTTTGGGACAGATTTTGGCTGATTTTATTTACTCTGCTATAATGTTCATACTATACAATGCTCTTTATGGAGCAAACACATTTCCCAGGTTATAACACACTACAGAGTTCATGAGTTTGCTTAAACATGTCCTTTCTCTCCTCTACAGAGAGCAAGGTAGTTAAAATTTTATTGCCTGAAAGTTACTATTACTTGAAGTTCACATCTTTGTATATGAAAGTGAGTCACAAATAGGTGGCTTTCTTTTGCAGCCAGGAGATTTTTTTTTCTTTTTGGGTGACATATTCATAACTTATCCTGACACTAAGAACTTGCAGCTAATAAAATCATCACCTTAAGTTCATGATTGTGGCTCAGTGACAGTATCTATGCCTTCCGTGAGGCACTGGGTTTGATCTCCAGTTTTATCCTAAGACAATACTACTCTAGTTCACTGCGTAATCATTGCCACCACATAATCAACACATTGAGTTTTTTCCAATAATTCTTATTGTTGAAGTTTTTAGAAAGTTTTGCATAATGATCTTATTTCAACATTTTTTGGGGGAAAAACTTACATAAAATATGTAATGATTAAGTAGTGAAAGAAAGTGAAATACAGTACCTCAACATATTTAAACTTATATTGAAGATAAACTGGAAGAGAAAATAAAATCACTAAATCTCAAGGGTCCTAAAAGTCAGAGGGTTTAAATACTAGCTCTGTTAAACAATGTACTTCATATTCCTCCAAAAGTTTCCTCTCCTGTAAAATGAGGAATATAGTCCTGTCTACTTCATAATGCTAAGAAGAATAATGCTAAGATAGTAACTGTAACATCTACAGAGCATTTAGTTCATTCCAAGTGTTAAAAGGAATGAGTGAGAAAATGGAGTACGGACAATATGGAAATAAGGATGCTGAACAACTAACTTAAGCATTAAAGAAATAGTCTGTATAAAAAGGTTCATGAAATAATCTTTATTAAATTTATTCAAAAATGGAGGGGCTCGAGCGATAGCACAGTGGGTAGGGTGTTTGCCTTGCATGCGGCCAACCCGGGTTCGATTACCATCATCCCATATGGTCCCCTGAGCACCGCCAGAGGTAATTCCTGAGTGCAGAGCCAGGAGTAAACCCTGTGCATTGCCGGGTGTGACCCAAAAAAAAAGCAAAAAAAAAAAAAAAAGGAATGTGTGCGTGGGGGTGAAGATAGAACTTTTTGTTTGTTTGTTTTGAGCTTTGCTTAGGACTTACTGTAGGCTATGTGCTCAGAGATCACTCTTGGCAGGGCTCAAGAGACCAGTGACTGAATTCAGGTTGGCAGTATGCAAGACAAACACTCTCCCAATATACTATCTCTCAAGACTCTGGTTTAAAGGGTGGAACATATGCATGATGTATGTCTTCAGTAATGTTGAGTGTGGATCTTAAAAACAAAGACAGAAAGGGAACGAATTTGAGAAGAAACTGAAATACAGTCAGACACAAGACTATAAAGTTTCATAGAATAACAGGATCAGAAGATTCTTTTTGCTAAATAACATGGACACCTATATCCCACTTAGTAACTAGATTGGGCTATTTATTCTGGTATTTACATAATTTATTCTGGTAAATACCAGAAAAAATAGCCCAATCTAGTTACTAAGTTCTAGATTGGGCTATTTATTCCAGAATCAGACCATCTATTTTGGTTCCACCACTTGTGTATACTTGGATGTTTCACAGAACTGCCTTTTTATTCTCAACTGTCAAACCACATAATAACTCTTAATTTCTATATAAGTTAGTTGGGAGGATTTTACATACATACATACATACATACATACAAAGAACTCAGTTCATGACTGCATAGTAACTTCTCAATAACTAATGAGATAACATGATGATCACTATATACAAAAGGACAAGTGATTTATCTTCCTTACATGAAATAGAAATGGTAGTGATAATTTCTTCTCATGGACAGTTAATATGTAGAATGCTGATACCACAAATGAATACAAAATTTTAAGTTTCTGAAGCAATATAAATCTTCACACAGAAGAAAAAATGCAAATGTACCTATGCAAACAAAATGGTCATGCAAAATAAAATATTCCTGTGCCATTATTGAATTTTAAAACTGATTGCACATTTTGTCTAAATAATGGCCCACCCAGTTGACTGAAGAATTTGAATGTGAATCCTAAAATTTGGTTACCCTCCATATATATGACTGTTGTGTTTTAAATAAATAGAATTAGGGCAGAAATATGACTCAAGTGACATGCCTGACATGTCCAAAGCTCTGGGTTGATCCTCAGCTCCATATAGCCCCTGAGAACTGCCCATTAAGGCTTTGGTGGTTCCCAAGAACCACCAGTCAGAATGAGAATGGCTCTCTCAAGTAATAAAGGAGTGATAGCACAGTGGGTAGGGCACTTGCCTTGCATGCGGCAAACCCGGGTTTGATTCCTCTGTCCATATCAAAGAACCCAGCAAGCTACTGAGAGTATCCTGCCCGCACCGCAGACCCTGGCAAGCTCCCCGTGGCATATTCGATATGCCAAAAACAGTAACAACAAGTCTCACAATGGAGACATTACTGGTGCCCGCTCAAGCAAATCTATGGGACGACAGTGCTACAGTGCTACTATGGAATAAAAAAATCATAAAGACATTTTCTTGGTCTTTTTTCACAATAAATTATATCTTCTTTATGTAATCAAAGTAAAGAGAAAGTAAAATGAAACTTACCAACTACACAGGTGGGGTGGGGGGCGGGGGGTGGGGGGGTTGGGAGGAGGTTTACTGTGGTTCTTGGTGGTGGAATATATGCACTGGTGAAGGGATGGCTGTTCGAGCATTATGTAACTGAGACTTAAGCCTGAAAGCTTTGTAGCTTTCAATATGGTGATTCAATAAAAAAAAATAATAATAAATTAAAAAAAAGAACGGTAGATGAGGAAGTCGACACCCAACAGAGTCAAAGTATCTTACATTACTGAGTCTAGGGTTTGCTAATGCAATTGGCTCTAGAATTCCTGATTTTTAAAATAAAATCAATTTACCCTAATTTTAGGGATGGTATTTTCAGGGTTCACACCTGGCTCTGTACTCAGGAATCACTTCTGTTGGGAATCAGGGGAACATAGTAGGGACTGAAACCAGCTCATCCCCATGCAAAGCAAGCACCTTGCCCACTGCCCACTCTTCAGCCTCATAGAATTCCTTGCTTAAGGAAACAATAAAAATAAAGTCTCAGTATGACAAAATAAATTAATAAATAATCTATATGACAACATTGTGAAGTTCTAAAAGCACCTATTCCAAAAATTAGTTCCATAGCATATTTCTTTTGTGTGTGCAGCATGAAGTTGTGTAGTAAAATTAAATGCTGTTACTTTACATTTATTCTTCCCTTTAAATTCTCTGAACCTAAATTACTTATCTGTAAAAATCTTAATAAAAACTGAAGGGCACAATGCTTATAAACTTCAAAATGCTAGCATTTAAAAATACTTTATTAGAAATTATATGAACTTCTTATTCCAAAAAAATATCCCAAATGAATAAGAATTAAGTTGTACACCTGGATTAATGTCTTTCTAACCATTACTTTACAGCAGAGGAAAGACCAAATCAAGGACTTGTCCAGCATATGGTTAACCCTGTTAGAAGCGCCATTCTGTAGTGATGGGACACCACCAGTTTATAACTAGATGAATCTTTAACCAGTCTAATATTCTGCCTGAGAAATCACTTTTTATCACCTAAGGAATTTTCTAATTCACGTACCAGGATGCATCTATCAAGACATACAGCACAGAAGGACTAACAGTGATCCACACAATAGGGCAGAAGGAATGCCACTAACATTGTAACTTACAAAGAGTGATTGCCATCCTAGATTGTTAAAAGGATCAATTGTATTGAAAGAATGAGTTGTGGTGAGCAGAGTATTGACCATGGAAAAGAGTGATGGACAATTACAATCTCATTCCAATATCAGTATTATAAAGGTCACTGGTGATAGTGTCTCAGTTCCATCTTGTAAAGTTCTTTCATGCTTGATCCCCCACCCCCACCCCCGTTATTCTGTTTTTTTCAAGTGGTTGTTTTGGAATCTTAATAACAGTGAATAGCACTATGAAGCAGATGGTAAACATACCACTTACATTATTAGCATTTTGTGATTTTTATATTCTGTATAAAAGTCCTTATGGAATGAGTGTTTGGAAAAACAAAGATGCTATGCAAGACTGCAATTGGCACATTACTTAAAATGCAAAAGATGTACATCATTAAGGCTACAAACAAATCCCCCCCGCAAAGTCAAAGAGTATAAGGGAAAAAAAGTAACTATGGCTCTCTAGATGGTCTAAGTTTCTTCACTGTCACATATTGTGTAATTAGCAACATGTTTTGGTACACTTAGATGTGTAGCTAATAAGTCATCGTATAGCCTACTATTAAAGTACATATCCTGACTTGATGCTACATGGGAAATCATCACCATGGCCTTGAAATGCTTTGGTGTGACCCATTTTTGAAATGAGAAAGTTCTTACTGAGCAAACACTTTCAATTTAACTTTCAAAAAGAAATTTTTTTCTTTTCTAATTTCCCGTGGAATTAAAAAAAATTGTTCTTCACTCAAGGGTTGATTTTATATGACTTAGGAGTAGAACATGGCCCCACCACCACCACCAAAAAGTGTCAGTTATTCTCCAAAATTCCCTAGAACTTTTTCCTAGACCACTCCACGAAAGCTACCTCCACTAAAATCAGTTCCGTCGTCAGTCTAAAGTTTGTTTCTGGGATTGGAGCGATAGCACAGCGGGTAGGGCATTTGCCTTGCATGCGGCCAACCTGGGTTTGATTCCCAGCATCCCATATGGTCCCCTGAGCACCCCCAGGAGTGATTTCTGAGTGCAGAGCCAGGAGTAACCCCTGAGCATTGCTGGGTGTGACCCAAAACACAAATAAAATAAAATAAAATAAAATTTGTTTGCATTGTGCATTGTCTTTCTCTTGCATTGTTTATTAATATGCTAACAATGAGCAAGAATATATGTTTATATCTCCTCCTTCAGATTTATTTCACTTAGCATCACCCACTCCATTTCAATCCATATTGTAGTAAAAACTAAGATTTCATCTTTTCTGTTGCTGTTAGAGCATGATTTCAACATGCATATATCCCCAAATTTCCTTGTCCACTCATTTGCTGCAGGAAAGAGCAGAAGTGTCCAATGAACATTTTGGTTGTTATCAGATTCATTCTATTGTAAAAAGTGCTGCAGTGAATATATGTATGCATATATCTTTTTTTTCTTTTTTGGTCACACCCGGCAATGCACAGGGGTTACTTCTGGATTTGCATTCAGGAATTAGTCCCGGCGGTGCTTGGGGGACCATATGGGATGCTGGGAATCAAACCCAGGTTGACCACATGCAAGGCAAACTCCCTACCCACTGTACTATTGTTCCAGCCCTATTTTTTTGAATTTATGTTTGGATAGATTCCTAGGCATGGCATTGGTGAATCATATGGTAATTATATATTTAATTGAGAAGTACTATGTTATTTTATGTATATGTTATGTCTAGGAAATAGGATCTAAACCTGATTTTTCTGTGTAGTCCATGACATCTAGCAATCTAGCATAGTCATGAAAGAAAGTCAAACCCAGTAGATTTATCTTTGGCAAAAGAGATAGATCAAAGGACTAAAGATCATGTCTTGTATGTTCCAGACCCTTAGTTTGATCCCAGATGATGTACTGCCCTTCATTCCCATATCCTGCCCCCTGGCACCTTTGAACACGCTCATACACACTGACTACCAACAGGTGTTAGCATAGCCAGACCTGAGCACTATTGCAGTGCTTGCATGAGCATTGAATAATTTAACCTGATTGGTTGAGTATTGTTGTGAGAGCTCCCCTGTAGCTCTCTAAGCATTGCTTTGGATGCTTTTAATACCACTCTATGGCCTCCCTCCAACCAAAAACTGAATAAGCAAATAGATAAATACATGTTTTTGATAAGAGGAATGCAGCAGGAGAGAGCAGATATATCCAAGGAGCACCTGCATATCATCAATGTGTAAAGTAGTAGCACCTATACATAATGATTCAGAACTGAACCAAGAACTGCCTGAAAAGAATTTCCAGGCTCTGTACCAAATTCAATGATAAAAATTTCTCCTTTTTCATGATAAAAATTTCATCATTTTTAAATCAATGATGATTAGAGGGATAACTCGGGGTGGGACATGTGTGCTGAAAGTAGATAAAGAATCAAACACGATGGCCTCTCATTATCTGTATTGAAAACCATGATGCCCATAAGTAGAGAGAGAGTAAGAGGTAAACTATATGCCATAGAGGCATGGGAAAGGGTGGGACGTGGATGGAGGAATTCTGGGGACATTGGTGGTGGAAAATGTACACTGGTGGAGGGGGGATATGTGCCGGATCATTGTATGACTGAAACTAAAACACGAAAGTTTTGTTAAGTTTTGCTCACAGTGATTCAATTAAAACTAAAATAATTTCTCCTGACAGGTTTTGAAATCTAACTGGCAAGAAAAGATTACCCAATACACATTTTGCAATATATATATGTGTATATATATATAACATTATTATGGGGCTGGAACAATATCACAGCGGTTGGGTGTTCACCTTTCATGCAGCTGACCGGTGTTCGATTCCTCCGCCCCTCTAGGAGAGCCCAGCAAGCTACTGAAAGTATCTTGCCTGCATGGTAGAGCCTGGCAAGCTACCCGTGTGTGTTGGATATGCCAAAAACAGTAACAATAAGTCTCTCAATGAGAGACGTTACTTATGCCCGCTCGAACAAATCAATGAGCAATGGGATGACAGTGACAGTGACAGTGACATTATTATGTGGAATAATATACAGGACATTATGAAATCAAGTAAAGTCTTGTTTTCTAGTTAGCATAGCCTATTGATTTCACTTCCAAGCCGACTCCAGTTATGACAATTAAGGACTGAGAAACACACATTTGGCCCATCGGCCAGCAGCATTATTTGGAAGCTTGTTAGGAAAACAAAATCCAAGCCTCTCCAGCAGAAATACTAGGTCAAACCTTGCATTTGAACATGACTCAAACGCATAACAATATTTGGAAATGCTGATCTGGAACAGTGCTAACAAAGTGTTATATGTTGATAGTTTCCATTTGCATCACTCTGTAGGTTGTTAGAAATTTGGAACATGGGGATGGAGAGATAGTATTGTGCGTAGGGTTCTCACCTTGCCTGTGGCTTACTCAAATTCGATACTATATGGTACCCCAACTCTACAAGGAATGAATCCTAAAAACAGAGCCAGGTGTAATCCCTGAGCACTGTTAGGTGTGACCCCATCCCTCCCTCAAGGAGAGGAAAAGAAATAATGAAAAATAATTTTAGAACTGTAGGTACCACTCCAGAGCTACACAATGAGAATCTATGGGAAGTGACTTAGTAAAGCACCATGAGGATGACTTGTAAAGATATACCTATGATTATAGTAAGTATGCAGGTAGATCAAATAGTTTCAGGTTTAAAACAAGAAAACATGAGATTAATGCCATGGGTCTGTTACATTTGCTCTAGATAAAAATGACTCCTGGATATGATGTTTTAAGATTACATAGACTGTTAGAAGAAATAAAAATTGGTGCTATCATAAGAAATGACACACTAGAAAGTCAGGAGCCTGGTTTCCCAATGAATTGAATCAGCTCTGATTAGTTCTTCTAACTTCTCATTTTACAAATTTGGTGAAGCTATTTATTTAATATTTTTTCAGGTTTCTTTTATTCACTGTTGAACAATTCCTTCTCCAGTATTACTTCACTATCTGGGTGTCTAGACATATTTGGCATGAAAAGAGGGAGTATATACATATTAATATGTGGTTATAAAAATATATTTTACTTGCACTTTGTAATATCATGAATTCCCAGCATAAGCATGGTGCCTGGCACATAATTCAAATGAATTAAATCTATAAAAGAATAGTAAACACAATTTTACTGCAAAACTGCACATAATTCAAAATTATGAAATTATGAAATTTTTTAATTTCTTTTTAAATTTTTCCCCTGATTTATAAATATTTAAAATTAAAAAAAAATTTTTTTAAATTAAAAAAAAAAGTTGGAATGGAGTGATAGCACAGCAGGTAGCGTTTGCCTGGGTTCATTTCCTCTGTCCCTCTTGAAGAGCTTTGCAAGCTACCAAGATTATCCTTCCTGCACGGCAGAGCCTGGCAAGCTATCTATGGCGTATTTGATATGACTTAGGAGTAGATATGCCAAAACTGTTTTGATGTGCCAAAAACAGTAACAACAAGTCTCACAATCGAGATGTTACTGGTGCCCACTCAAGTAAATCGATGAGCAATGGAATGAAGGTGATAGTGACAGTGAAAAAACAGTGAAAAAAACTGTGTGGGAAAGCTGTGAGATTCGGCTTAATGCTAAAGTGAAACTGTATTTTTCTACAGATTTCAACACACTGTAAATTGCCCTTTGTTCTCCTCCTTTCTCCCTGTAAAAACCACTTAAAATAGAATAAATCCCTGATAAAACTCAATGTACGATATGAGTATTAGTCTGATCCACCATCAGGATGATAAAGGAGGTTTTTCTCTCCAATTACATTACATATTTATAAAGAAAAATTTAGAAAGTGTTTTTTCTACATTGATGGATGTCTGAACATTAACCATAAAAATAATAAAAAATTAAGCATCTTTGTTCTCTGCTGCTAAGAATGCACACATGATATACAGTATTTTCATTTCGGGAACACATTTATCATAGCTCTCTGCAAAACTGCACATGAATCAAATGAAACCCCTGTGGGTGGTACAATTTCTGCAGCACTTTAGAAAGTGTCATTGTATGAATACTTTGCACTCTTGGTCCCTACTAGGCCATATGACAGTATCTGGGGACATGTGGGGTTGCACAATTGAGAGATGCTGCCTGTATCTAGTGAGTAGGGACACTGATGCTTAACAATGATAGGAAAGCCTTCAAAACAAAGATTTTTTTTATAATCCAAAACACTAATAGTTCTGAGGCTAAGAAAAGTTCATTTATTTTATGCTGGTCTAGCTATTTAGGCTAGTTACTCCAACAAGGAATTTAACTTTCTTGACTTATATCTCCTTTTTATTTTGTTAAAACAAAACCCTGGATTATTAGATTACTACTTGCTTAATTGAATTTCAACATTTTAAGTAAATCTTCCTTGTGTCAGATTTTTAACATTATCAATGCAGCATGGTGTCTTGGAGATTTCAATTCGCAACAAAATTTAACTGTCTAATAAGCACTAGAAAGTGCCCATGGCATGAAATGTACAGAAATGAATGAACAGAGATAAGTCTATGCTCATGTCCTTACAGTGAAGGGAAACACAAAATGCCCTGAAACTGCAAAACAGAATGAGACTGTGATGGCATTTGAGGGCAGCGAGATCAATTCTTAATTTGGACTCAAAGCCCAAACTCCATTTTGCCATTTTCTTTGTTCTGTTCATTAAACAAATAGTACAGTTTTACTTCTTTGTAGTATTGACACTATTTACTTTCAACAACGACTTATCATTACTTTCTGAAGGGAAATGATGCATAATCCTTCAAGTCCTGGGATTATTTGATGTCTGAGCACGTGGGTAGTTTCACTTGAACTCCAGTTCTTAACCTCTCTTTTTCAGTTACTCTGGATTTGTTCCACTCTTTCAACAAAATTTGCTTGATTTGAGCCTTTGGATGTCTCTTCTTTCAATTTAAAACTCTCTTGTCCTGCTGCCAAGCTAATTATTCATCCTTCAGCAGTCATTTTTAACCATGACTTCTTATACTCTCCATTGAGGTTTTTCTCCAACTATGTCCCTACTAGGACTTACTACACTTTAACTCATGGCTCTCTTTACCTGCCTTTTATTCTTCTATAAGCCCTGTGAAGACAGGCTCTTGCCTTCTGATTTGTTGCAATTGCTCATGACCTACCATGATCCTTCCTAATGGTATATCACTGTATCACTGTCATCCTATTGTTCATTGATTTACTAGAGCAGGTGCCAGTAATTCATCCATTCATCCCAGCCCTGAGATTTTAGCAGTCTCTCTTTACTCATTTTTTCCAATGATTGGAGGCTCTTTTCATGTATGTACCTATGTACCCGTCATTGTACCTGTACAGTAGTACAGGATTCAATAAAAAGGTTGGTTTGGCATTGCCAATTGTCCAACCGTCATGTCCTCACCCATCATTTATTACTTGTGCTTTTATTTTTTTATTTTTATTTTTTTAATTAATTGTTTTTGCTTTTTGGATAACATCCAGCGATGCACAGGGGTTACTCCTGGCTCTTCACTCAGAAATTACTCCTGGCGGTGCTCAGGGTACCATATGGGATGCTGGGATTCGAACTTGGGTCGGCCTCGTGCAAGGCAAACACCCTACCCACTGTGCTATCACTCCAGCACCCTTATTACTTGTGCTTTTAAATATGACAGATGCTGCCTTATGTATTTATGGGTTTTACCTTATTTTGTTCTCATAATTCCCTATATTTTACATAATTTTATTACAATCAAAAAGATGAAGCAGATACTCACATAATTGAGCAGGTCTTCCAGAGAAGTAGTGGCTAAGTAGGACCAGAGTCTAAGGAAAACTTGGTTTCTGAGCAGATAATAAGACCCCACATGCTTCCTTTCCTTGAATGGTGCTACGGTAGCACACAGAAACTGATGTATTTTCTAGAGTATTGTGCCTTATTACAAAAGAGCAGCTTTTTACCCAGTGAGAATGGACTCTTTTATGTAAAGTGATTTTTAGCTCTGGCAGAAAGCAACTGTAATACAAAGTCATATTTCACTTTGCTCAGAGCTTGGATCTCCACATACATCTCCATAAGTCAATAGGATTGGGAAAAAAGAATTTTCCCTTGAGCATCTATTTATAGTTACACAGTGCAAATCGCTGTGTACTTGAGAATCACTTAACCATACTTCAATCACTTGAGTAAAACTTGTTAGCATTAAATTTGTACATGAGAGGAATAAGATTATTTCATACACAGTACAATGATATATTAGTGTTGTAGATATATATACATATATACAGATATAAGACACATGTTGTATGTGCAAATATATCCATATGTAAGTGCGGAAGTAAAATTTGACATGAGAATGAGAAACGAAATAGCTCTTTTTTATCCATTTGTTTATTCACTTACCATCTGAGCTATTAACTCTTTGGAAACTATACAGCATTTAGCAAACAACAACAACAAAACAAAAAAGCAAAAGAACAATGTAGCCCATCTCCTGTCCCCAAAATAGTTGCTTTAATACTTGTCCACAGGTAATCCAGTCTTGACAAATTCCCTGTATCCAAAGGATCCTGTGAATGTTTTAAAATTGTTGAAATTTCAATCTCTTAACACTAAATATTTTATAAATCCAAGTGTAGGCAATGTAATAGATTTTAAAATATATGTTCATCTTTTTTTTTTTTACTGGGCAGAAGCAAACCAAGTAAAACAAGAATCCTTAGTAATAATGTGCACATTTTAAATTTATGTTTGATGTCTCTAACCCTCTTTAGGTAATTAGTAGTTGTATCTTTATTTTATTTTAACTAACTTCTGTCAGTGTTATTTTGGGGTCACACCTGGTTATTCTCTGGGCTTATTCCTAGCTATTCTCAAGGATGAGTCCTGGAGGTGCTCAAGGGAACATATACAATGTCACAAATTAATTCAGGGCCTGACACACACAAGGCAAGCACCTTAACACCTATACTATCTCTCTGGGTTTCGACCTGAATTCTCATTTTAAATTGTGGAATAAATAGAACAGTGAAGTAAGTAATCTTAGAAAGTGACAGAAAGTGACCGGCACAATGTTTGTTATCTACTTCTGCCTGATTCTATAGGTCTTAGTCAATTCAAGTCTGTGACACATTAAAATGCAAAAATGTATTTGTAATCCTGCCTCTGAAAAGGGGGCACAAACTTCCAGGATACACTGGAATCATTTTGTCAAATGGAAACCTATTTTCAGCACTGTCTTCGGCTGTATTAAAACTGGAATTCTAATAGCACTAGAAATTAGGTGGACAATTTCCCTAAAATTTCTAAGTGCAATCCTAGAACAAGAATTGTTATTCCTTTCCAGAATATGGATAGAAGACAGAATTTTAGGACATACCCTAGGTCTCAGATCATTAATTCATATTTTAATAACACACCCTTTGGTGATTTACATGCATATTCAATCTTGGCATATACAGATCTGGAATACACTATCAAAGTGTAGACCTTAGATGAGCATCATTAGCCTCAAAGGGAGATTACATGGACAAAAACAAAGAGAAGAGAGAAAACAAAGGAGGAAAAGAGAAGAGAAACTATTCACATTTGCTGGAAATTCTTACAAGCTTGATGTAGTGGGGTATTGGAATTAATGTTAATTCAGTCGGGCAAGACAGTTTAGTGTAATGAGTTAGTGTCAGCCATTCTGAAAGTTTACATCTTTTTTAATTATCATGATTAACCAACTGAATGGTTTCTTTCTAACAGCATGGAAATGCAAGGAGCCTGTGTTAGCAACATTAGCAGCCCATAGAGCACATATATAAGAAAATAGAGTAGAAATATCAATCTGGGAACAGGCAGATATTTTTAGGTTTCTGGAAGAAAAGGACTTTATTTAACCCCTTCACCAAGTGTCAGGGTATCTGACCTCTACCTACTATTCATCATCTTTTTTCTTTCTATTCTTTGCACCTTTCATTTTTCTCACCATATTTTTTTTCAGTGGAGGGAGGGGGAGTGATAATAATGCCCATTCAAGAGAGGTTAAGTAGCACAGGAAGAAAATATCACAAGGATGCTAATATTTTAGCTAACAATTGAATTCTTGCTCAACCTTCTCCATTTCTCAAGACCCACAGTGAGCTGAGTCATGGGGGCCAGGCCTTCTTGGTCTCTGGTTTAGATCTGCTAAATGTCAAAATCTCAAAGTTTAGGCACACCTTATCATATAACATTACTTGTTGAAGCTGAAATGGTGCTCTTTCCCCTCTTATTTTCTCATATTCTGACTCAAATGTCCTTTTAAGAACAAATAGTATTATCTTTTAGAGAAAAATCCTTGACCATATTCTCAGAATAAGAAAGACTCCTAATGGAAGTCAAATATCTTGAAAACTTGTATTTGGAACTGCCATTATAAAAGGGAGTGACAAAGAGATTCCAAAACCATGCCTCATTCACCTTTTACCAACTTTTTTACAAGTTCAGGTATTTTTGACACAAAGAACAAATAAAATGCATTCTCTGGGCTGCCAATGGCCATGGAGTGGTATGGCTCTTCTGAGATCAGGACTACAAAATATTCAGAGCCACATTATTTTTGCCAGTTCATAATTTAAAAAGCCTTTAAAAGTCTTAATATCATTGGATGATAGTCTAGCAGAGATTCAGCATGTGTGACTAGTCTCATTAAGCACTACTTATTTGAAGAAATAACAGGAGTTACAAAAAAGACTCTCTAAGACTTAAGTGGTGGTTGGGAAAATTGTAGACAATGGTGGAGGGGAGGTGTAATGGTCATGGGATTGGTGTTGGAATATTGAATGTCTGTAACAACTCATCATGAACAACTTTGCAAACCACAGTGTTTACATAAAGTCTAAGAACAAAATTTACATATGCAGGTCCTACCAAAAGAAAAAAAAAGGCTCTCTGAAGGAAAGCAAGCTTTCCCTTAAAAGAATGGAAGGCAATGGCTCACAATGTGTTCCTCCCTCACCCCCTAATGGACTACAAAATCCCTCAAAACACCTGTGCAGAGTGCAACAAATTTTTCAGGAGTCAAGCAGAAAATAATCAATTATCTTTCCATGAGGGATAGGATCCAAAAATTCACAACACAAATTCACTTCAACTGAAATGCAATAGAAATGTATTATTGCAGTATAATGGGTATCAATTATAGAAATTATCACACTCTACAGGGCACAATTATTCTTGGAACCATTAGGTCTATAAAATTTAGAATTCCTAAAATTTTATAGCTGCCCTTCAAAATCTAAATCTACACCTGGATTTTCTATGAAACTTGTAAGAGTATCTTAAGTTTTAGAGTCTAAAGACTAGAAAGATCAGAGAGTACAGCAGGTAGGGTACTAGTCTTGTGCATGACTGACCTGGTTCAATTTCTGGTACACCGTATGTCCCAAGCCCACCAGAAGGGGGTTCCCTAAGAAGAGTCGAGAGTTAACCCAGAACACAACTGAGTGACAACCCCCTCAAAATAATATACTGTATGTTGGTATCTCTAATGATTATATTGTGGAAGGGGGTACAGAGATTTACCTAAGGTTAATCTGCTCACATTTCCTCTTTTGTGAAAAGACAGTAAGGTTTCTTATAAAATTGTCAATGTTACACTGCAAGTAATAGAGAGCTCTTCAATGAATGATTTTTTATATTTCAATCTCATTCTTCTAAGTGAAAGACCAAACTTCATTCTGCACCAACTGCGAGGATACCTTTATTACAGGGTATAAAGTTTAAATGAGCATTCTGACTGCAAATTAAATTGCCCTACACGAAAAAGATGGCATTTCCCTTCTGTCTCCATTCAGCCCTGGCACTGACCATTTTTCCCTAATGCTGCCCATATCACGGATGCTTCTTTCCCTCACAAAGGAAATGTTTCATGTCCTAAACTGCAGCAGTTGGGTACCTGCAAGAAGAATAACTTACTGACTGCGTCTGGGAAGCGTAATCTAACAGCGCCATTCAATTGAGACTTCTAAGGCCTGAGCATTCCGCTGATCACATCAATTTTTTTCCTTTTAATATTCAAAACTATTTCTTGCAGATATAAACCTTTTAAGATGGCATATTAGAACTCTGAAGAATCCCAGAGAAACTGTCCAATGCTTCTCAGCCAGGCACCTTAATTAGCCCTGTCATGGCCATAATGCTCAGACTTTCCTAGAGGGCTGAGTTAGCTTCCTGACCACTCAGCAGTGCTCACAAATCATGAGATGAAGGCACTTGGGTATCCTGCACCAGATCTCGAACAAATCTGTGTGAGACAGCTTTGTTAAGTGGCTGCAAAGTCTTGCTTTTCTGTACATATGATCCTTCTCAGGTATGGAGAGGAACCCAGTTAGTTTATATCTCAGCTTACATCTATGTCCCAGAAAAGTTCTTTTCCTTAGGGACTTAGAGATCAAAAAAATCTTTCTAAGGCTTTGAAATTCATAGACATTCCCATTGGGAAATCAAGTGTGATATGGCCAAAACTTGCAAGGAATCGATAGGCTGGCCTTGGTCAGATAAAGGGCAAGTGTGCTAAACCATCTTTAATTAATGAAGGAGGTGCCCTTGATGATAGGGAGTTATTTTCACATGAAGAAACCTCTTACATTAGGTTGATTTGAAAAGTAGCAGGAACAGAGCCCTTTCAGAATACAAGAACACTCTGGTAAGAATTTGTACCCAGAAATAATTGAGAGAAAGAAAATGAAATCAACACATGTTAATAATGGCTGAAGAAAAGTAAATAAGAGATTGAGTACTTAATGATCAGAATCTTAGTAAAGGATTTTTGAGGAGACATATAAGAGATTCTCAATTAAACAGTACCATGATGCAGTGAAAATAGAAATTCAGATTATAAAAACCAGGCTAAATAAAACAGTTCTTTTCTTTGTATCACAGCTAAATAGTATATGAGTTAATAACTTCAAATTATATTAAAGTTTTCCAATTATCAAAAGCATGAAACATTTTTCAAATTTCATTGAGCTATGATTGAAAAAATTGCCAGATACTTAAAATGTACAAAGAATATTTTGTATATATATACACATTATAAAAATGTATTCATATCCCAAAATACAGTAAAAGATATATGCATACCTCTTGGAGAGACCAGCAGGCTACCGAGAGTATCCTGCCCTTATGGCAAGACCTGGCAAGCTACCTGTGGCATATTCAATATGCCAAAAATAGTAATGATAGGTCTCATTCCCCTGACCCTGAAAGACCCTCCAATCATTGGGAAAGGTGAGTAAGGAGAGGCTGCTAAAATCTCAAAGCTGAGTGTAATAGAGACATTACTGGTGCCCGCTCGAATAAATCAATGAACAAAGGGATGACAGTGATGACAGTGATACAGTGATACATTATGAAAAAATTTTCTCCATCAAATTAATACATCTGTTGCCTCTGAAATTTGTCCTTTGAGAAGGGAGGAGTAAGACTAAGTTATACTTTCTTGGCAAATTTCAATCCTACAATACAGTGTCATCAATTGTAGTTTCATCAACTATAGATTCTGACTTAGGTAGGATGGGTCCTTAGATTTTAATATAAACAGCAACAAGAAACCCCCCCTGGAATGCTATTGTTGTTCTCTGTATACCATTCTGGATGGAGTAGCATTCTGAAAGGATTCAGAATTATATTTGGAAATATTTGAAGTAAAACAAATGAGATAGTGCTGGGAAGCTTCAGTATTAGGTATATGTTTATATAGCTGTTATATCATTCTGACCCTGTCATTAGTGCTTTTTTTTTGTTTTTTTGGGGCACACATGGCAATGCTCAGGGGTTATTTCTCCTTCTGCACTAAGGAATCACTCCTGGCTGTTATGCAGGGAAAAAGAGATGCTCTTTCTCTCTTTCTCTCTTTTCTTTCTTTCTCTCTTCTCTCTTCTTCCTTCCTTCCTTCCTTCCTTCCTTCCTTCCTTCCTTCCTTCCTTCCTTCCTTCCTTCCTTCCTCTCTCTCTCTCTTTCTTTCTCTCTCTCTTTCTTTCTTTCTTTCTTTCTTTCTTTCTTTCTTTCTTTCTTTCTTTCTTTCTTTCTTTCTTTTTCTTTCTTTCTTTCTTTCTTTCTTTCTTTCTTTTCTTTCTCTTTTTTCTTTCTTCTTTCTTTCTTTTCTTTCTTTCTTTCTTTCTCTTTCTTTTCTTTCTTTCTTTCTTTCTTTCTTTCTTTCTTTCTTTCTTTCTTTCTTCTTTCTTTCTTTCTTCTTTCTTTCTTTCTTTCTTTCTTTCTTTCTTTCTTTCTTTCTTTTTCTTTCTTTCTTTCTTTCTTTCTTTCTTTCTTTCTTTCTTTTTCTTCCTTTCCTTCCTATTTTGCGGCTATTCCCAGATGTCTTCTGAGCTTACTACTGACTCTGCACTCAGAAATCACTCCTGGCAGGTGTGGGGAGAAACCATATAGAGTATCAGGGATCAAACCCAGATAGACTGAGTGCAAGGCTAATGCCTTACCCACTGTACCATTTCTCCAGTCCCAACAGAGCTCTCTTACTATTTCTAAATAAAACTTTTTGCTCTACTATTAATTTATGACATTGTATTCTCTAAGAATAGAAAAGGAATCTGAGGTGTGTGAAGGGGGAATATCTGGGTGGAAATAGGAAAATGAACTTTGTTTTCCTTTCCTGCAAAGGGCTTAAATTTCACCTCAATCTGAGAACCATGGTTCCTTGGAAATTCAGGTTTTAGGGATCAGCTCCCAGGTTCTGTATATCAGGTGGAACTCACTTGACTACTATTAAGTAAGCCAGGGAGAACTTCTGGGCCTGTGCAATCAGGATGCTATGCATACTTTACCACTCCTGACCAACCTCAGTTTTCACTCACTTTACTGGCAACTGTAATGGTGGGTCAGGTCAGGAGTAAGAGTAAGACAATACAATGACAGTATATTTGTTAGAACTGAGAAATCCACATTGGATCATTATGCTATTTAAGCTACTAATGTTATTTGCATACTACATTTTTTCACATTTGTTCTTTAAAAATGTTTTTGAATTACTGTGAGATATACAATTACAAAGTTTTTCATGATTGAGTTTCAATATATAATATTGAAAAACCCATCCCTTAACCATTGTACATTTCCCACCCACCACCAACCTCCCCTCCTGTCTGCACCACCCTTCTTCCTGTCCCCACAGACTGCCTCTATGCCAGATACTTTCACCCCTCTATTCTCTCTCTCTATCTCTCTCTTTCTCTCTCTCCTTATTTTCTTTTTAAGCACTTTCATAGTTTATAGGATTATTTGTTGCACTTAGTACCTAACACTGCTTAGCCTCTTTCAATCTCTCTTTCTCTGTCTTTCCTAGTTTTTCATTATCTTGAGAGTTTATAATAAATATTTTATACAATGTTTCCAAAATTGATTTTGTTTAATATTTTCTCATTATTAAACTGGTGTTACATTGGGGAAGAATGGAAGATATAAAATTTCTTTCTCATTATAGCACATCAAGAAGCACCTAATTTTATTGTTACATTACATAAAAGAATCACTTGGTTAAAGCTCTATTCTTTGGAACCATATCACTAAATTCATACAGTACTCTAAGTGTAGATACTTGTAAGATGGTTTTAATGTTTTATTTAGGACCACTGTGTTAAGACCAATTATTTCCTCCTCTGCAAAATGGCAATCTAATGATATTAACTGCAAAGGTTACTCTAAAAATGAAGTAAAGACATGAATGTTGTATTTGATGTACAATAACAATAAGTACTTCCTTATAAGACGTTATTAAAAAATAACCACTTCACTTGTCTTTATGGAGGTACCGTTGTACTGAGGAAGACAGATGATAAACAAATGCTTACAAAAGCATAATACTAAACACTGAAGCAAGTCAGGCCCCCCAAAAGGCTATATGATATGTAAAATAATCCAAAATATTATGGGAAAGGTTAATTTAAATGTTATGGTACAACAGGGATCATAAAGAGTATAAATGGAAAATGTCCCATACAGTCGAATAGCATATATACATGCCCCACAGCTGAAATTATTTTATGTATTCTAGGCCCAAAGGGAAATATGGCATCATCAGAAAGATCCAAGTGAGGAGAAAGGGGAATTAAATCTAGACAATGAGGCAGAAGCTCGGTGCTTTCTTTTTATCAAATGAGTTGTGCAAGCATTGCAGTGACATGATGTGACGGACAATCATAGATATCAAGTTGGCTGTAGTGTAGAAAATAGACTGGAGGAGGTGTTACTATGTGACTATCATGATAATTATAAAGATTTGTGGAGTCAGTGGAGAGAGGGAGAGAGACAGGGAATGTACGGCCTGTCAAATATATAAACATATATCAATGCTTCAATCTTCTTTCCCTGTATTACATAAGATTATGTAAGGTAACGTAACAGTCTTACAAATCTAGACTCAAGTTCATTAGTTTTCTCTAATATTGGAGTCCAATAGTCTCCAAATTAAATTATTCATTAGGTAAGATGAAGTACATTAAATAATGTGCAAGATTATATCTGCTAAAAATTCCAAAACAAATTTTCAAACAAAATGCTTTCCTGTCACATCTTTTTCTCTTAAGTGAGTTTTAACAAAGTGTACTGCTAATTATCTGAACAGAAATGTTTTCTAAAAAAAGACTACAATAACATAAATAACACCACAGTTCCAGCATTGATAGAAGAGTCACTTTCCATTATAAAGCAAGAATAAGTGTTATTATGGTCCCTTTTTATAGCTTTTTGTTTGCTTTTGGGTCACATTTGAACCTAGGTGCTTATGGCTTAAACTTGGGTGGTCACCTGCAAGACCACACCACATGCAAGACAAATGTCTTACCCGCTATACTATCACTCTTGCTCACTACCTCCCACTCCCCAATTTTACAGCTTTACAACTCTGGTAACAGATAAAATCATCCTGCGTAATGTAATCAATGTCTTGGTGCAACAGCTAGTCCATTTACTCTCATTCAGTGTGAAATGGCAATTCTTCTGTAGCTGAAGATAGGCATTTTGAAGTTAAAGAACATATTTAGAAAATGTGGAAACTAATAACTGGTAATACAACATCTTTATTAATGCTTTCCAAAATAAAATAAGATCATACAAATTATTTTCTTTTTCTTTACATGTAAATGGCTTTTGATGTTCCAACATAAATGTAAGCTGGAGTAGACATTTGGTCTGATGCTATAATCATATGTTAGACAATGTTTTAATGCAATTTTCTGGCTTTGACAAATAGTATAGTATGTATTATAACTACTTAGATGTACTATTGTGAAAGAGAACACTAATAGTAATTAGATTTAATTAAAAATTGGTTATGGGGCCTGATACATAGTAAAGTGGGTAGATACTTGCCTTGCATGTAGCTGAACCAGGTTTAATCCCTGGCATTGTATATGGTCCCTTGAATCAGCTAGAAGTGATCCCTGACTGCAGAGCCAAGAGTATTCCCTGTGTGCCAATGAGTGTGGCTCCAGAATCCAAATAAAGTATAAAACCAAATAAAATAAAATAATTTATTCACTAGTAAAAGAAAATTTTTAAAACATTTTTGTCAATTAAAAATATTTAAAACATATTTATCAAACTGAAAGCTGTTTTTACAAAATTAAAAGCCTCCTAGACAGGGAAAATTAAATTCTTTCACTTCCTGTTCAACCCACCCATAACCATCTCTTCTGCAGTCACGTCAAATGCAAATCACTGTCACTGTCATCCGTTGCTCATCTATTTGTTCGAGCGAGCACCAGCAACGTCTCCATTGTGAGACTTGTTTCTGTTTTTGGCATATTGAATATTCCACGGGTAGCTTGCCAGGCTCTGCCATGTGGGCAAGATACTATCGGTAGCTTGAAGGGCTCTCCACAAGGAGTGAAGGAATAAGTCCATGAAACTCAGAGTTTCTTAATCAAATAAATTGTTACCCCTTAAAAAACAGTCAAATAAATAGACAGACTATTAAGGTCTCTAGCATTGATATTTCTATTCCTGTAGTGATTTCCTGAGTTGCAGCTCTGAGCTTGCTCTCTGAGACAGCATACAGACCAATCTGTCTAAAGTGGGTGATGGCACCCTGGCAGGTTATAGCATCTGGAGGAAGAAGGAGCCTCACATGTAATTGTGGGGAGGTAGAAACTTTCCATTTGTTCCTCCAGAGAAGTTGGATTCACTGGGGAATGAAGAGTCTCTTTTTCTGAAAAAGACGTGATAGGTCACATAAGCCTGGGACCTCTCATTCAGACTTTGCCAGTTAGCTGCAAGGCTGGAAATGAAATGGGGTATGTAGGTTTCTCCACCCAAAATAATTATTACTTAAGAAAAAAAATAACCAGAAATTAGTAAATTTACAACAAGTCACTCAAAAAGTTTCCTATTTAAAATACTGTTTGTACTCTCAAGTATTGGCAAGTGCTGGGGCCAGAATGATAGTATGCCAAATAGGGCATTGCACGTGGCTGACCCAGGTTTGATCACCACAGGTGGTCCCCTGGCCTGCCTGATCTGGTCCCTGAGCACAAAGTCAGGAGTAAGCCTTTAGCATTGCTGGGTGTTCCCCCACCCCCAAGTGTTGGCAAATGCCTTTTATTATCTAGAATTTATGATTAATTGCAACCAAAGCTAAACCAATAAATGTAAATGGGTTATTTTTATAAATTGCACATAGATATATTTAATATATATATTCTATGGTCAAGTGGTAGCATAGTAACATTTAATAAAAGATAATTTATTTGAGAACCAAAGAATTATCATTATTTCTTCTTTATCCAGTCATGTTTTAGATAGAACCATTCTCTTTAATCTGGTTGTTTAATTATAGATGAATGGAAGATAAACAAATGTTCTTTACCAGTTTTACTAGCACATGCTTGATTAATTGCTTCTTTTTGAAAAAATGGTCCCTCTGGAAAGTTTCTATTGTAAAACTAAATATCTTGAGTGCCAAGTAATCTCTTACAACATTTATTTGTTTCTCAGTTTTTCAATGCAATCAGTGACTGTCACTCCTAGGATTAAATTTAATTAGAGGATGGAATTACCTTTTTTATTTATTGAACCATGTTGCTTGACAGTGTTTGGCTTTTTGCCATCAGGACTAATTTGGCATTCTCTGATCAATCAAATGACCTCATTACTCCCTTCTGCTACCATCACAACATAACCTTTGGTAGAGTCAAATAGGAATATTCTAGAAACCGGGGGTTTAATTATAACTGAACTATAGATAAAATCTAGACAGTCACTGATGTAGCTCAGCAGCAGAGAACTTGCTTTTTATCTGTGAGAATTTTGGTTTAATCTCTAACACCATAAAATTAACTAAGTTAATAAAGCAAAACCTAAACTTATTCTCTTTATTCCTATCTATCTTTAACTTTTCAGTGCTAATAACAAGTGTTTCAGGACCTTTTAAATTTCCATGTGGATATATTCCAGGAGTAGATTTAAAACCAGAGCCTAGTTCTTACGTTCTCAATTCCAACCATGAGGACATATGGAATGCATTTTATTTCAGAGATTAAAGATTATGATCTAAGTATCTTTAAGGTTTAGAACATCTTTCTAAATGTATAAGGCATTCACAGCATTAAAGAAAAAGCATACTTTGAACATTCTATATCCACTGTCAATCATCTTAGATTTGTCTATCTTGATGTAATTAACTTTCACACTATCCCAGAAACTATTGCATCATCTCCATTTCACAAGCTTATGTGCATTTAACTTATAGTTTTTCTTTATTAATATAAAAAATAAAGACCCATTATACTAATATGAGCCATACTTATTTCTCAAAGAATAAATATTCAAATAGATATAAAATCTCTTTTATTTTTAAATTGACCATTTTTTTCAGTTAGATAGGTAGATTCTACAAGATACTGAATGGAATTAAGACATAACAGAGTTGTCACAGTATAATGACCTTCATTTTAAATTGCTCTTATGTAATGATGACCTTTAATCAATATATCATCACCTACATAAGAAGAGATAGAAAGTGGATTGAAAGTAAAAAATATATTTTATGATAAATTTCACTGTTTTACTGATTTAAACAGAAACTTGAAATGTTGATAGATGCTCAAGAAAACTGCCATGACAAAATTCCTACGAGAATTCAGAATGTAGGTATTATAATGCATAGCATCAGTGTAAAGAATATTCTAGAAAGGGAAAATGACCTAATTATCAGTGACCATGAATCTCCATTATAATTTTCTAATGTAGCTAGAGACATAAAAATATCAACACAAGGCAATTAAACAGCAAGCAAAAGATCATATAAATATACAATGGACAAAAAAAATTCAAAGTAGAGCAGTAGTGATCAAAATTTAATGATTTTTAGATAGGCTAACCAGTGAGTTTCTCAAGGTATTAAAATTTAAAATAAACAATAAGAGGCAGATGAGACTCAATAATCACAGAAGACTAAAAAGGCCACAGGGGAAGGAGAATTAAAGTACTCAAGAACAAGGAGCTAACATTACAAAAGGCATGTTTAATCTGACAAATACATAAACGTTGGTAACATATAAACAAAATATAAGTAGTAATCTCAAAAATTAACCTTATCAAGTGTTAAAGTCTAAATCGTTCCATATTGTAAATATTTTTCTATCAATTCATTTTATCATATTAGAGATATAATGAAAATATCACTAGTATCCACATCTTTACAGGACAGTGCTAGAGATTTTAAGTTGTTAATACGAGATAGCACAGTGGGTAGGGCATTTGTCTTGCACACGGCTGACCTGGGTTCGATTCCTCTGTCCCTCTCAAGAGAGCATGGTAAGCTACCGAGAGTATCCTGCCTGTACAGCAGACCTGGCAAGCTACCAGTGGCATATTCAATATACCAAAAACAGTAACAACAAGTCTCACAATGGAGACGTTACTGGTGCCCGCTCAAGCAAATCGATGATCAACGGGATGACAGTGCTACAGCGCTATGCCAGAAAGATATTAAGTAGGACCACAACCATAGTAGAGAAGATAAAGAATTTGTCTTGCACAGAGCAGCCAACTAGGTTTAATCCTTAGAACCCCATTTGGTCCTCTGAACATCAACAGGAGTGATCCCTGAGTGCAGAGCAGGGAGTAAGCTTTGAGCACTGCTGATTGTAGCTCCCCAAAAGAACAAACAAGTAAAAAGATGTTAAGCAATTTTGCTCATATTGAAGCCAAACAGTTGGGCTTTGATAAGTACTTAAAGCTCCTATTCCTAACCATTGCTAAAATGTGTCAATCCCTTCAAGAACTGAACACACTGAGGCTGTTATACTTATGCATGTCTTCTTATACACTGTGGTAGAGTCTGTGGAGAGCTGGAGAGTTCATAGCCCACGAAATGAGGAAGCACTGCTCAATTTCAGCCTTGTGGAAAAACATGTCTAGCGCTCTCAGGTATGATTTTTTAAAAAAGCATACTGGAGCAACAGCACAGCAGGTAGGGTGTTTGCCTTGCACAAGGCCAATCTGGGTTTGATTCCTCCTTCCCTCTTGAAGAGCCTGGCAAGCTACCGAGAGTATCCTGCCCACACAGCAGAGCCTGGCAAGTCACCCGTGGAGTATTCAATATGCCAAAAACAGTAGCAACAAGTCTCATAATGGAGACGTTGTTGGTGCCTGCTTGAGCAAATCGATGAACAATGGGACGACAGTGCTACAGTGCTATAGCCTTAATCTAATATGCACATAATTTTAAAAAAGAGTATGGTTAAAAATATAGTTAGCAGGTGAATGATTTGATTTTGTAAGTAAGGTATATGTAAGGATGAGATTGAAAATGTATGCTAGTATCATATTTTTGAAAATACTGAAATCTTGGATAGACTATATACATATATAAATATAATTATTTGAATCTATGAATTGTAGGGAAATTGGGAGAATAAATTGGAAGAAAGCTATATTAAGGAATCCAAATGAGAAACAACCTAGTTGAGATTTTTTGCTAGGTTCATCTATTCATCTCAACAAAATAAATAAGTTAGTTTAAGATGGTAACTTTGTTACAAGACAAAAGAAGAGAAAAGATACATAGATTTATTTTTAGTGACTTAAAGCTATGCTGCTATATAAATGATAGAGTCATTTCTCTAAAACTTTAATCAATTTCTTCCCTGCTATTGACCATATTACTTCTCATGTACTAAGAAGAAAATCCAGAGAACATCTGGTCTTTAAAACTGGCCTTCTCTCCCAATTCATGACTCTCTACCTCTTACAACACAACCAATTATTCAAAGGAGCTCCTCTGTTTTTCACAATTTGGTTCTCAGGATTTTTGCAGTAAATTTTCTGGAGTAAATTTCCTCTGAGCTCACACCATTGTTTCATTCAAGTCTTATTAAACATTATTCACTTGATTCTTTATAATCTTCCTTATCCTCATCTTATTCTATTGATTACTGCTTCCATGTTCTACTCATTATCTTATCATCCACTAGAATGTAAACCTTTTTTTATAGCTTCATTTCTATCCCCATGTCACTTATAATAGGCACTTAGAATGGGAAGAATGACTGGAGTCTAATGTCAATAAAAGTGAACAATAGAACTTCTATGCGAGAAGACATATGTATATGCATATATATAGACATATGTGTGTGGTGTAGACAAACTGTATACAAGCACTCAGCACAATGCCATAGCAAGTATTTTTCAAGGTAGCTGATAAAAACAACGGAATGACAGTGTTATAACAGTGCTACAGTGCTACAGCTGATAAAAATAAGAAGTAGGAACAGGAAACTGAATGTGAGTTCTAGAGTTTGAAGTCTAGGAAAAGCTCTATTTTCTAAATTCTTTCAGATAGTTTTGAATGAGAAGCCTATTGGCTACAATGACACATTATACGTTAATATTTGTGGATTTTTCTTGTTTAAAGGGAAATTTGTTTCTTCTTATTGCTTTTGCCAATAAATTGAGAATATAATTGTATTAAATCAAAAACAATGAGAAGTAGAAAGTAAATGCCATTTCTATCATATATATCATAGTTCTTTCAAAAATTACCATTACATTACCATAAGAGAAATATGATTTCTCTTCTGATTTTATGCAATTATGCCACTTATGAATAGTAATTACTTGAAAATAGATCCCCGTCTTGCAGGGTCAGGCTCCAGGGAATAAGAAAATTGCTAGAAAAATGACCAACAGATCACTTAAGCTTGTTATGTTGGCTAGAAATTTCCTTTTTTTTCCTGAATATCCACTGAAGTAATTTTCATTTCTCCTAAGGAGCTGGTCAACTAAAAAAGTAATAAGTGGGAATTTTTAAGTACGTAAGATAAATTATAGCTGAATATATCTTCAGCATTTTGGGAAGAGAGCTAGTCTTTTGACACTAGGAAATACAATAATATTTTTTGTCTAAGAAGTTTGACAGACAAGATAAGGAAGCGTCCTCCAGATTAAGTACTCAAGTAGCCAAAAAGAACTCAGAGTAGTCGAAGTACTGGTATAGTTCTCCAACATTAAGCATCAGTAGGGTAAATATTTTTAGGCTGTTATAACCAAGACTGGTTGCTTGTAAGACCATTTCCAATGAAGCAAAAGTGCATGGACAAAGAGTTACAAACATTATGAGCTTTATCTCTGTCAGACACCATGATAACATTTTTGCAGGAGTTATGGGTATTATCCCCTTTGGACAAATAAGCAAACAAAAGGTCAAAATTTCTTTGGATTCCTCAATTAGTTGGTGGAGAAGTTCAGATTACAATCATTAAACCAGGAGTTGGGTATGTGATTATCACTAATGAGAAAATATAGTTCTTTCTTGGAATACTATAAATTCAGTTGAGGTAAAAGTATGCCTCAACATTAAAAAATATCTAAAATACATCTGTGAGACAAAGAAAGTTGAAAGAACATTCATGTTTACAATAGTGATTTTCAACCTTTTTTTTTCTGTGTGGATCAACATTTTGATATGTCGAACAGTGGTTGAAAGCCTTTATATTTTAAATCATTTAGTGTTATTTAGATATAGAACCTTTGGAAGATATGTGATGAAATATGTGTGTCATACTGAAGTAGTGCTCACAGGAGCAGTTGTTAACAACTCTCTGTAGGAGATTTATTGAATGCCAGCAAATCTCATCAGGGCTTCATGTTGGCTTGCTCTCTCTTCCGTAGGCAGCCTTAATCTAATTCTTCTCCTTTACATCCAGGTTGGTGAACAGGACCTCATGGGTACTTCTTCATGTCTCATTTAAGCATTCTTTCTGTTTTTGGATCTTACTTGCAGTTTTACCTTTTCTCTTTTTTTTTTTTTTTTGCTTTTTGGGTCACACCCAGCGACACACAGGGGTTACTCCTTGTTTTGAACTCATGAATTACTCCTGATGGTGCTCAGGGGACCATATGGGATGCTGGGAATCGAACGTGGGTCAGCCCAGCCGCGTGCAAGGCAAAAGTCCTCCCTGCTGTACTGTAGCTCCAGCCCCCAACCTATGCCTTTAAAATCCAGTTTTGAAAGCTGGGTGGTGAAGGACAGTCATGTATTTGTTTACTGAACAACCATTTCCCCTTTTAAAATAAAATCTCTATTTTCTCTGGGGAAACTTCTATTTTTGTCATTGGGTACAAGGGAGAAATGCCATTGAAATCAAGCCCTGACAACTGGGATTCTCTCAGGGATGACCATTGGACCCAAATTAGTCAGTCCCAGTTTCAGATTTGCTTGTACCTCTAGGAAAGTGGTTTTCTCCCAAGTGCACATGAGACCTAGTGAAATTGAAATCTAGATTTCTAAAACGATCCTGATTTGAAAGGAAGATTTGAATTGTCCAAAAGTGAACCCCACATAAAGATGACAGAACTAAGTATTAGAAAAGATCAAATCCTGATATCACTGAGTTTTTAAGTCTAGTTTTATTTCAACTCTTTAGGTATTTGAATTACTATATTTATTTTGGTGCTTAAGCCAATTTGAATTTTGGATCCAGAAGGTAAGTGGTTTGTGTGTCTGTGTGGTGCCTTAGAGGTTGATACCCAACATTAGCTATGCCACATTTAATAAGCTATTTAACTGTAATATTTGCTTTCAGTCATTTTTATGAACATTCCTTTGAAATGATTTATCTCATTTTTAGCATTATCTCAATAATTTAATTCTATTTCTAGATTACAGCAGGTCTAAGGCAAATTGGAGTCATCTTCCTCTAATGATTTGCAATCATGAAGTTTTACCAAGTGTTTCCACTATGTATTTTGATTAGAGTTTTTTTTTTTTTTTTTTTTTTTTTTGCTTTTTTGGGTCACACCTGGCGATGCACAGGGGTTACTCCTGGCTCTGCACTCAGGAATTACCCCTGGCCGTGCTCAAGGGACCATATGGGATGCTGGGATTTGAACCCGGGTCGGCCACGTACAAGGCAAACGCCCTACCCGCTGTGCTATCTCTCCAGCCCTTGATTAGAGTTTTTTATTAACCAAACTGGGATTTTTTTTAATTTGTAAAATAAGTTTAAAATTTAAAAATTTTTAAAAAAAATTTAAAATTAAAAAATTTTTTAATTTGTAAAAATATTTGTAAAATAAGATTTTAAAACACTTAGGATGCCTGAAGGTAAAATAATTTTAGTCACCCTAAAATAGTACAAATAAAATTTTGAACCTTTTACCACTTTTTAATGGCTAAGAGAAATGAATATGATGTCAATTTTAGTGTGGAAAAATTATTTCAGTTTCAACTTGATAAAGTTATAAGCATGTTTTAAGAGTCAGTTGCATACATTAGTCTGATTCTTAATGTCCAAGTCTTAAAGACAAAAAACTTAGAGTGAGTTTTAAACTTTTTAAGTTTTAAAAAAAATGCACTAAATCCCTTAAATATTGCCCACTTATCATGACTTTTAACTTTTAGTAATAGTGGTTCGATATTAAAGTTATGTTCACTTTTTAAAATATATACACCATACTTAAGAATTCCAAAATTATGCAACATTGTTAATAAGACAGTATTTCTATTTGTTTTTACCCAAAGAAAAGAAAAGGCGATCAGACAAATTGATCTGGCTCAATAAAGAACACCGCAGAGAGACCAGAGCCTAAGATATTCACTGAAACTTGATTTAATCATCTACTTGAGAGCCTTTAAAATTTACTAGCAGATAACATTTACTATTTATTATTCGAGTCCCACACAAGCTGTGCATGCTTTATTCTTAATTTATTCATATGATTTGGAGTCATACCCAGTAGCACAGGGCAGCAGGCTGTTGGTTCTCTCAGTGCCATGGTATGCCATACTCAAGGGATCATGGGGTGCTGGGGATCAACTGAATGTTCAAAGCATGTGCTCCAGCCAGCACTTTGAACCATGTCCCTCCTCATCCTTTCAAAAAGCATACGTATATGATGTTACTTTCTCCTCTGCAAAGGTATATTCAGGCTGAAGCTAAAAGGAATTTGCAATAAAGAACCTAAAAAGTACAAATAAGAATGACAGTAATATGGAAAGACTACTACTCTCATAGCTCTCCAAGACTTTAGCCCTGATATGTATATATCCTGACCAACCTGTCACCTCTAGGCTTCCTGGAACATCTGTAACATAAAAGACCTCAGGGGGCTTCAAGCAAAAATCACTGTGAAACTGAAAAGATTCCAAATGCTGTATATTCGAGGAGGTCTGCTGGAGACCTGAACAGAGCTAGGACCAGGACAGGCATGCTAACTCTGGTAAGATTTTGAGATATCAATCAATCATTCCTGTACCTGTTTTCTTTTTCTTTTTTTTTTGCTTTTTTAGGTCACACCAAGCAATGATCAGAGTTACTCCTGGCTTTGCACTCAGGAATCACTCCTGACGGTGCTCAGGGGACCACATGGGATGCTGGGAATCAAACCCAGGTTGGCCGTGTGCAAGGCAAATACCCTATTCGCTGTGCTATTGCTCCAGACCCTTTATTTGTTTTTCTAAAAGTAACAGGGAAGAGAGAAAAAAATTCCTAGCTAAAAATAAAGAGAATTCAAATGAATGAAAGAGATTTAGTTAATATCTGAGAGAATAATCCAGATAGACATTTTTGAAAATCAGGCAAAATTTTTTTCCTATCATACTGATATTATAAGTATCATTATGATATTGATATCAATATTATTATATATGATATAATACTGATACAATATCTATCATACTAATATCAGTATGATTATAATCATACTGATATTTCAGAGTTTCAAGAAGGGTAATGAAGGAAGGAGAATCAGGTAATGGACAAGAATAAAATAGAAAAAGGAGGGTACAGAAACTGTTAACTCATGAGTAAGGCAAAAATCAAATACTGATTCTTGTCCTCAGTAATCCCTATTATTGGCTCTGTGCCAAACTAACATTTACCCAAGAGTGATCTCCTATAAGAACCCTTTCACACGGCTATTGTAAAAGGCCTACCTACACTTAGCTTGTTTCTGAAAGGAGCAATTTATGAAACAAAAAAAAAACAATAAAATATAATCCTCAAAGACAGGGCATCTATTTTATTTGCATCTTTACTTAAAAAATGAGCATGTTTAGAACTGGAGGGTGCTCACAGTCTCCCAGCATGTAATCAATAGAGAAAGTAAAGCAATCCATCATCTGATTTTTTTTCCTATCCAGGAGTTTTTCTGTTTGCAAAAGGTGACAAAGAATCAACTGTTTATTTTAAAAAATAGAGTTAACATTTTCATGGTAACAAGCAATATATATATATATATATATATATATTTGCTTTTTGGATCACACCTGGCATGCACAGGGGTTACTCCTGGCTCTGCACTCAGGAATTACTCCTGGTGGCACTCAGGGGACCATATGGGATGCTGGGAATCAAACCCAGGTCGGCCGCATGCAAGGTAAATGCCCTACCCACTGTGCTATGTGCTATCACTCCAGCCCCAAAATGAAATTTTTGTGGATCTGCTACAGGGGCAGGCTTGAGGAGTGGTTGGTAGCATAGGGGGAGTGGTTGGGGGAAGTTGACAGTGGTGGTGGGATTGGGATTGCAATATTGAATGCCTGTGACATCATCATGATTTATAAATCATCAGCTTTATAAACCATGGTGTTTAAACTGAAAAAGAGTAGAGATAAAACAATAGAAAAACAAAATAGAGAGTAGAATTATAGGGGTTGGAACAATGGTACAACTCTGGTGCTTACATCAAGTCAACCCACATTTGATCCTTGGTGCCATATATGGTCCTTGAATCATACCAGGAGTGATCTCTGAACATGGGGCCAGGAGTAGACCCTGTGAACTGTCAAGTGTGGTTCCCCAGAAACAAAACTTATATATACATTTATTGATGATATAACATAAAAATCATAGCCATAGGTTAATGTCTAGGCAAATAGTTTATTAAGAATTTTATAAGGAATTATGTACTTAGTAAATAAGGAAAATCATACCTTGCTGTGTGAGCTTTGTTATAATTCAACATGGTTCCAAAACAGTTCTCTTAAAAATAGACTAAATGAAGACAAAGAAATAAAGAAAGGAAGGAAGGAAGGAATGTAGGAAGAGAAAGGGAGAAAGAAGGAAGGAATAAAGAAAGGAGGGAAGGAAGTTAGAAGAAACAGGGTGAAGAAAAAGAAAACAAGAAAGAAAGGAAGAAAGAAAGAAAGAAAGAAAGAAAGAAAGAAAGAAAGAAAGAAAGAAAGAAAGAAAGAAAGAAAGAAAGAAAGAAAGAAAGAAAGAAAGAAAGAAAGAAAGAGAGAGAGAGGAAGGAAGGAAGGAAGGAAGGAAGGAAGGAAGGAAGGAAGGAAGGAAGGAAGGAAGGAAAGAAAGAAGGAAGAGGGAGATAGAGAAAGAAAGGAAGAAAGAAAGAGAGAAAGGAAGAAAGAAAGAAAGAAAGAAAGAAAGAAAGAAAGAAAGAAAGAAAGAAAGAAAGAAAGAAAGAAAGAAAGAAAGAAAGAAAGAAAGAAAGAAAGAAAGAAAGAAAGAAAGAGAGGGAGGAAGGAAGGAAGGAAGAAAGAAAGAGCGAGATAGAGAAAGAAAGGAAGAAAGAAAGAGAAAGAAAGAAAGAAAGAAAGAAAGAAAGAAAGAAAGAAAGAAAGAAAGAAAGAAAGAAAGAAAGAAAGAAAGAAAGAAAGAAAGAAAGAAAGAAAGAAAGAAAGAAAGAGTGAGACGTAATTACCATGACACAGAGTAAAAATTGATACTGGATGAAGATTCTAAATTGGTTAGAGCTGACATGAAAATGTTAGGTTGAATTTCATAACTGCTTTCCAAATATCCACTTGTATTCTTGTACTGGAGAAGCGTTTATTTAAGAATTTTCCTAAGAGTGCATCAACCTTATAAGTACATAAAATGTGAAAAATCTTGATTGTACCGTATTTGAGAATAGGTCTTTCAAATCTAAAACATCTTAGTTCCAATTCTATCGTAAATTTGCACTAACTATATATGATCTTGGATATAATAATTTATCATTGCTTAGATATTAATTTCCCTATCTTTAAAATGAAGAGAATAATGTTACATGGAGACAATTTTTTTTCAATTAATAGTCAATAATGCAGGTAGAAACAAATATTCCTGGCACAGTATATGAGTTCAAACTTTTCTAATCATAATTGTACACATAAAAAATTTGAGGCATGTATTTTTTTCAATCACTGTAACAAATGGGAGAAAAAAATAACCTTTACAACAAATTGCACTGAAGTAATTGGACGTTGTAGACAATAAAAAAGAAAGAATATAAATATAAGTTTCATACTTATAGAAAATTATTTGAAGATAGATCATGGGCTTAAAAACAAAATATGAAACACAAAATTCTCTGTAAAATATAGACTATAACTTTCAGAAGCTAGGACTAAGAAAAAGAACAGAACTGACATCAAAAGAACAAACTAAGTAATAAGAGATTGGACCTTATCAAAATTTAAAACTTAAGCTTTGCATATATTATCAGTAGGAAGATAAAATGAAAAACTAGATATTGGGAAAAATTACTTATACATTCACTTATGACAACTTGCATACAGGATTCATCAAGAATCCTCAAAATTCATGGGTTGGAGCAATAGCACACAGCAGGGAGGGCATTTGCGTTGCAAGCGGCCGACCCAGGTTCGATTCCCATATGGTCCCCCGGTCACCACCAGGAGTAATTCCTGAGTGCAGAGCCAGGAGTAATCCCTGAGCATCACCGGGTGTGACCCAAAAAAGCAAAAAAAAAAAAAATCTTCAAAATTCAACATTAAACATAATTATGAATAAACAACATATAAAATGTTTCCTTCAAAGAATATATCAATGGCAGTAAAGTACATTAAAATATGTTCAATGTTATTAGTCAGTAGGGAAATAAAATTAAAACCACAGAACTTATCAAAACCAACAAGGAAATATTACTACATAATAGAAAAAATTTCTAAAATTTACCAAGTGAACACACTAAATGCTGGTGAGGATTCAGAGGAACTGTATCACTCATTAATCTCTCTTGGGAATTTTAAATGGCAATTATTTTCCACACTGAAATATAATTTGGCAATTTCTATGAAAACTAAAGATGGACTTGTTCTTTAAGCCCCTCTTTTCCCTTGAATATGTATCTTGCTTTCTTGTTCTATGTATCTTTGCTTTTTCTACTCTGGAGAAGCCTGTGTTCTCTCTTGAATATATTCTCTTATTCTTTCCCTTCCCATCTTTCAAAGCAAATGATTTTCAGTATAACTATTTTTTCCTTCACACTGTCCCTCCCCAACCCCCTCCCCTCCATGCACACAAGCAAACTACAAACTGACTCATTATAAGCCAGAAATTGCACCTGGATATTTTACCCAGAGAAATAAAAATTAATTTATGAAAGAATATAGCTTTATTTATTTAAGGAATAGGAAGAGGCAGAGAGAAAGTAACAATTTCAAGAAAGAATGCAGGCTTCTCCAGGGAGCAGAGAGCCAGAATTCCTCATGAAGTAAAAGAAAGGAATTACACATCCCAGGCTGAGATGAAAGAAACCACAGAATCAGGATATGGCTAAAATTTTTTTTTCACCAGAATGCTTGCATAGCTTCAAAAAAAAATATTGGAGTGGTTGGAGAGATAGTACAGTGGATAGGGCACTTGTTGTGCATATAGCCAAACAAGTTGGATACCTCAAACCACGTATGGTCCCCTGAGCCCCTGAGCACTACCAGGAGTGATCTGTGAAGGTAGAGCAATGATTATTCTCTGCGACTGCCAGGTGTGGCCCAAAAACCAAAATAATAATAGTGATAATAATTGGAACATACCTGAAAATTCTTCAATAAGTAGATTGTTCAACAAGCATTGGAATACTACTCAGCAGTAAAAATGGAATGAATTATTCGCGCACCAGTATCCTGAGAAAGCTTTAAGGAAATTATGCTTAATAAAAACTATCACTCTCAATTTGTTATAGAGTATGATTAAATTCATATACTATTTGTGGAATACCATAATTATAGAATAGAAATCTGATTAGCAGATATGAGGAACTAGATATAAGAGGAAGAATTGACTAAAAATAAACGGGCCGTCACCTTAAGGTGATAGCACATGGATGTTTCTTTACTGTGCTGTTGATTATTCAAGCTGACTATGTGATGAATTCCATAGACATACAAATTTACACAGTCACAGTCAGATACATACATATACAGTAGATGAAAGTTGAATGAATTCTGGGTACACTATCCGGAGTCCATTGCTGGTACTGATATTGCATGAGAGGTAGGCATAGGATAGCACCACAAAAAGTTGGGTAAAGGGTCCCTGGAAACCCCTTAAGATATCATTACAAATTCTTGTGATTCTAATTATTTTCAAAGAGGAAGTTGAAATAGCATGCCGATTTGAATATCTTAGGTAATCCTGTACAAAGTTCTCTATGTGAGGTTCTAGTGTCGTAGCCCAAGTTCATTGGTGTCTTTGCTGTTCATAAGAGTAAATATTAACTTAAAATTCTTCCTAAAAAAAAGGAGACTGAAACAGAAATTTAATGTGACAAACTCCTTGTATTGCCCATGTGCACACAACTCACATTGTTAGATGATTAGGTGAAATGTTACATATGACACATATAGGGAGGGATAATTTTTATACTCTCATCAAAATTGCAGTTTGTTTCATTATGTGTACCTATACTTAATTCTCACCAGTAGCATCAACAAACCACATTTTTCAGCTCTATAACAAAATTTGTGACGTTTGGCAGATCATTTATTTCAATGGTCAGAATAGTTTTTAACATGGTGATTAAACCATGTCATAAAGATTCTAAATATAATTAAATAGCACCTAAGTATCAGGAGAAAAAACAATAATTAGATACAAGTACTAGAAGTGAACAATACAGTTAAGTCGTATTAATTTGTACTCTACCCTATTAAAGCTTGTAATAGATATTGATTTCAAGAAACTTGCAATAATCAACTATATTTCTTAAATTTCAACTTATCAGTTCTGATATGCTACTATGAAAAAATAGATCCAGTTTTCTAGCCTATTAATCTGGCTTTAAGCTGTATTACAGATTCAAGCAGAGCAAAAGGGCTGATCACATCAAAGCTCAGAAATAATAGGATGAAAGAACAAAATTAACATGACAAAACAGCCAAAAAGAATTATGCTCATCCTCTAAATTTTTTATGTGGTGCCATTCAGATAATTGCAAAGCTACCCAATTTTCCAATTTTCAATTAATAATGTATCTTTCTCACATGCTATGTTTCCTGTTGGTCTTGCTTTGTATTTTAGCTTTAAATCTAAGAGCCTTTGGGGAATTTGTATTGCTAGGGATGAAAAATTATAACCTTTGAATAAAAATCAAGTGTGAATGCCTGTGTGCTTATCACTCTTTCCTAGTTACATATTCACCTCTTTGTCAAGGAGTGACCTTGGATCATTCTCCAAAAAAGTCGAAGGAAGGATAATTATCATTTCACTCAAAAGCTTAGATGAAGTAATGTCCCACTAATGCCACAATGCCAAGTGACTTATTACATTTCTGGGGGAAAAAGTTTACTGTCACATTATGTTTCACCAAAACATGCTTTTTCTCTTTTCACTAATGTATTTGTAAGCTGGAAACAATTTAAAGTCATGAAGATTTGAGCATTTCATTATAGTTTTAAGTAGATATCCCACAGATATATCTATTATTCATTCAAACTATCCTCATAAGAAAATCACACTATCTCAGAGTATCCAGAAAAACGTAGCATGAATCACAAAGACAGCTACTACATTCCATTCTTTTTTTTTCTCCTTAAATTTGCAATAAAGAAATTCCACTCATTTTGGATATTTTCC
This sequence comes from Sorex araneus, assembly GCF_027595985.1. Taxonomy (NCBI): domain Eukaryota; kingdom Metazoa; phylum Chordata; class Mammalia; order Eulipotyphla; family Soricidae; genus Sorex; species Sorex araneus. The sequence goes on along the minus strand of NC_073305.1, from coordinate 65,651,820 downwards.
AGTAAAATCAAGTAACAAGTGTCATATGAAAGAACTATTCTGATTGGCAATTTGACAACCAGGACAGACCAACCAGGACAGAAGTTCAAGGTAAGAGCCTGCAGATTCTTCCATTCTATAGTGATAGAGATATTCCACTGGTAGTTCTTTGGGCATACAGGACTGTACTTGGTAATGCTCAGGGGAACAGGGGGTACTAAGTACAGAAACCAGGAAGGGCACCATCCTAAGCATGTACTACGACACAATCTCCTGGAAACTTCATTGAAAATTTTATAAAAAATATCAGTATTAATTTACAACCTCAACCTATCCCACACTCCTTTGAAAACTATAACAGCATTTATCATCCACTGATCCACAGACTAGTGGCCGGTTCACAGATGTTGAAGTATGAAACACATTTGTACACCACCTTCGTTAGAACTGCTGGATTATGGGTCATATGTAAGGCAGATGCTGCTCTGAAGCCATGAAAAAGTTGAGGAACACTGCCACAGCTCACCCAACCACTGTTCACACAAAAATCTTTCAGGCATTCTGCGTTTTTTGCTTGTTTTTCTATTTGCCTACCTTAGTTGATGTTGTAGTGGAGAAAAATTATACACACATTTGATTGTGTTGCTCACTTTGGGTGGCACTTCCGAGTGTAGTGCTTTCTGTCTGTGCTAGGCAGAAACCAAACACTTTGTGATAGCACTGGGGATCACAGACAACATACAGCTAAGATCAACACAGTATAGAACATATGGCACTGGGAATTAAATTTGAGGACTCATGCTAGTCAGAATTTTAATTTTTTTTACTCTTTTTGCACTGATCCATTCCCGAGGACCTCATACAGTGTTTTAATACCGATTCACCCAGTGTCCACTACCCTCCCTGTTGGGGAAGGATTGCACTGTGTCTTACAGTACTATTACGGATAGGGTTTCATGCATAACACTTTACCAACTTTCAGCACTTCCTCCTCCTCCCTGTTCAACACTTCCCTCCATCCTAGTCACTGTCCATCCCTGGTCCCCAGAACCATCCCCCAAACTCATCCCCACTATGTTTCCTACTGAAGATCAGCATTCATGTTCTTTGTTTCCATTGTCTTTGGGAATTTGTTATTCCACCATTATAGTTATTTATATTCGCCCCCCCCCAATCATACTTGCATTTAAATAAGTAAGCCAGACACATCCCATGATGATTTATATCTTTGGAGATATTTTTTTTTGCTCTCAAAGAAAAATATGAAAATATCCAGAGTAAAACTAATTTTTGAGATTTAAAATGAACGCTGGTTGGGGCCTGGGGGCAGAAGAAAGTATATGATCAGAAGTCCTATTTGCGATTATTCTCCATGTGTGCCCATGATTTCATTGCTCTCTTCTATACAATGAAGCTTAAGCCAGTAAGTCTGGGTATATCTTTTCTTTTCCCCCAGTCTTTTAAATCAGCAAGGTACTAACCATCAGTTGTTCCCCCACCCCCTTTTTTGGCTTTTGGGGCTACACCCATTAATGTTCAAGTGCTACTACTGACTTTGCACTCATGAGTTATTTTTGGTGGTGCGGGGGACCATATGAGACTCTGGGAATAGAGCTGGTCAGTCATGCGAAATGCCCTACCCACTATACTATTGTTCAGGCCACTTTTTTATGACTAGGATTTGTTTTTAACCTCTGATCCATGGACCACTCCCAGTGTGCAAGTATAAAAAACATGGGTACCGCTAGTCTAGCACATGGCTATTAATTCTTGATCCAAGGACCAGTGCATTATTACTGCTATTCTGCCAGTTTAATATAGTGAGCATGCACAGCTTTATACAAAGATCTTTATGCAAACATAGAGCATTTCAGAAGACAGGTTGAGACCTAAAAATGAATTAACCAATATGTTTCCTCTCTATACTTCCTGTCTCTTTTCCAAAGGTGAGTTATATACAATCAAGTAGTACGCCATACTATGCTTATATAATTCAATACCCACTCTCTCCACCAACTTGCAAGCAGGAAGGGTTGATGTGTGGCAAAAGGTTAGGTAAACATGATATAATGTGAGGTTGATGCTTCTTTCTGTGGGGTTATAGAGGGATAAAGAAGGACAGAAGATGGGATCCATTCATCTGTCTTCTGTTACTCCCTTCGACTCTATTGTTTGTCTCATGTATCATCAATGGCAGTAAGAGCATAACTATGTTTAGGAGCAAGAGACGAAACAAAATTTTTGGTGGTGACTATAATTTGCATATATAGATGGGATAATGCAATGCTTCCCAAATGTTATAAATCACTGTTATTTTAATAAATGTTTTTAAATATAGAGAGAAGAAAATCAGCTCTTCTTCCAATTGATAAGTGTTCTGGAGATGTTGAATTTGAAGTCTATTGTGTTTTTAAACTGCTTCCTCTGTTGATATATCTCTTATAGGGACACTATAGAATGGGCCTGATTCATTAAGGAGAAGAGTTATGTCTATTTAGATCCTTTATCATATAATATACAAGACTATTCTTTTTCTTTGAACATATCTAAAAGTGTACTAGTGAGAACACTGGACTGGCAAACAAAAAATTGGAGCTTCTAATCCCAATTACTAAACAAATTTACACAATCACATCATCACCTCTGTGACACTCTTGCATGATTTGTAGAATCACTCATTTACAAAAGAGCAGCTGTGAGCATCAAATTTCAGAATGCATAAGAAAGTCTTTTAGTGGTAAAGCACCATTTACTTATAAGGTGCCATTATATATTTAAAAGGCATGCTTGTTTCCAATGGAACCATCTGTCTTGCCATCTATGAATGTGTCAATGAGGTTGTCAGTGGGGCATGGGGGCTGCAAATGGTTGACTAATTGTCCGTGGGCTCAGACAATCAGTAGATCAGTTGGCTGTTTGCTCTAAATGGCACAAAAGAAGCAGATGGACTGCTTTCTTTCCCCTGACTAAACCTGCTAATTGTTTTGGCAACTAAGCCTCTGTGAGATGTGAGGTTGCACTAAATGCTCCTTGAACTTTTCTATCAGTGACTAGAAAACTAAGAGACAGATCGATTTTTAGAAACTAAGAGTATAATCATCACAATTAGATTTTATTCAGGGTTAGGAAATTTAGTGTGCGTATGTGTGTGTGTGTGTGTGTGTGTGTGTGAAGCTTAATTCACACAGAATTTCAGGTGACCTTACCTGATTAAAGAGCGAAAGTTCAGAAAGATCTTCTGAGCAAAGATTAGGGGAAAATGGAAAAAACTGAAAATTCAGTACAACTCTCTGAGAAATGTGGAATATAAAGTAGCTGAGAGGTACAAGCTTACAATGTTGCGATTCCTGGCAGACATTTCTCTGGACTTAGTTACTAAAATACTAAAATACAGAAATCCAAAACTATGCTGCTGCTCGTGTGGCCTCCTGACCTCATATCTCTTCATTCTCAGCAATGGAAAACAAATTACCAAACGCTTTCTTTTCAGCAGATCGACTTTAGGAGGGAGAAACTCCAAATCAATAATAGTGAATTTTTTGTTTAAATATTGAATGTAATCAAAGTAAAGTGAAAGTAAAGTGAAATTTACCAGTTACACATGCGGGGCAGAGGGCTGGGGAGGTGGGGGACGGGGGGAGGTATATCGTGATTCTTGGTGGTGGAATATGTGCACTGGTGAAGGGATGGGTGTTTGAGCATTGTATAACTGAGACTTTAACCTGAAAGCGTTGTAACTTTCCACATGGTGAATCAATAAAAGAATTAAAAAAAAAAAAGAAATAGAAAGTCAAGAACATAGTCCCAAATCTCTGAGTTCTAATAACTATACATAAACTTTCTATATTCAGTTTAGCTTGGCACTATATTAATTATTGGTCCTTATTTTCTTCAAAATATTGTTAGTTCTAATATCTTGACAATGGAAAGTGAGGTAAAGGGGACAAATTAAGGTTCCTTACTTTTCATTTATTGAGATGTTAATAAAAGTTGACTGTGGTTTGAATAAATATATAGATCCCTAAACAATTCAAGTCTTTGTCTTATAAGATTTTTCTTTAGCAAAACTGGAATATGCAAGGGACAATGCTTAGAAAAGCATTTCACATGGGCAACTTATTGGACAACAAACTAAATAAATTCATCACTGTATCACTGTCAATCTCGTTCGTCGGTTTACTCGAGTGGGCACCAGTAACATCTCTATTACACTCAGCCCTGAGTTTTTAGCAGTCTCTCCTTACTCATCTTTCCTAATGATTGGAGGCTCTTTCAGGGTCAGGGAAATGAGACCTATAGTTATTTGGATATTACTCATATCCAAATAAATCCATAAATTAAAAATAACTTGGTTTTAAAGATTTTGGTACAAAGAACTCCATAAATCATTGCTTCTCAAGTTCCAAATTTTAACATCTATCTAAGGTAAACTAGCTCTAAATTAGATATTTAAAATACTCATGAAGGAAGTATTTCTTTTCAGTGTAAATTTTCCTTAACAAAGTTAGGTATATGAAGCCCAGGAGAAAGCAATGGAAAACGTGTCTGCTTTGCAAGTATGAGACTTCAAATTAGATCCCAAGCGCTGATTTGTGTACCATGAAAGTCCTGTAGCTCTGCTACTGGGAATCCCAGCTCTGCAATAGTGAGCGTAATAACATGACTAAGTGTGCAGAAGGACAGAGAGGTAGAACAGCAGGAAAACCTTTCATTGACTCAGTACAACCTGGTATGACACTCAGCACCATATATAGTCCCCTGAGCACTGCCAGGAAGGATCTGTGAGCAGAGCTGGGAGTGAGCCAGGAGCACTGCCCATGTGTAATATCCAAAAACAAAAACAGAAGCAGCATGTAACTTCGAGAGAGACCCATGGCCAAGTGTGATACCACTGTGGCCTAGATTTCGACCTCTAGGGAGCATATGTGGAAACACCACAACTAAAGTACTCTTCTACCACACAATGAGAAGTTCGGTGCAGTATGTGAACATGACACATCAATAAGTTATGTGTATCACAGAAAGCACCACAAGCAAGCTTGTATGCAAATCATAGTCTTCACAACAACAAAAGTGGGAAGGGAAGAAGGGAAATAATAAGATTAAAATGAATTTTAAATATTTTTTAAATGACCAAATTAAATAAATAAAATATATATAAATAAATATAAAATGACATAATGCCCTTATGAAATGAGATCTTGGAGAGGATAAAAAAATGGCTCAATGTTATAGTTGCCTGAAATGTCCCTGTTTCAGTTAAAAAGTTACAAAATATTTAATCATTAGTCAACAATTTGGCTAAGAAAAGCATTAACAAAACAATTCCTCCCTTTCATTTGGTATTTTGTTGCTTTCTGCCAGCATTTGATTAAACAGTTTTATTTTGCCCCCTACCAAGTTTGTCATAATCAGAAAAATGAAATCACAAAAAATTAGCTCAAATAATGAATCACATATGTATTTATGCATGCAAAATTAAACTTTTGTTCTTGGGCAAGTCACTTGAAAGAAACATGTTAACTGGCAGTAAACTATTGTTTCTTGAATTAATATTTGACATATTAAGCCATCAATTGCTCCCCCCCTCGCCCAAGAATTCAATTTCCTTTTTATCTAGTGTACATAAACAACATAAATAACATTTAGAAGGTTCAGGAAATCTAAAAATGTTTAGACTTCAGTTTGGGAGAAAAAGGTTCAACTGGGTTGCTCTATCTTAGGGTATCACTTGCTCCTTTCATTTGGTAGCTTAATATTATTATTTAGCCTTCTCTATAACTTTCAGTGGCAATCCTTTGATATTCCAACCTCCTATTACAGTTTAATAATCTATTTTTGGGGGGCTAAGGGGGGACACACTTGGTGATTCTCAGGGCTTACTCTTGGCTCTGCATTCAGGGATCACTCCTGGTGGGCTTGGGGGACCATATGGTATGCTAGGGATTGAACCCAGGTCAGTCAGATGCAGGGCAATCACTACCCACTGTACTATTGTTCTGGTCCCTACAGGTCATAAAACTTTATATTACATTTTTCTTTCCAATTACTATATTATCTCTCTTTCAAACTCCAATTATCAACACTTTTAAATATACTCTACCACTTTTACATTAAAATAAGAAATGCATTTGTGATTTTAAAAACCCACAAAGAAAATCTTTTTTTTTTTTTCACTTTGAGAAGACTTTTATTTAGTTATTTATTTATTTTAGTTTTTTTAATTTATTATTTTTTTAATTAATGAATCACCGTGGGGGTACAGATATTCTCATGCTTGTATTTCAGTCATACACAGCTTGAGTATCCATCCCTCCACCAGTGCCCATTCTCCCCTGATGACCCCATCATCCCTCCCACCCCTCCCACCCCATCCCCCCCACCCCACCTCTGTGGCAGGGCATTCCCTTTTGCTCTTTCTCTCCTTTTAGGTATTGTGGTTAGAAATGAAGGTATTGGGTGGCCTTCATATTCGGTCTATAGTCTGCTTTAAGCATTCCTCTCCCATCCCAAGTGGGTCCTCCCAGCACATTTTTACTTGGTGTTCCCTTCTCTATCTGAGCTGCCTCCACAAAGAAAATCTTAAAGCAAACAAAAAAGCAGATAAGGATAAAGATCCAGTTATATATTATGAGATAATTTGCCTCTAAGATGTGTCACTTCTAAGAATATCATGAGTTAAATTTATAAACAAATGAATTCACATGTTTCTGATTATCCATTTGTACCTGACATGTGAGTATCATCATTGAAAACAAATGAACTGGGAATCTATTATTTACTTGAAGATCAATATTCAACATTATGTATCCTGTCTTACAATGCTAACATTTTCCTGTGAAATATTGATGGTTTACTGTTGAGTGGACACAGTCTAATTTTTATTAGAACATCTAATTCATCTCTGATATTTTTGTTGAGGCCATATTAATTCCAACAAATGATTTACAGGCTCCTATTGATCTGCAGTCAACAATCTTCCACAAAGATTCCATGATTGGGATCTCATTTAAAGGTGCTTCTACTCTTAGCATAACTCAATTGGGAGATACAATGGAGTGATTTTACTGATGATTTTCTCCCAGGGACACATGTTTATGTGAATAGACAAGGACATTTAGTTTCATGAATGACAAATACTAATTTTATGGTGTATGTTTTCCATGAATAACATTAACTCACTCTGAGTATGAAATATTTGATGCAGTAGAAATGCTTTTAATAATTTCATCTTATCATTTTTTATGATGTATTTGTTAGTTAATATCAATCTTTTAAGTGGGTTGGGCCCACTATTCTAACCTTTTATTACATATTTTTGTTAGTATAACTGACATATTTCTGACATAAATAATCAAAAGCGCTGGGTTTAACTTCTTCACCTGGTATTTTTATTTATAAGTCGATGCAATTTTTTTAATTTCAGATATAAAAACATACATTTTCCATTCTGCATTAATTTATGGACATTCATTGTTACAAATTATTAGAAATAACTATGATCAAAATGTCTGGACTATATTTTTTAAAAATCTTTTAAAGATTCCTTAATATTTCCTGAAGAATTAGTGTTTTGTAATTGACTTTTAAAATTCCTACCTTTCTTATTATTCTATAAAATTAATATATTCTATGTCATTAAGACTTTTCTGTGTAATGTTTTTTTCTCCAGGAAGGGATCAACATGACACCCACCATATCCATGCCACCAGACTCCTCATCAGGATGTTTCACTTGGGGTGCCCCAGAGGAGGGTGGGTGAGAGCTTCAGAACACAGCCGCTGCCACGGTAAAGGCCGCTCCCCACACTCTCGGCCGAACCTCACTTATAAGTGAACATATTCCTGGACTGCAAGGCTGCATTTTTGGCCTCGAGACACATCATAAGACACTCCCTACCCATTCTCCATAAGTACCACACCATATTTGATGGGGTTCAAATAGTAGGCAACAAATCATGCAGGGAAATATATATACACATATATATGCATATATAAATATTTTCAGATATATATACAAAAGCTCACAATGACTCATCCTTTAACATCACGTTAGCAATATCCTAAAGGATGTCTTAATGGCCCCTGCCATAATAGAACAATCTTCACACTGTTTCCTCTATGGATACTTTTTTTGGTAGCATTTTCAGCAGTTTTTCATAACAGACAATAAAAAAAATACTATTTTGGTTATGGTTTGGGAAGGGATTGGGGGCTTGAGATGAAAATATCCCAAATTTGGTAGTGGGAATGTGTAATGGTGGTGGGATTGGTGTTTGAATATTAAATGTAATCAAACATTGTGAACTACCTTATAAAATAAAAAATTTTATAAAAACTTTTCCTGTGTTCATACTTTAAAACATCAGTTTTGTACAACAGTATTTTTTGTTTTGTTTTGTTTTTTTAGTGTTCAGTTTTTATATCAGCCTTGTATCAGAAGACTGGGAGAATATAGAAATGTGATGATTTTACTATTGATAATTATAGAGTATATGAACAGCACTCTCATCTGGATACCCAAATCTCAATTAAAACCAGCTTATAATGGAATTTTAAAGGATTTTTAATAATGGGAAAATTTGGAGTGATGTTAGCTTCAGAAAGTAGGTATAAGGTTCTCAACTCATGTGATAAAGAACCTGTCTTTCTCTTTATCATCTCTCAGCTATACTTTTTTAACTTTTACATTTATTCTCAAGAAATTTCAATGTAGATAGTGATTCTTAGAAACTCAAAGCTTATCCACCCAGAACTAAATTTATCTAAAAAGTTAGTTCTGTTTTTTTCTTCTTTTATTGAATTACTGTGAGATACAAAGTTTTTGTGGCTAAGTTTCAGTTGGACAATGTTTAAATACCCTAAACCTAGGAAATGAGCTTCCATGAAACTCAGCAACTATACTACTGGGAATATTCTCTAAGGGCCCCAAAACACAACACAGAAAGGACATCTGCATTCCAGTTTTTATCGAAGCTACTTTCACTTTGGGGTCAGAGTGATAGAACAGTTGAATCGGGTTTGATCCTCAGCACCATGTATGGTATTCTGAGCACTACTAGGAATGATCCTTGAGTCTAACATCAGGATTAAATCTTGGGCACCATAAGGGAGCACTGGATGTGGCTCTCCCCAAAAGACAGTTTAATGCACACCAAGTGTTCAGTCTGAAACTCAGCACCCTACTGTGGGTCATGGGAAGCTCTAATGTTCAAAAATGCTTGATCTATAAAGCACATCTTGGGTCAACATCAACTAGTTTACCCTTGCCAGCAACTGCCATTTTAGATAAGTACTAACCTATCAGGCAATATTTAACCTTCACACGACCCATTTCCTAGAATCACTTACCTGTTTTTTTACTGATTAAATAATTGGTACTCTAAAATAACATGCCCAGTATGATGATAGATGTTAGAGTATCTATCAATCTATTATTTTGTGCGATGGTCATAATAAAGATAGATTCTTATTTTCTCAAAAGAGCCAAATTCCATGAAAGTATCATGTCTAAAATGCTTTCCATGGTTAATATAGGGAAATATGGACATGGAGGTGTTTAACTCAAAAGTAACTTATTTTTATTTGAATAAAATGAAATTTCCACCAAATTAGGTGAATGAAAAATCTCCATGTTTTAGCTGATATGATACTTGTGGGTATTACAGAACAACAATTAACCCCTTCATCTTGAACTGTAATGAAAATGTGTATTGCTTTCTAAAAGCAACATCTCTAAACTCCAAGGAATGTGTATGCATGTATACAAAAATATAAAATGAGACAGGGAGTTAGGATTGAATCACTTGTTTATTCAAGATAATAGGATCTCATCTGTGCATCTTTCTCATTTATTCCAAGGTAAATACTGAGTATGAACATTGTGCCAGGAATTTAAAGGAAGTTGTACCAGTAGACACTCAATTTACATATGAGTTGAATTGAAACTAACTTCCTCTTGTCACTGATTTAACCAAGTGATTTTCAGGGATTAAGTAGTCAGTGGAGGTATAAGTATATTTATCGTAAACACCAATAATGTTTTCATGTTGTTCTTATTGTTTTTCTTCTAGTTCCTCAAAAGAAAATGTGGGAGAAATTAAGGTGTTAGTAAACATTGTTGGCAAGAGTGATTAACTTGGAGAGACAAAATCAAATTTGGTAGCAGGTAAAAAAATCATGCAGAGGGACGCAGTATAGTGTCAAACTTGTGAATAAGTCAGAAGCCTATTATTTTGGAAACAGAAGAATAACTGAACATTATTTGGCAGAAGTAGTGCTTTCAAGTACCTTAGTAGCATACAGAGTTGCTAAATCCTAAATACTTTCCTTTGGGATAGTACTGACAATTTTATCTCTAAATATGAAGATATCTGGTCTGTGAGGGTATCATTCCTAATATTGCTTATTTTCCTTCCACCCAACTCATAAATCTTTATATTTCTATTTTTATTGAGATAAGAGTATGAATGTTTATATGTTTCAAGCAAACAATTTTATCCACTATATCCATAACCGAAGTGTCAGTATCTCCCTTTCACTCTCCACAGGACCCTTCTCTCCCACTCCTCTACTCTCCTTGGTTAACCTCCACTCCATGGTCAGAGGCTAGGTTTTTTCATTCCATATTGTCACTCCCATGGTGCTTTTCTTCTTTCGTACCTCTTTGGGACCCACCCAGCAGTCCTTAGGGGCTACTGTGCCTCTATGCTCAGGGCTATGTGCTGACAGTGCTTGGAGGACCCTGTGGTACAGGAGATGGACCAACTCTCTAGACTCCTGGTTTGTTTCTTTGTGGAATATTAATCAGGTATAAAAAAAAGATAAAATGTGCTGTTTGCTATAACATGGATGAAAATGAAGGGGCTCATGTTAAGCAAAATATGTCAAAAAGAGAAAGACAAATTCAGGACACTATCGATCAAGGGAATTTTAATGTGAAAGAGACAACTGTGTTTGCTTAGAAACCTGACATAGGACTGATTTCCCACTGAGGATGCCTTTGACTTCCCTCATCAACCATGTTGTAGCATCTAGCTCCTTTCTGCAGGAAGTCAATTCCAAAAGCAGATTTCAGACGCCTGCCACTGCTATTCTTTGACTTTGGTCTCAACCGCCATAGAAAGGTAACTGTCTAAGCTCTTACCAGTTGTGGCAATAACCCACAAGAGTATCAACTGTTAGATAATCTAAGATACAGTGATATTCAGCAATGACAACCTTAGAGCAATGAGGAAAGTAATGGAGAGCACTGTTTTGATTTTATTCTACCTCTTCTATGAAATTTTGGTCACTTCCAGTCTTTATTCTTAATCATGTCACTTTTACCTCATAAGTAAAGTGGGAACAATTTATTGTACTATATATAGGGAATTAGAGTGAACATAAAAAAATTCCATAAGACTTTTTTTTTGATGCCATATAACCTCTGCTTCATGAAAATAATTAGGTCCCTTCTGGTTTGGGACAGTTTCTATAAGATATTTGCAATCTTGAGATATAGGGTATAGGAACAGCCCACAAATCCTTGTTATATTGGTTAAAACTGATAGTCTTTTAAATCAGAAAAGATACAAAGTATATTTGAAATTGTTGGGTAGAGGGTGAGACAAATATCTATCAAACGACATAGCTAGCTTTTAGGAATGACAAAATACTATGGAATATGGAGCATTGTGATGCTTGGACAAGTTCTAAAACTGCTAAACGTCTTTGAATTTTACATTTTAAACAAGTTTACTTTATGACAAACTATATTCCAATAAAAATGTATGAAAATCTATGAAGTACAGAGTTACAGAAGGATTGATATGAAAAGACAAATATGATAAAGTTTTTTATTTGATAAATATGATATGATAAATAATTTTTACAAGCTAGGTGTTGATTAGTGATGGAATGATAGAAGTTTCTTTTTTCTTCTTTTTCTTTTTGTCTGTATGTTTGGTGTTTTGGGCCACACTGGGCCATGCTCAGGGGTTGCTCTTGTCCTTACAATCAGTACTTACTCTTGGTGGTGCTCAGGGAACCATATGGAGTGCTGAGGATCAAACTTGCATGGAAGGCAAGCACCCTACCCACTGTACTATCTCTCTGGCCCCCATTTACAATGTTTAAATTATACTTACTTTTAAATTCTACTTATGTAAAATTCATTTTTTATTTAAATAAAAGTAAATTATTTTGAGTCAAATACCTCTCCCTCCTATATTTTATCACAACAGAGATTGTTTCATTATGAAATATCACTGGAACTAGATAGACATACATAAAACCAGGAAGCTGATATGTCGGTGCTAATGTTTTCTACTATTAATTTTTTCTACATTTCTGGGCATTTGAAATGTTAACAATGTCAGATGAAATGTTTACAAAAATAGATATCTTTTGGCAGAAAATTGCACTTTTCACTTGCATTTTTCCATGTAAATGCAAATATTTAAAAATAAAATATTAAGCAAACAATCTTTTACTTTGAGAAAAAATACATAATGGTGAAGTTCTTTTTAAAATTTTTTCTTCTGGTATCACACCCGTTGATGCTCAGGGATTACTCCTGGCTCTGAGCTTAGGAATTACTCCTGGCAGTGCTTGGGGGACCATAAGGGATGCCGGGGATCGAACCCAAGTAGGCTATGTGCAAAGCAAACACCCACACCACTGTGCTATTGTTCCAGAAATAATGGTGACGTTCTTATGTTTAGAGATGACACTCAGTAGACAATTTATAAATGATAGTCAAACAGCTACTGATCAGCAATAGCCATGTGCTGTTTTAATGACCTTACATACAGTAGTGTCTCAAACAGCTGTTTGAGGCCGTTGCTTTAAATTCATCCACCTATATTGTGAAGAAAAAGAATAAAAGGGTTTTAAATATATACATAAGTGGAGGAGCTAGAGTGATAGTATAGAATGTAGGGGTTTTGCCTTGCACAGGGCCAATCAATCCCAGGCTCTCCATATGGTCTCCCAGCCCCACTGGGAGTTATTTCTTGTGGGAAATTCTCCCCAAATTATGACTCAATGGTTGGGATAGTTCCTACGGCAAAAACAGCTTAGGTTTTAGAATGGACAGCAGAAATTCACCCAGGAAAGAATAGAATAAAACAGTCAAGGTTTCTAGATGTAGAGAGAAACATAGGCAAAAATAGAACAAGAAACTGTTATGACTGTAACTAAACTTTGCCGACTGATAGGATACAGATTGGCTATGTGAAATTTCCCAAATAAGTGAATTTGCTTTTTTTGTACCCATTGAATTTTGATATATTTACTGTTATTAATGTGTCCAAAAATTTAAATATAAGTCACATGCTGGGAAAGGTGGTGGCAGAGCAATATTGCACTGATCAAAAATGGCCAGACTGTTTGCTCACTCATAGCAGACCAGGTGACCTGAAGTTTGTGTAGTCCATGTGTGTTTGTCTCATGAGGTCAAAAGTACCAATCCATATGTGAGTGCTGGGCCAGGAGTAAGACTTGAGCACCTCAGGGTGTGGTTGACAAACAAACAACAACAGTAACATTAATAATAATAATAATAAGTGAATAGGGCTGGAGCGATAGCACAGGGGGTAGGGCGTTTGCCTTGCATGCATCTGATGCAGGTTTGAGTGTTCCGTCCCTCTCAGAGAGCCTGGCAAGCTACCAAGAGTATCTTGCCCACATGGTGGAGTCTAGCAAGCTCCCTGTGGCATGTTCAATATGCCAAAACCAGTAACAACAAGTCTCACAATGGAGAAGTTACTGGTGCCCACTCGAGCAAATCGATGAAAATTGGGATGCCAGGGACAGTGACAGTGACAGGTGTAAATGGAGAAGATGGAAAGGAAACAAATTGAATTTAAAACATTAGCAACTGTGTGCTAGCTTAATAAATGCAGTTTAGGAACTGCTCACAGAACAAATATCACAATTATTTTAGTATGTTTTCCTCACCTATCAAAAAGTATAATTATCTCATAAGAAACTCATAATTGTGTTCAATTAGTTTGGCCATGTTATAGTTACAGTGTACATTTCAACATTTTAAATATTTTGCACATTTTGCACAAAAGTGAAAAGGTATTTTGTACTAATTCTTTAGTGCCTGCGATATTTTCCTTATTTCAACTACAAGTCAATGAGAATGTTTAAAAAATGATATTTTAGACTGAAAGAACATAAGGCATTTTTTTCTGTTTTATAATAAGAAAGCACAGAAAGGCTTTACATTTTTCAGCTAGCATGTGAGGATTTCTTGTTTCACAGAAATAAAACTAAGGTTTTGAACATTGAAAATATAAAAAAAGAGCAATAGGAAATCTGAGTTTTCTGCTCAACTGCCAATGAATATAAACTGAGGAAACTTTAAGTGTGATTTTCAAATCTACCCAACTTGAAATGTTGGTAAGATTCATGTGCCTCTTTGGTTTAAAATGATAAAGTTAGTAGCCAAGAGTTCTCAAATTTGATGAATATTCAGCCAATTGCTTTTCAAAATTTGATCTAGATACTACATTTGGAGTTAGGAGAGGAGAGTGAAGAACTGGTGTGGGCCAACACACACTTCAGAGGAAAGTCATTCTGTTTAATCCTCAGAGTCTTCTTTTCCCATCTTTCTCCTATTTTTCCCCCCATTCTCTTCACTAAAGTTAGATGATTGGGTAAGATCATATAGGTAGGAAGAGGATATCTATGTCTTCTGGTCTGTTTATCTTGCAAGTTCAGTAATAGGACATCAGATGGTTTCTTTTCATTCTTGGCTTATTGCCTAAGACAAGTCTTACTAAGAACTTGCCTCAGACAAGAAGTTGCTGATTTCAAACCCATTAAATTTGTATACAATAAAAGCAAGTAAATACTAATCTCTGTGCTAGGCACCAGGGTCACAGAGACAATTGCTTATTACTATTCTTTTTATTATTTATCTATTTATTCTTTACTATTATTATCTTGGAGTGGAGCAATAGCATAGTGGGTAGGGCGGTTGTCTGGCACACAGCTGACCCAGGTTCGATTCCTCCATCCCTCTTGGAGAGCCCGGCAAGCTACTGAGAGTATCCCACCCACACAGCAGAGCCTGGCAAGCTACTCATGGCATATTTGATATGCCAAAACCAGTAACAACAAGTCTCACAATGAAGATGTTACTAGTGCCCGCTCAAGCAAATCGATGAACAACGGGACGACAGTGTTATAGTGCTACATTGCTATTATTATCTTGTTCTTAAGACATTTAGGGTATAAGAGGAGAGATGGGTAAGAATCAGAACACATGAGATAAGTATAGAGACAAGAGGTAGTTGTTATATAGGATAAAAATTTTATTGATTTTGCAACTATGCATTTATTTTCTACAGAAATATTTATGAGTCTTCTTATCAGGCATGTAGACATACTTTTCTTTAGTATTTATTACTATTTTATTTAATAATCTATGTATCAGGTGACATGAAGATGCTTCACAAGTATTATTTATCTTCATAATAACCCAGACAGACCATTAATGTTTTTATCACTTCTACAGATGAAGAAATATAAAAAAATCTTAAATAACCTTTGCTCTATCTTTCCTTCCTGGAGGCCCAGCTGTAAGCTGGGTACTTATATACTCATCAAGCTGTCTTTGAGTTCCACTCTTTGCTGTTCTCTCTACTTGGCAGCCTCCAAAATAAAGTACATGCTCAACTGTAAGTAACAGCCAGTGATAAAAGATTTCCTTCTGGGGAATGACTTTTCACTTATGATGTACAGACCTTGCTCCATGGAGCATCTGTGGTGGGGAAAAAAAGAATCATTTTAATAAAATGAAAAACCCCATATGCTCCAAATAGTGAGTGATAAATTCACACCCTGTTTGGGAATTCACCAAAGATTTAAGCTAGGTCTGTAGAAAGAAAGTTAATATCTTGGACCAAACCTGTTAAAAAAAAACATGCAACTCTGTTTCATAACTTAAAGGAGATCAGCATTATTTTATTTCCCATCCCCATTTGCTGTCTCACTTAATTTCCTCTCCAAAATTTTCATATGGTGCCCTACTAGGTGAGAGGTGGAAGTGGAAGTTGAAGGCAGTCATCTTCCAATTTCACTTGGAGAAACGCTATCTCCAAATTGACAACGTCGAAAAGGGACCAGCTGAATTCCACCCCCATAATTATATCCTAATTTGTCTTTATTCCCTCTTCTCATTTATCATGTAATGTTCTTAACACAGTTCAAAAAACAATTTCATTGCTTTTTAGCAGGAAGGGAAATTAATGGATGTATTGTGACACTATGTAATGACAAATTTATTTTTAGTGCTAGTCCTGATAGATGGAACTTAAACAGAGATTGTTAGGATACAAGTTGCTCCTCATTTAAAAAATTATAGAAGAATATATGCATATTTGTTAGGTCTACTGGAAATATTTGCCTCATGTTTGATTTTTAAAGTATTATTTTAAGACTAAGATGCATGCACAAGTAACAATAAAGATTTGACTTGTGTTTAGTTGCAGGTCATTGCTCCATGTATGTGCCTCTTAACTTGCCATCTTAAAAAGCGTTTTCAAACCAGAGGCCAAATGATCTCTTATACACCCAGAATGACAGAAAGATTCTATTTTTTGCCTCTGAATTTCTGTTTATTTTCTGGTGGTACTCTTCCACTAGTGGATTGCTTTCTCTGGGTATGTGTTGTAGGAATAGTAGAATGAAAAAGCTATATACATATGGTTTCCTGAGAATTGTCAGGAGTGAACCCTGAGAATAGAGCCAGAATAAGTCCTGGACACAACTGGAGAAAGAACAGGAGGAGGAGTAAGAAGAAGAGAGAAAGAAGAAGGAAGAGAAATGGAAGAGGAAGAGGAAGGAGTAAAGAAGAAAGAGTAAGAAACTATTCATCTTCCCCCTGTGCAATTTGGATTAGAATTCTTTGGGGGTCAAAACCGTAGTATAGTGGGTAGGGTGCTTGCCTTGCACACAGCGAACTCCTGGGCTCCACCAAGAGTCATCTTTGAGCATCTCCACGTGAGGCCCCAAAGCAAACAAAATAAAATGGATTACAAATTACTTAAAGTCAGGCTATTACATTTCATAGAAGCCGAGGATAATTTAGCTTTTATTATGATAATTTTGGGTGGGAGCGGATAGCACAGCAGGTAGGACATTTGCCTTGCACGAGGCTGACCCAGCTTCAATTCCTCTATTCCACCGTCCCTCTCAGAGAGATCAGCAAGCTACCAAGACTATCTTGTCCTAAGAGCAAAGCCTGGCAAGCTACCCACAGAGTATTTGTTTTACAGTGACAAATCTCACAATGGAGACATTACTGGTGCCCGCTCAAGCAAATCGATGAGCAATGGGATGACAGTGATACAGTGATGATAATTTTATTGTGATAATCCTTTGTGTTTCACTTATTGAAATCACACATAGGGGCATGATAGTGATGGGAAGAAGGACATGTAGAGATGGGTGGGCAGAGAATGCTTTGAAATGATAGATCTCTGAGAAGCAGGAGAGTCATTTACTTGAACGTGGAGCAGAGGAACAGAAATCCTATGGTTGTTCCCCTGCCTTTGTTATGGGCATGAAAGCACATCAAGTACTTTTGAGCACAGCAGTCTGCCTAAAAGCAAAAAGCATTTGTACATGACACAGAATTATTTCATTCTGAGCTACAACCTGACTTCTCATTTTTAATTTTATGATCCAAGAAATATCAAGGGGTAGTGAGAAAAGGTGAATTGCTTGAGAGGGAGACTATCACAATAGTTTTTCATCAATTACTAAATTTCTCTTTGAACATAAGCAAATTGAAGTCCGAAAATGAGAGCTTAATCCTATTGATCTTTGTATGCCAAACCGAAACTTTGATTTAAATGGTCTTTTTTTTGGGGGGGAGTGGAAGGGGGAGGAAATATCTTTTTATAAAATTACTTTATTCACAAACAAAACAATTAAACAATTTTAAATATAGTATATCTCCCCATATTGTGTGATAGTTTTCAAAGTATCTTTATTTGAATTTTTCTTTATTTTCCTCACAGCAAACCCAAGATACAGGTATTATTGTTCTTTCCTTTTCAGAGATATGAGGCGCAGAGATAGAAGGTAACTTATCCAAGAGTCCTCAAATTGCCAAGTAAGAATAAAGACAAAAAATAAGTTAGGGTGTGGAAGGAGAAACTTAGAGTAGTAAATGGATTTCCCAGGTCTCATACAAAGTAACAGAGATTTAGACATCATTCTTTAGGACCTATTATCTTATCACAGTGCTATTTACCCTGTATGTGGGTGCTTGATACTGAGTCTAGAACATAGTGAGTGCTCAGAATATGTATCTACTTTCCCTCTTCACATCCACGCCAAAGAGGGCAGACATATTTAGAGGAGGTGTGACCTTTCCATGGTTTCCAGCTGGTCCTCCTTCTGTGGTTCCATATTGCTACCACAGGCAGGAATATAAAGGTCATCTATTTTAACTGTTGCTTTCAATGGATTCTTTTGGTGTGGGTGAACTTCTATTACATCGATGAGATTGTATTAGCTGCTGTGACTCTATGTGAACAGATATTGTTAGACATTATAAGTTATTGAGAATATCTCACTCATGTTTTATTTCACACATGAGACTACACTAGGTGAAACTCAGTGAAATAAATTATTACCTAGACAACTAGTAAGAGAGCCACAACCCAGAGGTTGCTGAAATAAGAAATTCCATGGAGCAAAGAGCACATTCCCGATGCTCCTGTTTTACCCCCCCCCACTACTAATCTAGAATCCACTTTCTCTATTACTGATTATTAATATGAATTACAAGTCTTTCAGAGATCATTTGGGTTATGTGCCCAGTTTCAAAATACGAAAGTGTAGTGCAAAATAATGAAGAGAATTATTAAAAATGAGACCCAGTGAACTCTATACAGGAGTTTGTCTCCTGTGGATAATTTCTGATTGGCAACTCTTTTTAATCACATTGCATGCTTTTCCTAATATCATAAACCACTAGCCACAAAGTTTTCCAGATATAAGACTACATATGAATGTTATTAACCCTCTAATTTTTGGACCTCTAAAAGGTTCAAACGCTTGTTACAGACAGTAAAATAAAATTAGTAGCCCAACTTATATTGTCAAAGTATATAAAACAGAGGATTAGAGTTTGTCTGTGTGTGATATGATTTTTTCTTTCAGAGCCTATTGCCTAAACTAAATGTAGACGGGAGGGGGGGCAAACAATATAGTTCAGTGACTGCAGATTATGCTTTGCATATGCTTTGCATATGCAGACCAGGGGTTGATCCCTGGCATCATACGTTCCTCTAAATACCATTTTGAGCAACCCTCCAAATTTCTCATCAATACTATTAGGTGTGATCCAAAAATGATGGAGGTGGGGGAGAGAGAGAGAGAATATGAGAGAATATGATCTCCATTTAAAATTGAACTAATGCTGTGTGAAGGGCAAAATACCTTCCAAATAGGAAGGGCCAATCCTGATATTGTTTTTTTAGTTTCATTGTATAATCAAGTATTAAATTTGACAGTATAGATCTTTATTTACTGATGGTTATTTTGGCATACATTCAAACCTTTATAAAATATATTATATGTTGAATGGAGCAGTGAACCAAAATAAAAGTGGGCATGGAAGGACATATAAAACACTCAAAACATTAGCAGTTTGCCAAGATTCTCAGGGTTAATGATCATAAAAATGCTCAATAAATTTTACTATAATTATACAAAGTAAATAATGGATTAAAGTTATAGTCAATGTTGAGGAAGTTACATAAGCATGACACTATACCCTTGCATTCAATTTAAAAGGCAAGTTAAAATAAAATGGGGTAAAACTGAGAAAGCTTTGATGTGTCACAGACTTCAGTTCAAGATGATGAACAATTTAGTAAATGTCACAAATTACATTTGACCTAACCAGCATCCAGAGAACAGTTACCATATTGATAAGATGATATCAGTTTATGTAAATTTTATCCATCCCATCAGTCTCCACAATTGGAGCGTGACTTCAGATGGCTAATGTTCAGACTACACCTAGGAAGTTTGGAGAATCTCACAAGATGTTATCAAATTTTTGTAGGAAAATTGTACAAACTCTGTCAAAGTCTGGTGGTAATAAGTGTATGTCAGAGACATATGTGAATATATAGGAACACAATACACTTACTCGCATTGCTTGGACAAAATTGTTCATGGCTTTATGTCTGCTTTATTCATATGGCTCAGTTACCTTGTAAACATGGGTGATAATATTGAATAACACTATATATATATGCATATATATAGTAATCTGCACATTATCTGAGAAATAACACTTGCTTATTTGTTGAAAGAACTTTCAGTGAGAATCCAAAATTGTTTATTAGAGATAGATCATTTTGAGTGTGTGTGGAAACATTGGAAGGTTTGATAAGCTTTCATACCGTTAAATGCTTTGGAAATGTTTTTAAATCATCTAATGTGCCTGTAAGGAAAGTACACTAATTATTCAAGTCAAAAGGATAACCATGATCCTGATCATGTACCTAAATCACCAAACTTGGGCCAGAATGATTGCCTTCTCAAAGAGAAATAAAGTACCAAAGGATTCAAACAATAAAATATAACCATGGCATAAGGATGTTCCATATAGAACGATTCATACTTTATGAATATGAAGGAGAGCAGACAATGCTCCTACTCTCTCAAAAAGAATATTCAAAATATGATTCAGGGGGCTGGAGCGATAGCACAGCGGGTAGGGCGCTTTGCCTTGCACGCGGCCAACCCGGGTTCGAATCCCAGCATCCCATATGGTCCCCTGAGCACCGTCAGGGGTGATTCCTGAGTGCATGAGCCAGGAGTGACCCCTGTACATTGCCAGGTGTGACCCAAAAAGAAAAAAAAACAAAATATGATTCAGACCAATGATCCCTCCAATTGAATATGTAAATATCTACCATATTGAGGGAAATGATGATTCTGTACAAACCAACTGTAAGAATTAGATCAACAAAATTAATGATTAGATAAGATAATGTATATAATCTAGGTGGAAATTAAAAATAAATGAAAACGTTGTCTAGGAACTGCTAGTGTGAAAGGGCATGGAAGGGAGAGAGAAAAATATGGTCTCACTCTTCATAAAAGTCACAGTGTGCCAGATGAAAAAATTAGGTAAGAAGACAACTTTAATTGTCTTACTTTATGGTTGCAAATAAAGATATATCAGAAGAGGAGATGGGAAGGAGAATATGCTTTTCTATCTGGTGTAAAATTTATCTAGTGAAAAGAACAATTATTTATAGGCAGACTTCTCTTTCAATGACTTCAGATAAAGTTTATCGTATAGGGCAAGATGAACCATTTCAACCTATCTTCCTTAAGCTTCTTACAGTTATTCTAAAAATGCATGGCAATACATGCGTTAACTTTTATAAATAAGAACCAGAAAGTTAAATAAGGATTTATCCTGCATTTGTCTGACCCTCAGTAAAATCATGAAAGTAAAATGAGAAAGAGGATTTTTGTCTTGCTGAGTACTGACAAGCATACATCTTGAGGGAATAATTTCTCTGCAGTTGGCCCCAAAGCAACTTCCAGGTGTCATTCCCTATTATATTTTAGTGTTCAACAAATACACAGTGGTTTTCATTCTACTCCACAAACAACAGTTGTAGATTCAAATAATATTGTGAACATTATGATTTTCAGTGGAACTTCTGGAAAGATTAAAAGTATCAAAACAGCACAATTGTGTCATATATACATATATGTATATTTTTCATAATTATCAAGACTCCTGAGTTTAATTTCTATAGCCAAAAACTTTCAGAAGAATTAACATACATTTTATGTTGGATCTTTTTTATTTCTACCTAATTTTTTCTGTATATTAACATTTTTGGGGTAGAAGAAGTGGAGGACTAGAAGTGTAGAAACATTAGCAGAAGAAGGAAAAAAGTCACATTTTTCTTTAGACATTAAAAAACTGATATTGTGCCAAAACAATTGTCTTACAAACCAAGATATTTTCTTGAGAAAGTATAATTTTATCTTTGAGAATTATTCTGACAGGAAAGTGAAAATCTGAAAGGCTAATCATTTTTATTATTGATGTTATTAATATAGAAAATACTGAAGTCCCCTAGTGAGTTGTTTGAATTAAATGATCACATATGGTAAATCTGACTGGATTACTATGTATAGTTATTTGTACCTTTTACAAATAAATTAGAAGAATTGGGATAAGATCATGATAATTATAGATGAATTTTTTTTAATTTATAGTTATTTTGAGTTTGTAACCTTACTTTGCTCTTAGTTTCAACACACATGCCCCCTCATTTTTGAGCATTCACTAGGATTGAATAAATCTTGTCCGTATTTGAGATCCAAAAAGTTTCACTGACCTTAGTTAGCACTGACTTCAGTCAGTCTTATATTGCCGTATATATGTCAGAAGATTGTAAGTTCTTCGAGAGTACCTACCTCAGTAATCATGATATTCATTTAACGAGTTAACAAATTAACTGAATTCAAAGCTAAATGGCATTTGTTTTTCTTAATATGGAAAGTTTTGTTTCAGAGATAATTTAGATCATATTGTGACCTGCATAATGAAGTCAAGTAAAACTTTAAAACAGCCCCTCTGTAAAGACTATGAACCAAGAGGTCTCCTAACCCATTTTGTCACCCAGAGCGGCTTCTTACAGACATGCATCTAGACTGTGAGCTGTACTACGACTATGTGCCGCCCGGGGAGGGATTTTCCCTTCCACCCTGTTTTTCTGTGTGGAAAAGGCAGCGGCAGCATCATCCACGTGGTGAGAGCCACCTCCTAAGACCCAGAGGTAGGAACTTTGCAATGCTGGGGCTCATAGGCGATCATGGGATGGGGGCGGTACAGGCACGCCCTCGGCCCAGATAAGATCCGGAGCTGCTGCTCTTGAAACAGACCCTCTGCTTGTAAAGACTATGAAGCAAGAAGTCTTCTAACCTATTTTGGCACCCAAGGCGGCTTCTCACAGACATGTATCTAGATTGTGAACTGAACTAAAATATCAGAAATCCAAAACTGCATGGCGGCACGAGCTCATAGAATCTTCATTCTCAGCAATGAAAAGAAATTATTAAATGATGCCTTTTCAGCAGGCCTGATTGTTGGGGAAAAATTCCAAACAATAATAGTGAGTTCTCTATTGAAATATTGAATGTATTCAAAGTATAGAGAATAAAATGAAGATCATTAGCTACTTAGGTGGGGGCTGGGTGGGAGGGAGGTATATTGGGGTTCTTGGTGGTAGAACATGTACACAGGTAAAGGGATGAGGGTTCAATCATTTTATGACTAAGACTTAAACCTGAAAGCTCTGTATTTTTTTCTCACAGTGATTCAATATAATAAAATTTAAAAAATAAATAAATAAATAAAACAAGTAGCATATTTTACAAACCACCCTGAGACAAAAATCGTGATAACTATTGCAGATCTTGTTTCTCTTTTTTGTTTGTCTAATAATCCAAGGTATTATTGCTCTAGTAAGAGTGTTTAGACACAGAACCAATGCTGAACTAAACCTGTTAATATATCTATAAAGGGCAGGTTTGAAAGTAGACTCCAAGGTTCCTGTACTTAAAGACAATAGTTTTTAAACTATTAACAGCTGTGAATGACCCTGTGCCACACATCCTGAGAAAAGAAAATTACTGTTTTGGAGTAATCACCCTGCAGTCTTTCTCATCTCTAAGGATGAACTGGATCAGGGTCTATGGCAGGATAGCCTTCCCTGATTAGCTTAGTAATCAGTTAGATTTGGCTTGAAGAAATCAGGTAAACTCCTTAAAGGTAAAGCATCAGAGCCATACCTTGTTAAAGGTCTAGATAAAACAGCAAATGTTGTGTGTGTGTGTGTGTGTGTGTGTGTGTGTGTGTGTGAAGAGGAACCTCAAGAACTGAGCTTGATCACTAATTGAAAGTCAGAAAGTCTCTGGTAGAGGCAGAACTAGGATGAATGATCATCAAAACACCTGTATTTATGTGCAGTTGCTGTTGGCACTGCTGAAGAGAGCAAGCGACAGTACTACAGCATCACTGCTTCCTAAGTACTTTCTCAACTATAGAATCGATAATGTCTATATTAGTAAGATAGTCACAAGTGGGTTTAACTTTTCTGCATTTTATTTTACTATAGCTCTTGTCAAATTAAAATACTTTAAAAATGTCTTTGGTTCATAAGGTTACCTGCTGTGGACAGGAATATAAATTCATTCCTCACTGTCAGACTATGTCTAAGACTTATTTTTTTAAGATGTAATAGCTCTAGTCATATTCCCCTAGTGATAAAAAAAATCCCCTTAGTAATCCGCACAAAATCCTAAAGGGCTAAAACACAATGAAGAGGATTTCTAATGGTAAGTTAGAAATCCTTTTAGAGAATATTGTTGTTTAAAATAATTTAAAAAATAATTCTTAGGAACTGAATGGTACTTTTTAGAAATACTTCAGCAGTATCAAGGACACTCAAAAAGATTTTACTTTTGGAGTTGAGAAGATAAAATTAAGCTATACTTGTGATGGTCATGGGAAGTAAGAAACTAAAGTTAATAGAGGAACACAACTATTCTTTGTTAAAAACATGATGGAAATTCAGATATCATTTATTCAGTCCAGCACAAATCCAGATAGTCTTCCATACAAGTATAACTGGCAGATATTTAATAATCTCCCAAATCAACTTATTTCTCAGGTTAGTTAAACAGAAATTTAACTCAAAGTAAATGTTAACCCTTCTATAAGTTTTATTCTCTAGTTCTCCAGAGAACAAGTTCTGTCTTTCATTTAAAAACTATAATTAATTAACTTACATATTAAGAAGTCACCTTAAGTCTCCCTAAGCATATTCTTTTTTCTTTCTTTGCTTTTTGGGTCACACTCGGCGATGCTCAGAGGTTACTCCTGGCTCTGCACTCAGGAATTACCCCTGGCGGTCCTCAGGGGACCATATAGGATGCTGGGAATCGAACCTGGGTCGGCCGCGTGCAAGGCAAATGCCCTACCCGCTGTGCTATCGCGCCAGCCCCTCCCTAAGCATATTCTTATAAGAACAATAACCTGACACATTAGAGCACACTTTTCATCTTAAAACTACTTGGTATTCAATACTGAAAAGATAACCTGAAATCAATATTAATTCAAGTTAGTAGAAATAGACGTATTGAGGTTTTTTAATTGAGCTTCTATGCTTGAAAACTGAAAGAAGAAATTTTTACATTGAATGAAGGCTATGTATAATTGAAACATGAAGATCTGTGGGCTGTCCATTAAATTTCTAGAAATGGTATTGCGTTACTCTGTGGAACTGTTGTCCCATTGTTCACCAATTTGCTCCAGTGGGCACCAGTAACGTCTCCATTTTGAGACTTCTTGTTACTGTTTTTGGCATATCGAATACACCATGGGTAGCTTGCCAGGCTCTGCCGTGAGGGCAGGATTCTCTCCTGGCTCTCTGAGAGGGATGGAGGAATCTAATGCGGGTTGGCTACGTGCAAGGCAAATGACCTACCTGCTGTCCTATCGCTACAGCCCAGTATTGTGTATCCATTTTCTATCAAGGTCTGGATGTGGGGAACACTTTCAGTCTCTTCTCAAAATCCATACAAGTACACAGCATCTAACAATGAATTTCCTCTTTGTTTTCTTCAAATAAAAATGACTTCAAAGTTGATAATAACAAAATAGCAGCTAACATTAGGCATGACAAAGAATTATTAAATATATTTATTTGGTTAGTAAAAATGAAATAAAATAACATGCAAATTGTTTGGTCTATATATTATCTTCTCAAAAAAATCTGTCCATAAAAAATCTTTATTCTTTAATGCAGTATCAGATTTGTCAAATTTGATGAAGAAAGTAGATTTGCTAAACTGGTTCTCTTCTCATTAATATCTTACATTAGTGTGGTGTATTTGTTAAAATTAATGATAAAATAATTATTGGTAAACAAAACATTGTATTTGATTTCTGTAGTTTGCCCCCCCATACTCTATATTTTATGTTCCAGAATTTTATTCAAAATACCACATTGTACTTTATCATGTCTTCCCATGGTCCACTTAGCTGTCAACCCCCAGTCTTACGTGGTTCCTGGTGACCCTAACCCTTTTGAGCACAAGGGTCAAAGAGTGTCTAGAAGACCCCTCAAGTAGAATGGTCTGACAGTTTCCTCAATAAAACATGGGCGACTGAGTTTAAAGAGCAAGGCCAAAAAAATAAAGTGTCATTTAAAATAATCTTGCTATGTATTTTTATTTAATTACATATATGCATGTATATGTATAGTATAGACAGACATAATTCTTTATGCTAACCTTGATCTCTGAACTGATATGTTTGTCAGCTTTTTCCACTCTAAAGTTACTATGTTTCACTAATTGTCCATACTCTGTTTTGCAGGTGGATTAGTGTGTGCATCCCACTTTACAGTGTGAGCTAGAGACATAAGAGTGGACCAGAAGCAACCCTTGCATGTGGCCATCCTCAGTTCATTCCTAGTATCACAGAGTCCCAGAGTAGTGTTCCCTGTAGTTTAGGACATTCCTAAGTACCACTGGTGCAGTCTAAGCAATCTCACTACCATATACTTGGGCCCTTGAATTTTTTAATTTTTATTTTTTTAATTTTATAAGTTAGTTCAAAAAATTTGGTTACATTTAATATTCAAACACCCATCCCACCACCATTACACCTTCCCACCTCCTAATTTGTGATGTTTCCATCTCAAGTCCTAATCCTTGTCCCAAAACACAACCGAAATAATACATTTCATATTGTCTGTTGTGAAGAACTGCAGAACATCCATACAAAAAAGTGTTCATATAGGAAACAGTGTGAAGATTGTTCTATTTTTGCAGGATCCATTAAGACATTCTATAAGATATCACTAACATGTTGTTATAGTTTGGGTGATATGAGCTTTGGTCTATATATCTGAAAATATGCATATGTGCATATTTTCAGTTCCCTTTATTATTTTTTGCCTACTGTCTGAACCCCATCAAATGTGGTTGGTAATTATGGAGAATGGGTAAGGAGTGTCTTATGATGTGTCATGTGGCCATGAAAGCAGCTGCATCGTGCAGGAAATGTTTACTCATATGTGAGGCTCAGCCTGAACATGTGGGAAACAGCTTTGAGCATGGTGGTGGTTGGGTTGTGAATTTTTTGGGTGCCTGAGCTGGGTGGCCGATGGAGAGATTATCTGGCTCTTGTAGGAGGTGGCTTATGGGCAAGACCCCTGGGTTTCCAGAGACTGGGGGATTGAATATTTTTTAATTCAATTTTATTTTTATAAAGTTGTTTCAATAATTCATTACATTTAATAGTCAAACTCCAATCCCAACACCATGCACTTCACCACCATAAGAAAAAAGTGTGTGAAGACTGTTATATTTCATCCTTGAGCCATTAAGCCCTTGTATAACAGATTACAAACATGTATGTTAAACCTAAATAAATGTGTGCTACTTTTGGTACAGCAATGGGATTGAATATGAGAGAAGCTGCGTGCTTCAGGAATTCTGAAATTTAGAATACGATTATAGAGCAGATTCACGCATGGGTAAGGCCTGTGTCTCGCTCTCATCCTGGAGCTTTATTTCAGAGTCTCTGGATATTGACAATTGATGAGATTATATGGCGCCATGGGCAGTTTGTGGGTGTGACTGCCAAGCTACTGGAAAACTTGGGAGCCTGGGGGAGGGGGCCCATTCCTGCTCCAAGCAAGCTTGTAGATTTCAGTCATAAGTTCCTCATACCTGGGTTTTTCTGCAGGTTTCTTCATGGGTTGAGGCTCCTCTGAGCTTGTGGAGAGCAATCTTAAACATGGCTGTGATTGAGTTCTGCAGGGTTTTGGATGCCGGCATTCTGCTGTGGCAGGGAGGGAGGGAAACTCAACCACTCCCCTTTTAGGTGCCCCTTTGAAGACTGTCTAGCATGGGATCTATGGTTGTTCTACGTTGTTCTCTTCCAGGAGCTTTATTTCACAGTCTCTGGATCTTGGTTGGTCCTTTGAATTAAATCACTAACCTAGTTGACTAAGAAATACTGGGAGGGTCCCCAAGTTTTCTAATTAATTTTTTGAAAGCCACAACCCTCCTCAAATCTACCTTCCATCCCTAAAAATAAAGAACCAGAAAAAGAGTGTGAAATGACAGACAAGAGAACTGAGATTACTTGGGAAATTTAAGAAGAAGCTGGTAAATGAACCCAGGACAGTGATGGAGGGATATTGGTGGAGAGTATGGTACAATAACTTTGTACACTTAACAAAAACATTTATACTGATGTAAACTACATTACCTCAATAACAATAAAAATGTACAGACTAAATAAAAGAGAATGATGTGAATTATGATCCACCTTTCTAAGGGTAAAGTATCTACACAAAGTATTTAAAATTTTGTTCACAGTAGATCTATTTTTCACCATTAATACAATATAGTTGATCATCCATTTATATAAATATTAACTCATGCATAATTGAATTCTGTGTTATATTTTATATTTTATTAAAACTTTATTCTGTTGCTTAATTTATTTCAGTTTTAGTTACTGGGATTTCTCCTCGGGGGATGGGCCCCTTTGTCTCCATCAGTGTTGATTTTTTTTTAACCACTTCATTGCTTTCTATCATGACAACATACTAGGCTTAGCTTATATTTATTCTACCTCAATGTTTTTAGGTAGACACTTGATATTTTTATATAATGGAATTTAAAACTAAGAACTGTTTATTAGTGAATGTACATAAAATATGTACATGAATCCTTACACTATGAGATACAACTTTAATAACCACAGTATGGTGTGTGTATATGGTTTACATTTGGTTTTATAAAATCTACTCATTTCCAAAATTACATAAGTCAGTGTTATTTTCTCTCACTTATTTAAGTGAGGCTGTTTCATATACTTTTAAGAGTTAGTTTCTGTCACCTTCTTCATTCATCCTAAGTCTAGGATGCCCCTGAAATTGATGTTTCAAACATATATTAAGGTTTGCACTTTTTTTCTGTCAAATTGAATGGGTTTTGACAAAGTATAGTGTTATATATTCACAATTAGTGTCACATAAAACAGTTTTACTGCTATTAAAAGAAAAAAATAAAAACTTCCATAATTTTCCAGTACAATCATTCCCTTCTCATACCCCGAGCAACTACTAATTTTTGTAATGTCCCTAAAGTTCTTCCTTCTCCAGAATGTCATGATACTGGAGTTTCACAGAATATAGAATTTTTAGAGTGACTTCTCTTACTTAGTCATACAAATTTTAGTTTCATCCATGTCCTCTTGTGACTTCAAAACCAATTTAAATTTTTATGGGAGAACTAGAGTCTTTATTTTGTGGATGTTTTGCAATTTGTTTATGCGTTCACCTATTGAAGAATGTCTTGGTTCTTTCCAGGTTGTGGTGGTTATAAAGTTGCTATGAGATTTTAAATGTTGGTTATTTTGAGGACATAAACTCTCCAACTTTTATATAAATACCTGGGAGTGTGATTCCTGGAACATATAGTATAATTATGTTTAGTATTATGAGGAACAGCTAAAATGTCTTTCCTTCAAAGTAGCTGTGCACATTTTCATTCTTGCTAGCAACAGATGAGAATTCATGTTGTTCTTCATGCTCGCCAGCAATTGCTACTCAGTCTTTAAGACATTCACTATGCAAACGACTTTAGCAGATATTTGTTTTGCATATATTTTCTTTCTCCCTGTGGTATGTTGCTTCATTCTTTTTGAAGCCTTAAAAGTGCCTTAAAAAGTGATTTTAAATTTATTTATATTTTGTTGGGTTTGGGCTTGGGGGCCATACTAGGTGACTCAGGAAGCATTCCTGGCTTTCCTGGCTCTGTGCTTTAGGATCACTTCTGCCAGTGAGGAGAAGACCATTTATGCTGCTGGTAATTAAACTCAAGTAAGCCATTTACAAGGGAAGGACATTACCAGCTGTATTATCTGGACCCTTTATTTATATTTTGACAGTGCCATGACTTGAACACAGGTATCATACACTTAATGCCTATGCTCTGCTACTAGGGAACATTGTCACTGTCACTGTCACTGTCATCCTGTTCCTCATTGATTTGCTCGATCGGGCACCAGTAATGTCTCCATCATAAGACTTGTTACTGTTTTTGGCACATAGAATACACCACGGGTAGCTTGCCAGGCTCTGCAGTGCAGGCGAGATACTCTCGGTAGATTGCCGGGCTCTCTGAGAGGGGTGGAGGAATCTAACCCGAGTAAGCTGCATGCAACGCTAATGCCATACCCGCTACTCTATCGCTCGAGTCTAAGGCAACATTGTAAGTCACTTAATTTTTTATTTTATTTCAAAATTTTTATTTTCATACATGAAAAATACATTTTAATAAACAACACAACTATATGTTGATTGACATTTAAAATATGGTATAATAGGAGCTCAGTTCACCAACATTTTAATAAGTAATGCTTGTCAGGTTAAAAATTTTTAATATTCCTTACACATGGCCAATCCAGGTTCAACTGTTGGCATCCGGTCTGGTCCTACAAGCACCTTCGGGAGTAATTCTGGAGTGCAAAGCCAGGAGTAACCCCTGTGCATTGACAGGTATAACCCAAAAAGCCAAAAAAATTAACATTATTTATTAAAATAAAAATATTGTTTCTTGAGATCTTCATTTGTGGATGACATTTTTGGTGTTGTACCTGAAAATTTTGTACCAAACTAAACATCACTTTGATTTTCTCTAGCTCTCATTTTCTCAAAAATAACATATTATCTTTTTAGATGGGAAAACTAAATTGTGAAAAATAGCCGAGCAATGGCCATAGACTGACCTTGAAAGTATATGTTGTCACTAAATTTTTAGGCCTCTTAAGAACTAGGTTTGTTAGTTTAAAGTTTAAATGTAATAATGCACGAAAAACACTGAGGCCCAGTTCTATTGAGTGCTATCTATCTTTCTATTTATCATTGTTTTTGCTGTTATTATTATTATTCCTCTTAGGCATTCACATTACCTCGGGTTTTGATTTCAGTTATAACCACAATAATTCATAGTAAAATCACCTTAGCATACTGGACTAATGATGCATCACTGAATTTAAAGTAGTTTTATGGAGCTTTATATGGATATGATTAAATAATGCAGAAATCTGAGCGCCCTTCATTTCACAGACCAGCAACAGCACATACAACCTTTAAACAAAACTATAGTTTTCTTCCTCATTAGTACTTGAGCTAAGATGCTAATGGTTGGCTCTTTCCTCACCAGGCTTTCTCTTTCCTAATCACCTTCAGAAGTAAACTCTTGGTATTTAATATTGAAAAGACAAGGGACAATGGATATTTTGTGAGTAAAATATAACTGAAGTATTTTTTTAAGAGGAAATGGTGATCATCCTGTGAAACATGTTTCAAGGACAAACTGAAATTGCTAAGAACTTAAAATATTTTTAATTTCTTACTATGTGCTAGACAAGTAACAAACACCTTGGCATATTATCTGAATAATAACCTCAGTTATTATTTTATTTATTTCTAAACTAGGAAATGCAAATCTAGAAAAATTAAATAATTTTAACATCATTCAACACTGAAAAAAGTAATGTCATGAACTCTGGTTTTACTGAACCCAGATTCTATACGCTGAAATACTCTGTTCTTCTGCCAAACAGAAATAACATGGTTAGAAAGAAATAACATGGCAGAATTTAATTTTATTCTGCTCAACAGAAATAATGTGGTTAGAAAGGGAATAACTAATTTCTAGTTTCTTGATGATGGTCAAGACCTCATAGCCCTCATAGTACCTCATAGGTACTAGATAGAACTTTGAAGGTTGACCCCCAAAAACTTTTGCCTATATAATGTGATCTCAGAACTGACAAAGTATCATAGCTTTGTATATAATGAGTTTAATTCCTCAGCATTTAAGGTTTTGAATTAATTCAATCTTAAATTAAATTAATACATTAACATTTAAAATGTGATATTATAATAGATCTCACTACCTTAAACTTTAAATAAGGGATTTATATTGTTCCAATATTTGTAAGGTTAAGAAAATCATTGTATTATACAAGTAATTAGAAGGGAAAAAAGAAGAACAAATCTTTTAACTATGTTGAATATTGAGTTATCAATATATGTCCAGTTAAATGACACTAATACATTCTTTTTAACAAAATAATTTAAGAAGCCATTGGTAATAACTAGCATAGTCAGGATAAACCAAAAATAATGGCTTCAGAAACAACTCAATAGCATAGCTAAGTAGACACTCACACATATTTGATGCTGGGAACAGTATAGCCTTTACTGCTTTTATGGAGATATTTTTATATATAGGTATTTTATTATTACATGGGTATTTTTATTGATAAAATGATATATCATTATTTTGTATAAAAACACATACTGAATGTATGAGGGAAAAAGTCAAATAATATTTAAATCAAAAGTTGAATTGGTTCAGTGTCACAATTTCCAAATGTTATTCCAGATTGAAGCAGAACTTTCCTGCTGACTCCAAAATGAAGCCTGAAGCTCGATATACTTTCTGTTCTCACTACTCACTGTACATACAATTCCCAAAGGGGAATTTATGATACAGAAAATGTGGCACCTGAATTTCATAGTTTCTGCTGATTGATTTATCCTGAATATGTAAGCTGGGCATCATCCTGTGTGATGCATAGGCTCTATATGCTTAATGACATTTCCCACTTTATAAAAGGTTGTTCATTGCCAAATGCTCTACACCCTGATTTGTTCAGGAATTTGGGAGCAGAAGAAGGTAAATGAAACTGTATCACTTTTGGTAATAGCAATCTGATTTCTTTCCAGGTGCTCTTGTTTGAGATTTTTAATGCCAAAATAAAAACAGAAACCCATTTAGTAGTGGATGTTAATCATTTCAAAAGAAGCAAATTGAAAAGACCATAAATTTATTTATGGGCTTTTGAATAAATGCTGATTTTAACTAAAAAATTTTCCTGAAAGTATTTGAAAGACCTGGTTTTTCAATTATCCTGGTAGTAATTTGGAGAATTAACTTTCACTTATAATAACTGGATTTGATTTCCCCAGTATTGATACACTATTGTAACTGATCATATTTACCAACAGAATTAGGTCCCAATTCCTGCCAATGTATAGAGAAACTAGAAATCTAAGATTGTATTGCCATTTTCTTTCACTACCTAAAATGGTTTTATAATAACCATCATTTTCAGGTTGAGGTGTTAAGTCTTCAAGAAAGTTAGTGAAGCTTTCCCTTTGGCTGAGATGTTGAACTACATTCCCACCTCAGAGTTTAAAGTTTGATTCAGTCATAATGCCAAAGACGCACATGCAGAACCCAGAAGGTATGCTGACATGGGTGAAGCGAGTAACTTCACACAGACCCTCTCCTTTTTTGAATCTCTCGACCACTGCTTCAACCTCTTATTTGGGTGACCTCATTTAGAAAGACTTTTTCAAAAGAAATTAACACGGATATTAGAATGAATATATAGACTTTCAAGGAGACTTTCAAGAAAAGGAAACAAGATAATAGCAGCTAAAACTGTTTTATCAAGTGCCAAGATTGATCAGTTCAAAACATACATGATGTCATGTGGTTTTTCTACTCAAAACTCTAAAGAGTTCTCAATACCTTTACATAGGGCCCCTATGTGATCTGATGTTTTTCTCTCTGCAATCTCATCTTTTGCAACTCTCCACTTACAGTGTCTCTGACTTAATGATTTTTTCCAGCTATTGAGCAGGTCAAGCTCTCACTAACAATTGCTGCCCTTGCTTCCTCTGACAGCCTCCTCATTCTTTTCCACAGTACTCAATGTTATTACAGGTTCCTTTATTATGATCTGGACTTGGGTTAAATGCCCTCTATCCATAGCTACCCAATCAGATATAACTTCCATACCCAGCTATTCCCACCCTTAATTCTTATTTGTTTTTATTGTGATGTGCATTATAACACTCACTTTGAAGATTCTTCTCTTCAAAATGAGTTCCACTAAGGATGGAATTCTATATTAATTGCCATATTATCCTTGGTGTCCAGAGTGGTGATTTGCAAATGAATATCAATGAATATATATAGATAGCCAAATTCAAGTAGAGTAAAATTAAAAATATATATTGTGGTAGTGAAATAAATCGTATGTTCAGAGTGCGCTCTTTAGATCTATTTTTCAAATCAAGAAGAATAATAGTTGGGAATACCATACAGAGTTTATACTTTGTAAGAAAAATTATATGTACATGTGGTGATCATCTTCTAAGTTGGTCCTACTGATTTTTTGTTACTTTCTTATACCCTTACATGTTTATGTCACCTCTTTAATACCCTTATATAATCATACCTCAAAGTGAGCAGACTTACTTACATAACCAATTATACATTACAAAAAATGCTTGAAAATAATTTCTTAGGCATATTACAAAAGCTGGAATTAGGAATGCCTTGTTCTCCTTTTTCTAACATTTTTTTCTTTTTTCGGTCACACAGTGATGCTCAGGGATTACTCCTGGCTCTGCACTCAGGAATCACTCCTGGTGGTGCTTGTGGGGGCATATAGGGTGGTGGGAATGGAACCCGGGTTGGCCATAAGCAAAGCAAATGCCCTACCTGCTCTACTATAGCCCCAACCAATCCTTACACTTTAATGGAAACTAAATGACATATAAGAGATTATTACAGCCTCATGGGAATGTAAGAAATGAAGGAAGGTCTTTATTTAAAGTCAGCATTAAATTGCCAGCCAGTTGTATAAGTGATTTTAGAATTGGATTCTGCAGTTCCCATCTATTTCTCAGATGACTAAAGTCTGAGGCTCAATCTTCACTTCACAAGACATTCTGACCAATAAGCAAGCAAAACTAACTGTCACTGTCACTGTCACTGTCATCCCATTGCTCATCGATTTGCTGGAGCGGGCACCAGTAATGTCTCCATTGTGAGACTTGCTGTTACTGTTTTTTTTGCATATTGAATATGCCACAGGTAGCTTGCCAGACTCTGGGCTGTGGGTGCAATACTCTCGGTAGCTTCCCGGGCTCTCCGAGAGGGATGAAGGAATCAAATCTGGGTCAGCTGTGTGCAAGGCAAATGCCCTATCCACTGTGCTATCTTTCCAGTCCAATCACACAAATAAATCAGCTCAGATTTTTTGCCCCACAGAAATTGTATGAAATGACATATTCGTTTGTTGTTAGACATGCTAAATTTCAAGATTGTCTAGTATGAAGCAGAAAATAATCAATATTTTTACCTTATAATGCCCATAAAGTGCTAAATACTGTTAAAAACTAAGTTGTATGAGCTGGATAGATAGTACAGCAGGCAGAACTCTTACCTTGCATGTGGTCAACTTGGGTCCAATGCACAGCATTCTATATGGAACCCTGAGAACTATCAGAAGTGATCCCTGAGCCCAGAGCTAGGATTAAGCCCTGAGATCAGTTGGGAGTGCTCCCAAATGCAAAACAAAATGCATATAAGATTCTGCATTTATAGTAACATTAGCAAGAGGAGGGGCTGTCAGAATAGAACTGGAGAATATGCATATATTCAGGAAAAGGATGTTTGGGTATTGGGTATTTTAAGTATCTTCTGTGAATCCCTCCCACCCAAAGAGGATATAAAGTACTAAAAATTAAAATAAACTCCCTTTATTTTACTAAGTAAATAGATATATAGAGTTGTCACAGTTGAACTTCAAAATACTTTTGTCTCTATAGTTTAGTAATCCTCTAGGACATGAACATCTGGGTAGCAACAACAAGACTGCACCCAACAGACTTCCCCTAATGGCGAGCAGTTAGCAAATCACTGACCATGTTAGTGTCAAATACAGGTGAATGAATGTCGATCATTATAGCAGTAATACATGGACTCTTAAGATGGTTCCTTAGAGGCATCTATGTTAGTCACTTTGGATTTTAGAAGAACAAGTCTGAGAAATAGATTTAAGTCATGGCTTGAGATATTTGTGTGAAGCCTTATAAGATAGATTGAACTTTTTGAGGTTCTGACAACTGAATAAAACTTGTAAAGTGAACAAACAGAAGGTGTTAAATAATAGGAACATCTTCAAAAATACAACTTAGGATTTTCTCTATTCCTCTTTCTCTCAAGCAGAGGCTCATTACAAATCTAGGGCAGCCAAAAGGGGAAGTAGATTTATGAGGGACTTTCGTGCTTTAAAATAATGTTTAATCATGTTAGGAATAATTAAAACTAAAGTTTTAATTATAGTATACTGATAATTTAATAAAGTCCCCAAGTTTCTGTTTCTATAGGTCTCACATATATGTATTTGTAATATGTATTTTTAAAATTTCAATTCAAGGCAATAAATTAGGGGGCTGGAGACATAAAACAGTGGGCAGGGCATTTGCCTTGCATGTGGCTGACCTGGGTTTGATCCCCAGCATCCCATAGATGCCCCGACTACCATAAGGAGTAATTCCTGAGTGCAGAGCCAGGAGTAGTCCCTGAGCATCTATAGGCGTGACTCAAAAAGCCAAAAAAAAACCAGACAATAAATTACAGATAGTGTCTGTCTTTTACTTTAACTACATATTTACTATAAAAGTTATGTTCTCTAACAGTGAACATAAACAATAGAAAAATGGCATTCTTAGATATGCTCGTAGAAAAATAGCATTTCAACAATTTCAAAATGAAAATATGCTACTTCAATTCAAAATCAGTGTCTCAACACATTGGTAGTCAGAAAATCATGGGAGAATACAGCAATGAACAAACTATAATATAATATTGCATGTGAGAGATATTAAATAAGCTGGTTAAGGAGCAAGAAGGGAAAATGACAATATGATTTACTGCCCTCTTAATTTGTCTATAAAATCATAACATTGCTACATTGCTTTCCATTTGTTATAGAGCTATATTGTTTAGATATTTTTTGCATAATAGTGTTGGAAATTACCACTATTCAATGTAGAATTCCAGAGAGAAAGAGCTTAGCATGTTCCACATTATGTTCATTTCCATTGCTGTGTAACAAATTACCACAAGCTTAGTGGTAGTTTAAGACAACACATATTTATCCCCCAAGGTTTTTGTATTTCAGAAGTCTTGCAATTTCAGCTGGATCTTCTGCTCAGGGTTCCATCAGATGAAATCAAAGTATTCTCTACTTGTGACCTCTTCAGGATGTTTGACAAGGCAAAGATCTGGATCTGTTGCCAATTTCCTTTAAATTTTTGAGAGAAATAATTTCCTTGCAACTGTATGACTGAATTTCACTTTTCTTTCATAGGCATCCTTCGGGGACCTCCGTGTTCGGTGGTCATGTGTATTTTTTCTAAATACCAATATATTCCAAACAATAGGAAAAAGCAGAAGGCTTATCTACAGATTTGAAATTCTCTGATTTTTCTCTCTCTGAATATTAGTCTTATTTTTCTAAGAACATATCAGATTAGTTAAGGCCAATCACAAACAAAAAGAGGGTAATTTGATAAAGGCATACAAAGGATTGGGGATCTTATGGGTAATTTTGGAACTAATACCTCCCACACAGGGAAACAATTGGGAGCAAATTTGCTGCATAAGAACAGCATGTCAACAAGTACTTGCATTCAAGAAGGATACTTGATTTTGCACTTGATTTTCGCACAAGGGATGGGCTTCCAAGAATAGTGAAAAGATGGCCATTAAAATATTGACAAGAGAAATTAAAACCATTTTAATTCTCAAAGCAAATAATGAGTTATTTTGCGCTGACTTCAGTTGAAGGGTCAGTCTTTGTCTTAAAAATCTGATTGTAGATAGAGACAAGTGCTGTGTCTCGAGGATTACTGGATGCTAAAAGGAGGTAATATGGTATGCATGATATCATATCAGGAACAGTCTTGTGAACAACCATGCCTAAAAAGAAAAAAATTGTATGCCATAGAGGGAGGCAGGGGCAGCTGAGAAGGAAACAGGGACATTAGTGGAGGAAGTGGACACAGGTGAAGGAATTGGTGTTGGAACATTGTATATCTGAAACTCAATCATGAATAACTTGGTAAATCATGGTGAGTCAGTAAAACTTTAAATTAATTTAAAAAATCTGTTGGAGTAGCTTCTTTTATTAGTGACATCAGAGTAAAATATGAGAGGGTTATGATGTGACAATATTTGGGAATATTTTTAAATATGAATGGATGATTCCTGCAGAGAAAGGATTTTTTGAAACTATGCACACCAGAAGGAATGGGTCCAAAAGACAAGTTACATCCAGATGCATCACAGGGATTTCATAATTATTCTATGACTTACACAAATGTACGGGAAGTTGACTTAACCATTCAATCTAATCATCATTGTGAATTCTAGTGTTATGAATGTACATGGATTCTATAGTTGTAATATATTATTAAAATGACTGAGATTTTTCAAATATATAAACATGGATGGAACAGATTTCAACCTCAACAAAGCAGTGATTGTCACACTGTCTCTTATTATACAGATAAGAAGAATTTAAAAATAGCTTCCTTGTCACTTTTTCCATGCAAATAAAATTAAAAGTGGGCAGGGTTTATATTCATCAATTGAACATGAAACAATGAAAGCCCTTTCTATGTCTAAAAATCTATGTCTATTGTCACTTTGTTGATATCTGTCATAAGTACCTTCACAATTGCTAATGTTAAAGAATGAGAATGTGTGATAACAGGAAGTGTTATTATTTACAGCTCTATAAACTTTAATATGCACTTCATTTCCTTCTCAACTTTCCCTTATGCAAAATAGGAATAGAAAGAATACCTGAATTCTAGAGATGTACTTACTTAATCTTTTGGTAAGTGCCTGAAATTTAGTGAGAGGTGCTTTCAGTAATGCTTCTACTACTTCTGCTAAATGTTACCATATTACAAAATTTAGTAGAATTTTTATTGCTATAATATTGTTGAAAACTAGTTTCTTGTTGAAGCTCAGCTCATAATTCTTTAAAAAGGCTTCAGAATCATCTAGAGAAATTGATTAAGCTAAGACTGCTTTTATTCATTCCCAGAGTTTTATATTCAGTAAGTCTGGAGAATTTTGATGTGAGATTGCAAGAATTGATTAGACATTCTCATGATTCCTGCCTATTCTGTCAAGTTTATCTCTACACTTAAGATTTGAAAGAAGGAATCAAGAATAAAATTAGTTCTATAATATTCCACTCTACAGCTAACTCTTAAAGATATAACCATATTTTTTATTCTATGAGTTTTTAGAACAGCCTACACAAACAGAACCAAGTTTAATTGACTGACCTAAGAATTCAGACATCAAGAAAAGAAAACATTCAAACAACAGTGAATTTCACAGATCTTTATTGACAAAGAAGACTCTTTATATCCCTAAGCAGCTGGCAGTTCCCTCACTCTTCCCTAATTTGAGGCTGGGGAAAAAATCAGGTTTTTGGTAACCCATTAATAATGTGTGGATAGTAATGACTCAAAATGGTTTTTACTAGGGAAATTAATATTAGACTTCATGATAAGTCTTTAGGTTACATCATACTATAAATCCACCAAATCTGTATTTTGTTCATGTTAAACTAACCATTCTTTTTAGGAAAAGCATCCTTATCACTTTGGGGTGAAAGAACAAATTATCTTCACTCTATGTCAATATGATTTGAGTATGAATAATCCCAGCTCCCATCTTCTGTGACCTAGTCTAGTCAATCAGCATAATCTATTATCAAATTCAGTTACAAGTACATAACATGCAGTGAGACACATAGGTATCACTTTTTTTTTTTTTGCTTTTTGAGTCACACCCAGCGATGCTCAGGGGTCACTCTTGGCTCTGCACTTAGGAATTACCCCTGGCCGTGCTCAGGGGACCATATGGGATGCTGGGAATCGAACCCGGGTCAGGCGCATGCAAGGCAAATGCCCTACCTGCTGTGCTATCACTCCAGCCCATAGCTATCACTTTGGATGGAATGACTTGCAAAAATGAAACTCAGTTGAATTCAGAGTAACTAAGAAAATAAAATGTGAATATTGAGGTGGGTATAATTCTCTTATTTTCATGAAGAAATATTTTAGAGATGGAACATAATTTATGGTAATATTAGACAACTTGATCCAATTATGCCTACAGTTGTGACATAACCTTTTCTAAGTAATTTTTAGCTGATATTTCTATATATAACTAAGACTCAAATAATATCAGTTTGAGCTAGTTACATCTTTATAAAATATGTTATTAATGTATGGTAGATAATATATTAAAGTATATCATAACAAATTGAAGAGTAAAAAACATTTTTTCAAGGTTGTAAACTTGATATCTGCATCTGCTTTTTTCTCTATATTGAGAAAATTAAAGTATATTTATGAAATGTTATCTGTGGCCAGATAGTGCAAGGATTAAGGCCCTTGCCTTGCATGTGGTCAAACTGGGTTGCTATTCCCAGCACTTCATATGGCTCCCTGAGCACTGAGATCTCTGAGCATAGAGCCAGAAGCTAAGCCCCGAACACTGCTAGGTATACCCCCAATCATAAAGTCAACAAAAAAATCCATTATCTTGTTTCCTCAGTAATATATCTATGTTTTATATATGTATAAAATATATTTAGACAAAATTTAAAATCTAGCATTTTTTTTACTACTTTCTAAAGGGACTGGAATGATAGCACAGCAGTGGGGCATTTGCTTTGCATGCAGCCGACCCGGGTTTGATTCCTCCACCCCTCTCAGAGAGCCCGGCAAGCTACCAAGAGTATCCTGCCCGAACAGCAGAGCCTGGCAAGCTACCTGTGGCATATTCAATATGCCAAAACCAGTAACAAATCTCACAATGGAGACATTACTGGTGCCCGATTGAGCAAATTGATGAGAAATGGGATGACAGTGACAGTGACTTTCTAAAGACTCCTGGCTCTACAAATATAGCTCTATAATTTTAAATAAACAATCTGTCACTGTCATTATTGCTATTGCTCCAGCCCAAATAAACAATAGAAATGTTAAGGGCTGGAGTGATAGCACAGCAGGTGGGGCGTTTGCCTTGCATGCAGCCGACCCGGGTTTGAATCCCAGCATCCCATATAGTCCCCTGAGCACCGCCAGGGGTGGTTCCTGAGTGCGCAGCCAGAAGTAACCTCTGTGCATTGCCAGGTGTGATCCAAAAAGCAAAAAAATAAAAACTTAAAAAAAAAATAGAAATGTTAAATATTTAAAATCAACCCAATAAGTAATCTGGAATAACAAAGGATTTAGATCATTTTCTTAACCTTATGATTGCTGGGTCAGAGTCATCTTATTCTCAATTATTCTATAAATATTCCAGTGCCTTGTAACCTTAAAATGTTTTACATTTATTCTGAAAATTAAATTTAATTGAGGGAAAAATTGCATAATATTTAACTTATACCCTGTCTCCCTAACAATATTTTCCTAACTCTCCCCAACAATAATTTCCTAAGAAAATAGTTTTATTTTCTTTTTTTTTAACCAAAATATTTTCTTAGTAAAGAGAAACCAATTTTATGACTCATTGTTCTTTCTAATTCATCAACCCATGGGTTAGCAGCAATTTTGGTTGGGACACAGCTTGTTGAAATTTCATTTCCCCTTCAATCTTTGTATTTGGAAATTCACATCAGTTTCAAACAAACACAATGACTTGAAGAAAAGGTTATCCAGGATACATTCCAGTTTTTATGAGTCTAAAGTCAGACTAAGTTTACCTTTGCCTGATTATAGTAACTTAACTAGAAAATAATAATTAAACTGCCCAGAGTGTGTTCTTGAAATATCCACATTTTATAGCTGGAGAAAGTGGAATACTGGGATCTCTTGTTTTTCCCAGAATCACAGATTCCTGATGGACTCGCAATCTGATGATTTTTTGCAGTCTTGGTAGACATTTATTATTCCTTTTAAAGCTTTAAGGACAAACTCTATAATATCACAACGGATACTGACTGGACAGAGAAACAGTTAAGAAGCGCTGGGAAATGAACACAGCTTGAGCCTCATTCATCGCAATGATTCTATTGGTTTTATCGACTAAGAGCTTCAGTTCATAAAGCAAAAAACCTTTCAGTTGAACTGATTTAAATCATCTCAGGAAGAATGCAGCATCCTAAAAGCATCTGTATCTCACAGAATAAGTTAAACATTATCCCTTTCCCATCACATAATCTGAGTGCTGCACTGCTATTAATTCATGGTTAATTTTGGGCGGCTGATCCAGAGTGTAGAATTCCAACACTTTCCCTAAAAGTCAATCTTACACTGTTATATGGAACTGCTATTGAACACTTGACTTTATAATAGGATATGATTTACTAAGTGAAAATAGTCATGCTTGAATTGAAAGGGGCTAAAAAGAAGAGGATTTACAGTTCATTTGGGAAGTCAATGATAACAGTGAGAACAGATTTTAGAGTAGGAGCAGATTTCACAATACAGATTGTATCACACAGTTTAGACTTTATAGATTAGTCTTTAACTCACTAGATGACCTCCAGAAAATCACTTCAGTCTTAAGAATTTCAGATACCTCCTAAGGGAATTGGAAATGTGAGCATCCCAAACCAATTAAATCTCTAAACAGAAAGGTGATTAAAGGAAATATATAGGGTCCTCTGATCATTTGAGTTTTATTTTTTTCAGCGTGGTCTCCTATCCAGAGATCCACCCATTTTTCTACTCCATGTGAGAACCAGGCCAGTTCTAGTTATGCATTTTCTGCTCCAGTGATGACATATGATTAAGC
Source organism: Sorex araneus (assembly GCF_027595985.1). NCBI lineage: Eukaryota > Metazoa > Chordata > Mammalia > Eulipotyphla > Soricidae > Sorex > Sorex araneus. Next base: position 65,609,050 of record NC_073305.1, on the reverse strand, counting down.
TCATCAGAATTACTTCCCTTCTATCCTCCTCTGCACCCAATTTTTTAGTGAACAGAGAACTGTTACAATGAGGGTCAGTTGGTAACCTTTGGAAATTTATATAGTTATATGAGACAGAGAATAGGACTAAATTTTTTGAAATCACTAGCTATAAAATAAATATAAGCCTGGGCTATCCCATAGCTTTTTTTTCAGTTACAGAATAAAGATGTTCTATGTACCAATGAAGATAACCGAAAAGGTAAGAAAGATGAAAAGCTGGAAATGAACAGTAGAGTCCAAATTGTAAATTTAGGACCTCTGAATACCACTACACTTGTGTTCATATATAATCACCTGCATTTCCCAAGACATAAGCTGATAGGGTCACTTTCTTCCACTTATGATAATTTGATTTGGAGTTTCGATCACCAATTAATGTTCTGAGTAGTGCTTCCAGAGTGTATATGATTTAATTTCTAAAACTGAGTACCATGCTGCATAGAATTTCTCATGAAAAGCAGGTTGATAAACTGGATGAATATATGCTATATAGTTATATGATTTTAAGATATATATGTATAATATTTAAATATGCATATTAATAAATGTGAAATATTTTATTTTAGAGACTAATCCTACATCATTTATTGAATACAATTTTAATGTGTGATGCTCAGAAGGCATAGTACGAAATAAAACAGAAATCATTACTTTACCTCTGTGCTGAAATTATCACAGGGCCAAAGGTACTTCATATTTTTTGTTTTGCTTTTTTTTTTCAGTTTAGGGGCCAACATGTGTTATATTTTGCTTTGTTTGTTAGTTTCAGTTGGGGGAAGGCACACCTGTTTGTGCTCAGAGCATATTTCTGACTCTTTCACCAGGAATCACACCTAGTGGGGCTCAGGGGACTAATTTTGAAGCCAGGGATCTCACTAGATTGATTGCATGCATAGTAAGCATCTTACTCGGTGTACTATGTCTACAGCCCTCAAGGTGCATTATATTTATTTATCTATAATTAAAATCTCAGAAATGGCCAATCTATCCATATTCACAACTAATAATACAATACAAAATCAAAACACCAAATAAAATTTCTAGATCTCAGCATTCAAATGCCTTTCTCTGACCAATGAATTTGAAAGCAAGTTTATCATCAGAGCCAGAAAATAAAGTGTTTGTTAAGTTTTCAAACAAAATCTACTTGCTTTACTGACAAAAACATACTCATATAGTGTCTGAATGGTACATTTCTGTACAATGATTTGAGTAGTCCCTGTCAACTAAAGTTAGACTTAATACAATATACTGTGCCAGCAATAAAAGAGGCAGTGACATTTCCTCCTTATAATTGGATGTTACCATTGATATGGAGAACGAAGACACTGCGGCCTTGAATTTTTATTCTTGCCTTTTTCAATACTTATATATTTTTTTCTCCACATAGAAGATTATCCAGATTTAACTGTCAAACCTACCCATTAAAAATCAGGTAATTGAAGAAAATGCTTAAGTATATGATGAAGGCATATAGTCCATAAAAGCCTCACTTATTTAAATGCCTCCATTTTACTGTTAAGAAAGGAAATTTTATATACTGAGAGATTTTTTTTGAGGAAAAAATAAAAAGCCTTTTTATTGGTATTTTTGTTTGTTTAGGAATGCACAAAACAGTGCTCAGGACTTACTCCTGTCTTTTTGTTTGAGGATCACACTGGTGGGCTAGAGTGGCTCGGGGGCACTTCTATTTTTTAATTTAATTTAATTTTTTTAAAACTTTATTAAATCATCATGAGATTGTTACAAGCTTTCATGTTTGGGTTACAATCACACAATGATCAAACACTCATCCCTCCACCAGTGCACATTCCCCACCACAAATATTCCCAGTATACCCCACTTTTCCAACCCTCCCCCTGCCTCCATGGCAGACAATATTCCCCATACTCTCTCAGAGATTTTTTTATATTTAAAATTTTATAGGGGCCGGAGCGATAGCACAGCGGGTAGGGCGTTTGCCTTTCACGCGGCCGACCCGGGTTCGATCCCTGGCATCCCATATGGTCCTCCAAGCACCGCCAGGAGTAATTCCTGAGTGCAAAGCCAGGAGTAACCCCTGAGCATCGCTGGGTGTGACCCAAAAGCAAAAAAAAAAAAAAAAAAAATTTATAGAGCAAAAACTGTTCTATGTACGACTAGGAAAATTTTTCATGTTACTGGAAAATCATCCTAAGTAAATTTGTGTGTAGAAAATAACTAACCTGACAATCTATTACACATTATTAGTTGATGTTTACGTATGCACTGCTGGCATATAAAGTGTGATTCTAGGTATTGTAGTAGAAAGGGGAAGTGATGCACGTTATAACTGATAGATCATCAGATCTATCAGACATCCACTTTGCCTTTTCTGCCCAACACATATTCTTGTTATTTTTCTAGCAATGAATTATCTTTCCACTCTAAAGTCCATTCCATGCATTTGGCTGGGACTGTTTTTACCTTTCCAGCCAGAAAAAAATTTCTGTGACTGGCTAATCAAATGATCCAATTCTGGTAGTCAACCAGGATTGACTCAGTTGCTAGTAGCTGGTCAATGACTCAATCTTAGGTGAATTAAAATTCTGGTAGTTATCCTGTTTAGTGGGATGAAAGTTATTCTGTGACTTTAACAGTGACCATAGAATGGTGACAGCAGCAACAATTTGAATCCAAGTTGGAACCAAAAATGAATAAAACAGTAAAATATATATAGAATGAGAAATATAGAAATAGAAAATTACATTTGCTCCCACTTAGAAGACACACACTATTAAAAAAAAGCAAAAATTTAGACAAGCTCCAATGGAATCATCCCTGAGATAGGGCCAATGCAATTTTCATCTGAGGGTGTAAAGGCTGAAGGTCATGGGGTATGGACCTTAGGATAGTGGTGGAGGGAAACTAGAAATACTGAAATATTCTGGCAGTGGAGTTGATATAGCAATACTAATATTATTGTTTTATTATTATTATCATTTTATATTGTCAAATGTGGCACCTAGTTTGAGAAGAAAATATTTGCCATAATAAATTATTTGTTTTGTACAAATTAAATTTTAAGCACTTTACTGAAAGATACATTAGCAACAAAATACAGAAAAATACATTCTCCCATATAGACCCAACAACCAAATCAATTGATTGAGTTCATATATTTATAAGTTTATTAACTGCTATATTCATTTGTTCATTCAAATATGCACTTATCACCCAGCATTTCTAGTGACTGGAGAAAATGAAGATAAATAAGACACAAGCCCTTCTGGAGGTCAATGTGGAGAGAGGAAGATAGGTAAACCAAAATGGCATTCAAATACAACCTGATAATGGCTTTATTTGAAGCGTACAGAGGATTCTGAGGATTTATGGTCTGATAACAGTGTTCTTAATAGTTGATGCACTTGGGAAATGTATCCAGGACTGGAACATGGGATAATAAATTAAATACAAGTGACCTATTGATAGGAGAATATTAGTACTATTTTAACTTTCTTGAGAGGTTAGGATAAATTAACAAATTACATGCAGTCACAGAATGTCTAGACCCAGTGGGAGATGCTTACAATTAGATGAAAGGGCAGAATCAGGTCACTGATACTCAGTACAAATTCAAGGGATCATTGTTTCTTTGCCTTTTGGCTAAAATCAAGTGAAGAATTTAAGGATCACCCTTCTCTTATCCAAGGATCTTTTATTTTCCTAAAACCTCATCTCTGTGATGCATGACTGTCTTCTAAGAATTCTATTAGCTCTGAAATTCACTCATCTTTGAAATTATTTGAACCATCTGAAAGGGAAAATAATTTTATATCTGTGAGGAGCAGAGTCCCAACATCCTCATAGCTGTAAATTACACCTATTAATACTTAGTGAATACCTACTACTACTACTTGTCAGATTCCATGCTAGGAGTGAAAGGAAAATCCTGAACACAGATATCTATCCATTCTCTCTCTTTTCTGTCTGTCTGTCTGTCTGTCTGTCTCTACCTCCTTCCCTCCCTCCCTTCCTCCCTCCCTCCCTCTAACTCTTGCTCTCTCATTCTCTCTATAAGAAATCTACACATTATGCGGCAGCCACTTCATTATAAGTAGAAATCTCTATCGCTTGCTATAGATCAACAAAACTTTATTATCTCAGGAATAACTTAGAGCTGGATTTCTCAACCTTCACTGTATAAATATATGGCTGTATGATACCTTCTTTAAACTTTGGAGGATTATGTATAGCATATCTAGCATCTTCTCACTGGATGCCAGTAGCATTCTCAGTATGACAACAGTAAATGCCTCTAGAAATTTCCAAATACTTCCTGAGGGGAAAGTTGTCCATGATTGAGAACCACTGGCCTAGATGTACAGATGTTTCAAACTGAAAAATAATAACACATGTATTTTATTTCCAGCCCTATTGTCATTTTGATAAGCGGTATAACATTCAAAGAGGATTTGATAAATAAAATACTTTAATAGAAATAGAATTTACATGTTTTCCTATCCAAATATAATATTCTTATTTCTATTGCTCTGTGAGACTCCTTCTTCAACCTCAATCTTGATGAAAAGTCTTAAATAAGTGAAAAGAAGAAAGCGTGTACTAGAAACAATATCCTGATGTTTTAATAATTTATGGAAATTATTTATTTCTGACTTTACATTTCTATAGAACTGATTTATGAAACACATATATAATTTATTACACAAAGAACATTATCGTACAGGGATTGAGGGTCTTGCATTGCATGCAGCTGATTTCAGTTTAACTCCTGAAACCACAATGTACTCGGAGCAGTGCCAGGGGTTACTCCCTAGGACGGAGTCAAAGTATCCTCCAAGCATTGCCAGGCAAAGCCTAAACTCCTACCCCCCAATTCCACAAATAAATGACATTCTTTATTAGGTTGATATTCTGTAGTAAAGAAAAAACATGGTGCTTGATCATATTATTCAATTTCAGTTTTTTAGTGGATTACATATTTGACAATGATAGTACTATATATGCTATTTAATAAATTGTTATGGGGTTTCCATTAGTATATCCATTAACAATAAATACCTGATAGATCAAATTCTTTAAATTTCTTTCCTCGAGGTTAAATAATCCCAATTTATAAGTTCTTAACTGATCTATTAAGAATTAATAAATTCTCAGTAGAGAAGTCAGTGAAGGCCTTAGTTTAATGATACTTTAAACCATCAAGGTTTACTGGGTGTTGTTCTTAACACCTCACATTTTCCATTTGATAGGTTTATACACACTCTTTTTCATGTGAATTGACAAATGTATTCTCATTGGAAGCAGAGCATGCATTCCTATCCTAGTGACTTTGAGCTTGGTCACTCTACTTGCTTTATTTAACCTTTCTATGGAAGTGATAATGTTCCAGTTCAAACACATACTTTTTAAGAGTGCTTGAAAGTTCTTCCACGTTTTTAGAGCATCATCCTTTTCCACAGAAAGCACAACTTCAAATAGACAATAGTCTTTCTAAAGCCTCATTTTAAAGAGTCATAATGAATTGAGTTTGACAAAAATCCCTATCACAGTCCATTTTAGCCAATACCAGCTGAACCACAAGCAAACTGCAAAACCAACAATCTATAAGTATTATATTTGTACAGAATAAATGCTTGTTATAGACTACTTGAAGAAGCAGAAACCTGCCTAATACAGTCACCTTATTAATAGATACTAAAAAGACCATTTTTTTTCTTTTTGAATCTAGTTTTAAAGCTAAAGGAACCTGAGAAACTCTGTCCAAAGGATCTTTGGATTAAGATTAAATATTAATTAAATTAATATTTCACTCTCGGCTCACATAATCATTCTAAAAATAATAAGATCTATTACCGGGAGAAAATATCATCTTCAAAATGACAATGGGAGCCATACTTTCAATAATGCATTATGCTCAAAAATTATAAATGCTTAAATCCTTGTCATTGAACATGAAATTGCTAAGTGTTAAAAACTGCCAAAGCTAAAAGACTCATTGGAAAAAGACACAGCCTGACTTTTTTGTTTACTTGTCATTTGTAATTACAAAGATAACTCTTTCAGACAAAATGTATTTATTTATTTATTTATTTATTTATTTAATTCTATTTTTTTGCTTTTTGGCTCACGCACAGTGATGCTGAGGGATTACTCCTGTCTCATGCACTCTGGAATTACTCCTGGCCTTGCTTGGGGGACCATATGGGATACCAGAGATCGAACCCGGGTTGGCCGCGAGAAAGGCAAATGCCCTACCCGCTGTACTATCGCTCCGGCCCCCAAATTTATTTTTGTAAATTTGGTTTAATTTCTTGGTTTCATTCTTGATTTTTTTTTAAAAAGCTGAAATTAAATATAATGTGTTTCTATCTCTTTTTTTTGTTTATTTTTTGAGTTTTGTTTTCTGGGCCACACTCACCAATGCTCAGGTGTTACTCCTGACTTTGCATTGAGGAATCACTCCTGGTGGTGCTCAGGAGATCATATGGGAAAAACTCCCTACCTGCTGTACTGAATAGGGCTTAGGCCTATTGACTTCTCATGTACCATGAAAGTTGAAAAACCAAAAACACCCCTGCATCCTGTGCCCGCCCGCGGCAGCGGGACAGCTCGGAGCACCCCCGCCCCGCCGGGCAGGTCCCAGTGATTCGCCCACCGCGCCTGATCCCGCCCTCCCGTGTCCGAACAGGTTAGGGGCGTGTCCTGTCATTTGGGGGTGTGGCCTCAAAAGTGGGCGTGGCCTGTTTCCGGAGCACAGACCGCTAACGCGGCCGCAGATATTTTTCTTACCATTCCATGCATTGTCCTTTGGCTACAATTGATTGAACCCATTCCTCCGAAGAACTCCCTCATCATCTTAGTTACTATATGTTGATACTCAACTAACCTAGCCTATCCTAACTTCACAAAAACTGTCAATGAACACATCAACTTGCACACAAAAGTACTTTGTCAAAAGAGCATAGCCAAAAATCTTTAGTCGAGGTTCCTCCCAAGTTAACGAGAGCTCCAGATAGTAAAGCCCATAACAACATGAAGAAACTGAGAAAATCCCCACCACTAGGAGAGAGCCAAGAAAATATCTCACTAACCTCAGCAGCGACCTCCCAGAAATACACCCTCCTCTCAGATAGAGAATTCAGAGAGGAAATTGTGAGGATGATTCATGAACTCAACACAACTATGGAACGAACATCCAATAAATTAAGGGAGGATATGGATGCCGCGTTGGAACGTTCCACCAAGATAATCCAGGAAGAAATGAGAGCAGAAATTTCAAAGCTACGAACAGAAGTCACACAACTAAAAGAATCAGTAGATGAAATTAAAAACTCCGTAGGAGCCCTCAATAGTAGAATGACTACAGCCGAAGACAGAATCAGTGAGCTTGAAGATGAGCTGCACAAAGCATATAGACAACAGCAAATAATGGCAAAAGACCTCAAAATGGCTCTAGAGCGAGTTAGAGTCCTAGGGGACGACCTCAGGAGAAACAACATAAGAATCATGGGAGTGCCGGAACCACACGGAACCAATCCCAATGAAAAAAACACCATTAAAGACATCATTGCTAAAAAATTCCCAGAGCTAGAGAATGTGGACATCCAGATACAAGGAGTCCGAAGGGTGCCAGCTAAAAGAGACCCAAATAGAAAATCCCCAAGGCATATCATAGTCAGAATGATGGATGCCGTGGATAGAGACACAATACTGCAAATAGCAAGATCAAAGAAGGAGATCATATACAAAGGCGCACCCCTTAGATTCACAGCAGACCTATCAGAAGAAACCCTCCAAGCCCGAAGACAATGGTGGGATATAGTGAAAAAACTTCATGAAATGAATGCCTCACCAAGAATACTCTACCCGGCTAAACTCTCAGTTAAACTTGAAGGAACCATACATTATTTCATGGACAAGCAACAGCTCAGGAACTTCATAGACTCAAGACCAAATTTAAAAGAAGGACTCAAAGGGCTACTATAAGACAAGGAAAAAGACCTATAAGAACAACAAACCCTACAGAAAAATGGCACAAAATCCAATGACAATAATCTCTCTTAATGTTAACGGGCTAAATGCACCAATCAAGAGGCATAGAGTGGCAAAATGGATTTGGAAACTAAACCCAATTCTCTGCTGCCTACAAGAAACACATCTGAATAGCCGGAACAAACACAGACTAAAAATCAAAGGATGGAAAACAATCCAGCAAGCAAACAGCCCCCTCAAAAAAAAAGCGGGGGTGGCCATGCTAGTATCCAATAGCATAGATTTCAGGCTGAAAAAGATCAGAAGGGACAGCAAAGGTCATTTTTTATTCATCAAGGGATATGTGCAACAGGAAGAAATCACACTCCTAAATGTATACGCACCTAATGAACGACCAGCGAAATGCTTAAAAGAACTCCTAACAGAATTTAAGGAGGACATAACTAGCACCACGATAGTAGTTGGAGATTTCAACACTGACTTATCACCTCTGGATAGATCGACAAAAACAACACTCAGCAAGGAAACGATGGCCCTGAAGGAAGAAACGGAGGAGACAGGGCTAATAGACCTATACAGGGCTATATACCCCAAAAAGAAAGAATACACATTCTTTTCCAGTGCACATGGAACATTTTCCAAAATAGACCATGTTCTGGGCCACAAGTTATACCTTAATAGAATTGGAAAGATAGAAATTGTATCAACTATCTTTTCAGACCATGATGCACTGAAGATGGAAGTTAATCGTGCACAGACGCGGAGAACCAAATCAAACACTTGGAAATTAAACAACTCACTATTGAACAATGAGTGGGTCACGGAGGAAATCAAGAAAGAAATTAAGAGATACCTCGAAACAAATGAGAATGAAGACACAAGCTACCAGAACCTATGGGACGCAGCTAAAGCTGTGTTAAGGGGAAAATTTATAGCTCTGCAAGCCTTCCTCAGAAAGGAAGAAAGGGCCTATATAGATAGTTTGACTTCGCAGCTCAAGATCTTAGAAGAGGACCAGCAAAAGGAACCCAAACCAGATCGAAGGAAAGAAATAATAAAACTTAGAGCAGAAATTAACGATATGGAAACCCGAAAAACAATCCATAAGATCAATGAAACAAAGAGCTGGTTCTTCGAGAAAATAAATAAGATTGATAAACCGCTAGCAAGACTCACAAAGAAAGAAAGAGAGAAAACCCTAATAAACCGAATCAGAAATGAAAAGGGGGACATCACAACAGAAACCAAGGAGATTCAAAGGATCATCAGAGACTACTTTGAAAGTCTGTATGCCACAAAACAAGAGAACCTAAAAGAAATGGATGAATTCCTTGACTCCTACAACCTCCCAAGACTGAGCCAAGAAGACGTGAAATACCTGAATAGGCCCATAAATATCAAGGAAATCGAAACGGTAATCAAAAGTCTCCCCAAAAACAAAAGCCCAGGTCCAGACGGATTCACTGGCGAATTCTTCCAAACATTCAAAGAAGACTTGTTGCCAGGTCTCCTTAAGCTTTTCCAGGAAACCGAAAAGACAGGAACCCTTCCGAACAGTTTCTATGAGGCACATATCTCCCTAATACCAAAAGCAAACAAAGACACCACTAACAAAGAAAACTATAGACCAATATCCTTGATGAATACCGATGCGAAGATTCTCAACAAAATACTAGCAAATAGAATCCAACAACTCATCAAAAAGATCATACACCATAACCAAGTGGAATTCATCCCAGGGATGCAAGGTTGGTTTAACATTCGGAAATCAATCAACATAATCCATCACATCAACAAAAGTAAAGATAAAAACCATATGATCATATCCATAGATGCAGAAAAAGCATTTGACAAGATCCAACACCCATTCATGATAAAAACTCTCACCAAAATGTGTTTTGGAGGAACTTTTCTCAAGATAGTCAAAGCCATCTACCATGAACCTATGGCAAGCATTATCATCAATGGAGAAAAACTAAGGGCTTTTCCTCTAAGATCGGGGACAAGACAAGGATGTCCACTCTCACCACTTCTCTTTAATATAGTACTGGAAGTATTAGCAATAGCCATCAGGCAAGAAAAAGATATTAAGGGGATTCAGATTGGAAAGGAAGAAATCAAGCTCTCACTATTCGCAGACGATATGATACTATACCTAGAGAAACCTAAAAGCTCTAGTAAGAAACTCTTAGAAACAATTGACCTATACAGTAAAGTCGCAGGCTATAAAATCAATACCCAAAAATCCATGGCCTTCCTATATGCAAACAATGAGACAGAGGAAAGGGACATGAAAAAAGCAATCCCCTTCACAATTGTGCCCCAGAAAATCAAATACCTTGGAATCAGCTTAACTAAAGAAGTAAAGGACCTATACAAAGAAAACTATAAAACGCTACTTCATGAAATAAAAGAGGACATGAGGAAATGGAAAAATATCCCCTGCTCATGGATAGGGAGAATAAACATTGTCAAAATGGCAATACTCCCAAAAGCATTATACAGATTTAACGCAATCCCTATAGGGATACCCATGGCATTCTTCAAAGAAACGGAGCAAGCAATCCTGAAATTTATATGGAACAATGAACGCCCACGGATAGCTAAAACAATTCTTGGGAAAAAGATGATGGGAGGCATCACCCTTCCCAACCTTAAACTCTACTACAAAGCAGTAACAATTAAAACAGCATGGTACTGGAACAAAAGCAGAACTGCAGACCAATGGAACAGGGTGGAATATCCCCACACACAACCTCAAATGTATGATCATCTAATCTTTGATAAAGGTGCAAGAGATGTGAAGTGGAGCAAGGAAAGTCTCTTTAGCAAATGGTGCTGGCACAACTGGACAACCACATGCAAAAAAATGGGCTTAGAACTCGATCTGTCACCATGCACAAAAGTCAGATCAAAATGGATTAAAGACCTCAACATCAGACCACAAACCATAAGGTACATTGAAGACAAGGTAGGCAAAACCCTCCAGGATATTGAAGATAAAGGTATCTTCAAAGATGACACGGAACTAAGCAATCTAGTAAAAACAGAGATCAACAAATGGTACTACATTAAACTAAAAAGCTTCTGCACCGCAAAAGAAACAGCGACCAGAATACAAAGACTATCTACAGAATGGGAAAGGATATTTACACAGTGCCCATCAGATAAGGGGTTGATATCAAGGGTATATAAAGCACTGGTTGAACTCTACAAGAAGAAAACATCCAACCCCATCAAAAAATGGGGCGAAGAAATGAACAGAAACTTTACCAAGGAAGAGATACGAATGGCCAAAAGACACATGAAAAAGTGCTCTACATCACTAATCATCAGAGAGATGCAGATAAAAACAACCTTGAGATACCACCCCACACCACAGAGGCTAGCACACATCCAAAAGAACAAAAGCAACCGCTGTTGGAGAGGATGTGGGGAGAAAGGGACCGTTCTACACTGCTGGTGGGAATGCCGGCTAGTTCAGCCCTTTTGGAAAACAGTATGGACGATTCTCAAAGAACTTGAGGTTGAGCTCCCATTTGACCCAGCAATACCACTGCTGGGAATATATCCTAGAAAAGCCAAAAAGTATAGTCGAAGTGACATATGCACTTATATGTTCACCGCAGCACTGTTTACAATAGGCAGAATCTGGAAAAAACCCGAGTGCCCTAGAACAGATGACTGGTTGAAGAAACTCTGGTACATCTATACAATGGAATACTATGCAACTGTTAGAAAAAATGAGATCATGACGTTTGCATATAACTGGATCAACATGGAAAGTATCATGCTAAGTGAAATGAGTCAGAAAGAGAGAGACAGACATAGAAAGATTGCACTCATCTGTGGAATATAGAATAATAGACTATAAGACGAACACCCAAGAATAGTAGAAATAAGTACCAGGAGGTTGTCACCATGGCTTGGAGGCTGTTCTCTCATTCAGGGCAACTCAGAGAAGGGAACAGCAAGTAAAATGTGGTTGTTGGTCATGTGGGGGAAAGATGATGCGGGCCAAATATAGACTAGAGACTGAACACAATGGCCACTCAACACCTTTATTGCAAACCACAACACCTAATCAGAGAGAGAGAACAAAAGGGAATACCCTGCCATAGTGGCAGTGTGGGGTGGGGGTAGACGGGACTGGGGAGGGGGGGAGGGATGTTGGGTTTACTGGTGGTGGAGAATGGGCACTGGTGAAGGGATGGGTTATCAAACTTTGTAAGGGAGAAACATGAGCACAAAAATGTATAAACCTGTAACTGTACCCTCACGTTGACTCACTAATTAAAAATAAACTATTAATTAAAAAAAAAGAAAAAAAAAGAAAAACCAAAAACAAAAAACCTTCAGTATCTTCCCTGCTACCATCTGGGCTCACCTCCAGTTATTACCTATGTACTTGATACTACTTGCTTTTCTCCCCATGGTGGATATCCTGGGGCATATTTCTTCCCTGTTCCTTCTGCAGGATAATTACTATAGATGTGGCCACCTCTGAGATAACTTCTTATGCTTATCATTTCAGATGTACACTAAGAACTCTGAAACCCATATCTTTTCTTTCTTTTCTTTTCTTTTCTTTTTTCTTTTCTTTTCTTTTCCTTTCTTTTCTTTTCATTTCTTTTTTCTTTTCTTTTCTTTTCCTTTCTTTTCTTTTCATTTCTTTTTTCTTTTCCTTCTTTCCTTTCCTTTCCTTTCCTTTCCTTTCCTTTCCTTTCCTTTCCTTTCCTTTCCTTTCCTTTCCTTTCCTTTCCTTTCCTTTGCTTTCCTTTTCTTTTCCTTTTTTATTGAATCACCATGAGATAGAAAATTGCAAAATTCTTCATGAGTGTGTTTTAGTCATACAATGTTCAACACCCATCCCTACTCCAGTGTAATATTCCAGCAACAGTGTCCCCAGTTTCACTTTCACTCCTTCAAGCCACCTCCCTACCCCATCCTGCCACTATGGCTGGCAACTTTCTCGAAACTCTCTCTTTCTCTCTTATTTTAAGATTATGGTTTGCGATAAAGATGCTGAAAGGTTATCATGTATATCCCTTTACCTGCTTTCAACACTCAGTTCTTGCCCTGAGTGATCATTTCCAACTCATATGGTCATAATTGACCCTCCTCTATCTTAACTACCCTCCATCTCCCGCACCATTGACCAACCACTGACCAGTCCTCCTGGTCTTGGTTATTAGTTTCATACTATTTTTTATATCCCATAAATATATGTGTTTGTTCTATATCTGTTTTTCTCCTTCTGACTCATTTCACTTAGCATGATACTTTCCAAGTCTATCCATTAACAGGCAAATTTTATGACCTCATTTTCCCTAACAGCCATGTAGTATACCATTGTGTAGATGTACAGTAGCTTCTTTATCCATACATCTGTTCTTGGACTCTCAGGTTATTTTTAGATCCTGGCTATTGTGAATAGAGTTGCAATGAACATAGAAGTGCAGATGGTATTTCTACTGTGTGTTTTTGGACCTTCAGGGTATATTCCCAGAAGTGGTATTGCTGGACCAAATGGGAACTAAAGTTCTAGAAAAAAAAACATCAAAAAATGGGGAAAGGGGGCTGGAGTGATTACACAGCGGGTAGGGCGTTTGCCTTGCATGCGGCCAACCCGGGTTCGATTCCCAGCATCCCATATGGTCCTCTGAGCACCACCAGGGGTGATTCCTGAGTGCAGAGCCAGGAGTAACCCCTGTGCATTGCCAGGTGTGACCCAAAAAGCAAAAAAAAAAAAATGGGGAAAAAAATGAACAGAAACTTCCTCAAAGAAGAAATTCAAACAGACAAAAAGTACATCAAAACATCACAAATCATCAGGGAGATGCAAATCAAAAGAACAATGAGACAGCATCTCATGCCACGGACACTGGCACACATCCAAGTCAACAAGAACAATCAGTGCTGGCATGGAGGAGGGCAGAAAGGAATCCTGGTTCATTGCTGATGGAAATGCCAACTGGTCCAGCCTTTTTGGAAAACAATATGGACTTTAATCCTTTATTTTCTTAGACTAGTTAATGCCCCTTGCTCTTTACTTCAAAAACTCATTTACTTTCATGCCAAAAAAAATAATTTTACTGATATTTCTCATAATAAGATGTTATTGGTGCCTGCTCAGGAAAATGGTGAACAATGGGATGGCAGTGCTATGGTGCTACTGATAGTTCTTTATCCATCCTCGGTGTTTATGGAGATATAGTTAATAAATAAAGTTGTGATTTTGATGTCTGGCACCACATGGTCTGAGAACTGACTCCACGTATCATGGGGTCTGAATCAATCTTAGCAAAAACAAAACAAAAATCAAAATTTTTTTGTTTAAAAAAATTATTTAAAGTGATTTCATATAAGCACATTTTGGAAAATCATAATCATTCACATAATACCATAAGCACATTCCCATAATGTGTTGATTAATTAACACATCAATAACTTCTACATAAGATTTGTGTAAGACTTCTTAAGATCTATTAGCAAATTTCAAGTATACAATATAACATTATTAACTTTGGCTGCTATGCCACACATTTAATTCTCAGAATGTATTTATCTTATAATTGAAGGTCATTTGTTTGGTTTCAATTTGGTGTCAAACTGTGTTGCTTCTTCTTATACAGTCCCTGAGTCTGACACAGACTTTGAACTAAAATATGTATGGTAGAGTGAACAGGCACAGTTTAAAATATTTAGGAATTAAACTAATGACACATGTAGATAAGACTTTGTAAGAAAAAGGACCTTAGAAAGAGAAATCACAGAATAATGATTGAATAAAAGGAAGGACCAACTCACACCACTGCTTCTTTGAGATTTCTACGACAACATCAACGCATGATCACCATCACGATCACGAAATCCCGTTAATCGTCGTTTTCTCAAGCAGGTTCATTAACCTCTCATTTCATCCTTTCCCTGAGATCTTAGAAGTCTCTCTCTCTACCCCTTATTACCAAAAATCCAAATTTCTAACTTTCAGCAACTATACAGATGAGATGTCTAAGTTCCTTAAAAACATGTGTATGACAATAAAGGTAGTACCTGAAACTATTGGAATGTCGTTTTAAATTTAGATAGCACTGTAGCACTGTCATCCTGTTGTTCATTGGTTTGCTCGAGCAGGCACTAGTAAGGTCTCCATTGTGAGACTTGTTGTTAGTGTTATTGGCATATCAAATATGCCACGGGGAGCTTGCCAGGCTCTGCCGCACCAGGCTCTGCTGTGTGGGCGGAGTTTAGATATATTTGTTAAAATTTTTATTGTGACATACTTTAGTTTTTTTCCCACTCTAGTTTCACTAGACACTTATTTTAGCTTAAGGAATTCTAAACACACAGTAAATTTGGCATAAATAAAAATATATCCTTCCCAAGTATATAAGGATAGATGAAAAAATATTAGTTTACAAGTTGAGTTACTTATGCTGTTCTCACATATTTGAAACAACACAATATATATTTATCAGAGTCACTTGTTAAATTTGTGATTTTCAAAGCTAATGTATAGCATACTCAGATGAATTTCTGCTAAAAATGCAAACATTGCCACTGACGCAGATCAAAGATTAGGAAAGCAAGGATTACGAGTAGGATTCACATGTTTAACAAATATCCCTAGTGACCCCTAAGTCAATGGTTTGAAGTATATATTTCATGAAACACCAAGAGTTTTGACAGATTCTAAAGAGTATTTCTTCTGCCTTCAAATATTGTCTTCAGAAAATAAAACTCTTGCAAAGTAAGTTCAAATAAATAAGTGGAACTATTTTTAGGAAATATTTGAAAATGCTTTCCAGGTGACATACACTTGTATCACTAAAAGCTTATCCAAAAGTAAAGCCAGGTGTAGCCATATCAGAAAGACTGCCAGACCATAATGCAGTGGATGCTAGATATCTGTGATCTAATTAATCATTTCTTTCACTACAAGGAAAGGTAGGCATAAAAGAGGTTTTTGGTGACTGACAATGAGTACTGAAAAAAAAATGACAAAATGCTCGAATTTGCTTCTCTCTTTGTCTGATATTTTTCAAAGGAGATAGCTGGCTGTTTCTACATAATTGTGGTTCTTTCAAGAGATCTCCTTCAAGTGAAGAAAACAATTCATTCAGAGGTTGTAGACTGATAAAAGTCACTCTGAAGTTTACTAGCTTCCTTTGTTCTAATTCATCTCACCCAACAATAATATTCTCTATAAATGAATCTATAAACTTTACTCACCCACCAGGAGAAATACCCCCTGTATACATGACTAAAAGCATCAAAGATACCAAAAGATTTTATAACTGACAAAAGGGATATGAATGTCTGCTCCCTTTCTCTTAGACCTTTGACCTCTCCCAGCTTATTCCATATTCAAAGCATCCCTATGAAGAAGATATTTTTAGTCTCATGTTAGAGATGGAAAAACAATGAGGCTCAAATAGATTAAATGGCTTTGAGTGAAATTCACAAAACAAGTGGCTGAGCCTTGGTTCATGCTATTTGTTCCTGAATCTAAAATTGACCCTCTATAATTATCTTGCTGCTCCTTTAACAAGCACCTGCTGTTGGCTCAGTCTGTGAAAGTGGGCAGCACTCACAGCAGCCATCATCTCAGTGTTGGGCAGAGGATGGGAATTTAAACATGATATGTGAGTTCAGCTTTAAGGAAAAGTTGCTTTTGGGACTAGAAGGTCTGTGATAGAAAACAATGGTATGTGGGTAGATCTATTTAAAAAATATCAAGTATGTGACAATTATTGTGACTACTATATCCATCCTTTCACTGCATTTTTTATAAAACACCCACCATGTTTTGAGCCACAGTGAATGTGGTGATAAGTAAGGCATGGACTTCACTTATATTAAATTGTTTATTTATTTATTTATTTATTTTTGGGTCTATACCCAGGTATGGCTAAAGATTTAATCCTGGGCTGCTGGCATCCAAGGCAAAGGCCCTGCCTTGTCTTCTATTTCCCTGGTCTACTCTGTAATCTCACTTCCTAGTATTCTAGGTCATTTATTGGGAATTTAATTAGATGTAAATCAATCCCTGGAAATATAATCACTAGTGGCAATCCAGCTTGAGTGTGTGACTATAAAAAAGACCAGGGACTACCACCTAGACCTGTATGTATGTATATGTATGTATGTATGTATGTACGTACTGTACACAGGCATACGCCTTTGCCATCCCATGATGCACAATGGGTCCAGAATCTATTACTGGAATCAAAATGTAAGCCACGTAAATTTCTTTGATTGCTTGTCCTTGAATATTAAAATGTTAACTAGAAAGAAATATCACATAAACAGGGATTGATGTAAAAGCTCACTATTCTTTATGTATCAGTGATTGTGTCCTCAGTGCAAAAAACGATGGAACTTAGAGTTAGGAAAACCTATCATCCTTCCTCTATAAGTCAGTTCATGTTTCACAAATATGCAGACTACTATGCAAGATAATATATGTAAACAATAATGCAGAAAAAAGATATGAATTAAAATGGCTTCATAGGGTTGTAGGAATGTGGCTCATGTATGAATCCCAGAGTTCAATTTCCTATAACACACACATGCGCATGTGTGCGCGCGTGTGCGCGCACACACACACACACACACACACACACACACACACACAAATATCAGAAGAGATTTATTTAAAACAGAAAAGAATTTGGGGCCAGAGAGTAGTAAACCAGATAATACTCTTGCCTTGCACATAGCTGACCAGGCTTCAATTCCCTGCATCCTATTCAGTTTCTTGAGCCCCAGTGGGAGTGATACCTGAGTGTAGACCCAGAAGGCAGCTCTGAACACAACTAGGTGTGCACCCAAAGAACAAAGAAATATTTTGGAAAGGAATAATTTTAAGACATGCATAGTTGGGCTGAAGAGCTAGTATAGTGGCTAGGGCACTTGTCTTGTATGGAGTCATCCGGGTTTGATCTCCAGAGACCATATAACCCCCCCCCCCCCCCAAGCCTGGCCAAGAGTAAGTCCAAAGAACATTCAGGTGTGGTCCACAAACCAAGAAAATAAATATATACAAATAAAATGAAGAATATGTGCAGAGATGAAATAATTTATTTTAAATTATTTAAAGTCAGAATTTTTTATTTTTATTTCTTTTGCTTTTTTTTGGGTCACACCCAGAGATGCTCAGGGGTTACTCCTGGCTTTGCACTCAGGAATTGCTCCTGGCAGTGCTTGGGGGACCATATGGGATGCCGGGGATTGAACCTGGGTCGGCCGAGTGCAAGGCAAACGCCCTACCCGCTGTGCTATCGCTCCGGCCCCCTAAAGTCAGAATTTTTTAAAAGCCTAACAAGTGATAATGGAGAATCAGCATTGCATATTTGCTCTCTGTTGCCCAAGAGCACTAGATAAAATGAAATTTTGTGATTTTGAAGTCGGTATTTCCTAAGCAGAGGCAAATATTTAGAAATTTGACTGCATTCAAGTTAAAAATTCTGAGCACTTTAAATCCAGTAAGTAAAAACCTTTAGAGCAATGAAAAAGAAATTCACAGAAGAGAATTTACAACATATTTAAAATATATATCTTTAATCCATATTATTATAAACATATTAACTCTGGGCAACCAATAGAAAATGGTAAGGTCTTTATTTTTATTTTATTTTATTTTTGGCTTTTTGGGTCACACCCAGCAATGCTCAGGGGCTACTCTTGGCTTTGCACTCAGGAATTGTGGAGAGCCTCCACAGGACCGTACTTTGTAAACAACACCTGCTCTGAAAACAACTCCTAATAAGGAAACAGGATGTCCTGTCACGCCCACAAGGTGTAACTAGCCTATCAGCTGCAGACACTTGGGTGTAAACAAGCAGCAAGAGGTATATAAGGGGGGAAGTCACCTAGCTAGAGGTTCCCCCTCGAGCGTCCTTCTCGTTCCCGTTTATTCCCCCTTCAATGGAAAGTCCCTGAATAAATCGTGGCAAGAAGGATCTCCGACTTGCAGCGGCGCGACAAGGAATTACTCCTACCAGTGCTCTGGGGACCATAAGGGATGCTGGGAATCGAACCCGGGTTGGCTGCATGAAAGGCAAATGCCCTACCCACTGTGATATCACTCCAACCCCCCAAAATGGTAAGGTCTTTAACAACAGCAAATTTGTTGTTGTATAGAACAACATATTTCAATGGCCAATAATATCATAGGCAATTGATCATCTTAATTAGTAATAAAATGAAAATCAAAGTGATAACAAATTTAAAAGATTGACAGAGCAAATTACTTGCAAGAATATTTAGCTGAAAAATTATGATATAATGCTTCTAGTATAAATGTAAAATTATATAACATGTTAAAAAACTGCTTGATACTTTGTACTAAAACTGAATGTTTTGCATGTATTGACCTAAAGTTCCATCTATATTTATCTAATATATATTTACAAAGCTTACAATAAAATTCATAGCATTTTAAAATAACTATCCTCAAACTTAAGTTCACTATTAGAGGGGATTTTTAAATAGTTTCATTTGTACTTGGCAAAAGAAAGGAACTAAAATCAATAAACACCCTACCTCATGGGAGATTTGCACACAGTATACCAGATAAAGGACAAATAACCAGAGTATATAAACTACTCAAAAGCTCAGTAACAAATCAATGAACCAAGAAGTGGGACAAAGTAGGAGGAAACATTTCCATGAAAAGGTATGCAAATGGCCAATAAGCATATTACAAAGTGTTCTTATTATCAGGGAAGTGAAAGTCAAAGCAACAGCAGATTGTCATTTCACACCAGTGATAATGGTATACATCAAAATCACTGGAAACAGTGTTGGCAGAGATGTGGTTAAAGAAAAGGAATTCTTATTCACTGCTGGTGAGAATGCTGTCTGCATCAGCCTCCACGGGAAACAGCATGGTAGTTTCTTAGAAAGAAATAAAGCTTTCTTAAGACCTAATGATTCCAGGGACTGGAGCAATAAGATCAGCGGGCATGATCATGGCTGACCCAGGTTCAATCCCCAGCATCCCATATGGTCCCCTGAACACTGTCAGGATGGAATACTATGCAGCAGTGAGAATAGATAAAATCATGTAGTATGATGAAACTTGAATGGAACTTGAGGGTATCATACTGAGAGAAGCAAGCCTGAAGGAGAAAGATAAGCAACAAGTTATCTCATTTAGAGTGAAGCATAGAAAAAGATTCTGAAAACTAGAGAAAATTTAAAAACCTTATAGCTCTACTTAAAATTATTTCTTTTTTCTATGCCTAATAACTTGCTTTAAATAACTATGTCATGGATTATCTATATTAGTAACAATATATGTAAAACTTCATATTTTATCATATACATATGCTTTATATATTTTATATTTCTCATAAGTTTGTTAATGTGTCCATAGGTAGCATATATTTATACTATTAAGTGCTGAACATCTACATTCAACATAGTCATTTTCACATTGTTGTATAAATGAAACTACAATGTTTTTGCCCACCATATAAAGTTCAAGTGATAAAGCTATCTATTGGGTTAAAAGGTAACTCCATAGGAAGATGGAGAGTAATTATAAGTACCTTAGCAAATATTTTCTTTGTCAACATATGTAGCTGATGAAACATATTTCATTGATCTGCATGTATACTTTGTGATAATTAATTGTTTCTTATCCACACAATTCTTGGAGTTATATTCCCACAGACAAAAATTCAAAAGAGACATGGAAGTGAGCTTATGAATTGAAATAATATCAAGTTTTATGGAACATGGACAGGAAAATTGTCATGTTTTACTATTCATTCACACCAAATAATGATAGTGAATAAATTTAGCATGAAGTGAGCAGTGAAGTATCCTAACCAGTGGACACCACAAGCAAGCCAGAAAATACTCTGGACCCCAGACCACCCACACAGGGGTGCCCCAGAGGGAGAAGGTGTAGAGTCCTCTCCTTCTCCAGATGGAATCTCGGTGACACTGAGCTTCTACTAACACGGCTCTGGTATGCAGGACCTGGACTATTTCTCCAAGCCTTTCCTGGTATACAAAAAGCCACTCAGGAATGGCTCCTCCACCCCTGAGCAGCCATGATCCCAGAGGCACACAAACCAATCTAGGAACAAACCAGCTGCTGGCAGAAATACCTCTGGACTTAATTACTAAAATACCAGAATTCCTAAACTGTGTGGCCACTTTCATGGCCATGCAACATCATATGTTCTTCATTATCAGCAATGGAAAACAAATGATCTAATGATGCCTTTTCGGCAGATCTGATTATTGGGGGAAATATTCCAAATAATAATAGTGGGTTTTCTTTCAAAATTGAATATAATCAAAGTAAAGAGAGAGCAAAGTGAAAATCATCTGCCACACAGGCAGGGTGGGGAGTGGGAGGGTGGTATGTTGGGGTTCTTGGTGGTGGATCATGTGCACTGGTGAAGGGATGAGTGTTGGATCATTGTATGACTGAGACTTAATCCTGAAAGCTTTGTAACTGTTCTCACGATGATTCAAAAAAAATTTTAAAAACTAAATAAAAAAATATTAGCATGAAGTCCTGGACTTCATTATTACAAGAGTATGACTAATTGTCTTGAGCTCTACAGGAACCAAGAGTACAAACTTTAAGATGCAGTGGATACATAGGAAACAATTGCATCTCACTATGTTCATATTTCATTTGTGTTTTGCTTTATGTTGAATCCACTCCTGGTGGATCTCAGGTAGCCATATGCGGTGCAAGAGGTCAAATCTTGGTTTACCCCATGCAGTGCAAGCTCTGTGTTTTTAGAAAAACATAATTACTCAGAAATACAAGAAAGACGTAATATCTATAGGGGCATATGTTGTGGATGTTGTGGCTTGGGCTACTGGTATGTATTAAAAGAGAAAAATCCTATAAAAGTGGGGAATAGCTATTTCTCAAAATTTGAGTTCCCATAGAAGCCTAAAGCAATTAAATAAATATGACCTAAGCACTTAGTAAAGATTCTAGAACACAGTAATAAATAAATGAATGAATGAGAGGGAATCAGAGAAAAATAAGAAAGGAGATGTAATGGGGAGGAAGAGAGTGGGAAAAAAATCAGAAAAGAAAATAACCCAGGTTAGGTACTTGGATAAAGAAGAAAGTTAAGTTGAGAGGAGAGATAACCCACAGAAGAGTTAGCAGTAAATTCAAGTTCCTTGTGAGAATAAGATTGAGATTCTCAGTGCTAAAAAATCTTATCAAGAGATCTTTATAGTAAACATAAAAGGAGAGGTATTTGGATAAGCCAAGCAATAAGAAGGTGGAAGTTTGCTCTTTTAGTAACTGAATCCATCAAAGATGTCTTTGAAGCATCTTTTAAATATGTAAAGATCAATCTATTGATAATTGAAAAATACTTCTCTGGATAATGGGAGAATTAAATATATTAAACCTAGGATTTTAAAGCAAAAAATGTTACAAGTCTCTAAAAAGCCACATTATAAATACAATGAAATTGCCCACAAATTAACATACATTTCAGTGCATCTATTAAGTGCTTGGTTCTGTGTAAATGATGAGAGGTAAAAATAAAAGAAATAAAGGCATAGTCTCTGCTTTACATTTAAGAAAACTACAGGATTCAGCCAGTAGTCTATTATTGTTACAGTAAGAGTTGTCTATATTATGCTTCAGAGCACAAAACTATACTTGAATGTTGAAAATAGAGCATGAGAACTCAAGATATTAGCAACTTGCTGCTTTGGCTTCAGGCTGTACTGGGCACTTCTGTAGAGTGCTAGGAAAGCAAACTACAAACTATTTCACAATCCTCCAATGTTTTCTAATTACCCTTAGGACAAGATTGAAAATCTTTATGATTTATAATAATTGTTTTCAAATAGTGGGAAATGCATTATAGAAGACCCTCAAGATAATATCAGATAGTACTGCAAATGGTGGTACACGGCTGAAACACCAAATTACTATGAATTGCATGATGAGAAAGTTGCCTGGTTTTCAGCATTATTTCCAATGGAGAAAGATTATATTAGTTCTAGAAGAGTTTTACATTTATCTTAATACTTGCTTAACGCCCTTTGTGAAAAACAAAACAAAAGCCAGAGATCCTGCTCAGCGTCTTCTGATAAAAAGCACATTTTAAAAAGCTTATTTTGCTTCTGCTTAGCTCTTTTTTTTTTCTTTTTGGGTCGTACCCGGCGATTATCAGGGGTTTCTCCTGGTTTTCACTCAGGGATCAATCCTGGCAGTGCTCAGGGGACCATATGGGATGCTGGGAATCGAACCTGGGTCGGCCGCATGCAAGGCAAACGCCCTACCCGCTGTGCTATTGCTCCAGTCCCACTGCTTGGCTCTTTTGAAGAGCAACCTTCTATTTAAAATTGTGTGATGCTTTTGTTGCATTAATATACGAATGAAAATTTTGCATTTATGTATAATGCAAATAAAATACTGTTGTTTTCATTCAAAACAAATTCATTTTGGATTATAAGTGAAGATATAAAAGCAACCTACAATATAGGTACCAGAGATAATCAGGTAGGGAAACTCATTAAAATGAAATCAAATATCAGTCTAAACACAGGTTTACAACGCCCTGTAGTTAGGAACTGGGAGTGTGCAGGGGCCCAGGGCACAGAAGGGACCCCTATATGCACCCTGGTAGAGCAACATCTTCCAAGCAGCGGTGAGAGCAACACGCTGAACATTGCACAGCAGAGGGAGGCAGAGGCCAAGCACAGGTGTGATCAAAACAAAACAAAATATCCTCCTGTTCAAATCCTTTTCCAGTTCTTTTCATATCACAAAGCTTCTATTATTTTGGAGGAATATTTTCCTTATTTCAAATCCATTCTTCTTTCTGGGGTCTGGTCTCACAGATGCAAGTTTTCTAACTGGAAATGTTTCTGACCTTTTTTTCTCCTTGCTGTCCCATATTGACTCTTAATCACACTTTAAGGGGTCTTCAGTGGACATCTGGAAGACTGTCTCTTTCCCCTTTTGATGCCATGTGAATTATTTCTTGCACATACTTAGCAAATGGATAAATATCTAATTTCCAAAAGCGTAGAAGTTTTAGGAAGATAGAGACTTTGAAACAACTGTCTGGTCAGGGTTCAATATTTCTCCATCTGAATTAAATGAGGTGAGAATGGGAAATAGCAAACCAAAGTGGAAAAAGAATTTATTCTCATGGTTGTTGAAAGTGAAAGGATGAAAAGTAGTTTCCTGAGTGTTTGTGTAGGACAAACTTTCTCAGTTTTATGCCCTTTAGAATCTCCTTTGCCACACTGAGTTCAGAAGTTGAGAAACCACCACTGTTTAATAAATGAAATGGTGATCCACAGGACACTTTGAGAAATATTAATTCTACACATTGACTGATGTCAGCATCCATTGGGTTTGATATTTTTCTTTTTAAAAGAAATTCTGTCTGACAGAGTGGTTAATCTTTGCCCACTTATTTAAACTTTTTACCCAACATCTGCTACGGTAGCAAATTGGAACATCTATTTCTAGTACCCATTGAAGTTAATAAAAATTCTTGATTTAGGTATACATGAAAAGATATCCTAAAATATAATATTGTGGTATTTCATATTGTGTTATCTGGTCACTGTCACTGTCATCCCAATGCTCATCGATTTGCTTGAGCGGGCACCAGTAACGTCTTCATTGTGAGACTTACTGTTACTGTTTTTGGCATATCGAATATGCCAAGGGTAGCTTGCCAGGCTCTGCCATGTGGGGAAAATACTCTTGGTAGCGTGCCAGGCTTTCCGAGAGGGGCAGAGGAATTGAACCCAGGTCAGCCACGTGCAAGGCAAAGGCCCTACCCACTGTGCTATCACTCCAGTCCAGTGTTAGCATGTTATCTGATATTAATGATAATTTTATATTTATAATAATCAAATATTTCTTTCTTTTGTGGATACACACATAATGCATAAGGTTAAGTGCATGGCTGTCCATGCATACAAAGCTCATTTTATTTGGATTTTTTTTTCCTTTTTGGATCACACCCAGCGATGCACAGGGGTCACTCCTGCCTCATGCACTCAGGAATTACCTCTGGTGGTGCTCAGGGGACCATATGGGATGCTGGGATTCAAACCCAGGTTGGCCATGTGCAAAGAATACGCCCTACCCACTGTGCTATCACCCCAGCCCCTTCTTTGGAATTTTTAAAAACTTTTTGTTTTGTTTTTATTTTTGGAGGGCCACACCCAGCAGTACTAAGAAGGTACTCATGGATCTGCACTCAGGAATCACTTCTGGAAGTGCTCAGGAAACCATCTGGGATATTGAAGATTGAACCCAGGTCCACTGTATGCAAGGCAAACACCTTACCCACTGAACTATCTCTCCCACTTCAAAAGTGCTTATTTTCTTAAATGTGAAAAATGTTGAACAATTCTGCCACAATGTTTTTAAAATATGTGCTCTGCATACTTTACTCAGCCCCCAACCCTGTGAAAGCTTATCAAACCAGATATTAGCTTTCATGTAGGATTTAGGGTGAGATTACTGTCATACATCTTGTGGTAGTGATCTATTCATCAATAAGTGTCTTCTGTCAATCATGTGGGCTCTTAGAAATGCTAGTGTCAACCCAGAGATTTGATTCATTTTTCAAGGTTATTCATAGTAAAGCTCAGGAAAAACAAAGCAGATAAGCACTTTATATTGTCCAGTTCTCTTCTGAGGAGTATGAATGTTAAATGCCATTTTGACAACCTGGAGAAAGCAGCTTAGTGTTAGTGTTTAGATAAGATGTTTGGGTTTATTGTTCAGTCTACAGATTAGGAGCAATTACATTAAACTGTGAGAAAGGGCAATGTCTTTTGGAGAGTATTAGCTTTGCATTATGGAAGACTCATTTTCCCCCATTGTAGTTATCTTCACAGTACATGGCATTACACTTTACATTTGTGCATTTATTTTCACTGATGTTTAAACTACAATACTACAGCTCTGCATGCACAGAAACCCATTCTCAGAGCAAAATGAAGAACAGAGAACTGACTCTGATCTAAATAGAATGTGCCTAGATGTAAATATGCCATCATAATTTGTTGTATTACCAAAGTGAGTTTGAAATTAAGGAATGGATAACACCGAAATTCAAAAGTGATGAATGACCAAAGGCCTGTTTCAAGTGGGCTGCACAAGCTGTGAAATGTTCAAATAACCTTGTCTCCTCTGGTTCAGGTTACCTAATAAATAGCAATAGAATATAAACAGGATCTGATATATTCTTTCAAATCATAATAGCTCAAATCATAAAGCTCCCCTTATTATATTAAAAATATAGCTCTCTATCAAAACGGTAACTTGACCAAGCTATTAATATGCACCTCACTTTATACTTCACTTGAGACAATACATCTGAAACATAATAAATTGCAAGAGTGTTCTAATGCATGAAAATGCATATATTCTACTTCATTATTTCCTGATGTTATGACATTGCTGTCCAATCCAAAGGCATAATGAGGAGCTTGAGATCTCATATTATCATTCAATGAAGCTAAATTAAGAATTATTAACCTTTGATCTAAGTCACACATTTAATGGACAATGAGTGGTACTGGAAAAAACTTTAAAAGTTGAACTTGGACAAGAGTAGACAACAGATATTTTCTGAAGAATGACAGTCCTTTAAAACAACCACTTTTACTGAAGCATTAGATATGTGATATTAGTGATTGCTGAAATGATAAT
This sequence comes from Sorex araneus, assembly GCF_027595985.1. Lineage (NCBI taxonomy): Eukaryota > Metazoa > Chordata > Mammalia > Eulipotyphla > Soricidae > Sorex > Sorex araneus. The sequence goes on along the minus strand of NC_073305.1, from coordinate 65,582,334 downwards.
GGCACCTTCTGATCATATGCTATCAATATTGCAGGGTTTTATGACAAGATACTTATTTAAGAGGGTTGGTTGAGACAACCTTTAATACAAAAACATGATTTTGATTATTTATGCCTTTAATGTTTACTATGAACTACCTGAACCTATATACATTTATTTAAAATTCTATCAACCATATTTATCATGACTACAATGTGCTCTTTATGTTCCTGGAGGGAACAGATGCCATTGGGCTATACTAGCACATGACAGGGACAAATGGAGACATTATTGGCACCCGGTCGAGCAATCGATGAGCAATGGGATAAGAGTGATGACAGTGATCATGACTATATTAGTAAAACATAAAAAAATAAAATAATTCAGTTTTTTGAAACTTAATTATTACTAAACAAGAAATTTCATTGCTCAAATTTCAATATTAACAAATGTATACTAATAAATGTATATAACCTGGGCCAGAGAGATAGAACAGCAGTACGGCACATGTATTGCATGAGGCTGGCCTGGGTTTTATCTCTGGCATCATATACAGTCCCCTGAACATCTCAAGGACTAATCCCTAAGCGTAGAGTCAAAAGTAAGCCCTGAGCACCCCTGAGTATGACCCTCAAATCAAAACTATATACATATATTATATATATATATATGTGTGTGTGTATATATACACACACAAAATCCAGCTCTCAGAAGAGAGTGATTCAGAGAGTCTCTTGCCCACAGGCCTGGCTGTCTTCCCCGGGGCCCCTCGGAGGGGATGGGCTCCAGCTTCCCTCCTCACCCCAAGCAGAGCTCCTGGCAGCTGAAGACCACCAGAACCTAGCTACAGCCATGCTCGAGGCCCCTCTCCACACAATCAGACAGGGCTCATGCATGAAGGTACCGGCAGAGGAACCCAGGTGTGTATAACCTCATCAATGGCCAACATCCAGAGACTTACAAGCAAGCTCTCAGAAGCTCATGGCTGCTTCAAGGCCGCACAATATTGTGTAGCCTATTTCTCCTTCTGGGAGAAACTGGCAAGCTTCTGAGAGTTTCCTGCCCACATGGGACAGCCTTGCAAGCTTCCCATGGTGTATTCATATGCTAAATCCAGTAACAGGCTGGATTTCATTCCCCTGACCCTGAAAGAGCCCCCAGTGCTACATATTTGGGAGGGCCAAGTTGAGAGAGACTTCTAAGATCTCAGGGAAAGGACGAAATGAGAGGTTACTGAGCCCGCCCGAGAAATCAGTGATTAACGGGATTTCATGATCATGATATACACACATATATATAGACTTGTAGAATAACATGAGGTTTTTCCTTTTAGCCTTGCCACAGGGAACTTGGTTTAACTTAAAGCAGTGTCCTTTCTGTATGGACACAGGAAGACAGTTAATGCTATGTTTTGTAACTTGGGAGCTGATTGACTCCAATAATATTTAGTTCCAGGCATCTCCTTTCTCAACTCAGTTGCCCTTGGTTCCTAGCACCCCAAATGCAGGATCACGATAAAGAACAGAATAGACCCAGGGCAAGCTGTGAGCTATCCTGGCATCAAAATGGGCCAGGCCAAAGTGCCACAATACTCAACCATAAGTTGAGAGCATGGTCATAGAAAATGCTGTCATGATCCAAATGTAACGACGAGACTAGGACCCTGCTGGGGTTAGGAAGACTAAAGTGGCCTGAGGACTGTGGTCTGGAATATATAGTGAATGTCCTCAGGAAGAACCAAACTTAAATGATATATCTCTTACTGTGCTCACACAGAATGAAATTGCTAGAAATATTAGAAGCAGATTTACTACAACAAATTAAGTGGATTACTAGCTGAGGAAGGAAGAAAGTGACACACCCTTGTTTGGACCCCACCCTTGAGCGGATCCCCTAGTAATCTGGAGTAAACTCCTTATATCAGATTTTGTTAATCTCCTGGAGAAATGGTTTTACCCCTCTTTGTTGATTTGTTAATGTTCAACCCACCTTTATGTCACCACTCTATGTGATTGCTATATAAATTAAGACTGTAAGGGGAGAAAGGGCAGAGGTAAGACAGAGGCACGACAGAAGCAGCAGAGAAGACACAGAGGAGACAAGACAGAGAAGCAAGAGAAGACACAGAAGCTGGGACAGAGAGAGGTCGGACGAGACCAGAGGAGAGACTACAGAGACAGAGATAGAGAGACAGAAGAGAGCACAGTGGCACACATAGAAGCAGAGCACAAGGAGGAGCCATCCCGATTCCTCTATACAAAGCAGCTTGAAAGCACCAAACGAAAGCGGCAAGAGAGAGAGAGAGAGAGAGAGAGAGAGAGAGAGAGAGAGAGAGAGTGCTGCCCTGAGAGCCCACGAACAACACACATTACATCTCATCTCTCTCTCCCGCGCACACGTCTTTGTATTTTTTACACACAATCATATATACACATAGCAAAAATACGTGTTTACATATATATAATATATGTTTATGATAGCACATCACAGCAGTTGGGCTTTTGCCTTTCACGTGGCTGACTGATGTTCGATTCCTCCACCCCTCTCGGAGAGCCCAGCAAGCTACCGAGAGTATGGAGCCCGCACAGCAGAGCCTGGCAAGCTACCCGTGCGTATTGGATATGCCAAAAACAGTAACAATAAGTCTCTCAATGAGAGACTTTACTGGTGCCCGCTCGAACAAACCAATAAGCAACGGGATGACAGTGACAGTATGTTATATATGTATATATGCACATAGGGTCAGAGAAAGAATGTACAGCAGGTAGGGCACTTGCCTTGCAAGTGGCTGACCCCAATTTAATCCCTGGAATCTCATATAATCCCCTGAGCCTGCCAGAAGAGATTCCTGAATACAGAGCCAGAAGTGACCCCTGAGCACCACTAGATGTGACCCCAAACCAAATATATATATATATACATAGAGAGAGAGAGAAACGTGCATACATATATATGAATATCATTTGAATTTTCAAAGAATAATCATTAATCTGAAAAAGTATTCTTCTATAATAGAATAATAAATGTATAAAAATCAAAAGGCCTAATTCCCACATTTTATATTGAATATGCTATCAAAATACTTTTAAACAAAACATTACTATATTGGCCAGAGAGATAGCTCAAAGGCCAGAGAGTATGCCTTGCTTACATAAGGTTCTGAGTTTGATGCCTGACACAATACGACTTCCAAGTACTACCAGGTGTATCTCTGATTGCCCCCGGGAGGATGCAGGGCCTAAAAGCCTTGCATCACATGACCAAGGCATTAACCTGTTTGGCCTATTTGGTCAATATCAGCAGGCATGGTCTGGAACTCCCAGCACAAGAGCTCTCTACTCAAAACATTACTACAACTTATTTAGCTTTTTTTTAAAAAAAAACACAATACAACAAGCTAGAACACCATGCATAATACTCTATAACTTAGTTTATTTTTATCTTTAAGTTAATCACAATAACTGTTATTACATGAGGAATTTTACCACGTTTGCTATATACAGAAATGAGCAGTATTCTACCTTCCAACTGAGAAAGCTGTAGTGAGTAATCCACTAGGGATTACACATACCATTAATAAATAAACACATTCAGATTTTGAAGATTATGTTTTAACCTTTCTCTGATTCATTACTAAGATTTCACCCTCTTTTACAGATAGAGCTGCAATTTCTGCTCTTCTCCCAAGGCTTACTAAAGAAGCTCATCTTCCATCTGCATTATTTCTAGTTTCCTCTAAGAGACTTGGATTCTGGGAAGTTGTTTTGCAGAATAATTTGCAAACTTTTTGCTTATGAGGCATGCTTTCAATAATTAGATTTAGAAAAGGCCTTTTAAAAATATAAACCCAGAAAATAGTAATCACAAAAAAAAAGTCAAACATTTCATGCATAGCTTAACAATGAGGTCACACTCTGAAGAGTTATTTTGTCATTGTGTCATCATAACTGCATTTAAACAAACCTAGATCAGACAGCTTACTAAAATCTAGGTTATATAGGGACCCTCATAGCATATGTGGTCTGTTGTTGATTGAGGAGCTTTTATTAATTACACAACTTATAACTATATGTACTTACAGAATATCAGAGCAATTACTCTGCCATTCATCACCTTTATTCATTTAATAATTACCTAAAACATCAGCTATTATACTAAAACTATATTAATGTGAATAGAAAATTTCATGCCTAATCTCAAAGAACATTTCATATATTGTCATTCAGTACAATATACTTTCTCTGGAGCAAAAAATATATATTACATATTTATTGCTACATAACAAATTACCAAATTAGCAGCTTAAGCCATAGAGTTAGTATGGGTGATAATTTGTTGTAGTTTATTTGGGTTCTATGCTCAGATTCCTCAGCAAGCTGCAATCCATGTTGTCAGCAAGGGCTGGAGACTATGGTTCCACATCCACTCCTATGTTTGATGGCCAGATTCAGTTTCTTTTCGTGTATGTGTGTGTGTGTGTGTGTGTGTGTGTGTGTGTGTTTGGGCATCATCCGGTGATACTCAGGGGTTACTCCTGGCTGTACACTTAGGACATACTCCTGGCAGGGCTTAGGGGACCATATGGGGTGCTAAGGATCTAATCCAACTCAGACACATGAAAGGCAAGCCTACCCACTGTACTATTTCTCTGGCCCTAGAATTCAGTTTATTTTTGGTGTTGGATTGATTGATAACTTAGGTTCTTGCCTGGTTCTTATTCAAAGATAACTTCAGTTTCTTGTTTAGTCTTTCCACCAGGATATACACTTTCATAAAAATAAATAAACAAAGAGGGCACGGTGTAAACCCAAGAAGATGAAAATCACAATTTAATACCTAATTATGTAATTTCTGAATCAAAATCCCACCACTGCATTCTGTTTCCTTCCTTTCTTCCATTTTTTAAAAGTTAAGGTTGTATTTCATTCACTTTTTTTAAGAAATTAGGTCTAGCCCACAAATAAGTGTAAGGTATGACCCCACAATTAGGAAGATGGGGTCATTTAGAAGTTGCCCATCACAGCAGTGCTTTCAATATTGCAGTGATCACACACTTAAACAGTCATGGTGACCCAGCAAATAATATGGATGATGAAAACTGACGCTAAGAGAAATAAGGAATAGGGGTCTATAGTAAGCTTAGGAAACATTTGCCTCAACTCAGAGGTAACCACTACTCATTCATTTCCTGTTCAAACAAGACTGAAGGCTCTCCTATTCATATCCTATTTATCCAAGCAAGAGTGAAGACTCAGTTTGGGACAGTAACTACTTTTCCAAGAGACAACACAACTTTGTACCTAGATTAAACCATCCATTTCTAATGTTGGGGCAGTATGGGGTATAGGCTAAAGAAACCTATAGGTTCTCATTTAGAACCTTTATCTGCTTAAGTATTTGGTGTGTTTACCAATATTTAAGGCTGAATATTATCAACAAGTCAACCAGCATACACCAAAAGTTTAACACTTGCATAGATTTGTCTTTTTCTAAATGTTTGGAAGTAATATTTTTAATTAGAAATTCAAATTCATTCATTCATTCATCCAGCTCAGAATGAATTTGAATTCCTAATTAAAAATATTACTTCCAAATATTTAGAAAAAAACAAATATATGCAAGTTGTAAACTTTTGGTGTATGCTAGTTGATTTGCTGATAATATTCAGCTTAAATATTGGTGCACATCATACAAACACAAATAAATATGGGCAGAATGATGAGATACATGTGGGACGCTACCCCCAGAAATTTCAATGACACATATTCAAGCAAAGTTGCCTCTTCTTTTTGGCCTCCAAGCTCCCTTCAAAATTTGTTTCTTATTTCACAAAAGGTTATTCATTTTTTAAAAACTATTGACTAGAAAAGTGGAAGTTCCTAGCAATGTGAGGATGCATTGAGAAAAGCTTGATTAGCTGATCAGCTGATGCTACTTTGGAAACTACAGAGAAACATTTTCACTGCTCTCCAGGGGTAGAATTGCAAATAAAATGTCCATGAACAAAGACCTAGATAAGTACTTATTATTTGGTTATTACTTAATAATTCAGTAACACAGAGCACAACAAAAGAAAATCCTCAGTTCAAGTTTTACAACTCTAGTATCTCCAAAAGTGAAAGTCAAAATGAAATGAGCAAAAACATAAAGAACATAATAATCAGGAAAAATATGGAGTGAAAAACAAAGATTCATAAATAAATTTCCACTTTCACTCTGTGATTCTTGTGCACTTTAAATACTGGAGGTCATTTAGAGTACAGTGTTGTAATATACCTAAAAATATTTTCTACCCAAAGAGAGAAAAATAGAGAAACATGATGATCTGGTATAAATCCAGCAGTTAAAACATCTAAAAGTACCCAAAGTGGTGTTTTTTTGTGAAGTAAAGGCAGGAAGATACAAAATATAGTTTTCCTGGCAGTCAATTATGACATAATAAAATCATAAATGATGGTAAGGTTCAAAACAGCAGTAAGTGCAATTGAGAGAGGTTCTTCTACAAGAAACATCTCCCCCATCTCCCTGTGCTTCCAGTAGCCTGGCAGTCATACCCAGGAACTTCTCTGGTGCCATCTAAGCTAATTAATGGCCAGGATCCAGAGACACACAAATAAAGCTCTCAGAAGAGAGCAACACAGAACCATATGCCGCAGAGATGCCTCTGAACCCCAAAGTCACTGTCTAGTTAAAACAAATTAAATTAACCTCAGCTGTATAACCTTATTTAAAATTTAGAACTCCTGCAGTGTGGCCGTGAGACATTCTATACATTGATAATCTCTTATACAAGGGCTTACTTGTTCCAGGGTGAAATACAACAATCTTCACACACTTTCCTCTAAGGAAATTTTTGGATCATTTTTAGTGGCTAATTCATAACAAGCAAAACAAAGTAAATTATTTATGTCCTATTTTGAGGGCAGGGTTTGGGGTGGAAATATTCAAAATATGCTGGTGGTAGGTGTAAAGGTGGTGAAGTTGGTGTTGGAATATCAAATGTAAAAATATAATAAAATCAGAAAAAATAGTAACACTTTTAAATGGGAAAAAAAAGGAACTTCTCTTGGGGCTGGAGTGATAGTACAGTGGGTAGGGCATTTGCCTTGCAAGACCTGGGTTCGATTCCCAGCATCCCATATGTTCCCCTAAGTACAGTCAGGAGTAATCCCTGAGTGCAGATCCAGGACTAACTCTGAGAATCACCAGATGGAACCCAAAAATCCACCCCCCACCGAAAAAAAGAAGAGAAAGAAAAAGAAAAGAAAAAGAAGCTTCTCTTACTGATCAAGGAGGCGTCTGAGTACCATTTCTCCCAATCCCTGCTAATATGGACAATGGTGGATACTGAGAAACTCTAAGTTATTACCTTTGACTTTATGGGCAGATTGCATGGAATACAAAATAATTCAGACATAGAAGCTCGAAAGAGTCCAGGAAGAAACTGTTGGTTTTCATTTGGGACCCTGAAGTCCCTTCTTGAACAGTCAATCCTCTCTTTCAGGGCTTCTCACTACACACTAAATAGAAGCTAAATTTCCAGCTATAACAAAGACCTCAATGATCTTGTCATTGTTAATTCATCAATCTAATACCATCATTTCACTTAATTTTCCTTATGAAAAGTTTGACAATTGAACTTCTTTGATTTCCCTACATATACAAAGTTCTTTGTTCCCTATAGGCATAAAGAATTGCTGATTTGGGGGGCAGGAGTTCTTTTCCCTAAGTGGCTCTCTGACACTCTGTTCCTTTGGTATGTTTTATAACTGCTCTTTCTGGAAGCATTCACTGAATACTCTAAATACCTAATCATTATGCACCCCCTTTCCTAGTTAATTTTTATCTTAACACCTTATTGTCTTTCTTCCTAACTTTTCATCAGAATTGTTCACCTGGCTCATGACTTCTAGTAGGATATTAGTTAAATAATGAAGAATACCTACCCTGTTGGCCATTCCTTGCATCTAATCTGAATGTATCATACAATGACAAAAACTGGTAACTCTATTTTTCATAAGCTAGTGAATGAACTTATAAAACAATAAATTGGGCTGAAGCAATGATATAGCAGATAGGGTACTTGTCTTGCACACGACTGACCCTGATCTGATCCTTGGCACTGCATTTAGTTCCTTGAGCCCTGCCAGGAGTGATCCCTGAGCACAGAGCTAAGAGTAAATCCTGAATCCCGCTGTGTGTTTCATCTTCCAGGAAGAAATTAAAACACAACAGCTTGAAGAGGCATTTTGATAGGATACTGATTAGCTCACTATAAAAACTATAAAAATGTTTTATAGAGAAAGCAATATGATTCGCAGGGTTATCTTTTCAAGTTTTACTAAATCCTCTGACGTAGCCATTGATACTTATATCCAGATATAATTGAGAGAGAAACAAGAGCTCAGAGGCATCAAATCACTTGTCTGTGGCCCAGCTAGACAGAAAAGGAAGCAGGAACAGTGTCTTTGAATCCATTCTTCTTCAAGAATTCCAGCTTGTAACTATTACACACACCATTAATATTAAATCCCTTGTTGAAAATCAGGAGTTCCTAATTATTTAGATAGGGACTACATTTTAGATAACTGCCTAAAACCACATTTAAACCTGTACCCAAGATGACAATGTATCTAATCACAAATTGACTATAATAGGAGTTCAGTGCTATTATATTCTTGATTACGACAGCTAGAAGTCTCAGGATGGCAAGTTTCTCTCTTCAAAAGAGCAAAGTGATAGTAAAAGAGCTAAAAGTGCACAAAATCCCCAGATCTTTTTTCCCTCAAGATTGTTAGGATTTCATTTAAGCTACTAGCTCTCTTGTCATAATTAAGAGAAATTAAACATGAATAGCAGTTTTCTAAAAACAGAACAAAACAAAACAAGTTATATCTAAACTTTTCCATGTACTAATGTTGTTGATTTATCAATTAAATATCCAAAACAGCTTGCAGGAACTTGCCTTGGTGTATCCTTGGCAGAAATAGATGGACAACTAAGGAATTCATTGCATCCTACTTCATTGAAATATGTTGTCATTAGTGTCTAATTAGAATTACTCTTTTCCCTTTTAATTGCATTTATATGCATATTTGTCCCCATTTATGTTATATAAACAGTGGCACCATCTGAGTTACTGTAATGTTTAGTTTAAATAAAGTTCATGAAGGCATCAGTGAAAATACCAGTTTTCCATGATCACTAGTTCATAAAACATTTTTTAACTTAAATGTCACCAAGAATCAGATGAGTAGTATAGCAAGTCATAAACAACCAAATCTATTTATCCCACATTCCTCCAAGAATCTGGCAAACTATTTGCTCCCAAGTCGAGCTTTTGTGCTGAGTTTTATCCCAGAGTACAACTTTACAGCATAGTTATAAACCCTCAAATTGCTGATACAGCCTTAATTATTGCTATGCTGGTGACATTGTTCTAATGAACCCTTTGCTATTTTATGTGGCCTGGGGATCCCAGAAGGAGCATAGTCTAAATGTACAAACACACTGGTCAGGGTTTAGTGGGATATTTTTGGAGTGGAGTATTGTGTATACGTAGATTTTAGAAGAAATGAAAAAAATATAGTTTTTAATGAGCTTAATAGCAAAACAGTGATAATATTTGCCATCATAGAAAACAGTTGAAATAATGCAAACAACCAATTTTAGGGTTTTTTTCTAGATTAGGAGAGTAAGTCATTATATACTATTTATATTCATATTATTTCCTTTATTGCTATTCATAGCAATAATATGACATTCAAATTGAAATACCAGCCACTATTTTTCAATTTCACAAAACCAGTGCTTATAAAAATGTTAAGTACAAACCAGTCAAAAATCAGATGTTTATTCTATAATTCCAGAATAGTCCATTTCTCACAAGGGTTTGTATTAGTCTTTACTTCTAATGGAATTTGCACAGATTTTAGTTTTCACAGTACTATGTTTTATAATATTAACAATTCACTTTTAGAAAATATTCTGGATGATACATTTACACCCAGAAATAACTTATCTTCTAAGTTTGAAATGTGATTTTTAAAAAATCACTTTGTTATATTTATATATAACATCTTTTATATTAACATTCTTTATGCAGTAATTACAATACTGTTTAATACAAAATTAAATTTTTCTGTAAGTCAATGACTTTGAAATGAACTGACTTTAAAATACCATAAAAAAGGCAAATAACAGTATGATGCACTACATTGACAATTTAATATAATAATCACGAGAAATATCGAAGTTTATGCTAAGAGGATACAAAGTATTTTGAAAGAAAATAGTTGCAGTTTAGATTGCCTATTCTTTAAATGTAGTATAAAAAGAAATAAGATTCCTGTGATACATGTATTACTGTCTCTTCTTGGTTTATCAGTTGTACTAATTTTAGTGTTTTTCTCTTTCAATTGGACTAAATTAAATTAAAAACATGAAGATTTTATTGGCTTTCAAATGGCAAAATTTTGATTTTGTTAACTTCCTCTATGTGTCTATTTTCTATTTCATTTATTTTTACTCATCATTATTTTCTTCTTCCTTTAGGATTTTTAAAAGCATTTTTCTTGTTTCTTGAGGTAAATATTTTTTCAATTTAAAATCTTTTTTAATATGGTATTATGACAGTGAACTTCCTCTAAACTGCTTATTTCCTATTAGTTTTGGCATTTTACATATTAATGTTAATTCTCATTTTTTCCTAACCTTGTAGGTGATTTTTTTATTTGACACAAAATTTCTTTGGTTTCTGTTGTTTAATTTATATATACTGGTAAATTTTCAAATTTTCTTTAGTTTGAACTATCTAATTTTAGTCTATGGGATTGTAGAACATATATTTCCTTATCATAATTATTTATGAAAACTTGTTCTTATATTACTCATTTATTTTGGAAAAATACACCTCATATACTTTAGAGAAAAGTGCACATTCTGTTATTGGTTGAAATAGACTATAATAAACCTAATACATCCACTTGATTTTTGATATTTTAAAATTCTTCTACTTCATTTTATCCATTATTGATAGTGAATTATTAAAGCCTCTAACTATTTTTATAGAGTTACTTATTTCTCCCTTCAGTGCTGTCATATTTTGATTTAGGTAGGGTATGGTTCCATTGTTAGGTGCATAAACATTTATAATTGTTCTGTCTTTCTAGTGGATAAGCACTTATACCAGTATCAAGTATTCAAATATCCTTTGCCGATATGGCTATAAGAACAAATCTTCTATAAAATAATTTTCCAATATTAATGTAATAGCTAGATCCTGATATTTTTTTCTTTGTGCAGGGTGTTTAATTTTTCATACATTTATCTTCAACTTATTTGTACCTTAGGACCTCACAAATTTTGTGCTTCTTATAAATAATATATAATTAAATGTTTTCTTAACTTTATTTTGATTAAAATTAATCTTTTGTCATGAAGTGTTTACTATCTTGTTGAGGAACATATTCCCTAAATCTTATTCCCAGGAACTAATTTTCATATATTTGCCACATTTTTCCTGTTAAGAAGTGATCAAGAAATATTGTTGATTGATCTCGTGGGAAATAAAATGGGACCTTCTTGGTTTTGTGACTGAAACTATTTCAAATAAGGGTTAACTTTTTCTAGAAATCTTCTTCCAAAGTGGTTTAATTACAATGCTGCAGGTTGGTGTTGGGCACTCACTTCCTCTTCACACAGGCTCTTCAAAAGTTATACTCAGGATCATACTATACAGCAAATAGTTCTCCCTATAAGGAGCGATTCAATAAAAAAAGAACCTTCAGCATGTTTTATTACCTGACTTTGGAAATCACACCATATTTGATATAATCTTTTGGTCAAAATATTTCATATATAAATAAAATTGATATATTCTTTTGGTTACATAGAGAACCAACTCTGCTTCAGTATTAGGTAGTCACAAAATCATGGGACATGAAATATTTGAAAACAAGGAAACTTGCTGATGTATCATCTATTTCATATCCTGTGTATATGGAACACAAACTTATATATAAATATATCACTTTAAGAAATATAAATGTATTTATTGAGGAGAATACATGCATTCTAATGACAATAAGTATATGAGGGATATGTATAAATATATAAGGTGTGTGTATAAATAAAAGAAAAAATATATACTCAGTGGTTGAACTCATCACTTTGAGGGAGAAATAAGAAAAATTGGGACTGGTAATTATTAATATATTAATACCCAAATTCATATTTATATAAAAAGTAAAATATGGTTACTTGAATTTCTTAGAGCAAATTAAGCACTTTTAATAGTTTTAACATCATACTAGGCATGGTAACTTTAAGGTGATCAGCAATAACTTTTGAGTGTTAAAAAATTGATAGAAGACTATAATGACTACAAGTATAATATGCCACTAGAATCTATTCAGTCATACAATATTCCAATACCCATCCCTTCACCAGTATACATTTCCCACCACCAGTGTCCTCAATTTCTCTCTTTCTATCTCCCACCCCCAGTCTGCCTCTATGGCAGACACTTTCTCTCTCTCTCTCTCTATTTCTCTACTACAAGTATAGTAGAAGAATATATTGACTACAAGTATAATATGCCACTAGAATCACAGTATTGTATTTTGAATTAAACCTTACTAGGTTAGATTGGATGTTAATAATACACTGTTAAAATCAATCAGTATTTGAATTATTATATCCTTCATAAATATCAAATTGTTTCATTGGTTTATAAGCTGACAAGTATACAATAGAGAATGAATGTATTCTTACTACATTACTTGCTTCAACATTTGGAGGTGGCAGCAAATAGCTTCACGCATTTATCAAAATTTGAAATTAAAGGACCTATAGTAATTATGAATGCCACAGGTCTAGGAAAAATGGTAGCCAACAAAAGGTGGTTGCTCTGTTTTGCTATTGAGTAAAACAAATCAGACTTATTTTTCTTAAAATCTAACAAGAATTTTATTAGGATCAATGAAAATGTAAATTTTGGAAATCATGTTATGATTTATCCTTAATATTCTAAAATGTGCTGCCAAAACCTGAACAATCTTGAATCAACAGACTAAATAGATCCAATTTCCTGTCCCTCAGAAATAATGCATGAAAATAACTTAATCACATCACCTTGAACATCTGCTTAATAGATAGAACTTTATAGTTAATATTAGATAGTCATTGCTATAAACCAATGAGATTGGGGTAATTTATTGCCTATTGTACAATATGTAAAACAATATGATTCTGCTCAAAGATATTGACTTTGCAGTTTCTTTTTGGCAGTGTTCAGGAGTTCCTCCTGTCTCTGCACTCAGGAATTACTCCTGGAGGTTCTCAGGGAACCATATGAATTGTCAGGGATCCAGTCAGGGTTGGTTGCATGCAAGGCAAGTGTCCTTCCTGCCACACCATTGCTGGGGCCCAGACGTTGCAGTTTATTAAGGAATATTCATGGAGGAAAAAAATGAGATTGCTCAAAGGACTGGGTCAGTTTGATTCCCTGCACTGCACGGCCCCCAAGGACTAAAAAGATATCCCAGTATGACCTTGTAAAGCCATATATAGCTTTATACAGTCAAGTACTACTAAGTTTGGGCTGGAACGATAGCACAGTGGGTAGGGCATTTGCCTTACACGCGGCCGACCTGGGTTTGATTCCTCCGTCTCTCTTGGAAAGCTCGGCAAGCTACCGAGAGTATCTTGCCCTCAGGGCAGAGCCTGGCAAGCTACACGTGACGTATTCGATATGCCAAAAACAGTAACAACAAATCTCACGGTGGAGACATTACTGGTGCCCACTCGAGCAAATCGATGAGCAATGGGATGACAGTGATACAGTGATACTACTAGGTTTATACCTCTATGTCCCTATGTAGGCCTATATGCCCCGTGGAGTCCTGTATGTCCTGTGACTACAACCACAAGTCAGGAGGCCCCAGTGATCAGAAGCACTGCTGGGCTTGGGAAAATCACACTTCCAGTAAAAGCATTGAGCCATCAGTCTCATTAGCTTAACATCACTGGAATTTTTCCTAAAACAACCTTCAGAAGCCCCTAAAGTTTTTTCAGGCAAATGTTCATTTGGTTTTAGTATTTGTAACTAAGGAATAGCATCCACTTCTAGAACTTTTGTCAAGTATCGTCAGCCTATCTTAGGTTTTATTTTATGCAGTTGTTCTCAAAAACTGGTGTGGTAATAGAAATGAGGGCCAGGAGGACTGGGCATGGTTGGAAGCTTGTCATGAGTGAAGTGAAGGGAGATAGGGAGTTAGGACAAATAAAGGGACCACTATGACAATGTCAGTTGGAAATGATCACTCTGGACAAGAATCGAGTGTTAAGAGTTAAAGGGATAGAAGGATACACATGATAACCTTATAGTACCTGTACTGCAAACCATAATGAGAGAGATAGAGGAAGGGAGAGAGAGAGGAAGAAAGAGAGAGTGAGGGAGTGAGAGAGAGAGAAGAGAAGTGCCTGCCATAGAGGCAGACTGAGGGTGGGAGGTAGAAAGAGGAAAATTGGGGACATTGGTGGTTGGAAATGTATACTGGTGAAAGGATGAGTGTTTGGACATTGTATGACTGAAACCCAATCATGGACAATTTTGTAACTGTTTACCTCAGTGATTTAATAAAAAAAAATTTAAAACTGGTGTGGTAAGAAAATTGACTTGTTTAATTAGATATGCAAGACCTAGGTCTTTGTCATCAAATAAGCAAATTAATTGAAGCACTTGAGTCTTTATTTCAATCCTCTGAGGTGACTTTTGAAGCATTTATCTGTCAAAACCCAAATCTGAGAGTATCAATATTATTGTATGGAAGTTATCCTCTCAGGGCATAAGAAAAATATTCTATATTTTGAATCATCAGATTCTAGTTTATGCCCCGAACACAGCATTAACTAGCCATGTCACCATGCAACTCACTAAACCTCACTACGACTTCTCCAAAACTTGGTGAGAATTACTATCTGGTGTAGACAGTGCTAAAGACAATAAAAGGCAGACATCATAAAAGCCTTTGTAAATCATAAAACCTCCACAAATGATATCAATAATATTCTTACTGCTGAGGCATCTGCCTGAGGTGGCCAATTTACATCCTTGATCTTATTTATCATTCAGGAGATATTTACTGCATGTCTACTCTTTGTACAGCTTTGTGGTGGATGTACTTCCCCTGGCCTTTAGACAAGCCTATAAGGGGATTTCAGGACTCACAAATGGGCAATTAAACCTCCAGCCTCAGCCAGAGAGTACTGCCCTCCATTTGATATGCAGAACTTCCCTCTGATGATTAAATTGGCACCTCTGTACAAAAATGTTCCCTTCACATCCTCTGGGGAGGGGTACTCTCTCCCATTATGAGCTTCTCAAGGGAGAAATGTGGCAGGGTTTGCTGTATATTGCACACTGTTAATTTTTAATGTAGAAAGTGAGATGCTGGTGACTCGCTTTATGCTCTGATTGTGCTTTGGCCTATTGCACATCTTGGAATGCAATCTCGCTCCAGAAAGGTGGCTGTACCTTGCAAGAGGTCTCAAGGAAGTAAGTCTTTAGCTACTGTCTAGATAAAATGGGTGAAGAACTTACCTCTGAGAACTACTCTAAAGAAGCTTCGAAGTGACAATATACACTGTAATAGGTGAGGACAAAATACACTAGCAAAAAAGGCAAAAGTCTCCATCAGTGTTGATAACTAAAGTGGCTCTGGAAAGGAGAAAATCCTAAAATGCATATAATTCAAGTTCTACTTTGCTGAAAAATTGTAGATGTTCTAGTGCCCAAAAGTAATGAGCTGTTATCTTTGCCTAATAAAGTCTTCACAATCAAATTCTAAAGCTCCAGTTTAGTCTCTGAGCTTATGTTATTTTCATAATACACATGTCAGTTTTGGACTACGTTACGATATTCCACAGCTGTCTTTGCTCAGACCTTCCCTACTTTTCCTTCCTCACTTTGCTGCTTCCCTTTCTCTGCTATTCCCCCCTTACTCATAATTTAAGTTAAGGGTGAACTGGATATATCATTGTAGCAGACAATGAACTATTCCCTCTTCATCCCCCAAGAATATCCTACTGAAGAACTTGTATCTCTGGTTTTGCAGTAACTATTTTAAGCTGAGTTCCAAAATGTTTATTGAGTACACACTATGTGCCCAACACCACACAAGAGGCTGGGAATCAAGAACTGAACAAAACAATGCTGCCTACCTCCCTGACTTAAATACTTATGCATAACCTGTTTTTCTTGGACAACAGGAAAGCAGGAAAACCTTGTCTATTTGAATAACTGTTGCATTCCAGCAGCCTAGGACAGTTTCCAAAACATTAAAAAGAAACTGACAAATATTCATGGATAAAAATATCTTTGGGGGAATATGGAATACATACTTATACTGTGGGGACAGCTGCAAATTTCCTAGTGCTCCTTATCCTTATGGGTTGTTGATTTGGAGTCGATTATTAAGGTGAAGGTGAAATTCTAAATTGTTTCAACACATTTTGCTAAAAAAAGTTGGTAAAGTATTGTCTTGAAGTTACAAGACACATCTTTACCTACACATATAAAATTTAGAGTTAAGTGGCACATGACTGATGCACTGGAATACAAAAAAACAACAAAAAGCTTACTCTTTTTGTTACATATATGAATTTCATATTCAAAAGCTAATTGACCCCTATTATAATAATTATAGCTATTATTGAATAATTGATAGGAGCAATAGCACATCAGGTAGGGCGTTTATTTGCCTTGCATGTGGCTGACCAGGGTTTGATTCTTCCACCCCTCTCAGCCTAGCAAGCTACGGAGAATATCCCACCCACACGGCAGAGCCTGGCAAGCTCCCCATGGCATATTTAATATGTCAAAACAGTAACAAGTCTCACAATGGAGATGTTACTGGTGCTCACTCAAGCAAATTAATGAACAATGGGAGGACAGTGTGACAGTATCATTATTGAATAGTAATCAGACATTATAATTCTCAATTATTCACCCTGAAACAGTTAAGATTGAAGGATTATACTAAAACATCTTCTTAAATGTAATACAACTGATCTACTTGGGTGTGGTCAGAAACTTGATGTGTGGAAGTGTTATTGTTGTTGTTAGAGTAAGGCTATAGCAGAAAGGAATTGGAAACGCCTACTTATGCTGTGGACACAGCTGCAAATTTTCTAGTACTTCTCACTCTTAGGAATTGGTTGATTTGGAGTCAGTAATTAAGGTAAAGGTTAAGTTCTGAAATTTTAGCACTCAGTGTTTTTTCATGGACAAAATAGAATATATTTCTAGGTTTCCATGTATTTTAAATTTCTTTGTACAATTTTACCATGAACTGAATTTTTTTGTGTTATCCACTATGACCAACTGTGTGGAAAGTTCACACATGACCCACTATCCATGGCTCACCATATTGGAGGAAGAGGATCCAGATACATATGCATTTAATATCAACTTTAAGTATATTATGAAAATATGTGGACAAAATACATTCCTAAAACTAGAGGCCTTGGAAGATATAAAAAGGATTTTAGTCACTGTGTATTAGAGGAGGAAGTAGTGGATTTACATAAATATGGAAAAATGTACAATAAGGGAGAAACAGATTAGGAAAAATATGTACAGGTCTGTAATCATATGTGAAACTCTGAGAGCTAGCCATGACAATAGGATCTTAATTCATTTTTACCATGTGGACATACATTACACACACATGCAAACACATACACACATAGATATAGTTCAAAGAGACGGAAATATGATAGATGAAATTTTGAGTAAATAGCTGAGTAAGAATCAAAACAGATGGAGGGAAGATTATTTAACAAAAAAGAGATTCTGCAAAAATAGAATTTGTTGAGTTTACAAAAACTGGGGATATTCTACATAAAAATGTGTAGTACAGTTACCTAAGGGGCAGAGGGAGAATATGATTAAAATCTGACTAATGACACATTCAGATGAAGTGTCAACAACTTGGAAAATAAAATACATTACAATGCCTGAAAGGTCCTTTTAGGATTCTACTTGCATAGTTGTAAACTCCACAGTAGTTCACAATAGTAAACAATTTGATAAAGATTCTTCTTGAAAAATATCATCCAAAAAGCAAGATCTTCTATGACAAGCTTCTACCCTGAGTGAATTTTTATAGCCAAATTAGAAACCATGGAAAACAGAGATTGTAATGGATGTGCTAACTCAGCAATGAATTGCAGAATGCAATGGGATACTATTTTAATGATGTAAGAGTTGAAATGTATCATTTCTAAGATTAGCATATGTTTAAAGATTAAAAAAATAAGAACCTTTAATATCCAGCAACAACACTTACTGGTGGTCAGTGGAGAGGGAATTTTTGCATAAATGGGAAAATTGGAGATAAGTCAGAGAATTTAAAAGGATTATACAGTTAATAAACAGAAATATTTGAACACTGGGGTTACGAATATCATTCATAGCTACAAAGTTTTTGCCTAACTTATTCCAAAATCTATTCACTAGCACAGTTCCTCCAGATCTTTTGAAACTTACATGATTATTTTCATCCTTCAGATAGATCTGTGCACGTACACACACACATACACACACACAGTTAGTTCATTGATCAAAATTATACTTAGCATCCACCTTATACTAGGTATTTGGGATACCCTGTTCAGAAGCCAGTTCTAACCGTCAAGAGTGCTATAGGATAGAGGTACCAAGAAAAAAAGTAATCTAGAGGAAATACTTCAACAATAGGGGAAGATAGAGAGGACTGATGCTACATGTAGATAAGATACTTTTCTGGGTTGGGATTGATCAATAAAATGAAAGTTTTAAAACTTGGCTTAAGAACTATAGACTTGAGTCAGCCTTTGTATACTTTTCTAGAATGACTAATAGGTTTAAAACATAGTCTCAACTTCCATCAGATATTGAAACAGTTAAATGTCTGCATATGGAAAGAAACAGCTGATGGAATGAAGATTGTTGACCTTAGAATCAGATGGTGCCTGCAAGCTGATTCATTGTTTGCTTATTGAGTGACCTTCAGCAAGTTACTTAACCTCCAGTTCCCATAAAATAGGAAAAGTAATAGCTACTCATGTACTCTCTGAAATTTGAAGGAAATAATGTGTGTGTTGGACCTGAGGGCACCAAGAATGTAGCCCATAAAATGTTCTTGATATGCTATCCGAGGATGCTTCCAGTCAGAGCTCAGGGGGCAGGAGTTTCACTTGGAGTGATACTTGACTAAGTAATCCAAGTTCAAGGACAATGCCCAAGGATATAGTGCTGCTGGAACCCTATGGTGCTGGGGACTAGCTGGGATACTCCAGTGGTGCTCAAAGGACACTAGTCACACCCACTGATGATTTGGAGGCTCTGTGGTTCCAGGGATGAAACGAGTGTTAACCTCTGTACCATCTCCCAAGCCCTGTCAATATTTTTTCTTTTAGCTCTTGCTTTTGGGCAAAACCATCCAGCTCTCAGGGCTTACTTCAATATCTTCAATATCATTACTAAAGAGTATATAATGAATGGAGAAAAGGAAATTTTTAATAAAAGCGAAAAGAATAATTTGTACAAAGAGATTGTGGGCAAAGTACATAAATATGGTTTATATAATATTTAACTATCAACCAAGTTATTAACTCTTCAGTTATTAACTATTCAGTGGCAAATTTATTTAGTCCCACACTCTTTGGAACACTAAACAAGCCTCTCTAATGTAAAATACACTTTCATTCAAACAATCTATATGGTATTTAATCCAAACGATTATGAATAGTAGGTGGTTCCCAGGATCAAACTAGGGTCAGTTTTATGCAAGGCATTATCCCTTGCACTCTATGTAGTCCACTACAGCCTGTTAGATATGGTCTACAGGAAATTATAAAGTTAAAGTATATATAAAACTATTATGATATTATGCACTATCACAGAACCAGAGATCTAGTTGTAAACATACAAAATCATTTTATTCATAGAATACTTTCTATTTCCTTTATATTACCTGTCCAGAACACCTGAGGGGAAAAATGTGAGACTGACTCATTGGAGAAAGAAGTAGCAGTGACTGCCCTAATGAGGCCTGTTATGGAAAAAGTGACATAAGTCTACATAATTTTTGTGCAGGTCTTTATTTACTCATGGGGTTGCACTAAGTTGAAATTGAAATTGAGCATCATCATCTGTGGTCCCAGTGGCTCCAAAGTACCACTGAGGTAACACTGGTGGTCACTGGCATGGCAAGGTCAGTCACACACCCATGGGAACTACTACTGAACTATCAAACCCAGTGGGGCAAATATCACCTGGATTGGTTCCCAGGACCCTATAGCACTGCTTGGGAACCCTTGCCCCGAGAAAAATAAACATTAAATTCACTTTTGTATCTAAACATCATATAACATGATCAGAACACATAATAGCCTCTACATTTGGATATCATCACCTATGACAAGATAGTTTACTGTAAATTATTAAATGTTAAGTAAAATGTAGATGTTTGACAACAAAGGGTGAAAAACACAACACACACTGTCAAAATAATGGTGATAACACCTTATACTGTTGGTTGTTTGCTTTCCTGAAGGGAAATGTGGATCCTTATTCCAGCTCAGGACTACAGCCAACATCATACCACATATTTCTAGCCCCAAACAAGTTCAAAATTTAGTGTTGTTTTCAGGGAAAACAGATCACTTACGCATTATTGTAAAGCAAAAAAAAAAAAAGTCTAATCCTTTTAAGCTAGAAATAGTCTGCATTCTATTTTAAGTTCAATTAATTCATATTAAGAATTTTTGTTTTTACATAAAAATAATTTTTCAGTCTACAAAATAATTTTGGGCTGGAGCGATAGCACAGTGGTAGGGCATTTGCCTTGCATGCGGCTGACCATGGTTCTATTCTTCCGCCCCTCTTAGAGAGCCCGGCAAGCTACCAAAGTATCTCGCCCCCAGAGCAGAGCCTGGCAAGCTACTCCTGGCATATTCAACATGCCATAAACAGTAACAAACAAGTCTCATGATGGAGATGTTACTGGTGCCCACTCGAGCAAATCCTTGAGCAACAGGATGACAGTGACAGTGACTTAAAAATGATTAAAGTTCAAACATGGTGGTTTCTACATAATATATTACTAAAGATCATTGTGTAGATGCTTGTTGGATAACTCATAGATGAATTACTTAACCACAGTACCAATTTGTTGTCATTCGTTTTTTTCCCCCCAGATCAGCAGTGCTAAGTTAAAAATATAACTGAGTACACTTAAAAGGCTAATCAATAACAGACAAGTGAAGTTCTTCACAAGATTAGTCCAATAAAATTAATTGCCCTGTCCTTGAAAACATAGCTTTATTTAAGTTAATAAAGTTTTGTTTGTTTTGTAGCTGCTAAGTTTATAGAAACTAAAAGTCTTGACTATACATCTTTTGCCAACATGAATTTAAAAGTAGCTTTAAAAAATCTCATTAACATCGTGTTTTTTTTTCCTGTCCCAAGCTGATTCAATACAAAACATATTACCTCCTGTCTGTGCCACTAAAGTGCACATAAATATTTCACAAACCAATTTATCTAAAACTTTTGTCATTCCTCATTTTGAGTCTGGACACAGCACTCACTTCACTATCAAGCACTTAATTTTTTTCAGATAGCATGATCATTGAGGCAGAGTATATTATATATAATATATATTTTTTCTGATTTTGCTTGTGTTTAAATACCTTTTGAATGTTTCAGAATTTTATTATGTAAGATTGGTATACACACCATTATTGGGTCTCAAAAGAATAACAAGAAAATAATTCATTGACATAATTTAAGAGTCAGAAAACTGATAAATTCTCACCAGTGATTTTCCACCACTGATCCATGGACTGGTGCCAACCTACAGGCAGAAAAAAGAAAACGTTGAAAACCCTGGTCTACACTATTGAGCCACAAGGAAAGGAGAAAATAAATTTAGTTTTTACTGACTCAGGTGGAAAAAAATAAAAACTATGGTTCTGATGTGAATAAAGTTGTCTAACCCAGTGTTTCCCAGTCAAAGGACATATTTTCCCCACCCACAGGCCCCCAGGATATTCCAAAGTTGACACAGGTGAAAATCACCTAAATGTCAGGGTCAGGGCATGACACCAGAATAGGGAGCCAGGTAGTAGGATGGGGGGCCATGAGAAGGAAACTTGGTCAGAAGGGGACCTTGACCGGGAAAATGTTGAAAAACGCTAGTCTAACATATTGAGAAATGCGTAAAGAAATCTGATGAAATTTTGGCACTGAAATTAAAATGAGGTCATCGGAATCAAATAGTTAGTATGGGATAAGACACTTATCTTGCATGCAACCAACCCCAGTTCAGTTCCCCATATCATCTATGGCCCTTCAAGTCCCACTAGAAGTGATCCTAGAGAGTAAAGATAGAAGGAAGCATTCAGCATTGCTGGCGATGGCCTTGAAACCCAAACAAAACAAAACAAATGATTTGCAGCTAAAGATATATCAGGGATTTAAGGCACTGGCTTTACATCTGGCTATCCTGGTGCAAACCCTGGCACCAAATGTCCTCTCAGGATTCCGGAGTTAGTTTTGAGCATAGAGCCAGTAACAGTTTCTGAGCACCTCTGGTTGTGGCCCAACCTCCACCACCCCAAAAAACAACAAAAAGTTAGGAAATTAAGCTAATACCTCCTGTCATTTTTTAAATCAAAAGTTAAGTGAGCAATGTCTTATCTCTAGACCAGCATTTGTCAAACATTTTTTGGAAAAGGTGGAATGGCAAAGGATTTCTATGTGGTCATAAGACTTCTGTTACAACTAATTTGCCCATTCATGATCATACTTATAAAAAATCAATATATTTGTGTTCCAACAAATATTTATTTACAAAAGAAGTAGAAGTTCTAATTGTTTGCTAACTCCTGAGTTAAAGGACTAGAACCCTAGACCTCAAGGTAGAAACTGCAAGTTAACAAAGGACGCTGCACTGATGAATCCATGAAGAAATGGTCACGTCTTCATGCCCATTGGACTGAGTAAATAAGCAAGAAAACCTAATTAGGATATATATATATATATATGTATGTATATATATATAAACACAGAGACTCAAAATAGGAAGACTTAGTTTTTTGGTTTTTAGGTCACACCTGGTGATGATCAGGGGTTACTCCTGGCTCTGCACTCAGGAATTACTCCTGGCAGTGTGTAGGGGACCATATAGGATGCTGGGAATCAAACCTGGATTGCTGCGTGCAAGGCAAACATCCTACCCACTGTGCTCCAGACCCAAAATATGAAGAAGTTTTAAATAAACATTTTCATTGATTTTAAGCTATACTATCACTTAATGGACTGCAGCAATAGCACAGTGGGTAGGGCATTTGCCTTGGACGCAGCTGACACAGGTTTCTGCCCCATGGCAGAGCCTGACAAGCTACCCATGTTGTATTCGATATGCCAAAAACAGTAACAAGTCTCATAATGGAGACATTACTGGTGCCCGCTAGAGCAAATCAATGAACAATGGGACGACAGTGCTACAGTGCTATTATCACTTAATATTTTCTTATATATGTTATAGAATGCATATCAAAATAACATTTATAATATATGATAGTGGAGTATTATAATATGGTTATGTGAAACAAATTACAAATTGTGGTCCTTATTATTTTTTCTAAATACAATGCTAGAAGAATAGTCTTATATTCCTGGGAATTAACATATTAATTTGCATGAAATTGCCATATTATGTAATGAGATCAGATAGTCTAGTTTGCATAAATTAGCTTTGAAGTTACAGAGATATGAACCAAAACCTATGTTCTACAGCCCTCAAAAAGAAATGAGTAGAGAGTTTTATTTAGTACACAGCCTCCTGTACCTGACCATCTGAATGAGACTGACTTTGTTACTAGAGGGAAAATGTCTGATTTTACTGATTCTGAGTAAATATGACTAATAGCCATAACTTCTTAGGTTATAGGTGATAGTATGAAAATTCTGTAGACTACCACATTTAGCTATTACAATATCCTTGAGGTGGATATTATTTTGCCCATAGTATAGATGTAAAAACCAAGGAATGAGGAGGTTGAATATCTTATTAAGGTTCTCTGAAGAGAACAGGTCATTATATTAAATATGCAGTCTGGTTTCAAGGACTAAGCTCTTAACAATGTTCTAAATGGGATGGGAAAACTACAACCCTTTGGCTAAATTAATCCATGACTTATGTCTTTAAATAAAGATTTATTGGAATGCATATATAGGCATTCATTTATATATTGTCTACATCTGCTATTGTACCACAGGATTAGTGTTAATAGTTGAAGCAGAGATTTTATGGCACACAAAGTTCTAAATATTTGCTCTTGTTCCCTTTCATAGAAGTAGTTTTCTGGCTTCACATCTAATTGGTCATCTGTCACAGCTCTTACACTATTTCATTGATGTCAATCCCGGTTTCTCTCATAAATTAATGATCACATCACAGACTCGTAGTGTTGTCAAATGATTTAATTTCTGCTATGCATATGCACTGTGCCCATTAAAAGTAAGGAATAGTTAGTATTTTCTTAAGTTATTTGCCCACAGAAGTTGTGGTTTTTGATTGCTTGTTTATTCTCCTCTAAGCATTTTATGTTAATTAAATTTTTTTTAAAAATTCTCCAAAGGACATATGAGAAATAGCAGCTGCCTCTTATTTAAGAAGAAATTTAAGTATAATACTTGGGATCTCATATCAGGAAACTTAAAAAAAGTTCTCTGGTAGCTCCATTTAGCTCATGTAGGGACTTAAAAATACAATGAAGAGCAAGAAGTCTGAAGACAGAATAAAGAGGAAAACTAATCCATACAGTTGAGTGTGGGTGTGGGTAGATTGGAAGGGTTCTGGCGAAGAGAGAATGGCTACACTGGTGATGCATAGAGTGCTGGAAGTATGTGCATATGAAACCATTATTAATAGTATTGTCAACTACAGAACTCAAATAAGAAATAATTTTTAAGACAGTTCCCTGATCCTGAAGAAAGATCCTCCCAACAGGGCCTTATTGCCTATTCTTTCTGTCTATCAAATACACTCCTCCTCCCTGCCCCCCCCCCAGGTTTAATTTCGTTATGTTGCTTCTCTGGTGTCAACGATTCCCAGCTTCAGACGAGGTTCTGAGTTCTTTGAGAGGAGTCATATTTTTATCTCTGCTATGAGTAAATTATACAAGACGTAAAGTATAGTGAATGCATGCTGAATGCTTAGTGTCCGAACAAAAGCTGTGTACTTGCAGTGTTTGGAATTTCCTCTTTCAGTCAGCATCTCCTATGGCTAACTACAAAATTTGATGTAGATTTCCCCCACTTAAAGCATGGATTTTTCTCCTTACTTTTAGGGTAAGCAATATGTCTCTCCTGGTGCTAAATAATTATATATGAAAGCATAATTTATTTAAATTACATGAAATCAATGGTACTCCTTTGTAATATAATGAAAATGGATAGAAATGGAAATGGTAAATTATTTGATTGCAAATTCTGTAGTTCTCTTTAAATGTAGACCATTTCACCTCAGAGTATAATTCAAGAGTTTCATGGAGTCTTTTTCATTGTTGGCCAGCTATGCAATGCAATGACTTCACCTTATATTTAATAGAAGATTGCATAAATTTTCCCAACCCCAAAAACTTGGTTAGATTTTTTAATTGATGAGTCCTCTTACCCATCTATATCCTGACATAAGTATGGCCACAATAATGGAGTACTGATATCATCAGCATTCAATAAAAATAAATTTAGAAAATCTTTTTAGGAAATTTATAAAACTCATGCCTTGTAAGGTGAATTTGAAATCAACCCCTGCAATAGATCCCACTTCAACAAACTGTATATGTCACAAGTTTATTGTTATTAGAGTGGTATATAAGAAGTAAGGATTATCATGAAAGGCTAGAAAGCTAGTTTGGAACCACACACTACAGTGGTCAGGCACTTCTGAAGTGGTATCAGAAGTGTATCCTGTTGTCCATTGATTTACTAGAGTAAATCGAGTCAATCTGAACTGGTAATGTCACTAAACAACTTAAGAATCATAATGTCAATGCAGATTTGCTGAAATCTGAAATCTATTCCCTATTCATCTCAAACATCAGGAGAATGAGCAGCCAACAAGGCCATTTGACCAGCACCTTGATATGCTGGATGTTCTTTTTTTTCTTTGTTTTTAAAACTTTTTATTCGAGAATCACTGTGATGTACAGTTACAAACTTATGAACTTTTGTATTTGCATTTCACTCACACAGTGATCGTTTAGCCATCCCTCCACCAGTGCCCATTCACCTCCACCAATGATCCCAGTATCCCCCACCACCCCACCCTGTCTCTGTGGCAGGGCATTCCCTTTTGTTCTCTCTCCTTTTGGGTATCGTAGTTTGTGATAGAGGTATTGAGTAGCCTTCATGTTCAGTCTATAGTCTACTTTTAGTTCACTTCTTCCAACCCGGAGGGGTCCTTCCAACAATGCTGGATCTTCTTGAGGCCAGATATTTTCCCCTGTTTTGTGTATTACTTTGTTCTTGGGGTTACTTCTGGTCTGTGCTTAGGGATCAATTCTGGCAGCCTCAGGGGACTCTATGGGGTTCTTGTGGGGGTGGGAGTAGCCAAGGATTGAACTCAATTGTGCTTAATGAAAGACACATGTCCTACCCACTGGTACTATCACTGTGGGAAGATTTCTCAACCAAGTTGAGTGAAGCCTCATCAGGGATCTTAATTTCAACTGATTATAACAGGAGGTTATTAATCCCTGATAGATCTAAGGTAGCAATGATGGATCCTAAAATACAAAGACTCAAACTGTGAAAGCTGTATAAGGTCACCATGGCTCCCCATAGACAACACTCTACCCCTTATCCACCCCCCTCCACACACACAAATAATGTAATAAGGTATAATCACAATCTAAGATATTCAAACAAATGAGTCTTATTTTTGTTAATATGGAAACCAAAGATGATATCTGATTTCTCACCCAGCAGTAGACTATGTCAAAGTTAGTTCTATAATAAAATTTGTAGCTGAACTTTTTGGAGGTAAACTAAAGATGGCAGCCCTATTTGGAAATGACTGAGGAGACCACATATGAGTTTTTATTATCTTGGTTAAATAAATGGGAAACATAAAACCTGGAAGATGAGACCATAGGATTTCTTAGTCATTTTTATTGATTGCAAGAAAGCCCCAAAAGGACTCAAACTAAAAATAAGCAAACTGTCTTTTTTTTTCCTGTTGGTGTGTCTTCCAAGCAAGGTTCCCTGCACCTCTCTCTATAGTATTTGAGAGAAATTAGTTTCCAGTAAAAAGTAAGCATATGTATCAGATATTTTTTCAGAGTAGTGATCATTTTTATTGCAGTTATTCTTAATACTTCATGGTGATGATTTCCTGATTTGTCATAAACCTATCAAAGTTTTCTACATACTGCTAAATATAGATCTCATATTTTGACAGGATTCTCAAGAGCATGTTTTAAATCACAAAGACAGAGTGCAAAAATAGTGCAGAGTTAATAAATATAAATATAATAAATATTATAGCAATGTCCCAAAGTTCTTTCTAAGTATGCTCTGAGCTCTCATTTCCATACCATCCTGATTGCTTCTGAAGTCAATCTGGTGTAAATTACATAAGCTAGGCCAAGATTATCTAAAACACCAATTCAAAAGTTCATTAGAATTACAAAAAAGAACTTTCACCTAGGATTTTAAAAATACCGTGATTAATAGTGATAGAATTAAAATATACACAAGTTCTAATTCATTTCTCTAATTTACTAGCTAAAACTTGGTGTAAAACTCAGAAAAAATAATGTAAGCTTTCTGTGCCTCAGTTTTTATCTGTAAAATCAGCATGTTAGTAGCTACTTCAAGGTTAACAATAGCATGAATTAAAGCTAGTAGAAGACTTAACTTTTTCCTTAAACATAATGAATATTCAACAGATGTGACTTATTAAGATATGATGATAGCAGAATTTATTATTTAGAGTTCATTTATTGCCAGTTATCCTAATTCAAAGTATATGTAATGAACTGTTTTCTCTTTTGAGTACAATGCAGTTAAAACATCACCATTAATAGTTCAACTAGTATATTGTGCCACTCAATGCTTCTGCATTTTCTCATTAAGCAAATACTATTAATTCATTTCCATCGAATTAGATGAATTCTTAGCCTTATAATTTCTCTAAAATTTAATACTTAGCAAGTGAATTCAAGCCTGGGATGGGAGTAGGGTGGCAGATAGTGGGGGTTGAGACAAATATTGAACCAATCAAGCAAACAGAAAACACTACTTGATTTCAAATCTAACATTTATGACCAATAATCAAGCAAAACTAACTATAAATATAAAATCAGATGGTATGCTGGACTTTATACCTGCATTTTCTCTGGTCTCCCAGTGAACAGTTAAAAAGAGTAAGTCAGAAAAATTTAAAAAAATCAGAGATACAATGATCGATGGTCTGCCTTTTCCTCCTTCAGAACTTTAGTCAGAATACACTTCCTGGATCCTCTTTTTTGATTACCATGTCAACAGAACCATTCTGGGGCTTATGATTTATTTGCCTTATTCTCATCTTCTAGCCAGTTTTGCCATAGAGCTTGATTTTGTCACAGGAGCTCCAGAAACAGAAACCATACTCCTGGCCAAAGGCACTCTTACTGGCTTTTGACCACTTAGTACTTAAAAGGGAAAAATGTAATAACCTCATTACTGCAACCACCTGCCCGCCATCAGTGTTGAATTTCTGACTGCTTCCAGGTGCTAAGCTGGCAGGTTTGGATCAACTGCTAATTGTAGTTGAAGCTGAATGCAATTAATTATATAACTTTATACTGTTCAAGTTTAGCATCACCAGGTTACTTCATGAAACTGGAATGTAAAAAAAATTATAGCAAAATAACTATAAATGAGTATTGTTGTGGGGTTTTGATTAAAATAAACTCATGTGTATAGTGTATACTTGTCAGGCATGTTCTACCCACCCATTATTAATTAAATACTTGTTAATATCCAATTTGTCATTCAAGGCTGAAAAAAGAGTGAATTTTCCTCTCAGAGACCAAGAGGAGGATGACTACTTCATGTTCTACCTGGCTGTCAGTTGAATTCCAAGTGGAGGAGATTGTGGACTGCGGGGCCATAAACTTAGAGTTTGAATTATAGACTTGTCCTTATATAAATAGAAAAGTGATGACCTTTCCCTTTTTTAAATTGAATTACCATTAGATACAGATACAAGCTTACATGTTTGAGTTTCAATCATACAATGATCAAACACCCTTCCCTCCACCATTGAACATTTTCAACCACCAGCGTCCCCAGTTTACCCCCATTCAAGCCCTCCCCCTGCCTCCATGGTTGACAATTTCCCCCATAATTTCTCTCTACTTTTGGGCATTAGGGTTTGCAATACAGATACTGAGAGGACATCACATTTAGTTCTTTATCTACTTTCAGCACACATCTCCCATCCCGAACGATTCCTCCAACTATCATTGTCTTAGTGACCCCTTCTCTACTCTCTCAGCTTATGAGACTGGCTTCCAACTATAGGACAAATTTCTTGGCCCTTATGTCTACTGTACTTTTGTGTACATCTCATATTATGTTATTTTATATTCCACAAATGAGTGCAGTCCTTCTATGTCTCTCCCTCTCTTTCTGACTCATTGCACTTAGCATGATAATATCCAATACCATCCGCTTATAAGCAAATTTCATGACTTCATCTCTCATAACATCTGCATAGTATTCCATTGTGTAGATGTACTGAAGTTTCTTTAACCAGTCATCTGTTCTCAGGCACTCTGGTTGTTTCTAGATTCTGGCTATTGTGAACAGTGCCGCAATGAACATATAGTGCAGATGTCATTTCTACGGTGCCTTTTTGCACCCTCAGGATATATTCCCAGTAGAGGTATTGCAGGGTCATGTGGAAGCTCAATTTATAGCTTTTGAAGGAATGTCCATGTAGTTTTCCAAAAAGGCTGGACCAATTGGCATTCCCACCAACAGTGAAAGAGCATCCTTTTTTCCCCACATCCATCCCAGCACTGGTAGCTTTTTGTTCTTTTGAATGTTTCTCTGTGGTGTGAGATGAATAATAATCTTTCTCAATCAACACTTCCTTCTATGTATAAAGGGTTACTTTTAACACTGGTGAAAATAAGCAAAACAGAGTTAACTTTGTGTTAACTATGTTAACACAAAGTTCAATGCTTTTGCATGCTAAATGTCACCACTCTCTCCAGACCTTCACAAAAGTTAAGATTGCCAAAGCTTTGTTAATTTATGTTACAATTTAAACTTCCCAATGATCAAGCAAGTGCTTGAGTCTGATATCACTATGAATGACTCAGAATTTAAGTGTAGCTATGTAAGTTTTTGCCATGACTGCATTTAATGAACTACATATCCAGGTACCAATAAGGTAACTTCTTCTTGTCAATATATCCTACACTGAAGAGAAATACTACTTAGATCATAGAGTTGGCTTGATAATTAAATGCAATAAAGCATGGCTTTGATATATGGAATTAATAGAGAAATATTTCTTAGCACTGTTTAGGGCATGAACTTCTATGGGAATTATAATTTTTTTCTCTTGATATTTTCCACATCCTCAGGACACCACAGTAGATAAAACGAAATGTTTTGGATAGACTAACAAGATAATACCAGAAGTGTTTGTTTTTGTTTGAGACTAAAAAAACAGGAGAAGCTATGTGAAAATTAAAAAAGTTAAAGAGGGAGAAAAGTAAAGACCAAGATATATTCTCCTAAGAAGGGGAAAATGAGGGCATTATGATTTTCACCCATAGCAGGGATATGGGATAAGACAATGGTGAATTTCGAGAAAATGGCATGAGGTTAAATGGCTAGTTTCAAGCACAATGAGCTAAAAATTGCTCGCATTTGGCAAATAAGTTTATAATTCACTATAATTCAGAAGTAAAATGATTATAGTATTCATCAAACCTTATTTCCTCTCCTTGGATTCACAGAGAGATTAATTTCACCAGACTTTCTTGATGGGAACTTAGATCAATTATTGCATATGGAATATATTCCTACTTGATGGATATAAAATTTTACTAATTCCTACACCATTATATTTCTTTTTGGTCATTGGTTGAATGCATAAAATTAAACTGGAAAATATGAGGATTCTTAGAAAATGAATGTAAGAACCCAGATCTCTTAATCAACATATGAACGGTGACTAAATATAGTAACAATGATGGGTCTCATTTCCCGGAGCATGAAGAGCCTCTAATGCAGCACTGTTGGGAAGTAAAGAGATGCTGCTAAAAATCTCAGGGCTAAGATGAATGGAGACATTACTGGGCCCACTTGAGAAAAATCACTGATCAACGAGATGACAGTGATACAGTGATATTAAGAATAAGAAATAAAATTATATTAAACCACTAAGAATTAGATGTCATTTATTGCTGTAGTTTGCATTTATTACTCTGCTTAGATAAATACCTGTGATAGAATATTTTCTTATTCCTCAAAGATAAAGAATAGAAAACAGAAAGTAACTTAAGGGAAGCACATAAATATGGTAAAACTAATACCTAAGCTTATGCATAGCTTTATTATGATTAATATTGGATTTTGCACATGGAAATTTAAGTAAACTGAAGGATCTAAATTATTAAGGGCTAGTATTCTATACCATTGGCTGTTCTGATAACTATTTAAAAAAACTCCTATGGTAGGGTTCTTTTGCTCAAGAAAAAAAATATCAGAATAGGGGTTCGAGAGACAATATCATGGTTTAGACACTAGCCCTGCATGTGGTTATAATATGTTTCACCCTGGAACCATCTGGTCCCCTGAGCTTCTTCACTGCAGTCCTGGAAGTACTGAGCAATGCTAGGGTAGCCCAAGTAATCCCCAGCATCATAGGGCCTCAACACTGACTCCTCTCACCTGCAGATAGAACCATCTGCTAACTAGTCAAGAATAGTCAGAGGGGTCCCTGGGCATCCTGTGCACAGCTTGGGAGATCCCCCAAAATGTCAGGGTAGAAGGGGCTGTCTCAACCTTTCATCATTAAAGCAACTCATTATTTGGTCGCTCTGTCGCAACATCATCCCGCTGTTCATCGATTTTCTGGAGCAGGCACCACTAACATCTCCATTGTGAGACTTGTTGTTACTGTTTTTGGCATATTGAATACTCCATGGGTCACTTGCCAGGCTCTGCCTTGCAGGCGGGATACTCTCAGTAGCTTGCCGAGCTTTCTGAGAGGGATGGAGGAATCGAACCCAGGCCAGCCGCGTGCAAGGCAAATGCCCTACCCCCTGTGCTATGGCTCCAGTTCTGTTATTTTGGTACCAAAATATTAATCAAATTTTAAAGTTCTTTGCAAATATAAATGGTGCTAAAAACTGATGGTTGTTTAAAACATAAATAAACATCACTGTCACTGTCATCCCATTGCTCATCGATTTGTTCAAGTGGGTACCAGTAACGTCTCTCATTGAGAGACTTATTGTTACTGTTTTTGGCATATCCAATATGCATGGTAGCTTGCCAGGCTCTTCCCTGCGGGCTCCATACTCTTAGTAGCTTGCTGGGCTCTCCAAGAGCGATAGTACAGCGGGTAGGGCGTCTGCCTTACACGTGGCCAACCCAGGTTCGATTCCCAGCATCCCATAAAGTCCCATGAGTACCGCCAGGAGTAATTCCTGAGTGCAGAGCCGGGAATAACCCCTGTGAATCACCGAGTGTGACCCAAAAAGAAAAAATAAACATGACTAAGCGAAATAAACTTACATTCAAGACCCATATCAAAGGCCTTTAAAACTATGAGAGCTTTTCAAACTTCGTTGAAAAGAATGCTCAAGGTGCCTGCACAACACCTCCAAATTCCACGTACTCAAATTCTAGTAGGAAGGAGCAAACCAAATTGGATGAGAAAGTAATGTAGAAGTCACCTAAATTCAACAACACAAACACAAACCCAGAAGGATCAGAAGGCTCAACCAGCAATGAATAGCTTAGTAAATCCTTAGACAAATACTCCACAACCCCATGGTGAGGCATAACAATTTTC
Source organism: Sorex araneus (assembly GCF_027595985.1). NCBI lineage: Eukaryota > Metazoa > Chordata > Mammalia > Eulipotyphla > Soricidae > Sorex > Sorex araneus. The sequence continues at coordinate 65,549,209 of NC_073305.1, read as the reverse complement.
ACAATTTCTCTTTTGCTGAGTATTTTGAATAATTGCTTTGGCTGTTCAGTTGTAACAACTAATATAAAACAAATTCATTTTCCTGCTAAAAGGGGAGGCTTGAGGGGTGGTTGGAAAAACAGGGAATGATGGAGGAAATGTTTCTCAGGTGATGGGATTGGTATTGGAACATCAAAAGCCCACAGCAACTCTATTATGAACAACTTTGCAATTAGCACAGTGCTTAAAATAAGTAAAAATAAATAAGTAAAATGAAAAGCAAAGTAAGAAAAACAAAACAAGACTGTCATCTTTCATTCATATCTTTATTTTTCCTCAAAAAGTACCTGATTTATCAAGTTCTCATATATTATTTTAGTAGTTTTTTACTAAAATACTAAAATAATATATGAGAACTTGATAGATCTCATATAGGGGCCGGGGGGGGTTGGGTCAAACCCAAATGTACTCAGTAATTATTCCTGCCTTTATATTCAGGGAACGGACTTGACTATGGGATAAACTTGAGTAGACAAGCCCCTTACCAGCTGCACCATCTCTCTAGCCCCAACATACAATTTTTAACTGGCACTGGAAAGTGCTTAAAGGCCTCTCACAAACCACTCTATATGTTTCAGTGATTTGAAGCACCTTGGACATAAATTCATTAGAATGCTAATTAGTTCTGATGTGAATAATTTAATGTTATTTTATACTGACACACCTGACAGAGCACTGGATCACATTAGATTTGATAATATTTTAATATTTGCTTAGAAATTTCTGCTGCATTTAGTCCCTGAGGAGAAAACAGCAACTGGGCCATAAGCAGAGAAAAGTCTGACTTATTTTATCTGTTCTTGGCTGAGAGGGATGTCCATTAATTTCGTTGCCCAACATCTATTACTCTCGTTTTAGTATTTAGGTCTATTTTGCCTTGGGGAACCAAGATCTCTCAATGTCAGTGTAAACGGTTCATGAACCATACTCCATAATCCCTTATTCACATGGTCCAGGAGTATCTGATTCCACCTCTGACCTCCTCATGCTTTCAAGCGAGGCTGCAGAAACAAAGAAAATATGGTCAGTCCTCCCAGCTTCTGTTTAAGTTGGTGAAGGTATGTTTCTAACACAGGTCCAAATCCATACACATTTTGAGAAATTATGTTGAAATTTAACCTTTTTCCTTAAAATATCTCACTTGGTAAAACAAAAACCTGAAGCTGGTTTGGACCACTTCATCAGCACTGGGAAGTAAACATATAAGAATGATACCAATGCAGAAAAGAGGCCATTGAAATTATAAGGACAAATAAATTCTCAGTGATTATGTTTGAGCAACCTGGATCTAGTTTTATTTTACATAAGCAAATAAATTACTTTTTATGCTTCATCTGGTTTAAATTAGTCTCTTTATAGGCATCAAATCTAGTATCACGGGACTGAATTATACTGATAGCATCAGGCCATTTTTTCATGGAGATGAAGTCTTTAGTCATTTTCACATTTGGCTATCCAGTTTTTTTGTTCACTAAGTTGTATATTTGTCCCCATTAGAGTTACTTTTCAGAAACTTTCTAAAACGTGATTTTTATCTGAGTAAAAATTATATATATGTGCATATATATACATATGTATATTATACATATATATACACATATATATATATATTCTAGAGGGATTTGGGAAATTTACAGATTGCTAAATTCTCTGTTGATAAATTCTCATGTAGAATGTCTTTTGGAAAGTTGAATATTGGCCTGATCAACAAAGAACCTTGGTGATTCTGTTACAGATAGCCACATGTTGAAAAAAAGTTGCAGTGACAACCTGATCAAAACCTAGCGAGTAAATATGGTAGCTTGTTGGACAAACTAATTATTGTGCATCAACCATTAGTTAATTAGTAGTAACTGCTACTAATTACTATTATAACTAATCACACAGTAGTTGGTAGTAATGAAACATAGGATATTCACATTCTGGTGTAGAAAGGAGGAACGAATTCAATTTCTTGGTATTATAAATGTTCTGGTGTATAAAGAAAAGGAAAACAGGACCTTCCCATCTTACCAAAATACCTGCCATTCCTATTCCTATTGTCATATCCTCACAGACTTAAAACTTTAAGTTTGTGAATATATTTTCAACCCTCACACTGAAAACACTTTTACATTAAATAGTAATGATTCAAATACAGAAGTGAGCAATGGAATATGTAATATCACAAAACATATATGGCTTAAATAACAGGTATAGTTACACAAAGAAGAATGTTAATGGCAAACATTGAAGAGGGGATAAACAAGATAACCGTGCAAGATCTTAGTTGTTATGGAATCTTAATTTGTAGTACAAACTTTGAGGGAGGGCTGGCCATCCAGCTTTTTAATAACAAAAACTTATCATCTACCATAGAGGAAAATGAAGCCAATGTTGTGTAGGTGACTCAGTGAAATAAGGCAATATATTTGATAGAATACTTGATATATAATCATTATCTAAAAAGTACTCATTACTCAATATTATCTTATTTGGCAGAAGACACTATTGTTTGTATAAAGTGGCAAGACAAGGATACATTTTATCTGAAAAATATAGAGCATTTTATATTTGTACAAATATGAAAGTGAGGAGAAAAAATTCTATTCTATCAACTTCAGTAAGTGGGAATAAAGAAGAGAAATGATGACAATTACCAGTGTAAAATTGCACTACTTCATTTCTTTGGAGAGGCCTTGGATCCCCTTTGCCCATGGACATGATAGAATAGTAAAAATACTCTAGAAACAACTGTGGATCTGATGTTAAGGATATCTAACACCTATCTCCAAAATTCACTTTTTAATGATTAAGCTTTGTAGCCATGAAAGTTGCAGAAAAATCAATTCTACAATTTTCTTCTTTTCCAAAATGCCCTGGGCTTCTGCTGATAAAGCATTGATTTAAATCAATGACTGAGGTGGGAATTTTAGTCTGTTCTTAAAGGATAATCGCTAGTCTTCTTCTTGGGATGCATCTGTTTTTAACCAATTTGTCAGCCCCTGAGTGTGGTAATTAAACAGAGAGTTGTGAAAAACATAAATAGTGAAAACTGAAAACCAGCTTCATTAGCTTCTGTATCTGAGGTAACTGCAGGTGTGTGTTAATGAATTACATGACTGGTAAAATAAAATTAAAGACAGCTGCATGTGTTTACGAAACTTCAGCCACAAATTACAGGTATCTGTAGCATCTATAATTCATTCATAATTGACAATTTTCATATTACTGAGATAAAGAATTAAGTCATGCAGATGAGTACAATATTTGCCTTGCAGCACTGGAGTCTTTCTTTCTTATATAGCATCTTAAATAAATTATTTTTTTAAAGGGAGTTGTACCCCAAGTTAAGGACCAAAATTTTTCAGGTGATCTAATCCCCTATTTCTTCTACCCTGTCTCTCACATTTAGAACCCTCTTAATGCAATAGTGAACTTCCATGTAAGCTTTAGAAATCCACACACTGGATTCAATTTAAATGTTCTTATCTGAATCTAGAAACCTGAGGAAGTGTTTTTAAACCCTGTTCCACATTTTCTACATTATTAAATAAAATAAAAATAGCACCTACTTAACATGGTCATTATATTTAATTGAGCTTGTAGTTAAGATTAATTGAATGCATACAAGAAGCTTTAGAGTAGTGGCTGGCACAGAGAAAGCACTTAATGAATATTCATCTACTTATGTCTTCAAGCCTCAGTTTACATAAACATAAAATGAGTATAAAAGCATATTATTATATGTGATCAGCAAAATAATAAAATGAGATAATGATGATCAAAAAGACAGAATAGGGATTATGGTGTTTACCTTATATGTGGCCAACTGATTTGTTCACCGGCATGTGCCACCAGAGAGCCAGAAGTAATCCCTGAACACAACAGATATGGTGCCCCCATAGAACAAAAGCAATAACAACAAACCTTCCTAATACTAAGCTAGTTTTTCCAGGCCTCAATGACCTGTGGGATCTGTTTAGATTATATTAAATACTGATAAGCTTTTCCTATTATTGAGAGTATTTTAAATCATGGTGCCTCAAATAAAATAAAAACATACAAGATGATACATACAAATTTCCTCCCTTACTTTTAGAAACATAAATACTTTATGTTGTAAGCTGTAGTAGACATTGTAGTAGCAGCAGCTTGATCTCATGTAGACAAAATTAATTCATATTTTAATTTTCTTTGAATTTTATTCTTTGTATTTATCTCAAGTCTTGGGCTTACAATTTATACATATTTTAAGTAGTTTTATTTTGGTATTTTCATGCAGGTATTATTGAATTTAATCTTAGACTTCAGTAAATTTCACCTTGATAAATATTTCCCATATAATACAATGATCTGAGCCTTGTTGATCTTTCAGCACTCTACATTGCCCCCAAATAGAGTTGGGCAGAAATAGGCATGTAATTGCTACTTGATGAATCTGGAGGCTGCTTTAAAAAGCTACCAGAATTAGAAGGAAACTTGAAGACAGCGGGGGAGTTGATGGAGACTGAACTGAGAAGCTGTAAATACACAGGTCAAATATTTTTTCTAAATTTTATATGGTGGTCTGACTTTCTCAGGCACCATTATTCAGAGATAAGATGTTGAGAGTCTGCCTTCATATTATGTATTTTGGTTTCTATCACTGTTATTTAGGAAGACAGAATAAAGCAAATACCCAATAATGCTAAAGTGAAATTTCTTTGACAAACTGATCTGTGCATGCATCAAAGTTATTGACCCAGTAGGCATAAAACACTCATTCATAATAACAGGAGAGGTTAACACATAAGAATTCTGCTAAGGTATAGACTGCTGAGTTACTTCAAATGGTCATTGAAAGGTCATATTTTTGTCAGTGGTAGGTAACTTTATGGCACAATATGGCACAATATGAAACCGTCATCAGACAAGTCCCATTAGTCAAAAAAAAGTGATCTATAAAAGAAGCAAATGATACATCAGTTGATGTTGCTATAAATTAGTTGTACTCAGTAACAAAATTCCTCCTGCTTTTTCTACATAAAACCACTCCACATGCAGGTGCTCGGCTGAGGTCAAATCCAAGAAATGGCAGAAACAGAATTAATTCTTTCCCTCAAATTACTGTAACATATAATCAACAATGTCAAATAGTTTATTAAAATTTCAGAAAGGGATATGACATTTTCTTTCACAGTAAGATTATTCCATAGTACTTGACTTGTGTCCCCTAAGGTAATTTACCAAGTGTTTTCTCTAATACAGGGTCAAATTTAATTTGCATACTAGGTCTGAGAAGCAGAAAGTGAAAAAAACCATATTTTTATTCACTAATATCATGGAACCTAGATGAGTAAAAATATCTTTCTCCAGTTCTGTCTTTAATTAGATAAATGAAATTAGAATTGAAATCATGCACACTACAACTATGAAAAATGATTTTTTCTTAAATATTCTTTTTGCTTTTATTTGGGTGACACCTGGCAGAGCTCAGGGCTTACTCCTAGATCTGTGCTCAGGGAAAACTCGTAACAGGTCTCAGGGAGGTCATATGTGGTGCTGGAGATAAAATCTGAATCTGCTGTGTGCAAAACAAATGCTCTACTTGCTATAATATCTATCTCTCCATAGTTCTTTTCAATTTTTTATAACTGTTGTAAGAAAATTGTTTCAGGCCAGGGTGCCAAATAAACACAGCCACAAAACTACATTCCAGAGCATAGAGGTTTTCTTGTGGGGGAGATTTGGTCCATACAGGGTCATGATCAGGGCTTATTTCTGGCCCTGTGCTTAGGCAACACTTCTAGTGATGGGCCATATGTAGTGCCGAAGATAGAACCAGGGTCCTTCGTGGGCAAAGAGACCTTACCTACTGTACTCTCTCTCCAACCCCAATAGAGAGGGGTATGAGGGTGTTTAAAAGTCCTTGTTTAGATAAAAAGAAAATGAAGTGAAATTCATCAGTTATACAGTTTGGGGTAGGGAGGCGGGGGCGGGGTGTATACTGGGGTTTTTGCTGGTGGAATATGGGCACTGGTGAAGGGATGGGTGTTTTTTTATGGCTATTTTATTTTTATTTCTTTATTTTTTTTTAACTTTTTATTAAATCACCATGTGGAAAGTTACAAAGTTCTCACGTTTGTATGTCAGTTATACAATATTCAAACACCCATCCCTTCACCAGTGCCCATATTCCACCACCAAAAACCCCAGTATACCCCCCGACCCCACCCCCTACCCCCTACTGTATAACTAATAAATTTCACTTCATTTTTTCTTAACCTTGATTACATTCCATAATTCAACACAAAACTCACTATAGTTGTTGGAGTTTCCACCCAAGAGAGACAGACCTACTACATTTGATAATTAGATTTTCATTGCTGGAAATGAAGAGATATGTAGCCCCACTGCTACAAGTACATAACTCTCTCTCTCTTTTCTTTTTTTTTTCCTTTTTCCTTTTCCCTTTTTTTTTTTTTCCCCCTCATCCCCTTTCCCGCGCCTCATAGTATGGTGTATGCCACGCCGCGTCGGCCAGCGTGGGGCTTTTGCTTAATTCACAGTCCAGAGAGGTGGCTGCTACATTAAAAACCTTCAATATTTCAACAAAAACTTACTGTTATTATTTGGAGTTTCCCCCCCCAAGTCAGACCTATTCAAAAGGAACCGTTTCACATTGCTGACAATTATAAATGTTAAGTCGCGTCTGCGCGGTTTTGGATTTCTGTATAAAGTCCAGGGAAAATTCTGCCAGAAATTACATAGCCCAGCTCACAGTCCCAGTGCATTGCTGTAAGAAGTCTCTGAATTCAAAGTCTTTAGGCGCAGAAGGTCCAATTCGCGCTCAGCGGCTCCGGATTTATCTGGGCCGAGGGCGTGCCGGTTACGCCCCCTTCCCATGAGTTCCTGGGAGCCCCAAAAGTAAAATCCAAATACCTTTGGGTTTGGAGTCTAGAAGATGGCGCCTGCCACGTGGGTGCCGCCAGTCCGCCGCTTTCCGTGCAGGAAGACAGGGTGGGGAGGAAGAAAATCCACCCCCGGCAGCACAGAGTTGTAGCCCAGTTCGCAGTCCCAGTGCATCGCTATCGGATGCTGCGCTGGATGCCCAAATGTGTTAGATCTCTGGAATCAAAGTCTTTAGGCGCAGAGGGTCTGAAGGGATGGGTGTTTGAATATTGTATAACTGAGACATAAACCTGAGAACTTTGTAACTTTCCACATGGTGATTCAATAAAAATTTAAAAAGTAAATAAATAATTTTTTTTAAAAAGTCCTTGTTTATTTCTCTAACCAAATCTCTCAGATCTAATGCTGTTAAACTTCCAGCTTGAAATAACAAAGTCTGTTTAAACAGCAACAAAAAATATCTGTGTAAATACTGTTTCCCTGTTCAGGAGTTATCACTATCTCTATTTTTCTGTGTTGCCAGATAAACACTCTCCACTAAAAGATTGACTCCAGCTTACGCTGTTAGTAGAATTCCTTCTTCTAGACCATGTTCCCCAATCTCTGCTACACTTTAGAATCACCTTTGGAACTTAAAACTACTGCTGTGTGAGTTTCATCTGATCTCGTGTAAAGAGATCTAGAAGTTGGTAAAAACAAAACAAACAAAAAACAAAACAAAAAAACCCTACATTAAACCATGTAATGTGTTTATGTTCATAACTGAGCTTCTCAGAGCTTTCAGATATTCATGTATCAGGTTGGTCTCTGAGATAGATGCTATAGTTTACAGTATTTGACAAATGTATTTCAATTCAGTATCTCTTGGTTCTTGAGCATATTTTGAGACACAAACTGACCTATGGAAGGAGGAGAAATATTTTGTTTATAAGAGCTATAAGGTGCCTTTTCTTAAAAGGAAGGACTATGATGAAGAGACAGTAGAGAGTTAAGGTGCTTCCCATGCATGCAGTAATCCCCAGTTTAATTCTCAGTACTGAATATGGCCCCATGAGTGCTGCCAGAAGTGATCACTAAGCACAGAACCAGGAGAAAAACTCGACACATTACGAAGCGTAAGCCCAACTCCAAACCACCACTCCTGCACCGCTGCACATTCTGATTCCAAGGTTAGCCTCATCTGTCTGTTGGAAATGCAGAATCTCAGGTCGCATCCCAGACCTTTGAACTTATTTCTGCATTTAGACAGAATCGCCAGGAGAGTCATAACCCTGGTACAAACCCACCATTTTAATAAAGTCATTCCTGTTTCATCTTCCTGGCTTTCAGGGAAATGTTATCAGTATCTCATCAGTAAGTGCCTTTGCAACACAATCTTCAATGTGGCACTGAAAGGGAGAAAAGGCCAGGCTATACCACCCTAGGGCTTCTACTCATGTAGTACATAATGTGAATGTGTCCCTTAGAGCTGTAGAAACTACATAAATATCTTCAAAACTCATAATGGATAATGGGGCTTTTGAACATGAGTTTTATCAAAACTTATTAGTTATACTTCAAGTATTCATATTAAATCATCAATGTCATTTTTATTCAATTCATACTATTATAATTAATCGAACTCATATTAAGGCATAGGTATTGTGACATCATTTTCTAGTTGTTATTTGTTTATTTTTGGTTTGGGACCTTAGTTAGCATTGATCAGAGCTTAATTCTGGCTCTGAGCTGATGTATTATTGCTGGTTGGCATGGGGTCCATATGTGCTACGAACAGAACTTGAGTTGGTTGTTTGCAAGACTAGTGTCCTACCTACTGTACTATCTTGCCCTACCTGCTGTGCTATCTCTCCAGTTCCTCTACTTGTTATTTCATATTATCTAAGGAAGTGGCTTGAACTACTAGTCTGTAGACTGGCACTGGCTGGCAAATATTTCCTGCCAGACTGGGAAAAAGCTATTGCCACTTAACAGTTAACCCCTACCAGTGATAAAATCCAAACAGAGAAACTGAATGGAAGTCAATGCAGTGCTTCATCTCTCTGCAGCTATGGTGATCAAATATTCTAGTAAAGAAGCAGCAGCAGATTTTACACCAATATTACTTGAAATAAATATCACATCCTCAAAAGTCCATGACATTGTATTATTAGCATTTTTGTTTAGAGTTCAGTTTCTGTTTATTTTAAATTTAAATAATACAGGATTTTCATTTTAAATATTATATTTAAAAATGAATACAAAAATACTATTACAAATAATTTTTTTTTATTTCTGCCTTAGTGATCCATGACTTTTTCACCAGTTCAGAGATTTGCAAAGGTAAAACCGCCACTCTAAAATATAATCCATTATTATCTCCTCCATTTTCTGATGAGGAAATAGAGGTTCCTGTGGCTTTATAAAAGATGTCATTCTCAAGGTCAAAAAGTATGAAAATAGCAGAGTTGGGATTTGACACTAAGTCTAACTTCAGATATCAGGTTCTTACAGCAAAACACAGACTTAAAAACCTGAGGATAGTGACAGGTAAGAAAGAATTTAGGGAACATATCTAAAAAAGAAATTACTATAAAAAGCATTTCCAAATGTTCTCTTAGGAGACAGAGTTTTTATTTTGTCCAATATTAAATTAAAAATCAGCACAAGTAATGATAAAAGAAACATGTGCTATATTTGTTTCATGGTTATATATATATAGATAGATGAGTATATATATACATATGCATATATATACCTAAAGGGTTATATAAATCACCATTTTGACAAATAATTTGCATTGTAATTTCAAAATCTCCAAAAGATTACACTCTTGTTTTATCCTCACAGCAGTAGAGTTGAGAAACTTAAATTTATCTATATTTAAGTGAGGCATATTTTAGTAAGGCATTATAAAATATGCCTTATAATGTGCCTTAATATGTCTTATAATATGCCATACAAAATAATAGCTTATCGATTTTTATGATAACTCAAACTCAGGAGGTAGTTGAATTAAATAAAGCACCTACCCTGGTTATAGCTCTCAGTGATGAGATTCAAACACAGGTCTTGGGGGTAGAGTTATAATACAGCAGGAAGGGCATTTGCTTTGCACATGGCTGACCCACGTTTGATACCCAGCAGACTACATTGTCCCTGGAGCCTGTCTGGAATGATCTCTGAGCACAGAGTCAAGAGTAAACCCTGAGCATGGCTGGGTGTGGCCCCCAAACCCCAAACAACAATAAAAGCAAAACAAAAAACAGGTCTTACTTCTAAATCCCAATCTTCCACTGTAGCAGTCATCTTCCTAGCATCAGATGTTTAGGTAGATGCACTCTTAGTTGGACAGCCCAGCCTGGACAGCTGGCAGCACAGGAGTGGGCACAGGAAAATGAATCAATAAAACAAGTACAGAATTTAGAAAAGGGCTTCCAAGAATTTTTCACACTTGAGCAGATGTTGGGTTCTAACAAATGGTTGACTCTGGCACCTAAGAGCACAGGAATGTATTATTCCACAGTCCTCGTATTTGATTATTTTTTCCTTATACTTTCAAAAAATGTTTCTGCCAGCCATCCTTGGAGGGGGTGGTGGGGGGAGACACCTCAAAAGAAGAGATTCCTCCAGGCTGCCTGGCTGCCTGCAGATATAAAGGGAGGACTGGATGGTGAGGCCAGGCCACCTGAGGGACATAGTCATTAGCACAGGCCCCTGGGGACTGGCCTACAGAGAAATTAGGCCAGGCCATAAGTAAACAGCGTCCCAGAACTCTAGAACAGCAGGAATCTTGAAAGGTCATTGAGTCCCTTCCTTTTCCTCCAGAAATGTCTCTGATTTATCCTTTAATCTGGACCTTCAAAGAAAAATATTATTACTTCAGAGAACACTGGGAAGCTGGGTTTACTGTAAACCAACTGAAGCTATCTCTGGAATTCCTCAATTCTTAAACTCTGGTTTGAGATTTTGGTTAGAGGTAATTTTGTCCTCCCTTAATCACCCTTCACTCTTCATCCTCCAGGCGACATCCTCCAGGAGACAAAGTGTCTGAAGTTGTGTGTCACAACTAAGACAGAGTTTATTACTGTTTTACCTAATATGATGAAAAAACACTCTAAGACACCCAACAATACTGATTACACCTCAATGACAAAAAAACGTCTGACCCCAAAAGCAATACAATAAAGTTAAAAAACTTCATAGAAAGATAAAAAAGCATCATTCTTTGCATAGGGCTATGTATATGGGTATAATGTCAAATAATAATATCATGCTTGTCAATAAGGACCTGACAATAGTGGTGTTAGAGTTCTAAGATCCAGAAACACATTTCTTCACAAGCTAACATAAACCCAACTTTTTGTGTGGGACTGGTCTACCTCTTTCATGAATATCTATCTAGCCTAGCAGACTATGTAGCTGATACATCAAATATCCTTGGGTGAGCATTTAAAAATATGAAAGAACAATCTACAGATCAGTTGAAACAAGTCTGTGTTATTACAAATAGAGTACTACATAGCATGTTTATAAATATTTTCTACATAAAAAAACAAATGAATCGCAAAGTGAAAATTTGTAGAAATTTTCCGTTAACTCAACTCCATTATGGAACAGAGTTGAGTAAGTCCTGTAGAAAATAGTAGATATTGCTTTGCTTTTCACAATAGCAACTCTACTTTGCCATGCTCTAGTCCGCTGCTTAGAAATGAGTCACCTCTGAGAGAGTTGTCTTAGAGTATCAGAGCTGAGCAATTCATGGCATATATTTAAAGTGCTCTTGGAAGGCTACCAACTACCACTATCACAGACAACCCATTTCAGTTTTAACAGGAACTACTTTAGCCCATCCTGTTAGAGTGGGAGTTTTTCTCCAACTTCCTTTCTACTTTAATTGATAACACACAAATCTGTTGCCACAGATGGTTGGGTGGGTAGCATCTGAAGCTGAGGTCTAGAGAAAGCCTTCCCACCCTCGACAAATACAAGAATATTTAAGGGTGTAGATGCAGGGTACACCATGGAAACATCCGGAAAGCTCTGGATGCTACACCAAAGCATCAGGAGTTTGTATTAAAGCATCAGGTCTCCTACACAGAGAAAATTAAAGCTACCCTGCTTGCTTTTCTATCATCAGCAAATGATGACATGACCTTGAATCCCAGATTTATACAACTATTAACTGTGTAGTGTTGGGTTATTTAATATTAAAAAAATTAATTTTTCCTCATATATATTGATATTGGTAACATTCTTAAGATTTTGAAGAGCTTGGATTATATATAATATGCATTTTATCAGTTATATAATTTCCTGATGTATCAAACATAGTAATACTGGAGATAATATCTAACTTTCTTATCCTAAAATTCATATTTCTTCAAAGATGAATCTTAATAATTTTTCTAATGGTGAGATGGAAAGCAGAATTTCAGTGTCAAGGAGCTTAGAAACAGGGGCTAGAGCAACAGTAAAGTGAGTCAGGCAGTTACCCTTCACGTGGCCAACTCAGGTTTGATCCCCAGTATCCAATATGATTCTTGGAGCCTGCCCAGAGTGAGTCCCAAATGTAGAGCAAGAGATAAGGCCTGAGCACTGTTTGGCATGGCCCCAATATAAGCAAACAAAAAACCTCAGGAACCTCACAATCTTTAGAAATAATGAGATGGGTTTTTACTTAATATTAATTACTCACAAGGAGGCAAAAGTTATCTAGGAGGTCATGGATCTCAGAAGGATGATGGCATTTTCCAATTTCTTTCAATAGTATGTAATTGAGTCAACTAAAATTGCCCAAAGGAATAAACAGAAACTATCAGCTTTCATCATAGATGAAGAGCCCCAGAAGAAAGTGACACACTAGACAGGATCAAAAGTGATCACTCTGCCCAGTTCTTTGCCTAGCTTTCTTTTGTGTTGGTTTAACGCAGAGTAGCAAGGCCCTTCCCAGTACTGGCAGGATTTCCAAGCAGACTGTCTTTCACTGTTGAAGCCAGTAGATCTAATTGTATCCTTCCCAATACTCCAGAGAAAGTCTCAACATTTAGTCTTTATAGATCAAGCCTGAGTTAAATGCCAATTATTGCCATTGGTATACATCTGAACCAGGTAAACTGAATAGGCAGGAGAGTGCCTAGGATAAGGCAGAATAAATTCTAGGCTGACAAACAAACAAAGAAAAAAAGTAGCCAATGCTTCTGTTAACTATCTAATCTCTCTCTCTCTCTCTCTCTCTCTCTCTCTCTCTCTCTCTCTCTCTCTCTCTCTCTCTCTCTCTCTCTCTCTCTCTTAAGGGCTTACCTGCCTCCATTCAGGCTGCTATATTATGGGGGTCGTTATGGAACAGAGTTGAGTAAGTCCTGGAATGACAAAGATTATTACAAACAACCAGGCTGGAATAAATGTCTTGTGTAATGTTAGTTTCATTTAAACTCTCCTCCATAAGAACAAGTGATATGGTGACCATGTGGTTTATCATTCATGTAGTAATTTGGCTTCATGAACAAAGCAGACTTTCACACGTCCCTGACATCCACTGACTTTTCCACTCCCCTTTTGTTTTTCTCAGATACAAAAATCTGTTAACAATACAAGAGGGAACCCTAGTTTGGTTTTGAGATTCTAAGCATAAATATACCAGCTGAGAACCCTAAACATGCAGACATTTAAAGTTATTTTAGAAAATTTCTGCTAGAACTTTCTCTAACACGCTTTGTGTTTCATAAGTTCATTGGGGACACGCCAATGTACTGAAAGTACACTCTAAGGATGAAAGGTTCAAACTCTTTGCTGATATTAGAAATAAGGGGAGTAGAGGGGCAAAGGTTGAGATTTTGAAGTTAGGCACAGTAAGCACTAAAGTTCTGAGCAGATTCCTTAACTATCCTGAGAACATTTCATCTTCAGAAAAATAGATATGATCGAAATATGCTCCACACTCCTCTAAATAAATGTTTCATGTGTGGAATCCTTGCACCAAACTTCATGAGGTAGTACCGATTATAATTTCTATTTTAAAGATGGTGGTACAAGAAGTTTAGAAACCTGATCAATATTGCACCTCTATAAAGTGACAGGAAAGTATTCAGTATAAGGGTGGGGGCAGGGAAGAGCTCAAACATAAAAGCCAATAAAAAAACGCTCACAGTTAGAAAGAATAGTGATAAATACACTTCTTCTCTGAAATGCACATTCAAAAGTACTGAACATAATTCAAGATGATTAAGAAGGAAAAGGTATGGTTATTATTAGAAAATGCAGTAGTTTAATCTGAAAGGATTTCTGGAAGAGGAAATTTGTTTTGATGTTCTAGTAAGTGAACATTATGCTTGGCTCCCTCTGACAAAGGTCCAGTTCTTTCTTTAGGAGCAATCACCTGTATATGAAAATAGTATTAAAAGAGAACCAACTCCAAACCAGGCCAAATATTCTGAATCAACTTTTATAATCAATGTCAAGTACTATTATCACCAAATTATCTAAACTGTGTATGAGTTAGTTTGACAGACTGGAATAGTGAGTGCTTTGCTCATACCTCTTATGAGAAAATTGCAATGTGAGATGTAGGAGTGAAACTGGATGTACCTCAGGAAATATAGCAATGTACCTCAAGTTGGGTAGCAAGTTGGGTAACACCTAGTATTCATGGATAATTTATTCATAATTTCATGATTATTATTTCACTTAGTCGTGGAAACCACCTAATGGCTATTACTATTCCTATTTTTAGATCAACAAAATAAAGTTCACTTGATCTAAATTTACATGAAGCTGGTAAACAGTAATCCCAGACAATGAGGAAGATTTTGTAACCTTGACTACATATACATTGTTTCTCATGTTAACATGGGCTGAACCACAGTAGATAAGTGCAGCTATGTGGGAGAGATACTATTAATAGAAAGAGATTCTATACTAGGCTTCAGATCGAATCAAAATGCACATCAGCTCAACTCTTTAAAAGAATTTATATTGTTCACATGAAAAAAATCTTAAAGTGCCCCAAATCCTTGTTTATTCCATAATAGAATGCAATCTAAATGTCCCCACTTATAAGAAGAAATGGCATATATCTAGTTTTTATAAAGAAGTGAGAAAATAAATGGCCACAGACTCTGTCTTTATCATCACAAAACTCACTGTACCCACAGTGAATCAATATTTCCCCATATTGCTAGTTTTCTCCCACTGAATTCCTGGCAAATTCTACAGAGAAAAGCAATGCTTGCAGTACATTATTCTTTGATGTTTCCGGGGATTATTCATTCCCATATATTACTGAAACTGTTCACTTTACAGCACCTATTCCCAACTCTAATTTGCCATGGTTCATATTTCTTCTTTTACAGATATTCAAATACACAATTAATTTCTAAGGTTAATTGACCTGGTACCATGCATGTCAATGTTTGCATGTGCTGACATAAATCAATATTACATATAATGGTGTATATTGCAAAACAGAAAAATTAATACCCCAATGGAACCCCATGACAATTAAAATGTGTTGATGTTTCCAATAATTCTAAAGACACATGAGTGAAATATTAAATTAAGGACAAAAACTATATTATGCTAAACAACTATGCAACTCCCAGAGTAAAGGATTTGTCTTATACTGACTGGTTCATTCCAAATTTCTCTCTTGTTAGTTAAATGTAAGGCCCATTTTTATCACTCAATTTTGAGCCATATTGAACATATTCCAGTGCTATTATGTAAATACTTACAGTACTTCATATTGTTTTTTTTTAAATCCACCTAACAATTGGATTATAGAAACTATGTTACAAAGAAAAAAACAAGGATAACTACCAGTACTGATGAATGTCTATCACATATTCAAGCATTGCTAAATGTTTTATGTGTTGCTAGTTGCTCCATATAAACTATACAAAAGTTACAGATTGTATCTTACTTATGAATGAACAGGCACAAAATTATTAAGTCACTTCTTATGATCCATCAAGTTAATAAATATTGGGGTTAAATATTCCAATCCAGTTTTTAAATTCCAAAAGTAATAATTAATGTACCATCTCCTTTATAGTAAAATGTATTGAGTTAGTTTTAATGTGGTGACTGAAGTCAAGAGAGCACAATGAGGTGGGTGCTTACCTTACACTGACAACCCAATGTCAACCCCAATTCTCAACTGGGGTTCAAGCCCCAACACTGCTTCTGGTCACCCAAGCACAGAGCCAGGTGTAATCCTTGAATACCACCACAACCAAACAAGATTTATATGTGTAAGTAAATTCAGAATTCATGACATAACACAAGTAATAAAATTCCAATAATTTTAATTTTAATTCTAATGAAATTAGAAAAAAAAGACACCCTTGCTGACTTACATACTCCATACTTCATATATGTATTCTAAGTATATTTTCTATATATTTACCTATTGTTGACTATGTAGCTTGATTCCTTTTTTAAGGGAAATAAATCAGAAGGATTTATGTAGGCTTTTATATGTTTCAACTTACAAATAACACATCAGTTCAGTTCTTAGACAATTTGCATGTGACAAGATTATCTCCAACCTCAAGGAGGTAGGAACAAGGGGATAGTACACAAATATTCAATAAACAGATTTTTTTTCTCTAAGAGAACTCCATTATTCTGAATTAGAAGGATACTGAATACATTGGCAAGCATGCTTTACTATGTGTTTTCTAGTCATTTACTATAACTTTGTGTTTGTTTGGGGGCCACATACAACAGAATTAAGGAAATCTGCTCTGTTAAATGCTCAGGGCTCTATATAGATTTGGTGATTAAGCCCATGCCTCCAGCATGAAAAGCATGCATTCTAGCTTTTTAAGATTTCTTTTTTGAATGCTTTACCCTAAATTTTATGAGTTAAATATATGATCTGATCACTCAATCCATAATATTTCTTTAATTTTTACTATCAATGTTAACTAAAATTATGTGTTGAAAGTTAGGGCTTTTCAGAAGATGGGAGGCATCATCTTAACCAACCTCAAACTCTACTACGAAGCAGAAGCAGTAATAATTAAAACAGCATGGTATTGGAACAAAGAAAGAGCCGCAGACCAATGGAACAGGGTTGAATATCCCTACACACACCCTCAAATATATGACCATCTAATTTTTCATAAGGGAGCAAGAAATGTAAAGTGGAGCAGGAAAAGCTTCTTTAACAAATGGTGCTGGAAAAACTGGAAAGCTACATCCAAATAAATGGACTCAGACCTCTACCTAACAACATGCACAAAAGTCAGATCAAAATGGATTAAAGACTTCAGCATCAAACCAGAATCCATAAGGTACATTGGAGAAAAGGTTGGCAAAACTCTCCCAAATTGAACTCTCACAAATTGAAGCTAAAGGTATCTTCAAAGATGACATGCCACTGTCCAAGCAAATGGAAAGAGAGATAAACAAATGGGACTGTCTTAAAGTAAGAAATTTCTGTACCTCAAAAGTTAGTGATCAGAATACAAAGACAATCTACAGAATAGGAGAGGATATTCACCCAATATGCATCTGATAAGTGGTTGATATCAAGGATATACAAAGCACTGGTTAGACTCTTCACGAAGAAAACAGCCAATCCTATCAGAAAGTGGGGTAATGAAATGAACAGAAACTTTCTCAAAGAAGAAATCCAAATGGCCAAAAAGCACATGAAAAATGCTCTTCATCACTAATCATCAGGGATATGCAGATCAAAACAACAATGAGATATCATCTCATACCACAGAGACTGGCACACATCCAAAAGTACAAAAGCAACTGGTGTTGGAATGAATATGGGGAGAAAGTGACTCTCCTGCACTGCTGGTGGGAATGCCAACTGTTTCAGTTCTTTTGGAAAACAGTATGGGTGCTTCTCAAAAAAATCAGAAATTGAGCTGCCATTTGACCCAGCAATACTACTTCTGGGAATATATCCCGGAGATGCAAAAAAGTACAGTAGAAATGACATCTGCACTTGTATGTTCATTGCAGCACTGTATACAATAACCAGAAGCTGGAAAAAAAATGATGGCCTGAGAACAGGTTACTGGTTAAAGAAACTTTGCTACATCTACACAATGGAATACTATGCAGCTGTTAGAAAAGATGAAGCCATGAAATTTGTATATAAGTGGATCAAAATGGAAAGTATCATGGTAAGTGAAATGAGTCAAAAGGAAGGGACAGACATAGAAGAACTGCACTCATTTGTGGAATATAAAGTAACATAATGGGAGACTAACACCCAGGAATAGTTGGGATAAGACCAGAAGGATTGCTCCACAGCTTGGAAGCTGGCCTCACAAGCTGGGGAAAAAAACAGCTGAGATAGAGAAGGGACCACCAAGTAAAGGATGCTTGGAGGGCCCACCTGGGATGGGAGATGTGGGCTGAAAATAAACCATAGACTAAACATGATGGGCACTTAATACCTATATCACAAACCACAACACCCAAATGGAGAGCAAGAGTAAAAGGGAATGTGCCTGCCACAGAGACAGCGGGATAGGGAATGGGGTGGGGATGGGGGGCGAGATACTGGGAATATTGGTGTTAGTGAATGGGCACTGGTGGAGGGATTGGTGCTTGATCTTTGTATGACTGAAATGTAAGTAAAAAAGTTTGTAAGTGTGTAACTGTACCTCACAATGATTCTTAATTAAAAAATTAAATAAAAAGAAAAGAAAAAAGAAAGTTAGGGCTTTTCCTACATTAAAACAAAAACCTTTAATGAAGCTATATGTGGGGTGGGAAAAAACAGGTTTGAGTATCTTTAGTACCCCTCTACCAACACAGCAACATTGCAAGCTTTTGCTAAATATCATGCTCGTATTATTTTCTTAGTTTTAAAGGAAAGTACTGAGCTTGAGTGATATCCTTATATAAGATGGCCTATTACGACCATTGCTTAAATCCTGCTCCTACTTACTCATTATATCATCAATTTTTAGCCATAGACTGTTGACCAACACAAGTGCAAATCCAATCATTGTAGAGGGCAATGACTTTGCAATAGTGTTATTTTCCTTTTATCTCTTTCTAATTCATTTTAATATAGAAGCAAAATTTTAGAGTAAGAAAACCTCTATATTCACAGAGTTAATGTTTGGCTTTCATTCACTCTTTGGGAGGAGGGAATCCACCTATGAAGTGTTGATAAAAGCCAGGAACCAATCCCCCACAATACTTGGACAACCAACCAGATTGAGTACTTCCGTAGTCAAGTATGAGTGTTGGGGGCCACCAGATTGACACTGAACAGTAAGTGAAGTCACCCAGAACTATATCATGTGTCCTTTCTGGAAATGCCCAGATTTTAATTTCGCTGAACTCAGTCTGACCTCTGAACTATCTCTCCTGCCCCTTATTCAGTTTTCATATGTACAAGAACCATCAAGTTCCTAGGACTTTCTATTATGTAGAGTCGCACGATCCTTTCTCTATTTTGTTGCTTACAGGCATGTTACAACATGAAAACTTCTTTTATATACCTAAAATTAATCTCTTTTTAATTGAATATAATCTGATGGTATAGCTATTTAGAAAATTCAAATTATTGGAAAAAGGCCAATACTTAGAACCCATTTCTCCATTTAATCACGATATCAAGAATATAATAAAACATAGAAGACTTGGGAAGAAAAATTATACTGTATGTTTATGAATAAAATACTTCATTTGCTCTGCATTTTTGCTTTTGTTTCTTCCTATTTGGAGAAGTCTCTTGTTCCATGTGAAGAGAGAGATTTTTCTGCAAAGTAAGAAATAGAGAAAATACTTGGAAAACAATACTGCCTGGATATAATGGAAAAATAATTCTTGTACTTTCACTCTCCTTTAGAAAAATTACATCCTCAAAACATTATTATGAGATATTTTTTCTCCTTAGACAAATTCTCTGGGCCTGAGTGACTACAATGTTCTTAATAAACCGGTAAAGGGAGTACCCTTTGAAATCTCATCATACCACTGCACCAAAACTATTTATTAACTGAGATGAAAATTAATTGATCCAAATCATATCTTACTAGGCTGTTCACTGATATAATTGAGGATAATAATGTTTCAATTATTATTAACATTTCTTTATGACATGTATACATCAATACGAAGGCAAATTTAAAAAAATCCTCTGCTCTTTCTCCAATGGTTGTTTTTAATCTTTCTCTCCATGGTAATTCATATGCAATATACACATACACATATACAGAAATATTACACTTCCTTCCCTGTATGTTCATTTAAAAAGAGAAGTAATGATAGCATGCACCATGTGAATAAGTTGCCATGGAGAAGCTGTTCTAGGTTTGAAAAAAAATAAGTGCTACAGAGAGGGGATATACAGCTTGTCAGCATAAAAGCTCTAGCAGGGTCAGAGAGATAGTACAGTACGGGCTTAAGGTGCTTGCTTTGCACATGTCTGACCTAGTTTTATCCCCCACATGGTATACGGCTCCTCAAAGTATCTCCTGAGCACAGAGAAGGGAGGAAGTCCTGTCTGATGGGTGTGCCCCAGAACAAGAGAGAATGTCTCAGAGTGATCATAATTTCTATCCCCTAATTTCAATGCAATATTATTTTACTGGACTCCAGAAAAAGCTCTATCCTTTGATGAGCATTCATTCCTATAGAGAAGGGCTGTTTCCAGACTACATGTATATAAATCAAAACTTACTTCAAAAGCATAAACACAATTTGATATTTAGTAGAACCCTAAAGGCAATGTTTTGTTCAAAGCTATTTCCCCCTTTAAGTAAGGTTTCAATACATTTTGTTTTCTTTTAGTTAAATAAATTTGTAAAGTTTTGACTCCTAAACTCTCCCTATATAAAAGAAATATGCTTATTATATGCTGCCAGAGTTACATCTTTTTATTTTTTAGGGTTCTGAGTTTCTTTTTTTTTAAAATTTTATTGAATCACTGTGAGATAGTTACAAGTTTTCATCTTTGGGTTACAATCACACAATGATCAAACACCCATCCCTCCACCAGTGTACATTCCCCACCACCAATATCCCCGGTATACCGTCCCTTTTCCACCCTCCCCCTGCTTCCTTGGGAGACAATATTCCCCATACTCTCTACTTTGGGGCATCATGGCTTGCAACACAGACACTAAGAGGCCATCATGTTTGGTCCATTATCTACTTTCAGCACATATCTCCCAACCCCACTGATTCCTCCAGCCATAATTTTCTTAGTGATCCCCTCTATATTCCAGCTGCCTTCTCCCCTACACTCATGAAGCAGGCTTCCAGCTATGGGGCAATCCTCCTGGCTCTTGTATCTACTGTCCTTGGGTGTCAACTTCATGTTATGCTATTCTATACTCCACAAATGAGTGCAGTCCCTCTATGTCTGTTCCTCTCTCTCTGACTCATTTCACTTACCATGATATTTTCCATGTCTATCCATTTATAAGCAAATTTAATGACTTCATTTCTTTTAACAGCTGTATAGTATTCCGTTGTGTAGATGTACCAAAGTTTCTTTAACCAGTCATCTGTTCTACGGCACTTGGGCTGTTTCCAGATTTTGGCTATAGTAAACAGTGCTGCAATGAATATATAGGTACAGATGTCATTTCTACTGTGATCTTTTGCGTCCTCAGGATATATTCCCAGAGTGGTATTGTGGGGTCATATGGAAGCTGAATTTCTAGTTTTTGAAGGACTGTCCATATTGTTTGCCAGAAAGGCTTGACCAGGAGGCATTCCCATCAACAGTGAAAGAGCGTTCCTTTTCCCCCACATCCATGTCAGCACTGGTTGCTTTTGTTCTTTTGAATGTGTGCCAGTCTCTGTGGTGTGAGATGATATCTCATTGTTGTTTTGATTTGCATCTCACTGAGTACTAGCGATGTGGAGCATTTTTTCATGTGCCTTTTGACCATTTGTATTTCTTTTTTGAGGAGACTTCAGTTCATTTCTTCTCTCCATTTTTTTGATGGGGCTGGAGTTTTTTTCTTGTACAGTTCCACTAGTGTCTTGTATATCCTGGATATTAATCCCTTATCAGATGGGTATTGGGTAAATATTCTTTCCTATTCTGTGGGCTCTTTCTGTATTTTGGTCACTGTTTCTTTTGAAGTTCAGAAGCTTCTTAGTTTGATGTAGTCCCATTTGTTTATGTTTGCTTCCACTTTCATGGTCAGTGCAGTTTCATCCTTAAAGATGCTTTAACTTCAATGTCATGGATGGTTCTGCCTACATTTTCCTCTATATCCTATTATAGCTTCATGTCTGATATTGAGGTCTTTAATTCACTTTGATCTGACTTTTGTGCCTGGCATTAGACAGAGGTCAGAGTCCATATTTTTTTGCAGGTAGCTATCCAGTTTTCCCAGCACTCACTTGTTGAAGAGGCTTTCCTTGTTCCACTTCACATTTCTTGCTCCTTTGTCAAAGATTGAGGGCCATATATTTGGGGCTTTGTGACAGGATATTCAACTCT
This sequence comes from Sorex araneus, assembly GCF_027595985.1. Lineage (NCBI taxonomy): Eukaryota > Metazoa > Chordata > Mammalia > Eulipotyphla > Soricidae > Sorex > Sorex araneus. The sequence continues at coordinate 65,526,873 of NC_073305.1, read as the reverse complement.
GTTCCATTGTTCTGCAGCTCTGTTTCAAGCCCAATACAAGTTTCTATGAAGAAAATATTACTCTGATACCAAAAGCAGACAGAGATACCACAAAGAAAGAGAAATACAGACTGATACCCCTAATGAACAAAGACGCAAAGATCCTCAACAAAATATTAGCAAATAGAATCCAACAACTCATCAAATAGGTCATACACCACAATCAAGTAGGATTCATCCCAGGGATGCAAGGATGGTTTAACATTTGCAAGTCAATGAACAAAATTCATCATATCAATAAAAGAAAATATAAAACCCAGGGGCTGGAGTGATAGCATGGCTGGTAGGGCGTTTGACTTGCATGCGGCCAACCTGGGTTTGATCCCCAGCGTTTCATATGGTTCCCCAACACTGCCAGAGGTAATTCTTTAGTGCAGAGCCAGGAGTAACCCTGAGCATCGCTGGGTGTGACCCAAAAAAAAGCAAAAAAAAGAGAAAATATAAAAAGCATATGATCATATAAATTGATGCAGAGAAAGCATTTGACAAGATCCAGCACCCGTTTATGATAAAAACTCTCAGCAAAATGGGTATCAAAGGAACTTTCTTTAATATAGTCAATGCCATCTACCACAAGCCCATGGTAAGTATCATTCTCAATGGGGAAAAACTAAAATCCTTCCCTCTAAGATCGGGCACAAGACAAGTTGCCCACTTTCAATAATCGTATTCAATATAGTACTGGAATTCCTGGCCATAGCAGTTAAACAAGAAAAAGATATCAAGGGCATACAGATAGGAAGAGGTCAAGCTATCACTATTTGCAGATGATATCATACTATACTTAGAAAACCCTAAAGACTCTACAGAAAAGCTCCTAGAAACAGTAGGTCAATATAGTAAAGTGGCAGGCTACAAAATCAACACCCAAAAGTCCATGCCTTTCTTATGTACAAATAATGAAAGAGAAGAAAGAGACATTTAAAAAACAATCCCGTTCACAATAGTACCTCAGAAAATCAAGTACCTTGGAATCAACTTAACCAAAGAGGTGAAGGACCTATACAAGGAAAATTACAAAACACTACTTTAAGAAATAGAAGAGGACATTTGGAAATGGAGACACATATCCTGCTCATGGATAGGGAAAATTAACAATATCAAAATGGCAATACTGCCCAAAGAACTATACAAATTTAATGCTGTCCCTATCAGAATACTCATGACATTTTTCAAGGAAATAGTTATATCTTCTTTCATCTTTCAAAGATGCATAAACCAAATTCAAGAACTATATGCAAGTTTATTTTTCCGGGGTGCAAACTTTTCCTCTGTTGATTGACAAGTTTATTTTTCTGGGGTGCAAACTTTTTCTCAATTGATTGACAATTATTTAAAGACAAATAAAGCAAATTTAGATTTCAGTATTAGCGTACAACATAACTGTCCAGGTTCAATCACTCTTGCACACCAATCAGAATCCCACTGCCATATACACACACACAATACCAGCATTAATCACATTTTCCTCAAATGTATAGTTGTTTACATGAAGTCATGAAATTTGCATATATGTGGATCAACATGGAGAGTGTCATTTTGAGTGAAATGAGTCAGAAAGAAAGAGACAGACATAGAAAGATTGCACTCATATGTGGAATATAAGGTAGCTGAAAGGCACAAGATTGCAATGATGCAATTTCTGGCAGATATTTCTCTGGACTTAGTTACTAAAATAATAAAATACAGAAATCCAAAACCGTGCGGCTGCTAGTGTGGCCGCTTGACCTCATATCTCTTCATTCTGAGAAATGGAAAACAAATTATCAAATGCTTCCTTTTAAGCAGGTCCGACTTTAGGGGGGAGAAACTCCAAATAATAGCAGTGAGGTTTTTATTTTTTTGTGGAACTATTGAATTTAATCAAAGTAAAGTGAAAGTAAAGTGAAATTTATCAGTTACACAGGCGGGGTTGGGGTCGGGGAGGTAGGGGGTGAGGGGGAGGTATACTGTGATTCTTGGTCGTGGAATATGTGCTCTGGTGAAGGGATGGGTGTTCGAGCATTGTAGAACTGGGACTTAAACCTGAAAGCTTTGTAACTTTCCACATGGTGATTCAATAAAAGAATAAAATAAATAAATAAATAAATCTTAAAAAAATGTATAGTTGTTTAAATGGAAAAAACAACCTGGATAACTGGAAGGAACAAAGGAAAGATTACTGTGCTTCAGTGAGTCCTATTTAAATAAACTGGTACTAAGGAAGATCCAATGGTCTACTCACTAAAGAATTAATTTCCAACTTTGAACATACACTATCATTGATATCTCTTAGGCATGCATTATGTTCAAACAGTTGAGCAGACCTGTTATGCTCAAAAATACATTTGATCCCCAGTGTGGAATGTGAGATGATAAGATGCCTTCAAGAAAATAAAGTCTTAAGAAGCGAAAAACAGCTTGCCTAAGTCTGTTCTTCCATTGTATGATCAACCTGAGAGTTTGAACCCATGTCTTACAGATTGTAGCATCTTTATTTCCTCCATTTTGCTCTCAAATTGGAAAATGATAATTTCCAAATACAGGCCCTATGCCATAAAAAACATGTGCCCCTTGGCTGAGTATTGGCAAGATGTCAAAGAAAAAATTGTAGGTTTGATAAAGCCAGAGCTTAGAATCTGGAGATGTATTATAATGTCAAATATAGCTCAAGCACAACCTGCAATCCATTCTCTCCTTATTTTACTAATAGGCAGTAAAGTGCCAAGCTAAACACATGCATTTTCAGGATACACAACTTATAGATTTATGTGGATACTGAGATCATTCAAAATCTTTTGGATAAAGTTTTCGGCAAAGGTCTTTAAAGGGTCTCATTTGTTTGACATGTGACCTTTGTTAATTTCCACCTTCTTTGTTCTTACTCTCTAGGTTCATCCAATGACTAAGGGTGTGTGATAAGGCATAATCATAAAGCAACTTGGGACATGAAACGACAAAGTGAAAAACTTCAATATATGCAGAGAATGAGTTTTTAAGTTCAAACTTAAAGTAGAATAACAGAAAATTACCTAACATCTTTTTTAAGTCACTATTAATTGAGATTAGTGTTACACAAATTTCACTTAAAATTTAAATGTTGCTAGCATAGCAAATAAAAAAGGGTCAAGATGCATGCCCTATTTTCTTGAAAAAATAATCTCCTAGGCTTGCTCTTTCAAGCCTGTCTTCTCTCTTAAACAGTTGTCTCTGTGTGCTTGCTTTGTCTACTCTGAGGAAGTCGTGTTGTCTCTTGAAAACATATTTTTACACTCATATCTATCTAAGTAAATTTATTCAGTGAAAACTATCTTGCTTCACTATTTTGCCTCCGTCTGAAATCCTTTTCTGTGTAGCAAAGGCAACTAACATACAAGTCTGTGCCTAAGTTAGGACTGACTTTCCTTTTATGCAAAGAGCAATTCCTTGCTCCAGCCTGAGTCTGTGGCTCCCTGAGTGAGTAATCAGGAGGCAGGTGTTATCTCCCACCCTGTGCAGAGCAAGTGGATTTTACCTCTGTTTCACATGGGGCTGATTGGATATGAATGTCTGTGTCATGCAGATGCTCATAGCCGACTTTACTAGTCCTGACCCAAGCTCAGCATTTCCCTAGGATGGTCAAGGTGTTGCAGCCAGATAGGTAGGGGGCACCCTGGTAATGTAATTTTGGGAAACAAACAAATTTAAGAAGAGATCACTAGGCCCTAAAGTAGCCCAGAGCATGTAAATTCTGAGCTTTATGGAGAGGAGAAACTGAGGCACGACCCACACGCAGAAATCAGAGGGAGGGCCCTAAGAAGGGTGGACCCCTCAAAAGGAGAACCTATAGAAGAATCTAAAGGCCCTGGTGTAATTATGAAAAGACCATCAATAATGCAAGAGATAAGAAGCTCGAGAGATAGATTAGGAGAAATGGAGTTTGCCTTGCATGTAGCATTCCAGATTTGATCCCAGCACTCTATATGTGCCCCTAGACTATCAGGAATGATCCCTGACTGCAAGGCCAGGAATAAGCTCTAAGCATCACTACGTGTATTTCCTTCCTCCACCAAAAAAAAAAAAACAACGAAAGAGATGAGATTATGAAAAGACCATCAGCAATGCAAGGGATGAGATTTTAAAAGAAAACAAAAAACAAAACAAAACAAACAAAACATCAACAATGCAAAGGATGAGATTATGAAAAGACCATCAGCAATGCAAGGGATGTGATTATAAAAGAAAACAAGAAACAAAACAAAATAAACAAACAAATAAAACATCAACAATGCAAGGGACGAGATTATGAAAAGACCATCAACAGTGCAAAGCTATCCCTATGACAACACCCAGATTAACTTCTATACAAGCAGAGAAATCTAGGAAAAATTCATTTGGAGAAATTTTAATAATCTCCTCCCCAAAACCATTCAGGACTTTCTCTCTCAATCCTATGTTATATCTTAAACAGTTATCTTTGTCTTTCTGTATTTTTTTCCATTCTGGAGAAGCCCCTTTCTCTTTTAAAACATATACTTTATATACTTGTTTTTTCTCCCATAACATACTTCTAAGTATCTATTTCCCCTCACACTTTCCAAGTAAATTTGTTCAATAAAGTCTATTTTGCTTCACTAAAAGTAAATAAATAAAATATAATAGCACAGCGGTTGGGCGTTCGCCTTTCAAGCAGCTGAGCAGAGTTCGATTCCTCCGCCCCTCTCGAAGAGCCCGGCAAGCTATGGAAAGTGAGAGTATCGAGCCCATGCGGCAGAGCCTGGCAAGCTACCCATGCATATCGGATATGCCAAAAACAGTAACGAAAAGTCTCTCAATGAGAGACGTTACTGGTGCCCGCTCGAACAAATCCATGAGCAATGGGATGACAGTGATCTCACAGTGACAGTGATCTCTTAGAATTTAGAAACTATACCCCTTATTCTTATTTCCTTTTATGTATCCTACAACACCTAAAACTTCTTCAAATAAACAACAGAGAATCTATCATTTATTTTATTTAAAGCAGTAAATGTTTTAAAGAAGCACCAAAGAATGTATGACATATTGGATGCCAGTATATAGACTTAGGGTCACATCAAGTAGTGATGGGGATTGTCCCCAATTGGGTGTTATGGGTCACTCTAGTCATTACTAGGGGACCAGGCTGTGTCAGGGATTAAACATGGGACACCCACATATGAAACATAACATCTCCATTGCACTCCTAAACCCAACTTAAACATTCTCTATAAGAAAACATTTTCTTGCTAGCATATAGATGGCCACTAATACTGACTGAAAGTAATAACAAAATGCTTCTGAACATGAAGAAAATAATCCAAATTTCATTGATCTCTCTAAGGACAGTGGTGAATGAGGATCTATGCAGATTTTTAGGTTGGCAAAGAAATCACTTTTTATGCAGATAAACACACTCATATATTACAGTTACTTTCATAAACAAACCCACTAAGAATATACAACTTAAAAATTCACATTTTACCCTCATTTTCTCATTAGAACTCACTGATTTCTTAGCGCACTTCAAACTAAAATATCTATTTGCTACTGAAATCTCGGGTAGGGCGTTTGCCTTGCACGTGGCCAACCCGGGTTCAATTCCTCTATGCCTCTCGGAGAACCTGGCAAGCTACCGACAGTATCTCGCCTGCATGGCAGAGTCTGGCAAGCTACCCGTGGCATATTTGATATGCCAAAAAACAGTAACAAGTCTCACAATTGAGACGTTACTGGTGCCTGCTCGAGCAAATCAATGAACTATGGGACGACAGTGCTACAGTGCAACTGAAATTCCTAAATTCCCTGTCACCCTCTTACCAAGCTTGCATACTCACCGTTCCCTTTTGCACCTATTGCTCTAATAAGCTTTCCTCTATAATTGTCTAATTTTCTCAAAAACTACAGTAGATAAGAACAGCAAGATCTCTGAAGTTGGTGGAAGAAATTAGAAGAATTTATAGATCAATGTGCTTTAGTAAGTATCTATTCCATAAGAAGCATTCAATGAGTATTTGTGACCTTGATAGTATAATTTAATCAAATGTCAGTTCCAGGTCCTTTATACAGCTTGATAATGGAACAGATAGCTTGCCTTGTATATGGTAGATCTGGGTTCAATCCCCCCAAATTGGGAATGGACCTCTAAGCCCTGCCAGAAATGATGTCTGAGGGCAGAGCTATGCGTAAGTGGCTCATGTTTTGTGACCCAAACAAAACAAAACAAGCCAAAGTCAATTCCACAGGGTCAACTGTTTTGGCTTTCTGTTTATCACAATCAATAAATCTATTTGTCTGTCAGTTTATTCAAGTTTTCCCTTCTAATTATGCAATTCAATTGTCATTGCAATAAAATCCTACCTCTATTTTTATATACAACTCAAATTCAACTCTAAGAAATTAGTCTTCATTACAATGGAGTTAGAAATGCCTCCACCCTTTGTCATTTCTTTTCTTGGAGGAGGGAACTATGTAACTGGTACCAACATAAATTTTGTGAGTAGGAAACAGATATGGATATGAAGCAAAGCAATGTCAGTGCCACTGTTTTCTAAATAATATTTTGAACACCCACCATATGCCAGATCAGGGATAAATGTTGCTCATATGATGCTTCTAAATGAATGGGGATGTTCTACAATAATTCCTATTTTATCAAAAAAAAAAAACTGAGGCACTAAAACTGAGCAACTGACCACAAATGACATCTCATAAATGATCCTATTCATGCACAAGGGACTAACATATGAACTTTAATCACTGTGTTACTGCATCTTTAAAGCACTTCCTTGGACCTGAAAGGGTTTTGCAGCGTTCTGCTGCATGCAGCAGACACTAGCACATCACTCAACCCGCTCAGTAGCTAAGGACATACTTACTTCCATGCGGATTTAATAGCTTACAGCAAGAGCTAAAAGGTTTGCCTAATCTACCTTGGAACTTAACTAATAAGCAGAGAAGCAGACTGAATAATGGTAGCAGCATGGTCATTGGAAGTCTAAAAATAAATATTCAGGAAGGGTGAGACTTGAAGGTAATTAACTTACACTCTTGCTCTGGGAAGAATGGAAGTCAACTAATTGGCCAAATTGAGAGTCAAATTCTCCTTTTTTCAGCATCTGTGTTGTTCAGAGATGAGTATTGAGAGATGGTACCACACCTCACAGAATGTGGGAGCTTCTAAGAGGGTTATGACAAAAGTCATAGATAAATAAGACAAATGACCACCACTTAATGCTGCATTCAAATTTCAGATATATGATTGGTCAATTGTGGCTTGAGTAAATACTTTGGGAGAAGATAATTTACCCATCATTCCTTTCACCTGTATTTAATTTTCGAAAATATTTGAGAATCCACTCTGTGGTATGCAACATGCAGGTGCTAAAGATGAAATGATGAACAGGTCATAAACCTGCTTTTGTAAAGCTCACCTTTTGCTTGGGAAATGCAGACAAGAAGCAAACCAATCAATGAGTGGACAAGGAAATAATGCTGTTTTTGTTGTTTTAATTAATTAACTTTTACAAAGCTGTTCATGATTGTGTTTCAGTCATACAATGTTCCCACACCCACCACTCCAACCAGTGTAATTTGCCAGCACCAGTGTTCCCAGGTTCTCGCCCACTCCTCCAACCACTCCCCTCAACCCTGTCTGCCTCTATGACAGGCATCTCTCTTCTCTCTTTCTCTTTCTCTTTCTCTTTTTTTCACGTTAGACATTATGCTTTGTAATACAGATGCTTAAAGATTATCGTGCATATCCCTTCACCTACTTTCAACACTCAGTTCCTGTACACAATGATCATTTCCAACTAATGCTGTCATCATGGACCCTCCTCTATCTATCTATCTATCTATCTATCTATCTATCTATCTATCACCCCCCACACCCTTGTGGTGATTTCCAACCAATAAGCAATCCTCCTGACCTTGGGCATCAGTTTCATACTCTTTTTTATCAAAATAAAAAGAGGAAATAATATTTTGAGAGAAACAGGCAATAGGTTATAAAAAGCCAGAGTAAGTGACAGAGGTTTTGTGAGAGGTAATGTTTGAGCTGATACAACTAGGTTTGAAAAGTAAAATTTCTGTAAAGTCCAGTATGGATTAGAGCCATTTTGGCAGAGAGATCAAGAAGTGCAAAGGTCCTGATGCTGGAAAGTTTTATATTATTGACAAAAAAACTGTGATTGAAATGTATGATGAAAAAGAAATAGAGATGAAGAAAATGAGTTGATGTGGACAGGCTACAGGAAGAGTTGGGTAAAGGCGTGAAACTTTATTATAAGAAAAATGAAAGTGTAGGAAGGCACCAAGCATAGAGAGAATACCATAGTTTGTTATAGATCATATTATAGAAAACAAATATTAAAAATAATAAATAGCAACATATTGACAATAGTTAATTAGTTGTGGAGGCTAGAGTGGTTTGGATGAACATACAGCAACAGAAATGAATAGAAACAAAATGCTGCAATTGCATTTTAGAAATGGGTGTTTTGCCCAATGGCATTATTGCCACATATGTCAGAAACAAAACTACTGGCATGAAATGATAAAAACTTAGTAGATTACATTCAAAATGAATTTCAAAGCAGAACATTAGGAAATTTCCATTCTAGCTCACATGAATGGCAGTTTTGTTATAGGTTAATTCTTTAACCTCACCAAGAGAGAATCAGTAGATTGTACCCTACAGGACAAGGTCTTCCTTGGCTACTTGCAGTACTACAGTGAGAAAATAATTAAATATTTTAAAATATAGTAAAATCCCATATGGTGCTTTGCCAATATTTCACAAGATGACATGTTCGCTTGAAGAAATATGAAAGTAAGTATTCCATAGTAAAATACATCCATAGGCATCTATATTGAAGAGGCATCAAGATCTTTAATAAATTAACGCATGTGGCAGTAAACCAAAATGTATACTTCTCAAACTTATTTCAAAAAGGAAGTTATTTCCCGTAAACCACTTACGGACAACTCTTATAAAATCTAGATTGACAAACATGCTTTTGTAGTGATGTAAAAGACATTTCATAATTGAAATGCCAGGAAACATTTTAAAATTTGAAGTCTTCTAGCAGTAAAAATGCAATGCACAGTTTTAATTATCAGTGTTTTGGAGAATTACCAAGTTAGGGAGGAACTCTCATTCTAGGTAGCTTAAACATAAACTACTAGTCAAGAATGATACGAAAAAGAATGCTTAAGGGTCTGGAGCTATAGCACAGTGGGTAAGGCATTTGCCTTGCACGTGGCCAACCCAGGTTCAACTCCCAGCATCCCATATGGTCGCCTGAGCACTGCCAGGAGTAATTCCTGAGTGTAGAGCCAGGAGTAACCCTGAGCATTGCCAGGTGTGACCCAAAGAGAAAAAAAAAAGAATGCTTAAGTAAAACTCTTAATCCATATGAGTATTCTGTGAAATAGACATTATGATTCCCCACTTACCAGAAGAGAAAACTGTGGTGTAAAGAATTTGAATAGCCTAAATAATTTTTTCAAACTGGTGTGAGCCAAAATGTTTGTAAAAAGAACCAGATGGTCCTTTTTAAATGTCAGGATTAGATACAGTTGTTAGGCGAGCATGGCTTCTTTTTCTAATTCTAACCACAAGTAGCTGCAAAAACGAAGAGATCAAGATAAACAAGACACTTAAATTCTCTTGGTTTTAACACTTGCCATGTGATGTTAGATAAATCACTTAACCTTCCTGAGCCCAACTAACTCATCCACACAAAGTGGATGACAGTGGTCCCTTTCTCTCACTCTCAGTTTGTTGTGAGGATGAAATTGGATGAAGAAAGTTCAACACTTAGCTTAGCTACTGGCAGATCTGAAGACCCTATTAAATGCTTGCTCTTGCTCATTTTGTGCAATGTTAGTTTAATTTGGGATGGATGTGTGGCAGTATATCGTAAAGGAAAACTGGATAACAAAATTCAGAAATATATTTTCCCATTGCAGATTTTTAATATTTTAAAAAACCTAATTGTACTTCATGTGACATGGATACAATAGTGATAACATTAATAATTTGATGTGCAAAGGTATTTGTTTGGGGGCCCCAGCCAGCAAAGTTCAGAGTCTTTACCGGGTAGTGTTCAGCGGCCACGCAATGCTGGGAATTGAACCCCTGGTTTCCTACAGGCAAAGTATTCAAACTAGCCCTCTGAAATGTCTCCCTGGAATCTCCTTTTGGAGATTTGTTTTATTAGCATGATTTATTCTAATGTTACAGATCAGGCTGAAATGACAAGATCTAAAATTGCACATGTTCACTGAATCTAGAGATATCATCATTTTCTAGAAATTGTCTTGAAGTAAAAGTCTTTTCTCTCCCAGGGAACACTCAGTTTGAAGAGAACTCGCTGAACCAGAAAAATAGGAAGAAAATTGGACTCCTACTGAGAGATAAGGGTTTATTGGATTATAACTATATGATTCCCAAGGTGCTGCTCTACATACCACAGATTTTCTCTCCATAGAGTAAATACACATTGTATCAGGTGGCAAAAAAACAGGGAGAACTGATCATGAGGGCTTAGTAGACATTTGTGCAGGTGTGTGGAAAGAGGTTGCTCAGCAAATAAAGCTACTGATTTCAAATCATAGCTTATTTTTGCCTTAGTTAAATCTACAGGAAATCAGTCTTTGACCTTTAAAACATATCACCTTGTTCACATTTCCCTGGGAGTCACTTGTCTACTTAATGAAATTGTTGCTGAACTAATAAACTGTGGTTGAAGTCCTGCCTCTTAGCTATTAACTTCAGAATTTGGCACACTTTTCTATTCATTACAGGCTCAGTCCCTGAGCACTAGGGTGTAAGGCCTTGCTTAAAATTGAATTTGGATGGTCTCTGATCTTGATGAGTTTAAATCAGCACAGAAGATGTTAGATTCGTACAAAGACTACATAGAATTAAGTCTGGCTGGCCGCTGTAGCTGAGTCTCAGATCCATCGATAACTTGGTGACCTCTCCAAGCCTGTTTCTTCAGCTTTGAGTACTAATTACAATAATAATACCAATAAGTAATAATAATAATAATGTATACTTTCGATGATTATGGTTATTAAAAGAAAATAGTGTCTGATCATATACACAAAGTATCATTATTGTCAATACTAACAGCAGCACTATCGTCATCAAAATCATTATCAATATTGCCAATAATGTCATCACAACCACCACAACAATCATAACCATCATAATCATCATCATCATCAACACTATCATAACAAGCACCAACATTATTTCTGTCACATCACTACTTTGAAATAGAAATGTTATGACCCACTCAAACCCATTAACTCATCTTCATGATCTGCTTGATGTCTCTTTTCTTAAACCTAGACATTTTTATTTTTCCCAAGTTTATTTCACTTATGCTCATGTTTTCTACATTTAACTAAAAGTAGCCCTAAAGCTAAGAACACATAAACAAAAACTATCAGAAGACAAGCTGACTTTAACACCACTCATTTTCATCTCTTTTAGTTAGCTTAATTATAATACCTTGCCATGTGATCATTTTCTCTTATATTAACAATGTCCTCAATATTTAATTATTGGTAACTAAATGCAACATTCTATATTTATAATATTCCTGTTATTTTATTATTTTTAATAGGGATCACCAATGGTAGTACTTAGGGGATCATGTGGTGCTGGGGATTGAACTCTGGGACTTGCACATGCAAGAGAGCTGTACAATTTGAGCCACATTCCTGGCACTCATTCTCTTACTGAATTTATCTATAAGGATATAAGTAAAGAGAACACCCAATGTAACAGATGCCTTGAGGTCTCATTAGGAATGGTTGAGAATCACTGTGACCTCTGAGAAGCACAAAGAGGACTTTGTAAAATTTCCCATCTAGACAATAGAGGTTGCAGCGTGGACCTGCCAGCACTAGCCTATCAGTTGAGGGTTGCTTTGGGGCTACCCTTATGCATAGGCTTAGAAGGACCCCTCAGTGTTGAAGAAGCTCTTCAAACAGAAAACATAAACAATCTGAGTGCATCCAAGGCAGGATTCTCCACTGGGAAGGGAATACAAGCCCCTGAGGCACTAACACCACAGCTGTGGCTCAAAGGAAGAGAGGTTGAAACACCAAGGACAGTGGCAATCATTCCTTTAATACCATTTTAATGAGGACCTGTCCAGCCACTGACCCTGTTCTCAGAGTCTATGTATGTGAGCTTAAAAGGACCAAAGGCTTTCACATCTCAGAGTTCACACATTTTTGGATAGCAGATGGCTCCAGTGCTAGTACATTGAGAACTATCCTTCAGTGCACAGCCACATACTAAGCAACTAATTTTGGTGATAAGATTTATTTCCATTTTTTAAAGTGTATAAAATGATGATTTTCAAAATAGTAGCAACACAATCGTAGTATCAATAACTGCAAATAAAACAGAAGCATAGGTTGTTCTTTTTGTACTAGTAATTCTTACTCTTTGTTATAGTGCTTTGCATATATCATCTCTTTTATCATTACAAAAATTTAGTGTTATAGGTACCATTATTATTATTCCATTTTACAGAGTAGTCAAAGAAGGACAACGGAAGTCATTAGTTATGCCAGGAGCAAAACAGCCAAGGGAGTTCCTGGGTGAATATCCAAATCCACATTATCAAATTCCACACTCTACATATGCTGCATCATATCATCTTACACACATCATGATGCATGTCATATTACATACTACATGATATCATGCTACAATACATCATGTTACCTTTTAAAGTCTAACAAAAATTAATTTCCACCTACCATTTTTTTGTGAGTGAGTCACTGGGAATGAGTCACTCTGACTCCTGACTGTGCCCCGTGGGGGTGTGTTCTGGGCTGTGCCCCCCCCACATACTTGCACCCCACCCCCCGGTCACAGATGGGAGAGGGAAAAAGACGTCTCTGGGGTGGGCCGTGATAACGGTGCGCGGGAACTCGGGCTGGCGGATAATCGTTAACCGTGTTTCCTGCTTCTCCCGCACCGCGGGCAGCTGGAGCTGGGAGCAGAGACTGTGCCCGAGTGTTGTGGGGGGCGGCGGAGGGGTGTGTGTGTGTGCTCTGTGTCACTCTTCTTTCACCTGGGGACCATCGGCATTGGCTATCGCGAAGGTCGCGGCTTGGGGTTTAGCTCTGGGGGAGGGCAGGGGTCTTCACGTTATGGGGGTAACCACCAGTAGCCAGGACTTGGGATCTTCGTCTTTTCCTGCCTCGGTTACTGGGAGGGGACAACTGCTTGTCACCCGAACGGGAGCGCGAAGGAAGCAGGGGGAGAAAGCCGGGTTCCGCGGACGCCCGTCCCGAGCGCCCAGGTGGACCTGTGGCCTAAAGCCAGTCCCGGGGGCTGGGGACGGTGCCCAGGGTTCGCGTGTGTGCTTGGTAGAGGGGAGCCCGGGTTCAGCCCCCGCACCGCGGGGTCCCCCAGCCACCAAAGAGTCTCACGGAGCATCACTGTTTGCGGCCCCAAAACCAACCACAAAGCAAAGCCGACCTGTCACTGTAAAATCCAGTGTGTCCCACTTTGCAGTTCCTGTGACAAGAGACGTTGTCGGCAGAACCCAGCACGTGGGACTGAGGCTTCTGGATGTTATTTCTTGGAATCAGTGAGTGGTCAGGGAAGGGTGTGACCCTCAGGCTGCTTGTCCCATGGAGTAGGTGGACGGGCACTCAGGATGGCGTTGAGATGAGAGGGAGTGAGGTCAGGGGCCATAGGACCTTGGTTTGTAACTCACCCTCGAAGTAACTCACCCTCGAAGTTCCCTCCTGACAACGCCTGGGGAGACCTTCATTTTTCCACTGCTCCCATTCATCAAAGGAGGCTTTATTATTATTACTATCATTATTATTATTACTATTGTGGCTGGAGTGATAGCACAGTGGGTAGGGCGTTTGCCTTGCACACGGCCAACCCAGGTTCCATTCCTCTGTCCCTCTCAGAGAGCCTGCCAAGCTACTGAGAGTATGCTGCACACACAGCAGAGCCTGGCAAGCTCCCTGTGGAGTATTCGATATGCCAAAAACAATAACAACAAGTTTCACAATGGAGGCATTACTGGTGCCCGCTCGAGCAAATAGATGAGCAACAGGATGACAGTGATACAGTGATACCACTGTTTGTAGTGGTGAGGGTTAAACCCAGGTGCTGAGTGCCAAGGACAATGTCCAGCAATCCTTAGCTTATGAAGCCGTGCCTGACAAGGTTGCATGTTCCAGTTGAGCGATGTGGTGATGCTCAGCTACACAGTGCTGAGAGTCACCAGGGTCGCCTCTGTCGGGACTTTTGTGCCACCAAAGCTACACATAGAGGTTCTCAGGGGTTGTATGATGACAGAGATCAAATGCAGGTCCCTGTGAATACCAAGCACACACCCCTTGTCTTTGAGCTATCCCTCCAACTGTCTACCCCATCCTCTTCATTTATATATCACTGTATCACTGTCATCTCGTTGCATCAGTAATGTCTCTATTTTGAGACTTTTTTTGGCACATATTGCATATATGATCTTTTATTTTCAAACATCTCAAGAACTTCAGCTTCCCTTTGGAAGAAGTGTTGGTGTATTTCTGTTTCAGAACTGAAAAGAAACACAAAACTTATCTCTTGAGACCACAAAACAAATTTAGCAATCACCATCTTAATTCCTTACTCATACTTGCAGTAAAACTTATCCACTTTTGAGTATTGATGCATCATAAATGGTTAGTGAGAGACAGGTTTCAAAAGTTCTTTTTTTAAATAAAAATACTTACAAAAAAGTGTATATTGCTTTATTCACAGCTGCAAAAACTCCAAATCATCGATCTATACATCAACATGAAAATTGATGCATAGTTTTCCAGGGGAATATTTCTTTTTTTTTCTTTTTTTAGGGGCCAGATGTTCATGATTTGGGCATTGCACTACATAAATAATTTAAAGTATTTGTTTCCTAATCTGTAAAATAGGCAGTAAGATGGTGGTTACACATCCTTTTTCAAAGTGGATGAAAATATTAACCCCAGATAGGGGCAGGCACTAGAAAGATATAGAGGTGTAGTAGCAGATTTGGATGCATCAAGGAGAACTTTTAGTTTGTTAGCTGAAAAAAAAAGTAGATTAATAGGATGTTAGTGAGAGAATTCCTTCTGAAAAATGGGACAGTGTGCCAAATAGATTTGGAAACAAATATTCTAAATAGTTTTAGATTCTTTAGCACAGCATATTAAACATGGAAAGCAGTTGCTATTGCCATACTCTCTCAGGAGAACACCCATGGCTTCTAACTTGAAGAGTTTGACTCCATTTGAAAATTTCAAGATGTTATTAGTCTTCCTTCACAAAAACACTTGTACACTCAATGCACTGCATGCTCTCATGTATATAATAACTCATCCCTATGGACCACACTATATCTGGATATCTCTAGGTGAACTCCATTAAATATTTACGAAATCAGCCAGTCCACAAGATTTTTTTTACACCCCAAATTATATTCAGGTTAAATAGTGACTGCACAAACTGTTAACAGGACAAACAGAAAAAAAAAACTTTTTTCACTGTTCAGTCCTTATTATAAAACCCTCATTACCACTGAGTAATGAAGCTTGCATCCAGTGGAATTAAACTTAGAATTAATAAAAATGAAGTCAACAATCACTTATTTTTTAATCTATAGATTCACATAATTTAGCAAATAATAAAATTATCATATTATTAAACAAATTTCATGCCCTCACACTTGACTTTTCCAATACTCAAACTTAAGAAATTGCAACACACAGAACAATTGGATATGAGATGCTCTACTTATTAAAAACTCAAGGACAGTATCTGCAAATTTTAGCAAATCAAGCACATTTAAAAAAATTTTTAGGAGATCTGCTCCACAGCTTAGAAACTGGCCTCACATACTAGGGGGGAAAAGGCAGCTCAGATAGAGAAGAGAACAACAAGTAGAGGATGTCTGGAGGACCCATTCGGGTTGGAAAATGCAAGCTGAAAGTAGACTATAGACCGAACATGATGGCCACTCAGTACCTCTATTGCAAACTACAACACCCAAAAGGGGAGAGAACAAAGGGGAATGCCCTGCCTCAGAGACAGGGTGGGGTGGTGGGGTATAGGGTGGGGGTGGTGAGAGGGATACTGGGATCATTGGTGGAGGTGAATGGGCACTGGTGGAGGGAATGGTAAATGATTACTATATGAGTAAAATGCAAACACAAAAGGTCATAAGTTTATAATTGTACATCACAGTGATTCTCCAATAAAAATTTTTTTAAAAATTATTGATCATGATTAGAGCATGAAGCAAATCAGAGCATGAAAGTAACATAAATATTCTTATAGCACAGTCAGTTAAGGAAGAAAAGATGACCAAGTGCATCAGTACAAATGATATGTACAGGTTTCCATAGCAAATACATTTGTACACCAATCCCAGAGACATCATATTTCACTAAGCATTCATGTGGGTCTATATATTAACTATGCTTGTCCTTCAATATCCTTAAAGAGGGGTATCTAAACATCCCTAAATTATTTGTTATTCCTATATTTATTATTAAATTACAATCACATTTCAGGTGAAAAAGCATGCAGATTTACAAATATTTTCTGGGGATACCTCATTATAAAATTGGATATTTATTCAATGCTAGGCCAAACCCCTGTGTTAATAAATGATGAATTGTATTCCTTTATCACTGTCATCCCATTGTTTGTTGATTTACTTGAGCGGGCACCAGTAACGTCTCTATTACACTCAGCCCTGAGATTTTAGCAGCCTCTCCTTACTCCTCTTTCCCAATGATTGGAGGCTCTTTCAGGGTCAGGAAAATGAGACCTATTGTTACTGTTTTTGGCATATTGAATATGCCATGGGTAGCTTGCGAGGCTCTGCTGTGAGGGTGGGATACTCTCAGTAGTTTTCCAGGCTCTCCGAGAGGTATGAATATGTCTGTTACTGTTACAGAATGATGAATTATGTAAATAAAATATAACTAACCACTTAATTAAAGTAACATCAGGAAAAGATCGTCCAACATTTCAGATGGATTAAAACCTCTTTCCAGACCTTGAGGTCAGAACAAACATGTCTATATAACACAGTGTCCTGGGAACACCTCGGGGACAGTTCTATACAATTTTAGGCAGGACCCCTCTAAGCTTGAAAAAAGTTGTATAAGAGAAATAAATCTTCTCTATTTCCATCATTTTTAATCTTCTTTGTCCTTTATCAATATCTTCTTATTAGAGATTATTAGATAATATCTGTTAAATGCAGCTTGGGAAATATTCAAATAAAGTGTAGCTTTAGCAAATCCTTCTATGGTATCCTCTGACTTCTTAAATTGTAGGTTACAATTCCAAATTGAACCTTGTAACTGTTGAAATCTCTCATAAATAGAGGTTGCAAAAGACTTGTCAATAATAAAAGGTTTCTAAAGGTGCAATGACCAATAATTAATTTAAGATCAACCATATATTAAATCTGAGGTGTTTCCACCACACTCACCCATGTTCCTTTCACTGGGGGAAAGTGATCATGATAGGAAAAAGTTTATAAGCTCTATGATATCCTCACCAGATAGCCCTGCAAGCTAACAAGAGTATCTCGCCTGCACGGCAGAGCCTGGCAAGCTACCCGTGGTGTATTCAGTGTGCCAAAAACAGTAACAATAAGTCTCACAATGGAGACGTTACTGGTGCCCACTCTGGCCAATCGATGAGCAATGGGATGCCAGTGACAGTGACAGAATGATATCCTCAAGGCAGTGGTCCATTTTATCTTCTTATCAGCCCTGCTACCCTTTCAACTTTTCTGGACTTAAAGTAAACATGAGCATCTGAAAATTGTTAGTGGTTTGTCAACAAAATAAATAACACATTCCATTAAGGCAAGAAAAAACTCATTTGAGAGATATCTGCTGTGTAGGAAGGATGGGAGGAAGGAAGGAAAAAGAAGTCTCAATAGGCATATTTTTAAATTTAACATGAAAATATATATAATATATTCTTCTTTATTTATATTTACAATTGTGGTCCAATCCTGCTATCTAGTATGTCACGAAATTTTACTGAGTCAGGAAAATATGTGCACACACAAACATATGATAATAAATTCTATGAAACCAGTTATGGTGAAAAAGAACGAGTAAAATCTAATGTAAAAATAAATAAATTGCTTGTTTTTCAGTTTATTTTTATGGAATTTTAAGCAACTTGCCTTTCTTCAATCCTTGAATTTTATGATAAATACATTAATTGTGCCAGTGGCATATAAGGGGTTTTATTTTTACACTGGTTTTCATTGAACATGGTCTTAAGTTCTGATTTAACTCATTTTCTCTCCTCATTACGTAAGCCACACTTTATGCTTAGCTCCATGTAATTTTTTTTCAATTATTTTTATATCATTTATTATTCTTTTCACGTTGGCCTTCCACCTGGGACTTATGTGATTATTTAATTTTTCATAACTTGTTTTAATTTTTCATAACTTGTTTTTCATAGAATTCAGAATATCTTCATGGTCAATGTCTTTATAAATATGATGAAATCTCTACATGCAAGGATTACTCCTCCTAGAACTCGTGTCCTGGTCATAGAGAAATAGTGCCTTGTATTCTTAAATAGAAAAATCTTGAAAATTATCAAAGCGTTGAATTACATAGAAATATTTAGAAATTAAGTTGGATGAATATTGATAATAAATGAGTAGAGTATCAGAGGCACAGATGAAGTAGAACCATAATGAGAAATTGTCTCTGGGGTTAGATCAGTTTGAATTCTAAGCCAAAGTTATTCTAAGACTTCAAGATTCTTTTTTGTAAAGTGGAGATAAATTGATGACTGGTTTATGGGATTGAGATGGAACTTGTATGTTTAGAACCCTATTATTAACAACTCTGTAAATCACGCTATATAAATAAGGAAAAATGTTCTTTATAGAAAACACACACACACACACACACACACACACACATATATATATATATATATATACATATATGAAAGAGCCTCTAATTCAGCACCGTTGGGAAGGATGAGGCTGCTAAAATCTCAGGGCTACGAATGGAGAGGTTACTGGGCCTACTCAACAATCAACGGGATGATAGTGATAGTGATAGTGATAGTGATCACTATCACATATATATGCATATATATATATATATATATATAAAGGAACTATGATCCTTAAGTACTATAGAGCAGTTACTTGGTATTATTAACAGATTAAAAGGACTAAACATAATTATAAACCTCCCCCAATAATCTTTTTTTTCTTTCTTTCAAACAACTATATCCACAAAATTCAGATTCATATCAATAATAATACTTCAGTTTATGAAAGTAAAGATGGCTTATCTTAAATTTATTTTCAATTTCTTAGAAATTACAGTGTATACTACATTTTAATTATCTAGATGAGACAGCTATGATATTGAACAAAATAGCAAATTATGTCCATGCTTGCTAAAATTTTATATTCAGCCGGGAAAACTATCTTATTTGGAGGAACTGAAAAACATATGAGTATTGAATTAGGGACACCATGGAGAACTTAGTACCCCAGCTGGTTCATTCACACTTCAAACACACACTGTTCCTATTCAATTACAGCCTGTACATTCAGTTCAAGAGTGTTCTTCAAAAATCTTGTTTGTGAACTTCAGATTTCTTGGAACACCAAAAATAAGCTTGCATATGGGAAAGATCTACTGATGCAGAATAATTAGTTCTGCTGGAATTTTATAAATGAGAGAAAGTATTCTTATGTTCTATCATTTAATAATTACAAGCCAGAATATATTAAGTTCACGCATATGAAACCTCAGTTCTAGTGCATTTATACACACACACACATGCACACACACACACCCCATTTTAAATTCTAAAGCAATTTACATCCTATGAATAATTAGGAAAGGATGAATTATAAAAAGTATTTTCAGCATATATTGACACATTATTAGCAAGAGGCTAAAAACTACTTTTTGTTTGATACTTGGAGAAAATTACATCTTAGTTTGTCATCCCAATACTGCTGACTTGGTAATAAGAATTAGCTGAGTCAAAATAAAAAGTACTAGGAGGAAAAGGAAACTATGGTCACTAAATAGGATTTGAATTTGTCGTTTAGCTTTTTTTCAAGTTATATGAAAATGAGGGCAGGAGTGAGTCTGGTGAGGAGTACCCTGACTACTGGGTATGGATCCCAAATCCTAATATTATAATAATAATAATAATAATAATAACAACAACAAAAATAATAATAATGCTAAATTTTCATTAATAAATCTTTCAGACATTTGTCCACAAAAAATGGTTGCAAATCTTATATTCCAAAAGGAACTGGTATCTGGATAAAATCTATTAACCTTTCAAAATATGCTTCACATATTATTTTCATTATGAAGACACTTAAGTCTTCTGAGAATATCTCATCACAAATTCAAAATAATGATGACTAAAAATGCACAAAAAATCAGCTTCTTCCATGAGTTTTAGTAAAAGAGCATACAAATAAAAATATATTGTGCAGAAACATGAAGAAAGATATTGCTGTTTTGAAATTATCCTTTAATTCAAAAAGGAAACCTAAACTATACCACAAGTAAGATAAAATTTTTATCATTTCTATAGCTTCACACAAACCTTATACTATAGAGACTTAGTATGAAAATTGACAAAGTATGGAGACAATCAGAGCTTTGAATATTTTTCAAACCATGCCCTTTGTTAAAGATAGTCTTACAATTCTTCTCTTTTTTTCAAAATTGAATCACCTTGAGATACACAATTACAAAGCTGTTCATTTTTGGGCTTCAGTCATACAATGTTCCATCACCTGTCCCTTGACCAGTGTACATTTCCTACCACCAATGTTCCCAGTTTCCTTCCAACTATTTCCCCACACAACAGAAGGTTTATTTTTAATTATTAAGAAGATAATTTTTCATGAAATAAAAACTCATAAAAGACACTAGCATATGTATCCTCATTTTCCCCCTCATCTATAACAAAGGTACTCCATAAACTTCATTACACCCAAAACTTAATTAACAGAATTGCAAGATATTACTCATTTAAAATTGTATGGGTTCAGGTGGAAAAGTTGTCTGGTATAGCCCCTTTGGAAAACAGTATGGTGAGTTCTCAGTAAACTTAGAATTGAACTGCCATATGACCCATAAATGCCATTTTTGGTATCTACCACGAGGACATAAAACACCCTCTCAAAACGACATGCACACCATTATTCGTTGCTGCACTTAGTACAATAGTTAAGATATAGAATCAACCTAGGTGTCCAATGACAGTTGAATGAATTATGAAGAGACTATATATATGTATACATATATATGTATGTATATATATCAAAGATATATATGTATATATATATATATACATATATATCAAGGCCCCTCGCCACATGTTTGGATGAACCTTACATATGAAGGAACAGCAGAGGAACTCAGATGTGTGGGACCTGGGGCTGAGATCTCTAAGCCTGGTTGGATCAAGACTGGGCCTCCTACACCCAGACCCCCCATTTTCCAGTAGCTTGGCAGCCATACCAACAAGCCCCTCCCATCAATGGTCACGATCTAGAGACTATTAAACATTGCTCCTGGAAGCCTCTTATAGCCTAGTTCTCCCTCTCAGAGAACCTGGCAAGGTACCGAGAGCATCCTGTCCATACAGCAGAGCCTGGCAACCTCTCCGTGGCATATTCAATATACCAAATACAGTAACAGTGATGGGTGTCATTCCCCTTACCCTGAAAGAGCCTCCAGTGCAGCACCACTGGGAAGAACTAGTAAAGAGAGGCTACAAGTAAAGAGAGGCTGCTAAAATCTCAGGGCTAGGAAAATGGAATGTTACTGGCACTCGCTCGAGAAAATCGATGATAGACATGGTTACAGTGTTCCAGTATGATACAGTGAGATACACACACACACACACACAATGGATTGCTAAGCAGCTGCAAGAAACGATGAAATTCGGCAATTTGCTGCAACCTGGTTGGAACTGGAATATATCATGTTGATAAACACACTGATTGTGCTTTAAGATCTCCTTTACTGTGGTAATCAGATCACTGGATAAGGAAATATATTGGAATAAAGGAGAGATGCCTAGATCATCCTTGACCCCAGTCTTTAGGGGAAAGAAGAGATTGGAAAGTAATGGGTGAATAGGCATCATTTTTCAGCTATACTGGTGATATGTTGAATGGTATAGCCATATATCCAAAGCACGAACTCAACAACACTGAAAACATGAGATCTAAGCTGTAACCACTGAAATTTTGTAATGTGCCTGTCATGTTGACAGGTGGGATAGGACTGGTATTAGAATGGAGAAGGAATATGGAAACACCAGTGGAAGGAAGTTAACACCAGTGGTGGATTGATGTTCAAATGCACATGCCTAATGCTCAATTATCAATAATATTGTAACTCACAATTCTTTAATAAAAACCATCACTGTCATCACTGTCATCCCATTGCTTATTGATTTGCTCGAGCGGGCACCAATAACATCTTCATCATGAGACTTGTTGTTACTGTTTTTGGCATATTGAATACGCCACTGGTAGCTTGCCAGGCTCTGCTGTGCAGGCGAGATACTCTCAGTAGCTTGCTGGGCTCTCCAAGAGGGGTAGAGGAATCAAACCCGGGTCGGCCATGTCCAAGGTGAACTCTCTACCGCTCTGCTATCCCTCTGGCTAGTCCAAAAGTAGTGAGTGGTTGCAAGGTCAGCCTAAAGTCAACCTGCAGCAAACTTTAATAAAAATTAAAAAATTAAAACAAATTTAAAAACTGTGTATGGGCTCTACCAGGTAGTTAAAATTACACTGAAAATAACTTTAGATATATGGCTATACCATTCAACATATCACCAATATTGCTGAACCTTGAAAAAAACAAAAAGGAAACCTGAACCCAAATGTATTATTAGTCTACAGTAATCAAAACACATCAGACCTTAACATATGAATTAAAATGATTAATTCTTAGAAAAAAAATAAGAGAAAGGCTTCTTAACATTGAATTTGGCAATATTTTTGTACCTGATACCAAAAATGTGACAAGATAAAATTATATCATTTATATTATCTATAAATTGATAATTAACATCATGTGACACAACCAGGAGACTGAAAAGGCAAGCAACAGAGTAGGAAAAATATAGTTACAAATTATATAGTTAAAAGGGATTAATATATAGAATATATAAAGATCAAATTCTTAACTTGAAGTAAACAATGAACAAAAGATTTGAATTATGTATTTACATATTCTAAAGTAGATATGCCACTTTTTAACAGCCACATTAAAAAGATGTAAAACATCACTAATTCCAAAGAAAAATAAAACCACAATGAGTCTGATCTTTAATCCACAAAAATGCCTATGATCTTTGGGTTTGGGGGAGTGATTTGGGCCTCACCCAGTGGTACTCAGTGGAACATGCACTTGGGGGACTATATGTAGTGCTGGTGGTCAACATACTGACCACATGCAAGGGACGATATGTCTTATCTGTTCTCTTTGGCCCTAGAAAATCTACTTTTTAGGAAAATCGCTAGTGAGCTAGTGTGAGTAAGAGAACTGGAATCCTTGAATACTCTGAAAGGAAGGCAAAATGGGGTAGCTAGTATAAGAAAGGGTATAGCGGTTCTTTGAAAACTTAAAAATTGAGTAAAAATATAAGACCTGACAGCTTCACTTGTAGGTAAATATCCAAAATAATTCAAAACAATGTTTTGAAGAAATGTATACATACATCTTCATAGTGGAATCATAATAGAAAATTTTACAAATAACCAAAGTGTGTCTTTTAGTGAATTAATGAATAAGATGTGTGTATGTGTGTTTGATAGAAAATTATTTATCTTTAAAAGGATGGAAATTCTCACACATGGAAATATGAATGCTGAATAAACCTTCAGAACATTATTGCAAGTGAATCAGTCACAAATACAAGGAGTATATTATTCTTCTTACATGAATTTTTTTTTAAATTCTTTTATTAAGTCACCATTACATGAATTTTAAGGTTAGTTAAATCCACGAAGCAGAGAGTAGAATTGTGTTTGCCAGGGAATGTGCAATGGAAAAATTATTATTGTTAAATGTTATGTTTTTATTTTCAAGTATAAAAATATCTTGGAGATATTTAACAACAAAGTTAATTTAGCAGTATAGAACTGCACACTTCAAAATAATCAAGATGGTAAATTTTATCCTATTTGAATTTTACTATGTTGCTAAAAAAAATGATAGGGGACACTTGAAAAAAATTAAAATGATTGTGACTATATGAAACATTCTATTATAAAATCTTAAAATCTTTAAAAAATTCAGATATTTACATTTAAATCTTTAAATTTATCATAAGATTTTAAAAAAATTAGATCTTTACAAGCCTAACTCTTAGTTAAACTGCATTTTCACTATAGTATCAGGTTATATGTTACCAATTGTCCTTATAATAAGTAACAGTTTATGGGAACTACATACATCAACTGATCTAGGGTAGTCTAGGTAATAGAGATTAAATTAAGCAAAATCACTTACAGATCTGATCTACTGCCCAAATTTGTAACTAAAGGAATTATAGACCTAAAAACCAATCCACTCTGCTTTCTGCTATGTCTTTAAGAGCGTATTCCTAGATATTGATAATTTATAATGGAAATCTAACTGTCAGTTATAAGAAATCATTCTTGACATTCAATATACCACATTGCATCCTTATTAACTTGGTTTTATATTTAACTTGTAATCTGATATACTAGTGACACTCTTCTGAGAATTACAGAAGGTTTGAACAAATCTTATAGTACGTAATTAATATGCTCCTGAGAAATTACAACTAAATTGATTCATATTCTCCCATATCTCATAGTACTTTAGCATAACCAAAACCCCAAATTGGCTCCAAGGGAAAATGAAGGGTACTTAATGACTCAAAGAGAGTAGTAGAGTTCCAAAGAGAGATCACAATGTAATAAAACAATTAATTAAGGGTGACATGCAAAAAGATACCAGTTCAGGAAAAAGACATTTGCTTAGAGACACTAATTAATAATTGCTTCATTATTCAATATTAAACAACTGAAGATAAATGAAATACGGTAGCCATTGCTCTAGATTAAGAATCAGTACATTTTTTTTCATAAAGGAGAGGATGTGAACAAGTCGTATTTACATTATAAATAAGTAAATAGGTCCAGAGGATCTGTTTCTAAGTCCTAAACCCTGCCATTGTAGCAGGAAAGTCATTATTAAAATATGTAATTTAGTGGCATATCATGCTCAATACAATTTCATTTGTAAGAATGGGAAGAATGGAATTTGACCCATAAACTATAGCTGTCAACTTTTGTTTTATGTGTTTGAATACAGACCCAGAGGTTTTTGTATTCTTTAAACACATTCCAGTAAATAGGCAGAGTAGAAAGCAAGATGAAAAATAAACACCTGAGGATCTGTCTCTAAACTCTTTATTCAATTCCATTGGTCTGAGTATCTGTCTTTATTCTAGTACCACACTGTCTTGATTATCATGGCATTGTAGTATAATTTAAAGTTGAGGAAAGATAAATCTCCCATTTTCACTCATCCTAGGATTTCTGTGGCGTGGAGTTAGGGGGCCATAGGGGTGAGGGGTTGTATTTTTCCATATAAAGTTCAACAACATTTGGTCTATATATTTTTAAAATGTTATAGACACTTTTATAAGAACTGCATTAAATACATATAGTTCTTTTGGTAGTATTATCATTTTGATGAAAATAGTAATACTTTCAATTTATAAACAGGGGATATATTTCCATTTCCTCATACATCCTTTTATTTTTATTAATAGTGATTTATAGTTTCTAGAATTTTTCATTTAATATTCTTGAATGAGGCTTCCCGATAATTTGCTTTTATTATAATTTTCTTTTGGTAATTTGTACTGGTTATGCAGACCTCCTAAAATAAGCTGGGGACTATTAAACCGTACTATTGTGAAAAAAAATTCTATACATTATTTTCCCTTAAATATTTTCTTGAATAATTTCATTAAATTATTTAATAATTGAATCTCAATTGTAGTAAGTTTATCTTATTGCAACTGAATTAATCAATTACTGCAGGTCCATTCATAATTAACATGAATATTTGGGTCATACTTAAGGAATATACCATAGATATTTTTTCATTTTACTGGAAAAAAATTCATTTTCTATTTTTTCCATTGTCCTTACTTGAAATGCAAGTAAAATGAAAAAGATTGTATCATTAACATGTCTCTTAAATTTTTCTATATGTACAGAACATATGATACCTAATTTTTATTACTGGTACTACTTTTCCTCCCTCTAAAATTTAAACTCACTAGTTTAAATTTAATTAAATTTTTAATGTAAATAATTTAAACTATTTAAATAATTATATTAATTATATAATTAAATAATTATAAATCATTATTAATCCTTTCAAAGAACCAATTTTAAGTAACTTAATATTCACTATTGCTTTTTTTTGTAAGCATGGTAATTTTTAATGTGTATTTTATTCTGGTCAATTCTTTTGTGGTCAAAACACACAAAAAATTCTTAAGTTGATGTCCATTTATTTAGTTTGCTTCCATTTGCTTGGCATTTGACATTGATTATTGAATATGCCTTTTGATTTAATGTCAAGAAGGGTTATGCCAATTGTCCTTGATATAATTTATGAATATGGGCATTCTATGGAGATATTTAATGCATTCTGAATTGATTTTTGTGAGTAGAGTGAGATAGGGATCAGAGCTTATTTAAGCAAACAAACATATAACTGACCAATCTTCTAGCTAGTCAATTTAACTTTCAACTGTTAAATGGCTTTAACTATATTGAGGAAAGTTACTTCAATCACTATTTTATTGAAATATTTTTTTAATCATGAATGGATTAAGGATCTTGTCAAATGCTTAACCACCACTTATTTGACAAAAGGTTAGTTATTATCCAAAAGACATAAAACATTTGTAAAACTTAGCAAGAAAGATGCTGGAAAGTAATATAAATCATCGTGATTAGCATAAATTCTTAAAAAATATTCAGATTTTAGCTTTATAATTTGTTCCCTTCTACTTTCTTTGAATATTCTTTTCTTTATGTTTTGGGAAGAATTTTGAGTGAGTTTTTCGTTTTAATATTTGTACTCAATGCTATTGTTTCCCCTGAGCATAGCTATAGCTGCATCAAACAGCTCCTAATATTGTTTATTTTAACTTAGGTGAAAACATTTTCTCATTTACATTGCATTTATTCTCAGACTTTGGGCTATTCAGAAACATACTACTTTAAACATTTGAAAATGTCTAGTTATTATTGTGTTCTTAATTTCTAAGTTAATTAAACAAGTTTAGTTTTTGAAAATTTGTTGAAAGATTCTGAACTAATGTAAATTCTTACAAATATATTTTTTGTGAAAAAAATTACTGAGTTTTTAAATTACTTTAAACCCTTACTGATTTTGGTTTGCTTGTATTTTTTATGAAGTCAAAATTGTTAAATTTGCCAACTTTTAACAAAATTAACCATATACATGATGAAGAATTGCAATAAAAACTTTGAAAAACTGTTTACAAAGAAAAAGTCTAAACATTCTAAATAAATTTAACCTGAACGAAAACAAATCTGCACTGTGATTGTGTGGTTATTTATATTCTCATTATATAAAGAGAGTCTCTTGCCCGCACGCCTGGTTGTCTTCCCCGGAGCCCCTCAGAGAGGATGGGCTCCAGCTTCCCTCCCCACCCCAAGCAGAGCTTCCAGCAGCCGAAGACCACCAGAACCTAGATACAGCCATGCTCGAGGCCCCTCTCCACAAGTTCGGACAGGCCTCATGCATGAAGGTACCAGCAGAAGAACCCAGGTGTGTGTGATTCCATCAATGGGCAGCACCCAGAGACTTAAAAGCAAGCTTCCAGAAGTGATATCTTGTAGCCTACTTCTCCCTCTGGGAGAAACTGGCAAGTTTCTGAGAGTTTCCTGCCCACATGGGACAGCCTTGCAAGCTTCCCATGGTGTATTCATATGCAAAATCCAGTAACAAGCTGGATCTCATTCCCCTGACCCTGAAAGAGTCTCCAGTGCAGCATCGTTGAGATGGCTGAGCCGAGAGAGACTTCTAAGATCTCAGGGAAAGGACAAATGGAGAGGTTACTGAGCCCGCTCAAGAAATCAACAATAAATGGGGTTTTCGTGATTCGTGATATATAAATTTAGAGTCATGTTCTAAGCATACACAAAATTATAGTTCATATATATATTCTTGGTGAATTTTATATTTTATTTTATTATAGTGCCTTTCTACCTTTGCCTCTGGTAAACTTGTCTTATAGTTGATTTTATCTGATATTAATATGACTAGACCAATTTTACTTCCTTCGTAAATTATGGAGTATCTGCCATGTACTCTTCTGGTAATATAGTAATTTGGAAAGTAACTAACTTTTAATTAGAACAGTTGTTGAAACTATTGATACAATTGTGTTAAATTAATCTATACTCTTAGTATGTGCTTTACATTTTACTGTGGTCCCTTATGTTCGCACTCCCTCCGTCTGTCCCTCCATTTCTTATTCCCAAGCCCCCATGTGTATATTCATTTATACAATTCCTCTGCAGAATTAACTACTTTTGCAAATATTTGGTGTTGAACCTGAAAATTAAAACATATACATATGTACAAATTACATACAATCAACGTGAATTTATATCCCTATCTATCTATCTATCTATCTATCTATCTATCTATCTATCTATCTATCCATCTATAGTCAACATGAATGACAAAGTTACAATGATACTCATGATTGAGTTTCAGGCCTACAATGTTCCAACACCAATCCATTCACCAGTGTCCACCCACGGTCCCCAGTTTCTCTCCAGCCCCCTAGCCTGCTTCTATGGCAGGTACTTTTCCCCTCCACCATTGTCCTAGGGTTCCTCCCCTAACTCATTCCCTTTCCCCTCACAGAGGGGGCAAACTTCCTACTGGAGACCAGTTCTCATTTGATATTCCCTTAACAGAATTTCTTGTATCCCATTTATGAAAGTGATCATTCTGATTCTATTCCTCTTCCTCTGCTTGACTTCATTCAATGTGACACTCTCCAGATCCATTCACACAGCAGCAAATTGCATGACTTTTGCTTTTCTTAGAGTTGAATAGTATTCCATTGTGCATGTACCATAGTCTTGATACCCAGTTAGCTATATCCAATTTTTTAAACTTTTATAATCAATCATTAATATAATCACTAGTGTTTTAATTTTATCCTCTTTCTAGTTATTCAAGAATCATACAACACTTGGCACAACCGAACCCCCCTGAACTTTCTAATAATTAGTATTCTGATATTCTCTGAAGTTTATATTAATAACTTGCCAGTTTACTCTATATTCCTTTTATTTTTTTAATTTTATTTTATTGAATATCTATATTCCTTTTAAATTCTATATCATTCCCTCTGAAAATATCTTTCTTCATAAAGCTTATCTTTAGTTGCTAATTTAGGGATACTAGTAAAAATCTTGTATTGCAACAATAAACATCCTTATTGTCTTCCTTTGAAGACTGTTATTAGAGAATGTAATTCATTAATAAAATTCAGAATTTGCCATAATTTGTTTTCCTTTGATACTTTGAAAATATTTTTTCTTCTGGTTTCTACTTTTCTGCCAAGTTGGCTAGTAGATTGCGCTTATCCAAAAAGACCATGAGTCCCAAGGGATACTATAGTGAGAAAGTCATTTTTCCTCATATGGTCCATTTAGGCTCTGAGGACACTGCTTATAGGCCCAGGAGCCCCACCAGTATTTTTTTTATTCTTGAGCCCAGAAACAGAAATAAGCCCTGAATACATGTGGGTATACCACTCTCCCATCTCTTGAAAACCAAAATGTGCTTGGTTTACAGTTAGATCTGTAGTGCAGGACAAATAATAACAAAGCTGAATGAATCCAGGGATTAGTCAATGGTAGAGCAACTTCCTTGCAGGTATAAGCCTGCATCCACCCCACATGCTGCATGCTATTCCAGTAGCACTGCAATTTAGGAAGCCTTGCACCATACTGTGCTCTCTGGTACAACACAACCAAGCGTAGAGTCCCGAGTAAGGTCCACAAATGTTTGTAACACAACTACAATGTGTGAACACCACAACTAAGAGTATGAGTGCGTGGTCAGAGTCAATGCAAAAACAGCAACAACAAAGAAAAGAAGGGAAAATTTTAAAAACTTAGTCTCCATTTAAATGATTTTTAAAAATTATGAATGTTGTTTATTGTGCTTTGATTAATTATTTAAAATGTGATTTCAAGGAAGAGCTCCAGTCTAAGGGATGTCCTATATTTCTCCATTATTATTATAATTATATTATATATAATTATTATATAATTATATGTTACATATAATTATATATAATAAAATAATAATTATTATATTATTCTTATCATCTCTGTTCCTCTCAGAAAGCCCGGCAAGCTACCAAGAGTATCCGCCCACACTGTAGAGACTGGCAAGCTACCCATGGCATACTCTATATGCCAAAAACAGTAACAACAATGGTCCTCATTCCCCTGATCCTGATCCTGAAAGAACCCAAATATGCGATCGGGCTATACTAGCACGAGATAGGGACAAATGGGGAAGTTACTGGCGCCCACTGGAGCAAATCGATGAACAATGGGATGACAGTGATGACAGTGATTATTTTTTTTTAAGTCTGGCATCTTGTTTGAATATAAGCTATTCCAAGAGACACTAGTTACCTAGCTATTAAAGTCTGCCCGATTAGCAACTTTCCTGTGGATTTAATCATTTTAATATTGTTCAAAGAATTTTATTTATCACACCCTTTTTATTCTTTTCAATAAACCTGTCAGAGATAATGTGAAAATTAACTTTATAGATAGACCATCTGAAAATGTCACAATTGATGGCAAAACCAAATAACAAGAAGTAGATAGACATAAAAAAATGTAGCACAATGCTGACATATAGAGGCTATTACAAATATATTTGCTGATATTGAGCTATGAATATCACAAGTAAGTCAGTTGTAATGAATGAACTTTGAATTTCTCTTTCATATGACAACATGTTTTCCTTTCTTTTTATCTTTCAATCAATCCATCGTCTCCCACTTAATTTCACACAATCTCCTTTCCAAGAAAAGTCTTTTAAAATTGTTTTCAAATAAAAGCTTCCAGCAACATATAGAGTGTGTGTATGTGTGCATGTTTGTGTATGTAAAATGAAACATTACTCAGCTACAAGGAAAAAAAAACACCATTTGCTGCTCTGTGTATAGGAGTGGAAGGTATTGGAAGGTATTGTGCTGAGTGAAGTGAATCAAAACCAAAATAAAAAATACTAAAAACTTTCCAGATGTGAAGAATTAAGAAATTAAGTAAGGGAATGAATAACAGTAACTATAAGGGACCCAGACAGTCCACTTATCAAATTAAGTACATTAAAATGGACATGGGGTTGGGCTCATGGGACTAGAGACAGGCTGGATCTATCCTAGTACTCTGAAGTGTGGGCTTGGTATTACAACATTGGATGACTGAAAAAATAATTATAAACAGGATTGTAAGTCACTGTGACTATTTTAATTTTTCATTTTGGAGCCATGCCCTGCTGAGTTTAGTCTTACTCCTTGTTGTGCCCTCAGGGATCACCCCTGGCAGGTTTGGGGGACCATATGAGGTGCCCCAGATCTATCCTCAGTTGGCCATATGCAAAGCTAATGTCCTGCCCACTGTATTATCGCTGCAACCTGTGCCTAGATATTTTTAAGGAAAAAGAAAAAAGCTGCAGCTATATAATAGCATATGCTTTTTAAAAAGAGATATTGTTTTATGGGATTAGAGAAATAGTGCAGATGTTAAGATGCTTACTTGCATGTAACTGTGGATGCATTACTCAAATCCGAGCACCATATATGTCCCCCAATCACCATCAGATATATCTCCATGCACCACATCTCTGCTTTGGCTTAAATTTTCTCTGTGTGTGTGAAATGAAACAGTTTTTAAAGAAAGTTAATAAGAGAAATATAAGGAGAGAAAACAGAGATTTGTGTTCAAGAGGGAACTTGAGCTTCTCCAGAGAGAAAAATGACTGGCTTAATTATTTTACCATGTTTCCATAACAACAAAATCTAATAAAACAAATCAGAATATAATAAAATAACATAGTATATAATATTTATTATCTCACTTGATATAATTTTATATCTTCTAATCAAGTATGAATACATTATTTAGTTTATGGAAATTTGCTAATGCTCTTTGAAGTCATATGGGAATTTAAGACTTTTTTTCTCTTAATTCATGTCTAATCTGACAAAAACTTTCAGTAAACTTATCACTGGAATATCGTAAACCCAGTATGGTAAGAATGACAGCTATTAGTTTTTTTTAAAAAAAAGAACGCTTAACTCTTTACATCACCTTCCCCCAAATTACTAGTAATTCACATTTTCAATACTTTATCTTAGTTTTGTACTGGAGTAATAGCGCAGTGGGTAGGGCATTTGCCTTGCATGCAGCCGACCAGAGTTTGATTCCTCTGTCCCTCAAGGAGAGCCCGGAAAGCTACCAAGAGTATCCCGCCCCCACAGCAGAGCCTGGCAAGCTACCCATAGCATATTCACTATGCCAAAAACAATAACAACAAGTCTCACAATGAACATGTTACTGGTGCCTGCTTGAGCAAGTCAATGAACAACAGGATGACAGTGCTTAGTTTTATTACTCCGGACATTCTAGAGAGAAATGCTTCTTAATTTGGATATATTTTACTACTTTTAATTTGAAAACTATAGATTAGAAATATGCACTACTTACTGTAAGTCATTTAAGTAGGTTTATGCATTCAGAAATAGTCATAACCTTCCATAAGCAAGTCTTTAGACTTTATGACACAAAATGAAAACTTTAAAGAACAAAAATAAGAAAAGATCAGAAGCAACTCAACACATCTATCCAACAGTTATTCAATAGTTGTTTACTTATTATCATTTTGTTTTTACTCTTACAAATTTCTTGAAAACTTGGCCACATCTATTGGAAAATAAATGACTAGGGGGAAAATATCAACATTTTGCTAATCTGCATTTATTCATTTATACATTCATATTGAATCTTTAGGGTTAGGCAGGAATCAGCAATTTGGTTTACTATTTTTTTTTAATGCTCAGGGGTTTTTCCTGGCTCTACACTCAGGACCGCCTAGTATCCCATCAGAAAATTAGATGGGATAACTAGGACAAACTCAGGTCAGGCCTGTGCAAGGAAAATGCCCTACCCACTGTACTATCACTCTGGGCCTGGTTAACTAATTCATTAATAGTACTTTTACCCTAATGGATAAGCCAAAACTCTTCAAGAGGCCCTGGAAATTCAGTAAGATCACAAGTAGTAAACTGGAACTGACATTAAGTTATATGCTGAATGATTTTTACCATTTTAATTTTACTTACATCCAGATTCTTTTATTTGATGCTATTGTCAGAACATCAGAAACCATATAAAATAAAGCCATTCCCAGGAACTTAATCAAAGGAAGAATTTTAAACTCTTTCAGAGACATGAAATGTCCCCTGGAAAACCTATCTGACAGATTAATAACTACTACGATCTGTCTGGTAATTCAGAAATACATTTTATTCTCAAGAATTGTTATGTAAAATATATTACATGAAAATATAGATCGGATCTCAAAAGAAATCACTGTATCACTTTATCACTGTCATCCTGTTGTGCATCTATTTGCTCGAGTGGGTGCCAGTAACATCTCCGTTCATATTTGTCGTGTGCTAGTGTAGCCCGATGGTGTATTGGGGGCTCTCTCAGGATCAGGGGAATGAGGACCATTGTTGTTATTGTTTTTGGCATATCAAGTACACCATGAGTAGCTTGCCAGGCTCTCTCAAAAGAAATACTTAGCATAATTCACGTTAATAGTTTTATTTTTATGTTAGAGACACAGAGATGCATAGATATTGTGATACCCCTATATAAGACTCTCAGCTTCTTTTAAATCTATCTTTCCATCAGTCACTCATGTAAACTTTCAGGACTGCAAGATGACAGAAGTATAAACCAAATATTTTCCTATGGGAAACATTGATTATATATAATATTTATTATATATATATATATAAAATCCCTATTAAGCTCTTCAAGGTTGTGTAGTTTGGGAAACTCCAGGACTCTACTCTGTGGTCCCTAGAGCCACCTGTCTACCCTCAACCTCAATGGAACATATGTCCTAATGGGGTGATAGCCATATGCTGCTGGCATTCAAACTTGGAGCTCACTGCATCCAAAGCATGTGCTCCTGGCCTCTGAGCTATCCAAAACCCAGATAAGAACTTTTAAAAAATTGTTTGGGGGCTACACGTGGTGGTGCTCAAGGCTTACTCCTGTCATGCTGTGATGGGGGTACCATCTGGCTTGCTATGAATGTAACGTGGGTCTGCCACATGCAAGTCCAACATCTTATCTGCTCCAGACCCTATAGCAGGCTTTTGAAAGTATTACTTTTGCCTTTCTCATGGGGTTTTGATACTTTATCACTGAGATTTATAACACCCATGATGAGTATTAATGCTGCACATTTTAACTCTTTTGGTTAAGATGTCTGTTTTTCATGTGATGCTACAGATTTAATGTTGGAATATTTGATGGGAATGCCTACTGGTACAGCCTCTATAGAAAATGTATGGGGCTTCCTTAAAAGAAAGGAAGAAAGGAAGAAAAAGAAAGAAAGAAAGAAAGAAAGAAAGAAAGAAAGAAAGAAAGAAAGAAAGAAAGAAAGAAAGAAAGAAAGAAAGAAAGAAGGAAAGAAAGAAAGAAAGAAAGAAAGAAAGAAAGAAAGAAAGAAAGAAAGAAAGAAAGAAAGAAAGAAAGAAGGAAAGAAAGAAAGAAAGAAAGAAAGAAAGAAAGAAAGAAAGAAAGAAAGAAAGAAAGAAGGAAAGAAAGAAAGAAAGAAAGAAAGAAAGAAAGAAAGAAAGAAAGAAAGAAAGAAAGAAAGAAAGAAAGAAAGAAAGAAAGAAAGAAAGAAAGAAAGATGGTCCAGCAAAACCATTCCAAGGCATTTTTTTCTGAAGGATATAAAAATACCAATTTAAAATGCTTTGTGTGCCCCTATACTTATGTATAGAGATATAGATATGATAGATTTAGAATTTACTGTAGCTAATGCATGGAATCCATCTGAAGGTTAATTGATAGATCACTAGATCCCCCCAAAATGAAGCATATATATTCAATGGAATACTCTCTTCTTAAAAAATAAAATTGTGCTGTTTAGAGTTAAAATGGAAAGAATTATTATACTAAAAGAAATAAGTGGAAGAGTGTTACATATTTAATTAAATCAGCTAGAAAGAAGACAGACAGATAGTAGAGAGTATAAGGCACTTGCTTTGCATGCAGCCAATCCATTTCAATCCCGGGCACCTCAGACACCCCTGGATTCCTGCCAGGTATAATTCCTGAGCACAGAACTAGGAGTAATCCCTAAATAATGCTGGGTGTGACCCCAAAACACAACCCACTCCAGGACCTCCTATCCATCTCAAAAAAGAAAAAAGCAAAATTGAAAACTTTAGAAAATCTCTCAGATTCTGTGGAAATTATTTGGTTACCAGAGAGAAAGGGAAAGCAGAGTTATAGGGATTCATTATCTTGATGGAAAAATGCTACTAGCATATTGGTGGTGGATATGGAGTGCTATACAATAAAAAATGTATGAAGGTTGAAATTATATAGTATTGTAAACCAATGACAAATCATCAGAAAATATTTAAAGTGTTAACAGTTACTCTGTAAAATCATTGATTACTTAATTAATTAAACTTTAGTTCCTCAGAACATTAACCATATTTTAAGTGCTCACTAAATTTGCTGACTTCAGGGTAACTCTTATACTGCACAGAGAAGCTAATGAGCTTATCTATCAACTGCTCATATTCCTATTGAACATTTTCCCAGATGCCTTATTCTTTCAGATTTAAATTTGGTCTATTATATATTTCAAGCTAAATCTTTTAACAGGCTATGAGGACTGAGTGTTGGTTTATGTATATATACTTCAAATTGTTTTCAGAACATTTTAAAATTCTAGTTTCACTTTTATTCTCTTGATTTGTTGGGTTTTTTTTTTTTTTTTGCTTTTTGGGTCACACCCAGCGATGCTCAGGGGTTACTCCTGGCTTTGCACTCAGGAATTACTCCTGGCGGTGCTTGGGGGACCATATGGGATGCCGGGATCGAACCCAGGTTGGCCGCGTGCAAGGCAAACGCCCTACCCGCTGTGCTATCTCTCCGGCCCCCTTGATTTGTTTTTTTATTAGACATTTCCCATACACTTTTTGTAGGCGTTAAGGGAGTGTGACATCCCCCTCTCCCCACCACCCCAGCTGTGACCCAGCCCTTTGCTCTGCACTATGGGATTAGTTGTGGCAGTGCTGGAGGTTTATAACCACACACAGTGTGAGCATTGAAAGCCAGTGGGATGCATATAAGATGGTGCCTTACTTCTGTATTACCTCTCCAACCTTTGACATTTAGAAACTTGCTTTAAAGAATGCAACATTGGAATAAGTTATTAAATATCAGTATTCAGGGCAGGGCCATCAACATTACCAAGGGGCAGATACATCAAAAATTGCTCTTAATTTTCTCAATCTATATCTGCTCCTAAATCCTAGTCTGTTAAACCTCAGAAAATTAATTTCTAGTTACTAGATTTGGTTTATACAAGAAAACAGATCAAATATAAAGGAATGTCTACCTCTTTTTAAAAGGAAAAGAATATTGAACAACCTAACGAAGTTAAGAAAACAGAGTCAGAGAGATCCCTGGCACTAAGCTAGGAGTAAGCACTAATAAACATCGCTGGGTGTGGTCCAAACACTTTTACATTGTGGTTAAACATATCACATTCCTAAAGTTTATTGTCACTGTCACTATCACTGTCATCCCATTGCTCATCGATTTGCTCAAGCA
Organism: Sorex araneus; assembly: GCF_027595985.1. NCBI lineage: Eukaryota > Metazoa > Chordata > Mammalia > Eulipotyphla > Soricidae > Sorex > Sorex araneus. Next base: position 65,489,761 of record NC_073305.1, on the reverse strand, counting down.
GGCACCAGTAATGTCTTCATTGTGAGACTTGCTGTTACTGTTTTTGGCATACCGAATATGCCATGGGTAGCTTGCCAGGCTCTGCCGTGCGGGTGAGATACTCTTGGTAGCTTGCAGGGCTCTCCGAGAGGGGCGGAGGAATCGAACCGAGTAAGCCGTGTGCAAGACAAACACCCTACTGGCTGTGCTATTATTGTGCTATTAATCCAATATATTGGATTGCTTTAAAGGAAATTAATTATCTTTACATTTTATTTATATGTACACAAATTGAATTGATTGAATTTTCCCTTTTTTGATGTAGGGGTAAAAGAACTATCAGCTTAAATCAGAAGTGTGCAAGCAATAGCCTGGAGGTCAAATCTGTCCCACAACCTATTTTTGTAAATAAAGTTTCAGTGAAACATAACCAAGCTTATTTGTTTATGAATCATATATGGCTGCTTTCATGTTACAACTCAGCTGAGTACTTGGTATAGAAATCCTAAGGCAGAAAAGTCTAAATTGTTTACTACTTTATCCTTATAGAAACAGTTCATGGACTCCTGCTCTAAATTTCTTCTCTAGCAAATTGAAATATTTTGATAAATATACATTCTTCACTGTCACTGTCACTGTCATCCCATTGCTCACCGATTTGCTTGAGCGGGCACCAGTAAGGTCTCCATTATAAGACTTGTTGTTACTGGTTTTGGCATATTGAATACACCATGGGTAGCTTGCCGGGCTCTGCCGTGCAGGTAAGATATTCTCTGTAGCTTGCTGGGCTTTCCAAAAGGGGCGGAGAAATTGAACCCAGGTCGGCTGCATGCAAGGCAAGCACCCTACCTGCTATGCTAAGTTCTCTATTCTAGAAAACATTTCAGATAAACAAAAATAATTGATGTTAAGACAAGTTTTAGATTTTGTAGGTTTGTTTGTTTGGGGGCCATGCCCATTGATGTTTTGCTTCTGGCACTGAGCTCAGAAATCACTTCTGGTGATGCTGAGAGGACCAGATGGGTGACAGGAACTGAACCTGAATTGGTTGTATGCAAGAGAAACTCCCTGCCGACCACACTATTGCTCTGATCTAAACTTTGGATTCTTACTAAAAAAACAAGCTAAATTTTGTTGCCAGCAGAATTGAGTTTCAAAGACTAAGATGAGGCTACCACTATCCTAAGTTTTATTTTTAACAAAAACATTTCTATCAAAAATTACTAAAAAACTAAAAAAGAATTAAAGATTTTGTAAAAATACTCAGAACTAAATATCACTTATGTCTGAAAGCAGGATTTAAATTTGAGAAAAAATTGTTTAAACTAAGTTAACTAATACAAACCCACTCATACCTGATATTGCACCAAGAAAAGTCTATTTGTTGGGGCTGGAGCGATAGCACAGCGGGTAGGGCGTTTGCCTTGCACTGGCCGACCCGGGTTCTAATCCCAGCATCCCATATGGTCCCCTGAGCACCGCCAGGGGTAATTCCTGAGTGAAGAGCCAGGAGTAACCCCGTGCATTGCCGGGTGTGACCCAAAAAAAAACCAAAAAAAAAAAAAAAGAAAAGTCTATTTGTAGAAATTCATCTCTATACAGTAATGGGGGGCTGTAGCGATAGCACAGCGGTAGGGCGCTTGCCTTTCATGCAACCTACCCATGTTTGATTCCTCCGCCCCTCTCAGAGAGCCCGGCAAGCTACTGAGAGTATCTTGCCCACACGGCAGAGCCAGGCAAGCTACCCGTGGCATATTGGATATGCCAAAAACAGTAGCAATAAGTCTCACAATGAGAGACGTTACTGGTGCCCACTCGAAAAAATCGATGATCAACGAGATGACAGTGACAGTGACAATAAATTTTAGGAATGTGATATGTTTAACCACAATGTAAAAGTAATGCACTTTCCTGTTAATATGTTTCATAGTATTTAGATATTTTTATAGTTTACCATTTATTTTTTTAAATGGAAAACTCTTCATTGGATGATCTAATAATTCTAGGTGAATTGCCTTGAATTTTTATCCAAATTAGCACTTTGTTGGTTATCTGAAAAAGCACATTAGATTCATTCTAGTATGAACATTGCAATCTCCCAGGCCTCTTAATGACCATCATAGAAGGTCATTTTAAAATCACCATGGCATAGAGCTAATCAGTTTATTTGAGGATTCAGAGAGATAGCATAATGGGTGAGCACGTGCTTTGCATGTGGGTGACCCAAGCTCAACCCCCAGCAATATCAGGTCTCCAAGTATCTTCAGATGTGATCCAAAAACAAAAATCAAAAATTTTATTTGCAATCAAAGAATTATTGCAACTTACCCCAGATGCCTTCATCTCAGCAGAAGCAAATTCCCATTCTCCATCTCTTCCTGAAGCTAATTTCTCTTCATTGCCTCCGAAAGAGTTGGCAATAATAGATCAACCCAATCTTCTCTGGCCCTGCCAAGTCCTAAAGCCAGAGTCCCTTCCTCCTCATTAGCCCGCTTGCTTCCCCTTGATCTTTTGATCTTGAATCCAGCCTTCACCCTAAAAATTATCATTTTGGTCATGCGAGCCCATCTTCTCCACCCTTTGGGTCAGCTCCTATATTCAGACACCTAATATAGTTGCTAACCTTTATTTTTTTTATTTTTTTATAGTTGCTAACCTTTAAAGATAAACCCAGGGAAAAAGTCGAAAAGCAGGGGTCGGAACAATAGCACAGTGGGTAGGGCATTCGCCTTGCATGCAAACAACTTGGGTTTTATCCCTGGCACCTCATAAGATTCCCTGAACCTCACCAGGAATGATGCCTGATCAAGGAGCCAGAAGTAACAGAAAGTGGTGACAGGTGTGACCCAAAAGACAATCAATCAATCAATCAATAAATAAATAAATAAGCAAATAAATTAATAAGAGATTAAAAGCAGCCTCAGATTGTCTTGCTTCGAAGTCCTAGGATCTCAAATATCTAGAGCAGGGTGAAGATGGGAGAGCATGAGCTATATGAGCTTTTCAGGGCCAAAGCTCATCATTCCGAGTGAGAGGCACAAACTATATTTTAAGCATAGACCAGAGCAATTTGACCTGGGTCTGAGGGTAGTGTTGTTTCTAAAGCATGGATGACATATATAGAACTATGAGAGGCAGGGTAACTCTTTTCCTGATAAGCAGTTAGAGTGAACCACCAGCAGATGAAATGCAAGTCTAGGCATCTTTTCCTTTCTTCTCAGATAGAGATCAATAATGTTTGATGACCACTGTATATAACAGAAAGTTGATTCTTGTATATAAGAATTTATATTAAGAGTTAGTCATAGTTACAGTATCTATAGAAATTCAGTATGGGGTGGCATTAGTGCTGAGTTAATGAGTTACAAAAATGAGGCCAGTTTTTTTACATATATTATTGATTAATTCACATTAATCCCCATACCTAACTCCTCTAGTAATTAAGGTAGTGGAAAAATTCTGCTTTAAATATAATTGAATGGTTGAACAGAGCACAGTATGTTGCAAAATTGTAACATCACAATTACCTGAGAGGTAGATAATTAAATGGTAGTAAATCATCAGCCTTTTAAATCCTAAGCATGGGGAATTTAAAGAATTGGAACATGGTTTTATGACTTTCATCATGGGAGAGTTTACAGTCTTCTAGACTTTAAGAGGTCTTCTCAGCATACAGCTCAAGCAAATCTTTGGTTTTTACCTTATATGAATTAACTCAAATGGAAAGAAAGGAAGTACTTTCTTAGAGTTTAAAGCCACAATAAATTCTATAGTCAGAAAGTTATTAGATACTGTCATATATCTATCTTTACTCCCGTCAAATGTAAAACAAAATCAGGGATATATTTTTGCCTTTGGAAACAGTTCTAATTTTATAATTTGTCTTACCTTATCCCTACTCTGAACAGTAAACAAACTTGACCCACTTACTAATCTTTATGCGTGTTCTTTTTCACCCCAGAGTCAATCACTTTAATATCTGTGTTATTCTGAGTCTCCAAAAGGGTGCTTAGAAAAATACCTGACTAAAGCAGCTGTCTGACCTAAGAAAATATCTAGTTGGATATAAGAAAATTATCCCTAAACTTTGAACAATCTGAAATTCCTAAAACACTGCTTTCTATACACCGCCCCCCCAACCCAACACACACATTTCCAAATCAATTTAGCAGCAGCAGACTTCTCAATTATATTCCTTCATTTTGGCTTTTTGAAGATGTGGGGTAAGTTATTTTCTAGTTTTGAATATGTTGCCCTTCTCTTTCTTCTGAGAGACTATCAGTAGAAAACGATTTTACCAAATAAAGTCCTACCTTTGTCTCTAAGGTCTTCAGGATCTCATCTACCTTTTGGGCTCATTGGTTTTCTTCCAAAACAGTAGTCCAAATGTTCAGAGTGTGGGGTAGAAAATAAAGTTACAATGCTGTAAACTGTGAAACAGAGGCATACGTTTCTTCTCTTTGTTTCTTGCTTAGAGTTTTGTCCTGTTCAGACTAGGTTATGGTGATCTGAATTATTCCAACACCCTTTTCTACTTTGGAAGCTTCTTAAGGGAGGGATAAAAATATCACACATCTGTAATTTCAGAGTACTTGAAAACCAAACCCAATACTTGCTCAGGAAAATTCCTATTAGCGATTCATGAAAGGGATACCAGGGATATTTCGTTAATGTTTAGTAGGCAGATATTGGATAAATATTAGCTGAAGTAATCTATAGTGACAGATGAAGACTTCTTAGAATTAATTTGGGGTACATCCAATCTAAGCATGCACATTAAAACTATTGACAAACATAATCAAATACAAAACAAGGGGTTCAAATTAGGAAAGCAAAACCGTATCTGGTACACCTGAAAGTCCCATGCTAAACCAAATTCCTCCATGTGCCACAACTTCCTCTACCAAAACACTGCTGCACTGATTTTTCATAACCTATAATATAGTGGGAGTGGGAGAGTGAGGCACCCGGTGAATTTAGCTGGTCAATTTAAATCTCGCCTATTGTAAAAGCATCCAATCAAAACAGATAATGGAACAGCTGGAGGTGGGAGACAATGGAACATGAAAGGAAGCTTCCAGATTCTCTCTTCACACACCTAATCCCAGAAGGATTGCAGGATCAGGTAAGGGCTTAGATGCTCAGGTAGTGGCAAGGTACTGGGTACAGGAGTCTTTCCCATGCATATGTGGCAGCGACCAGAGACTAGGAAGGCCTGGATGGGAAGCTCTGGAGTACAGAGAGAGAGCAGCCTAGTGACAAGTACTCAACACAGGATTCTCCCAGGAACCCAAGACACTAGGAACCATAACTAGAGATTAGGTATGACAGAAAATGCTGGGATACAGTCCCAGAAAGACACAGTGACAAGACTTGCGACTAGGGAAGCATATACTAGGTAGAGGTCTATATAGGGACAAGATCAATCCATTATACTCTAGAGGCATAGATGGCCTGGGGACAGGACTAGGACATCATACGCAGGACCAGCATCTTAAGACAGGATGAGTGATGTTCATATATGAGCAAAAGGAGAGGCCTGCACAATGGGAAGAACCTGGACCCATTTGTGTGAACTGTACAACAATCTCAAACTTCTGAACCTTCGGAGTTTTGTATGAAAATCTTTCATGTATGTCTCAAGAACCCACCAGCTTAGGAAATTCACTTTCACGCTCACACCTGTGCACGTATCTGTTTCGCCTTTTCCCAATTAGCAAATCCCATCACCAAGGCAGATAACCCGTCAGACAACTGACAGGAAAAACCTTACAGACAAAATGACCACAAAAAATAATTGAAAAATCAGTGACTGTTGAGATCCAGCAGTCTCACTATTCTTTTTTTCTCTATAAAAACTGCTTTTGGGGGCTGGGGCAATAGCACAGTGGGTAGGGCATTTGCCTTGCATGTGACCAACCCAGGTTTGATTCCCAGCATCCCATATGGTCCCCTGAGCACTGCCAGGAGTAATTCCTGAGTGCATGAGCCAGGAGTAACCCCTGTGCAATGCCAGGTGTGACCCAAAAAGCAAAAACAAAAACAAAACAAAAACTGCTTTTTTAGGATTGTACCTGCCAAAGAGGCAGGAAGTCGGGTGCGGTGGGGGTGGTTTGTGGGACACTGGAAACAATGGTGGTGGAAAATGTGCATTGGTGGAGGGATGGGTGCTCAAGCTTAGTGTGACTGAAACATAATCATGCAAATGTGTAACTATCTCATGGCAATCCAATAAAACGTCTTATAAAAAAAAACTGCTCTTAGTGACTTTGAGACAATCAGGTTGCTGTGGAAACAGGAGTCTACTGTTTTCAACCTGCCAGTTTTCTTGGTCACTTTGATTTGTGGTGTCTCTTGATTGGCCATTGAGCAGTGGTGCAAACCTTCAGCGTTACAATGGGTCTCTTAAAAAACTCTCAGAGATATAAAAGCCAGTGTCTTTACAAGTTTGTTTTCATTCTTTGCATTTTATAGATTTGAAAACTGATGCTCAGGGATTCTACTATCTGTCCTCTAGTCACTAGTGAAGAAGGAAAAGAGCATACAAATGAAAGCTGATCTTCAAAAGAAAATATTAAGCATGGTTAAAATATTAAATATTAAGTATGTAATAAACTGTAGCACTGTCGTCCTGTTGTTCATCTATTTGCTCAGGTGGGCACCAGTAACGTCTGCATTGTGAGACTTATTGTTACTAGTTTTGGCATATTGAATACAGGATACTCTTGGTAGCTTGCTGGGCTCCCCAAGAGAGACGGAGGAATTGAACCTGGGTCGGCTGCGTGCAGAGCAAACGCCGTAGCCTCTATGCTATCACTCCAGTCCATGTAATAAAAATGTCTTAAAATTTGTCACACTGTAAAAAGAACTGAGTTTGGAGATTATAATTTATTTTTGTTCAATGCATTTATTACAGATTTCTGTATTCCTTCTGCTAAGACACTGAATCTAAAAGGCAGGACTGTTTGCCTCCCTCCCTCCCTATTATTAGGGAATAAATAAGAGAATTCAATCCACATAAAACCAAAGTAGTGAGGAGCTGTTTAGACACCACAGGATGATATCCAAAGTATACATAGAAAAATATTTCATCCAATTTCCATTTTAGGACAAAGGAGAGATGTTTAAAATTGGTGTGCCATGAACACAAAATTATCCACAGATTGGAAGAAAAATAAACAGAGACCATAATTTATTTTGTTTACCCAAACATAAGTAGAAACTAATTGCTCTTCAACCTGAAAATAATTATACAGCCTTGAGGCTGAAGGATGTACATTTAAATAAGGGCTATTATGAGAAAGCAGCGTTTTTATTTTTGAAGCCTATGCTAATAAGACTGGGATTCTGTAATTATCATCCTGAGAAATATAACCCTGGATTATACTTCCTACTGTGATCTCTACTGTGCTTTTGTGTCAGATGATCATTTCTCTTAGGACACGCTCTTCCCAGTGAACACAAGGACAGAGATTGTGTCAATGGGAGCAAAAGGAACAATTCTTTTGTTGTTTTCAGAATGATCCCAGAGCATCAGTTGTTAAATCTCTCCATCTCACGTGAAAACATCACAGGCAGAAAGGTAGAGCTATTGAAAGAGGTATCCACTGAGTCCCCAGACATTATTATTACTTGCTGCATATGCCCGGGGGTAGACACCTGCTGGATAGCAATTAGCTGTTTTCAAAATCCTCCAATTAAATGAATTGCTCTTCACCTCCATCTCTAAGAATAACTTCCTCCCAATTTCACTTTTAAGCTATATAAAAGTACTTTGTGATTATAATTCTCTCAAGGAATACATTATGTTAGTATTACTGTCATTTTGTTAGGTATCAAAATTATGCAATATTTGAAACTTTAATTTAGGAGTGTAATAGAGTTGTTTTAAGCAAACAATTTTCCAACACCAATCCCAGAACCAGTGTCTTTATCCCTTCATCAATGTTCCCAGGTTCCCTCCCAACCCCAGTCTTCACTCTTGGGAGGCATATAAAAATTTTATTTATTCATATTGTTTGCTCTGACAAAAATTAAAAGGATGGCAAATAGAATTATCAGAAAATAAATCACTGTCAATGAATAATGGTTGATTGCTATATGATTTTAATCTATGTAAATAAATTTTAATACACTACAACACCTATTTTCATTTACATAAATAAGTTTTTTAATTTGGCATCTAAAATATAGTTCATTCAATTTGACTTTGTACTTAGATCTTACTATGGTAATTATCATGATTTCCTGTTATAATTTTTTTAAATATATGCTAATATAGTTTATAGTTTTTATGAAATAGGTAAATGCTACAAATGTGAAATTTAGTAAGAGTAAAGAAAATTAAGAATAAAGAAAATGGGAAAATCCCAAAGGTGAACAAAGATAATAGTATTTTAATCATGAGAAAGAGAATCTGGTCTTTATTTGGAAAAATATTATAGATGCTGCTTTAATATGCATTAATAAATAAAAGATTATAAGTAAAATCTTTATGGACGTAAAGAAAATTGATCAGACATAGAGTAATTGATACAAATTAGATGTTAACTCATTATTGAAAATATACAAAATCCTGTAGCAAGCTAGGAGTAAACATCCTTTCTCAATCAAATAGAAGGCAAACACAAATATCATAAGTGCATGGCACACTCAGTACCACATAATGGGAAGTTTTGTCTGTCCTTCATAGAAGCTCCTTTAATATTTCTTTGAAAATAATGGTTTCAAGACTATGAATTCCCTAAGCTGTTCCCTGTCCATAAAGGCCTGGGTCCTCCCTTGAAATCTGGAAGATTACTTAAGTGGATAGATTATTTCTTTGTGAGGTGATAATCTCCTTCAGTTTTTCTCCTATATCCCTTTAGTTTCTTCTAACTTGTAGAGTCTCATTTGAAAGATCCACTGTAACTCTTGTAAATTCCTTTGGTGATCTTGCTGTTTTTGGTATTCTGTATCTACCTTTGGGTTTTGTAATTTTGAGTACACTGTGTCTTGGAGTTTTCCTAGTTGATTTTACTTTCCCTGGGACTTTTCGGGCCTCTTGGATGTTAGTGTCAATATTCCTCAACTCTGGGACATTCTTATTGTTGACTTATTTAACTATTGTTTCTTCATCAAACTTACTTTCCTATTCTTTAGGTACTCTACTGATTCTTATACTGTTTTTCTTGAACACGTCCCTTACTTCTCTAGTTATTATGCTGGTAATTTCTTTTCAGACTGTTTTCTACTTTCTCTAATTTCTAGCTGTTTTCTTTATCTAATCTTCAAACTCTTTTGTACATATTAATCTCTTGTTAATCAATCTGCTATGTAGAGTTTCTATTGAGTTTTTTTTTATATCACCTATCATATTCTTCATTTGTGCTTGTAGGTTTTTATTTCAGCACTCATATACTTTCTTGTGTTTTTTCTTGTTTTGCTGGCTATCAATACCATTTTTTGTTCAAGCTTATTAAATATCATCACACTGATGTACCTATGGTCATTGAGGATTTTTTGAGCTCTATAATATTTGTGCATTCTGTGTTACTGTTTAATTTACTGACCTGGTGGGTTTCCATGTGTTTTTCCTATTAGCTTTCTAGTATTTTTGCTGTGATGTCAGGTGAGTCTTGCTCCTTAGGCTTTCTAGAAGAAGCTGAATTAGGCTGGGGTTTGTTCTTTTTCTTCTCTGGTCATATGTATTAAATGACAAGAAGTATAACTGTGAGCAGCATGTGTTTTTTTGAGTAGATATGTCACCTCAGAAGCTGTGGTGTGTCTACATAGTGTTGTTTTTACTATTCATCTTTAATATCATATTCTTCTTTGTCATCATGATCATTATCATCTGGAAATCTGCTGGAGGGCAGGGATGACAAATGGTTTTTCAAGTATAGATAGTGACCTAAATGTACCTTAATCTTATTATTTTATGTGCCCTTGTAAAATTTTAAGATGAAAGTTAGAGAGAAAATGCAGTGAGCCCCTTTTCTAGTCATTCAGCCTGGCTCTCTGATTCTAACAGAGGCTTGTAGCACTATGGTCACCATTTGTTTCTCAATAGCCTATGCCTGTAACAAAAGGACATGTCAATCTGCATTTGTATGTGGGTCCAGACACCATTTCCCCCCAGCGGGAAAGGTATAAGTAGTAGCTTCTGGTAGAATAAACTCTCTCTCTTCCTCCTTGCTGCTTTCTGTGTCTGCATCTATTCATTCAGCTAGGTCCCCTTCTCAGTCCCACAAAAGGGTCCTCCCTGCTGGTCAGGACACGGGACCCCACAAGAAAAGACATGCCATTGAGGAAGAAGAATCCTGACACTATAATAACACATTAGATTCTGAATATGAAAGGCCAGTGAGTTCCAAGTCCAATATAAAAATGGTTTTAAAAGTCTCAGTTCCCAAAGACTTCATAGCACCATACAAAGCTATCTCACTACAAAAATTGCTGAAATGTACCCTGCATTAATTTTTCTTAATAAAAAGATTACTTAAAGGAAAGTTAGGCATGTTTTCATTTGAACTTATAGCACAATCCAGGAATTTCTTCTTATCAGAAAGTCACAATTGAGAGAATTTGTAAGCAGCAGAGTTATAAATCTAGTAGCTATATGAAATTGTGAACACATGACAGCTACAAGGAGTTGTTAACACTTTGGAAAGCATCCAGTCAGATTCCTAGAGTTTTTTGATGAGTGATCAGAAAGTCACTTGCCTGAGACTGGGACACTTCAGGTTCCTAGAAGTGTCACAGTAAATATCCTGTGATTGATGGCCTTTGTACACTGTGTTGTAGGAGTGATACTCAGTGGCTACAATTATCCTATAGGAAAACTCTCCATTAGCCAGCAGAAAAAAATAACCAGAAAGAACTGAAAAATATCCGCTATTATTTTTGGCTGAAAATTGAAATCCATATTCAATTTCATATATCTTTAATATTATCACTGTGTATCTAAGTTCTTTTTTCTAATCCCCTTTGAGGTTGATACCTCAAAATGTACTCATGAAACACCCATAATTATCAGTCACAACAACTTAGTGGAGGTAACCACATCTGCATTTTACAGATTTACAGAATTCTGAACACTGATGGATGAAACTCACCACCATCTCATAGTAACAAATAGAACCACAATTAGAATAAACTTAATCTCATTCTTTCATGTGTTTATTCCATATTTCAGGTATACTTCCTAAGCATTCTTCAACACATATCAATAAGGTAAAAACAAATCACATTACTTTCTCAAATTTTCTCATGACTGTTATTTATATTACTTTTTATAAAATTAGTATAAATGTCTTTTTATTTCATGTCTTACTTTTTATTTATTCAACAAATAATTATAGCACTCTACAATTTTATGGACACTGGAGATACATTAATGAATAGAATAGGAAAATTTTCACTTATGAAATATATATTAAAAGAGGAAGTTGGGGCTGAAGCAACAGTACAGCGAGTAGGGCATTTGCCTCGCACGTGGCTGACCTAGGTTCGAGCCCCAGCATCTCATACTGTCCCCTGAGCACTGCCAAAAGTAATTCCTGAGTGAATGAGCCAGGATTAAACCTGTGCATCACCAGGTGTGACCCAAAAAGTAATAAATAAATAATAAAATAAAAGACGAAGTGTGACACCAAGTAACAAGCTCAAGAAGTAAATATGTAAAAAAAAAGAAGCAAATATGTTATATGGGATATAATTAGTGATGATTTCATAAAATTAAGAATTATAATTATATGGAAATAATTTAAAGTTATATTTATGAAAATATAAAAACCACATTATTTTATTAGTAAGAGCTACAATAGTCTAGGTCCTCTTAACCCTAATAGACTTTACTCTAGAATATGCAAGCATCAGCTAAAATTAAAAAATCTGCGCTTCATGTTAACTGTAAAATTTGAAACCAAAACAAGTTCTGACAGTTTAGGATTTTCAAGAGTAAAAAAATTTTAAACTCTCTTTCTATCAAGAGACAGGTATGATATATGCATGGGGTTTTCCTATGTGCCACAGATAATGAAAAATCAGGTAAGCTATAACATAAATTAGCATCTAAAGGAAAAATAAAGAAAGAAGAAATCTTGTTAGAAATAAGAGTTCTTGTTTTTCATTAATCCTTACTCGCACTGAAGGACAATTCCTCAGGGAGAATATTTAAAATGCACAGATATGCTGATATGGAGTCCTACATATAGCAACTTTCTATCTATAGCTCAGGAAAAAATGACCAGCAGTAGACAGTTTTCTAACATGGCACAACTGTCACAGAATATAGATGACCTGATGGCATAGACAGCATTAAATACATTCCCACCTCCTCAGTGCCCACCTGGTGCTTCGTGGACTATTCAGATAATGAGAAAGAAAAAATATTTTCCTAGTATCTCTTAGCAAAAAATAGGGCATATAAGATATAGACACAGGAACAGGTTGCTATAAGAGTGCTAACAAAATAAAATTTGTGCCAGATTTTTGAGTTGCGACTAGACCAGACTCAACTGTGTCCTGGGATCACTCTTGAATCAGTACTCAGGGTCACTCGGTGATACTAGGGAGCTCATTGAGGAGTCAGGAGTTACCTGGGTGTGCCACATGCAGGACAAGCAAGTTACCCACTGCACTATCTCTCTAGTTCATTATTCAGTTTCAATAGAGTGATGGTGATGAGGTGTGAGGAACTAAGATCATTCCCAGTAATTCTTGACAATGTTTAGCACAGGCCTAAACACTTGGTTCTCAGGTCTAATAAGGAGATTGCTTAGACTTAGGGTACATGAGAGCCACCAATGTCACCCCTGAAGCATTTGTGGAGTCACATAACATGGTGCCAGGGATCCAACCCTGGGCCTTGCACATGCTAGGCATGTACTCTAATCTTAAATGCTATTCTCAGCCCCAACTAATATAATTTAAAAATTTTCCCTCATAGTTAAAATCAAGAGGCTGACCATCAAGTCAACATTACATTAGTTAAGACCCAAGAGGACCCCTGAGCCAACAGTCAAATGAGGACAAGTTATAGAGTGAAAAAGAAGAGGGGGAAAAACAGCCATGTCTTACTGTGTGGAAGAAACATTTCACATATGTGAATGTGAGAGACATAAAGACATTCAGTGGCCAAGCTGAACACATACAACATACAACTTTAATGGAGGGAAATAAAGACCCAAGTGGTATTTCAGCTACCCACAATAACTCCAACATACCTTTCTCAATTACCATACATATACAAAACATTTTTTTTACTTTCAATGCCATCTTAAATTTCAAGAAAAAAAAAAAACAAGAAAGTTAACTTCAACCATTAAGTTATAAATACTTAATCTATATAAAAAAGAGCTCATCTCAAAGAGACTGTCCAAAACCAGCAGCAAAACGAAATTCCTAAGATAAAGCTACTCCTGGGGTTTGCTAAGACAACAAAGCTATCTGAGCTCTAGTGTGTAAAATCTTGATCCCTGAATAAAACAGGCTACTGACTCAGCTATTATGATTTATCTTGCCTTATTCTGTATGCACATAGAAGCCAGCTGATTTCATTTTGGCACATTTGGAGAGCACCATTTCTATTCTGGTAGTTGTCCAGATATTAAGCATTTCTGTTTATGACTTCTGAGAACTATTTGTTGGAAGGAAGAAGTGATTCTTGACTTGTTGATGCTATAAACTCTGAGTAGAACTGCTTAAAAATCCCCAGGAAAGATTTACCTAAGATTGAAAGAAGAGTTTTTTTGGTAGTACATAGCTCAGTTCCCTTCTTTACTTATTCATTTATCATAGGATATTGCTTTTTGCTCTAAAACTCTTCTTTGAATGAGTTGCAATTTCTTTTCATATTGCTCTCAAAAGATTCAAAGCATCTTTTAAATTTGCAGATCTCTCCCCAAATAATATGGTGATCTCCATCTGCTCATAGACTTCCTCTTTATATGCCTTTAAGCCTGTGCTTTTCAACATTATTACATCTGTAGATCTTCCCTTGACAATGAACTGGCAGCTGAAAATCATTGCTGGGCCTCTCAGTTTTGTATCAGATTACCATGTATGTGCTCAACCCTGACGCCATTGGATGGTTATTAGGCAGCTGGCCTTATCAATCTTTGGACTGGACCACTAATGCTTCCTGCATTGGCTTCAACAACTGAATGCAAATGAACACAGGCATCCTGGTGAATACTGGGCCTGACTGTATCGCAGGGCTAATGGGCACTCAAATGCAAGACTCCATTGGCTACCTTGGTAGAACAACACTACAGCCAGAATAGGAAGATGTCTTTGATTATCTGTTTTTTAGGTCATATGTGATCCAGTAGAATTTGGCTGGCAGATTTTTAGCAGCAGACCACAAAACACACACACACAAATACCAATATTAGTGTAATCTGAAAACAGAAACCATAAACTGCCACCCAAACCTGCATTAAACTAGAGGCATTTCTAGTTTTCATTTCACACAAAATACAATAAAAAGTGCAGGAATTCACTTGCATTAATTAATAAAGGCAAAAATTTGGTAAGGACCCCAAGCACTCTCTAAATTCATTGATAAAATGTTCAATGACAAAGATAAGGATGTTCACTGAACTGAGGAAAGCAACAGAAGAGAGATCCAATAAGGAATGATCACGAATCACGAATCATGAAATCACAAAATCCCGTTAATCGTCAATTTCTCGAGCGGGCTCAGTAACCTCTTCATTCCTCCTTTCCCTGAGATCTTAGAAGTCTCTCTCTACTTGGCCCTCCCAACGATGTCACACTGGAGGCTCTTTCAGGGTCAGGGGAATGGGATCCAGCTTTTTACTGGCTTTAGCATATGAATACACCATGGAAAGCTTGCAAGGCTGTCCCATGTGGGCAGGAAGCTCTCAGAAGTTTGCCAGTTTCTCCCAGAGGGAGAAGTAGGTTATAAGCTTCTGGGAGCTTGCTTTTAAGTCTCTGGATGTTGGCCCTTAATGGGATTACACACACCTGGGTTCCTCTGCCGGTACCTTCATGCATGAGCCCTGTCTGAATGTGTGGAGAGGGGCCTTGAGCATGGCTGTGGCTAGGTTCCAGTGATATTGGGCTGCCGTGAGCTCTGCTTGGGGTGGGTAGGGAAGCTGGAGCCCATCCCCTCCGAGGGGCCCCGGGGAAGACAGCCAGGCGTGTGGGCAAGGAAAGGTAAATATAAAAATAACTTTACTTATTTATTAGATTTATTAGATTATTAGATTTATTAGAATGGCAGAGGAGAGACTCCATGCTCAATCCAAAGACCCTCTCCAGCAAATAAGTAATGACATTTAGATGTATCATTGGTCCCAGGGGCCCCTTCTCCATGGTTTCCTTAAGCAGAGATTAGATTGTCCAACATGAAGTGAAGAAGTTCGTCTGACACCTGAACTCAGTGAGAGCAAAGTTGAAGAATGATTTTGCTTAATTACATTCTCTTGAGTCTTAGCATTGGCCTGAAACACTGTTTTGAGAAATTCCTCAGTTGGAGGAGGCGGGTGTAAAAGCCTGTGCTGAATGCCTGGGATAGCCCGGAGTACTCTTGGCTGCCCTAGATTCTCTCCAACCCTTGGATTTGTAATATCTAAGCTCAGACTTTTTGGCGTTTTTTCCTTCAGACGACAAGTAGATTCAGAGTTTGCAGAGATGATAATGTACAAGAATTTTGCAAAGAAGAAATTGATGAAGAGAGTGTCTAAGGCATATTTGTCTTGTATATTGAAATATATACAAATTATATTGGAGTGATAGTATAGTATAGCAGTTAAGGTGCTTGCATGGCCGACTGGGGTTTGATCTTCAGTATCGCATTTGGTTTCCTGAAGCACCACCGGAAGTGATCCCTAGTGCAGAACCAGAAGTAAGCTCTGAGCATCACCAGGTTGTGGCCTGCTGCCTGGACCCCGAGACCCTCCTCCCCTACAGAAGAGACAGATTTTATCATTCAGTGTTATCTTGACCTGAGATTTTAATTATATATTTATAATTCCTGCACGGGAAAGCCTGGCAAGCTCCCTGTGGCATATTCACATGCCAAATATGAATATGCCAACAATGATGGGTCTCATTCTCCTGACCCTGAAAGAGCCTCCAATGCAGCCCCAATGGGAAGGAAGAGTAAAAAGAGGCTGCTAAAATCTCAGGGCTGGGACAAATGGAGACGTTACTGGGACTGCTCGAGCAAATTGAGAATCAATGGGATAATAGTGATAGTGATAGTGATAGTGAAATATGAAAAATCTTCAATCATAAATCACTGAATTAAAGATTACAATAGATAAATTAAAATACTGTAGCATGATGGAAGTGTTTTTAGAAGTTGAGAAACAATTCAGTTTGCTGAGGATAAAACATAGAAAACCATCCATAAAGAGCAAAAGAAAAAAAGAAGCATCAAGGAAAAATATACAAAAATTTTGATTAAAAGAAAAGGCATTCATTTTATAGGAGTTTTGAACTGAAAAAGATAATGGGGAGTAAGTATTAGAAAAAATTAGAAAAAAAAATTTCCAGTCTGAAAAGTCACATACCCAAATTCAAGAAACGCAAATATTTTACCCTTTAAAAAAACACATATTCAAAGAGAAAAACACCAAGACACATTGTAGATAAAATGGCAAAATCTAAAAATATATTTCTAAGAATGCCAAGAGTAAAATAAAAACCTACAAAAACTTAGTGTTCCCCATAAGATTTATAGCATATTTACAATAAAATCTTATGATATGACTTAGCCAACACATTGAATGGAACAGGCATGCAAACAAGAATACTCCACCCAGCTAGGTTAACATGTAAAGTCAAAGGATTGACACAAATATTTATAGGCAAACAACTAAATAAACCACTAAACCAGCTCTACAAGATCACAAGATAGTCTTCAATAAATAGAAAGATATTTCACCTAGGAAGTAGTAAGATACTTACATAAAATGCAAGAAAGGAGGAGAATCATAATGAAGTCTAATGATGTATAGAACTTGTTTTAATTAAGGAACAACTTAAATTATATAATACAATCATGTTTAGAGGCATAAACAGGTGGAAACAAATGTAAGTTAGTCATTTTATAAAAGGAAGGCATTAAAGTTCAGGAGAAGTAAATAGAAGGATGATAAAACAAAGACTAATTTTTTATAAGAACTAGAGAAATAGTACAGCATGTAGGGTGCTTGCCTTGCATGTGGCAAACCAAGATTCAATCCCTGAAACCTCAATACAGTCCCCTGAGCACTGCCAGGATTGATTTCTGAGCACAAAGCCAGAAGTAATCTCCAAGAACTCCTGGTTCTGGCCCCCCAAAAATAATAACAACAAAAAGACTAACTTTATAAACATCCAGAATTCACATTTAAAATGGCAATAAAATTATTTCAATCATTTTGCTAGCACAAATGATCTTTTTTTTAACTTTTTATTGAATCACCATGTGGAAAGTTACAAAGTTCTCAGGTTTATGTCTCAGTTATACAATATTCAAACACCCATCCCTTCACCAGTGCCCATATTCCACCACCAAAAGCCCCAGTATACCCCCCGCCCCCCAACTGTATAACTGATGAATATCACTTCATTTTCTCTTTACCTTGATTACATTCCATATTTCAGCACAAAACTCACTATTGTTGTTGGAGTTCCCCCCAAGAAAGACAGCCCTACTACCAAGGAAGCATTTGATAATTAGTTTTCCATTGCTGAGAATGAAGAGATATGTAGCCCCACTGCTCCAAGTACATGACTCTTTTTCTTTTCCCTTTTTCCTTTTCCTTTCTTTTTCCCCCTCATCCCCCTTCCTGCGCCTCATAGTATGGTGGACGCCATGCCGCGTTTCTCCCTGAAAATGGGAAACAACCAGGAAAGAGGGATATTTCCTCTTCTCAGCCGGCGTGGGGCTTTTGCTTAGTTCACAGTCCAGAGAAGTGGCTGCTACATTAATAACCTTCAATATTCAACAAAAACTCACTGTTATTATTTGGAGTTTCCCCCCACAAGTCAGACCTGTTCAAAAGGAACCGTTTCACATTGCTGACAATTATAGATGTTAAGTCAGTTTTGGATTTCTGTATAAAGTCCAGGGAAAATTCTGCCAGAATTTGCATAGCCCAGCTCACAATCCCAGGGCATTGCTGTAAGAAGTCTCTGGAATCAAAGTCTTTATGCGCAGATGGTCCGTTTCACTCTCAGCAGCTCTGAATTTATCTGGGCCGAGGGTATGCCGGTTACACCCACTTCCCATGATTCCCTAGGAGCCCCAAGTGTAAAAATCATATACTTCTGGGTTAGGAGTCTTAGAAGATGGCTCCTGTCATGTGGACATTGCCGCCACCACCATTTTCCGTGCAGGAAGACAGGGTGGGGAGGAAATATCCACCCCCGGGCAGCACAGAGTTGCAGCCCAGTTCGCAGTCCCAGTGCATTGCTATTAGAAGCTGCGCTGGATACCCAAATGTGTTAGGTCTCTGGAATCAAAGTCTTTAGGTGCAGAGGGTCCGTTTCACTCTCAGCAGAGGGTCCGTTTCACTCTCAGCAGTAGCACAAATGATCTTAACAATATAAAGGTAGAATGGGCAGATGGATCATAAAAATAATTAAAACTTGTGCTACTTATAGGAGACTCACCTAGTCTATCACTATAAATACAGACTCCAAGCAAAAGAGTGGAAAACTACAGATTAGAATCCCGGGCTGGATAGGTAGTACAGGATTTTAAGCATTTTGCCTTGCATTCCAGTGACCCCTGTTTGATCCCCAGCACCACATATAGTCTTTTAAGCACTACTAGGGGTTATTATTGAGTCTAGAGTTAGAAATAACTCCTGAGCACTGGAGTCTGCAATCCAAACTCCAATTTCTTTTTTTACCCCCAAAGGGTAAACTTAGGGACAGAGCAATAGCACGGTAGGTAGTAATGGATCTTACACCAACCAACCTGGGTTCAATGCCCAGTAACCTGTAAGGTCCCCCCAACCCGCTAGGAGTGATCTCTGAGCACAGAGACAGAAGTAAACCCTGAGCACCACTAAGTGTGGCCCCAAAACTAAAACAAAAAATGGAAAATAGAAGCCTAGGAAAGGTCAGAGTAGCTATATGGCCATACTGATATCAAACAAAATAGACCCAAACTAAAAATGAGAATAAGAGATAGGTCTGAACATTATATAGTGATTACAGAACCTATGTGCCAAGAAGACATAACACTTATTAACATGTATGCACTAAGTCAAGGGGCATAAAATATGTAAAGAAACTACTAATAGGCTGAAGAAGTATGTTAACAGCAACACAATTATTGTAAGAGATTTTAATAACACCTTTTCAACTGTTGGACATATCAACTAGACAAAAATAAATAAGAAACTTAATTCTTAAAAAAGAAATGGCTGAACTGGATTTAATGGGCAAATATTGTGCTCTCCAACTCCAAAAAGCTGAATGCACAATCTTCCTCAGTGCAAGAGGGTTAGTCCTCATAATAATCTACATGTTAATACACAAGGCTAGTGTGCATGTCTATAATATAGAAATAATAGCAAGCATCACCCAGACTTTAATGCCGTGAATAAATAAATCACACACACACAGACACACAGACACAGACACACACACACACACTATTTGGGATCAACTCAAATGCTTGTAAACTAAGCAATACTCTACTGAATAATCACTGGGTCAAAGATTAAAAATAAAGACAAAAGTCAAAAGATAACTGAGAATAAATAAAAACAAAGACACAAGTACTAAATTATATGGGACACATAAAAAAAACTACGAGGAGGAAAGTTCAGGGTTGGCAAGATAACTCAATAGCCTTGAGCACATGCTTTATATACAGGAGAGCCACGGTAAATCTCTGGGAACATATGGTCCCCTGGCACCTCCAGAATGGTGACCACTGAGACAGAAAGAGCAAAGGAGCATCACCAGGATTGATCCAATAAAAAACCAACAAAATACAAAGCTGGGGTTGGGGGCGGTTAATTAATTCTTCTCTTCATATATATTTACATTTTAGCAAATTCTATTCCAAGTCTTGATGGGGAAATTCAACCAGCAGTGAAATCTTTAGGTACAGGGAGAAAAAAGAGTTCTATCTTACACGTATGTCAATGGGGCTGCAGAAAAAACACTTTCAACTGAACATTACTGAGTTTCTTGACTTCACAAGAAAAGAGAGCTTGCATGGGAAATCTGTGCATGCCTGTCGGGGAGGGAAAGGAAGGGTAATTAGGAAGGTTTTATTATAATATTTCATATTAGTCATTTGGCTGCTAGCACAAGGAAATATGATAGCATTGGGCACCTTGCTAGGATAAATTTGACTGGCTCTCTTAATTGCTTTTGCTGAGAGATATCAGTTCTATGTAAATTCCAAATAATTTTATTTGGGTATGCAACTTACACATTATGATTAAAAGTAACCATTATTACCAGGAAGGTAAGAACACAGTGAAAGTTTGAACCTGATTTCTAAAGAACCAGCAATCCCTTACCTATTAGGAAATTATTATAAACATTTGATCATTTTGTGTGAAAGACACTGAAACTTTGATTCTTAAAATTATACATTAATTTAATAAACAATTACAGAAAGTTCTTGTCAGATCTTCTTTGAGTGTCCTGTGAAACTTTTTATAGTCATCATGAATAAATTCAAGATTCAACTTCTAAAAAAACATTTTCATTGCATAATTTTTTCTGGCTTCATACCATTGTGATCAGAAAATATGTCTATATAATTTCATATTTTTGTTTATTTTTCTTTAAATTTATTTTTATTAGGACACTAAAATTTACAGAGTTATTCATAACATAGTTTTTTTTTCAGATATACAATGTTCCAACTCCAGTCCCGCAACCAGTGTCACCAATGTCCCAGTTCCTACCCATTACCAGCAACCCACTTGGAAGTCATATCTCAAATTAATTTCAAATTGCTTGTTCCAACAAAAGTAAAGAAATGACAAATAGAATTATCAGAACACAAATCAATAAAACCAATTTGTGATGACTTATTGATATGTGTTTTAACCTATGTAAGTAAAGGTATTCAAATTATTTAATACAATATAATGCTATTATCATTTACAGAAATAAGCTTTTAACTCTGGTATCAAAAATATATTGTATTAAAATTTATTTTGTACTTGAATCTTATTGTGGTAATTGTCTTGTCTTCCCAGCATAAATAAAACTTAAAAAAAATTCTGTGCTGGGCGCCGGCTAACGGAGGAAATAGCCTTCCTTCTTGGTCTCTCTCCCATCCGGGAGAAGGCGTGGTGTCCGATATTTTGTGGGTCCTTTGAGGAGGTATGAACTTTTGGCGCGGGGAAAAAAAATTGTGCTTTGAACTTGAAACAGCCGCAGGATACTGGGGCAGTCCCAGCCGGGGCCGGTGCTCGGCTCCAGCCGAGTTTCGGCCCGGGTACCCATGCCTCTGCACAGCTGGTGGATGTGGAACGAGCGGGAACCAGAGACAGCTTTAGGATTTGGGGTTCCAGCAAATGCTTGCACCCATGTATGGAGACTGTTCACTAAGCTTTTGCTACATGCTGTTTCAGGAAGGGAAATGATTCATTTTCCAACTTAAATCTCCGCGGACTTAATTACTATAATACAGAAATTGTAAACCGCGTGGAAAACTTATTATCAAATATTTCCTTGTTAATAGAGCTGTATTTTTGGGGGATAAATTCCAACAAAAATAGTGAGTCTGTTTTGAAACTCTAACAACAATAGTGAGTTGTATGTTGAAATCTGGAATGTAATCAAGGTAAAAAGAAAAGGAAGTGAAATCACTCACGCATGGGGTGGGGGTTTGGGGGGTGAGGGGTGGGATGTATACTTTTTTTTTTTGTTTTTGCTTTTGTTTTTGTTTTGTTTTTGTTTTTATTGGTGGTGGAATATGGGCACTGGTGAAGGGATGGGTGTTTGAGCATTGTATAACTAAGATAGAAGCCTGAGAACTTTGTAACTTTCCACTTGGTAATTCAATAAAATAAATTAAAAAAAAAAATTCTGTGCTGGGGCTGGATTGCTAGTACAGCAGGTAGAGCATTTGCCTTTTCACGCAGCCAACCCTGGTTCAATCCCCAGGATCCCATATGGCCCTCTGAGCACTGCCAGGAGTAAAGTAATTCCTGAGTGCAAAACCAAGAGTAACCTCTGTGCATTGCCGGATGTGACCCAAAAAGCAAAAAAAAAAAAAAAAAAAAAAAAATTCTGTGCTAATATATTTTAGAGTTTCATGATGTATCATGATGTAGGTGGCAGAGAGACTCTTGCCTGCATGCCTGGCTGTCTTCCCCAGGGCCCCTCGGAGGGGATGGGCTCCAGCTTCCCTCCCCACCCTGAGCAGGGCTCCTGGCGGCCAAAGATCACCGGAACCTAGCTACAGTCATGCTCAAGGCCCATCTCCACACATTCAGATGGGCTTCATGCATGAAGGTACTGGCAGAGGAACCCAGGTGTGTGTAATCCCATCAACGGCCAACATCCAGAGACTTAAAAGTGAGCTCCCAGAAGCACATGGCTGCAAAGCTATTTGTAGATATCTTGTAACCTACTTCTCCCTCTGGGAGAAACTGGCAAGCTTCTGAGAGTTTCCTGCCCACATGGGACAGCCTTGCAAGCTTCCTATGGTGTATTACTGCTCGAGTAATCGATGATTAACAGGATTTCGTGATTGTGATCTTCATGATGAAGGTAAAATTTAGAACTAGAAAAAATTAAATGGAAAAAATTTGAATTAGCCTATAAAATATATAGATTTTATCCTAAGAAGGAAAGAATGGAATCAAGTTAAAAATAATATAGATACTGCTTAATGTCTGTATTAATAAATAAAAAATTCCAACAAAAATTTCTATGGATTGTAGGATAACATTGCCAGAGGTAGCTTAGGTTTATTGGGTTGTTCCCATCACAGTGAGCCCATTCCTTTTCGTTTATTTGTAACTTTTTTCTTTTTGTTCTGTTGACTTGTAAATATTGTTTTTCTCTTCTCCTTAAGTCCTTTGCATAGTTTATTCAGAGCAATATAGTATTAAATGCTATTCTTTTGTAACCTGGGAGTCATTTGACTCCACATGATAGTTTCCTCCTGGGCATCTGTTCTCTTGACCTAAGCCTCAGCTATCCTTACTTCCTAGCAACCCCAAAGGCAGGGTCCAGACGAGGAACGGGATGGACCCAGGGTAAGTGGTGAGCTATGTGCTACCCTGGCATCAAGATGGGCCTGGAAAAAGTGCTTAATTCTTAACTATAAGTTAAGAGTTTAGTGTGGACAGATGCTGTCATGACCCAAAAAGTAATAACTAGATTCAGACCCTGCAGGATTCGGAATGATTAATCTGGCCTGAGCGCTGTAGTGTGATTCTGTGGCAAGATGTTCCCAGAAGAGCTGCCTTACAAGCCTCAATGTATCTCTTACTGTGTCCATACAAAAATAATTAATATTAAGATGTTGATTGAGTTATTGGACTGAGGAATGGAGAAAGACACCTTAGGAGGTAATTTGCCAGGGGGCAGTCAGGAAGGGCTTTGGAATGCCCCTAGGTGGTGTTTCCTTTGAACCTGGTGGGCCTAGGAGGGGCTTTCTTATGTTGATTTTACTGGGTAGAGCTTAGGCCCAGAGAGACAAGGGTGGAGAGACTAGTGAAGAGAAGAATCCAGAGAGCAGCGGGGATGGAAGAATGAGGGATTAGGAAAGAAGAGGCAGAATCCAGAGAGGAGAGAGAGAGAGCCCAGGCTGCGAGATGGAGCGTGGAGAGATGAGTGGGAAAGACAGAAAGAGACGGGAATGAGGCACAGTGTGAGACTGGAATGGGGAGCTCAGAGAGACTGGAACAGGCCAGTGCAGAGAATGGAATAAACAGCAACTGATCAACCGCCTTGGCCCTCCTTTACTCTTCCGTCTGCCCCATGACCTGGGCAAGCAGCCTGGGACCATCCCCCGAACCTGGGCGGTGACAGGAAGAGCCTCTGGGGCTCTCCCCTGGCAGAGATATTTTTACAATGGATGTAAAAATTGTTTTGTGTAGAGCCAATTCTTGCCTCTCAGGGCTGTATTTTTTTTTAATTTCTCTTTTTGTGGATTCATTCATTTCTTCAAAGTGATTAATAAAAATTGGTAATTAATTAATTGACCCCTTTCTTGAATTTTATGTTTCTCCTGTTTGAAAATAAATACTATAAAGATAGCCGCCATGTCTCCATAGCTCATTATATTGCCAAGTAATTAGGCACCAGATCACAAATCTTGAAAGATCTGAATTCAGGAACTGACAATTAAGTAAAAATCTAAGGCTCATAGCATTGAAAAAATGAAAATGTGCATAAAGTCAGTCACTTCTTCCAGAAAACACAACTGAAAGTTTTTAAGGTATAACATATGAATTAAAAACTTGCCATTAGAAGTGCCTGCACCCATGTATGGAGACTGTGAATTAAGCCTTTGCCCCACGCCGGCTAACGGAGGAAAGAACCTTCCTTCTTGGTCTCTCTCCCCTCCGGGAGAAGGCGTGGTGTCCGACATTTTGTGGGTCCGTTGAGAAGGTACGAACTTGGTGGCGCGGAAAAAAAAAAAAAAATGTGTGCTTTGAACTTGAAACAGCCGCAGGATACAGAGCCAGCCCTAGTCGGGCCCGTGCTCGGCTCCGGCCGGCCGGGTTTTCGGCCCAGGCGCCCATGCCCCTGCAGAGCCGGTGGATGTGGAACAAGCGGGAACCAGAGACAGCTTTAGGAATTGGGGTTCCAGCAAGTGCCTGCACCCATGTATGGAGACTGTGAATTAAGCCTTTGCCCCACGCCGGCTAACGGAGGAAATATGTAATTTCTGGCAGAATTTTCCCAGGACTTTATACAGAAATCCAAAACCGCGCGGACGCGGCAGCGTCCGTGCGACTTAACATTTATAATTGTCATCAATGTGAAAGGGTTCCATTTGAACAGGTCAGACTTGGGGGGGAAACTCCAAATAATAACAGTAAGTTTTTGTTGAAATATTGAAGGTTCTTAATGTAACAGCCACCTCTGGACTATGAGCTAAGCAAAAGCCCCACGCTGGCCAACGTGGTGTGGAGTACCCCATACTATGAGGCGCAGGAAGGGGGATGAGGGGGAAAAATTAAAAAAAAAAAAATGGAAAAGGAAAAAGAGAAAAAAAAAGAGAGAGAGTTATGTCAACTATAGTGAGTTTTGTGTTGAATTATGGAATGTAATCAAGGTAAAGAAAAAATGAAGTGAAATTCATTAGTTATACAGTAGGGGGTAGGGGTTGGGGGCGGGGGGTAAACTGGGGTTTCTGGTGGTGGAATTTGGGCACTGGTGAAGGGATGGGTGTTTGAATATTGTATAACTGACATATAAACCTGAGAACTTTGTAACTTTCCACATGGTGATTTAATAAAAATTAAAAAAAAATAAAAAAAAATAAAAACTTGCCATTAGGTTATATTTATTACACTGTTTTAGGTAACCTGCTAAGCTATTTTATAAGCCCAATTATCAATGTTTCATTATTCCTAGAAAGAAACCTGTGGGTATACTGGGTGATCACAGAAAAAGGTTTCAGAAAGCATTAGCTTCCATTGTCACTTGAGAGGGAAAATCAGTTAGTCATGGTTGTCCAGCTGATCAGGAAAACATTAGAGAATTCAGAGTATTCCATCAAAAAAGGCTATTATAGAATAAATTGTTTTTATGGACTTGATCTCAAGATATTTTAGTAGTTAGCTGATTGACATTTATTTCTCACTGGACTGCTTTGAAGAATAATAGCATTCCATGTATTTAATATGAATATATTTTGTTTGTTTTGGTAGATTGAAAGTCTTTCAAAAGAAGACATATTTCTATTCCAAGGATGAAAGGTCTACTTGACTTTAATTTTCGGTGACCTCACCAATATCTTAGCTTTATCTAATTTGTCTCTGGGTGAACTAATTATTTTCTCATACTAATAAAACTCATCTACCCTCTACTGGTTCCAGACACTTTGCCAGATGTCATAGAAACAGTTGTGAATCTCCAGTGTCATTTTTGCCTTTTGTGGTTGTAATCACAAAGCAATGCTGACATTGAACATGAAATTACTAGGGAGCTGAATACCACAAATGAAGAGGTAAAACAGGTCATGAGAGAATAGAAGGAAGGGCTGACATACTGGTGGGGGCCAGCATTGCACAAATAAAATAAAAATATTGGTATTCTCATCGGATATTTTTTTAATTTAAAAAAAAGTCTGTTAAACACACATTAGAAGGAGTCATTAGGATTCAGCATAGGGTGACTGCTAATGAAAATGAATTTATTAGCTAAGATGTCTCTGAATATCATACTCATTGTTTTAAAGTCTGTATTGGTAACTAATGATTCAAACCCTCAAGTAATCTTAAGATTGTAAATATTTCTTGAAAAAAAATTTTTTTTTGCTTTTTGGGTCACACCCAGCGATGCACTGGGGTCACTCCTGGCTCTGCACTCAGGAATTACCCCTGGCAGTGCTCAGGGGACCATATGGGATGCTGGGAATCAAACCTGGGTAGGCCACATGCAAGGTAAAAGCCTTACCTGCTGTGCTATTGCTCTAGCCCTTCTTGAAGATTTTTTTTATTGAAGTAAAACTAGTTGATAATATGTGGTTTTAGTTGTAAAGCATTATGAATCAGCCTACATTATGCTAACAACCAAATCACAACCTAATTTCTATCCTTCACCAGAAAACTGACCTTTTTGTTTTCACTTGGTGGCTAGCCCTGGCTGTGCTCTGGCTGACTCTTGGCTCTGAGCTCCAGGTGCCTGCCTTGGGTTGGGGGACTGACTAGGGTGATAGTAATTGAACCCAGGTAAGCTGGCTACAAGCTCAACCACTGTACTATCTCTCAGGCCCTGAAACTGCCTGATTTAACCCAGTTTACCCACAGCCCTTCACATCTTATTTTGTTATTATTATTCAGTTTTATTCTCTAAGAATTTTTTAAAATTTGTTCACTGTTTCTATTTCTTAATTTTCCACAGATAGGTGAAATTATGATACAGTAATTGACTTTTGCCATCTAACTTCACTAAACCTTAAGACCTCATGGTACCCATCAGGTACGCTAATTACAAAAATCAATTTCATTTTAACAGCTGATTATTAGCCAATATGTCCTGACTTGTCTTTGAAGTCAATTTCAAATTTATATTTGTAATTCTATTATTTGCGTGTTAATAAAACTATAAGATTCCAAGTCATAACACAAATATCCATTATTATTATCCTTGTTTGGTAGTTTGGTATTAAGTGTAATTTGATAAGATTGTTACCATTTCGGGAAACTTGATAAAGGTTACACAAGATATCTTAGTATGTGAATTTAAAGTGCCTCACAATAGATTTTTTTTGATACACCCAGCAGTGCTCAGGGATTACTCTTGGCTTTGTGCTCAGGAATCACTCCTGGTGGCTTGAAAAACCAAATCAGGTGTTAGGAATTGAACCTTGGCCATCCTTGCGCAAGGCAAGAGTCCTACCTCCTAAACTATTGTTCAGGCACCCAAATGTTTATTTTTTTTTTTAAAGGAAATAAGTCTTAACTGAGATTGGGTCACTTAACATATAGGAAAGAAAATTCTTTTTTTTAAAAAAAAGATATTTTTTATGAATCACTTTATCACCATGAGATACAGTTACAAAGCTTTCATGATTTTCAGTCATACAATGTTCTAACACCCATCCCTCACCCAGAGTACATTTCCCACCGCCAATACCCACTCTTCCCAGCCGCATTCTCCCGTATCCCTCCTGCTGTCCTCCCCTCAGCCAGCCTCTATGGCAGTTCTCTCTCTCTGCCTCTCTCTCTCTCTGTCTCTCTCTGTTTCTGTCTCTGTCTCTGTCTCTCTCTCCCGCCCCCTATTTCGGGCATTATTATTTGTAATTCAGATACTGATGGCTGAAAGGCCATCATGTTTGGTCGCTGCCCTCTTTAAGCACACATCCAATCCAGAGCAATCCCTTCCAACCATTACCACAATGGTCCTTCTCTATCCCAACTGCCCTCTCCTCCAGCCCTTGAGACAGGCTCCCAAACGTGGACTATTCCTCCTCACCCTCGAGAAAGAAACTTCTTGTGTCATTAACACAAGTTTGTACACAGAAACCCAAAAGGATTATAAATCTCAGCTAGGGGATGTCTGATTCATATTAATTGCTCTTTAAGGCTTTAGTGACTGAATGAATAAAATAATTTTTAGTGTGCAGACGGGCTCGGGGTGCTAACCTCACCTGCAAAGTCTAGAACATTCTAGTGAAAAATTCACTTAGCATATAAGAGAGGGTCTTAAAGGTCAGGCAAGCAACTTTATTTTTAGATATCATACACATAACAGCGTCTGTGAGTCATGAACATGTTTTTTTAACTAGAAATTATAATTCAAGCCGAGATTGTTTATATTTCTCTCTTTAATATTTCATCCTTCATTCCTAACAAGTCCTGCCCAGACACCGTGGGACCGTGTAAATATAGTCGGTTGAATTATTAACAGGATTTTCTGCATTTCAAGGACAACACACATGTTTCTAGTTAACATTTCCATCTGAGCAAAGGGTCACAGAGATTAAAGGGAGTTCATTGGATAAAATTATGGACCCTGAGATTTATGGCATAGTTTACCCACAAAATGTGATTAATAACTCATACTTACCCATATACAATTTAAAGAAATTTCTGGGTTGGCCATTTATCCTTTAGACCCTACGCTAAGTCTAGGTGAATATAGATTTCTTTCTTCTTCAAATGTAAAAACCTCTAAATTAGGTTTTGAAAGTATTTATATTGTTTAATTAATACATGTCAACCTTTTTATTTTCCTTCCCATCATCCTCTCATTAAAATAAGGATAAGAGGGCTAAAAAGATAGTATAGTGGACAAGGCACTTGCTTGCGCAAGGCTGGACCAGGTTCAATTCCCAGCATCACACATGGTCCCCCAAGCACTATCAGGAATAATTTCTGAGTGCATCACTGTATCACTGTCATCCTGTTGTTCATCGATTTGCTCAAGCAGGCGCCAGTAACGTCTCCATTTGTCCCAGCCCTGAGAATTTATCAGCCTTTCCTTACTTGTCCTTCCCAACGGTGCCAAGTGCATAGCCAGGAATTACCACTGAGCATTGCCAGGTATGGCCCAAAAATCAAAATAAAATAAAATAAAGTGGAAGTTAAAGGAGATAATATTTATTACTTACTATGCAATCTAAGATATGTTATCATTTTACATTTATGTTATCTTATTTCATGTTTATAAAAGGGATGATATTTTTTCTTTAAGTTAAATAAAATGAGGGATAGTAAGATAAATGGCCTTGATGGAGACCATTTATCTAATGCTGATAATTCTCAACCTTAAATTGTTGCCTCTGATATATATTTCAAATTTTAGATTTAAATAAACCTAAGTAAGTAAAATTTAGATTTAAATTTTAGATTTATTTACACAGCATCTCTAGCTGTGTAAATAAAGATGCACCTCAAATAGAGCAAACACAAAATAATAATACTAGCTAGCCTTATTTTTTACCTCCGTGACTCCTTTTCTCCTCCAATATTTTCCTTTTAGTAACCCCAACCAGTGTCTAATATTACATAAGTCAACAAATCTAGAGCAATCTTAATTACTGCTTTTTCCTCTCATCTTAACCCAGTGATCTGCACATCAATGAGCTTTTCCTTCGAAACAGAACCCAGGATGTAATTATTGTTAACCAACTCTAGTGATATCACCATAGTCTCTCATATCCACTGTAATTGCTTTTCAATTGATCTTTTCACATTTAGCTTTCTACAAAGACTATTTATACATATGCAGTGGTAATAATGCCTCACATTTTTATAAGTTAAATAATGTATTGATTCAAAGCTCTTAATTTACTAATTATTTTGTCATTTATAACTCTTATCTCAGATTATGGATTCAATATTGATAATTATCAATATTGATAATTGACAATAATTCAATATTGATATTGATAATATCAATCAATATTGATAATGATTCAATATTGAAAAAGGTTCAGGACCTTTTCAATAGTAACTTTAGTTGCAACAATTAAAACATCACACATTCAGAATTGCTAAATTGATAAAAACTAAGAAGTCATCTAATAATATGTTTTCACTTAAGAAAAATGATATTTAGGAATATTAAATGGCCTCCAAAGATAAAGATGTTAATAAGTAGTTGATGCCTATCTTATTATGGAAGTTTTCTGGTTCCTGCCCAGTTACTTATATGTCATGCTGTTTCTACCTTTGTTGACTATAAGTGGAAACCTTAGATGTGTCAAAACGACAAATGATCTATAAAATTAAAGGCAATCAAATAATAACTTTGTCGAGTATTTCCAGTTTATTCTTCAATGGTAGTCATAAACTGCTATTAGCATATTATTTTTCAATAGAATCAGTATAGGTTATAGACAATCTATTGGTATAGATTATTTGCAATTCTTCATTACTGTGTTTTTTATACAGTCTTTTATAACCTTAAAAATAAAGCCAGAAGTAAATGCACCTTTGAACTAGAAATAAGGACTATCTCAGCAAAAATAAAAATAAACATTACTTCAAACTATATTGAAATCACTTGTTTTACTTATTTATAATGGAAAGTTAGAATAGTAGAAACATGAGCTGTGTCAACACTGTGCTCTGAGTCTAGCACAGAGAAAGAGATCAATAAATAATTATTAAACAAATGATATAAAATGTTATTTATCAAATATAATATTTATGACAACAAAAATTAGAAACAATATAATTACCTAATAGTAAGATTTGATACATGATTGATAAACTATTTAAAAAGTAAAATAAAATTTTCACGAAGTAGTATAATATGTACTGGCTTAGAAGATATTTCAGGTAAGGCAGTTCATTTGCTCAAGTGGGCACGAGTAATGTCTCCATTGTGAGACTTGTTAGTGTTTTTGGCATATTGAACATGCCACAGGTAGCTTGCCAGGTGCATGGAAGGCAGTTCATTATAAAAGTAATTTTTAAAAATATATGTTTACATTGTTTTAAACATACGTATGGCTGAAAGGATAGATGGGTAGTAGGAAAGAAAGAAATAAATAATGGAAGTAAAAAAGGCATGGAGATGGAGAGATAGTACAGAGAGTAGGGGGCTTGCCTTGCATGTGGCTGGCCTGAATTCAATCCCCAGAATGCCATATGGTCCCCTGAGCACCACCAGGAGTGATTCCTGAGTGCAGAGCTAGGAATAACCTCTGATCATTGCAGGTGTGGCCCAAAAACAAGAACTAGAGAAAGGGAGAGAGAGAGAGAGAGTGAGAGAGAAAGAGAGGGAGAGAGAGAGAAATTAAAACATTTTTTAAAATTTCAATGTGTTGTCCGCCGAGATGTGATCCCGGGGGCCGCACGCATGTGCGGCCTCTCCGCAGCTGTACAAGCGTGAATCCAGACCCAGCAAAACCTCTTTCGGTGTGAGCAACTCCTCGCAGAATGTCTCCAGCCTGAGAACTAAGCCTCGGCCCCGTGCCCGCCTGGGAGGGGAAAGGTATTTCTCTCTCTCTCTCTCGCCTCTTTCTCTCCGGGGATGAAGGGCGCGGTGGCCGCCATATTAAGACGACCACAGATTGGGTTTTCAAGCCTGCAATTATCTAATATCTGGAAGAAATCTCCCTGGACTTCTTGTTAAAGTACAGAAATTCAAAACCGCACGGCCGTATTTGTCTTCATAGTAGGTCTGACTCTAGTGGGGTACTCCTAACAACAATAGTGAGGTTTGTGTTGAAATATTGAATGTAACCAAAGTAAACAGAATGTAAAATGAAACTTATCAGTTACAAGGTAGGGGGTGGGGGGGCGGGATGGGAGGTGTACTGTGTGGGTTTTTTTTTTTTTTTTTTTTTGGTGGTGGTATATGGGCACTGGTGAAGGGATGGTTGTTTCAGCATTGTATAACTGAGACCGAAGCCCGAAAGCATTGTAATCTTCCACACAGTCATTTAATAAAATAAATAAAATTAAAAAAAAATTTCAATGTGTCTAAGTTTTCTCTTGATGATAATTTTTGTTGTTGTTTTTGTGTTAAAAATAGATTACTTGTATCAGTTTTTAAATGTCTAGTATACATAGCCAAATTTTACTATCAACTTTATGTCCTAACTAGTTTTTAACCTCCATAAATATAAGAAAACTCTGAATAAAATAAACATCTCTTGCATTTTTACTATTGCAAAAGGATTTCTACCGAAGTGTCTGGGTATGAGAGCTTTATGGATTTTACAAATCAGATTCAATTCCTTCATAAATGCAATTTCTGCACAACAGTAGGTATCCAATGGTAACTAAGCAGGGTTATTTGAACAATGCATAAATATTTCATAGTGTGCAAAAAGCCACAAATGCCAAAATCTAAAATGTCTGCAAACATGCAAGGTTTCCAGTTCCAAGAATGTAATTATTGACTTGGGATTTGTGGGGTGTCTTGTTGAAGACCCTTTTAATTTTGATAAAAAAAATCTTGCAGGAGAATAATGCTCTAACATTTCATGTTAACCTCAGTGATCCTGATCAAGGGAAAGATTCATTTGTAAATCATTTAAGAGTGCACTACCTAAAGCCTTTTGTTGTCTGAGAACATCAAAGAATTCCTTTCTACCAACCAGCACACTGTCTGAAAAAATGGGTTTATATCACAATAGGCTATATGGCCAATAGTTCAAAATTATTTTCAATGACAACTTCAAAATTATTATTACTCATAAAAAGCTGCCATCACTCTGTAGGTTAAATGAGAAAGAAATAATTGTATATTATATGCCCTGTGGACTGGAGTGGTAGGGCGTTTGCTTTGCACATGGCCGACCTGAATTCGATTCCTCCGTCCCCTCTCAGAGAGCCTGGCAAGCTACCAAGAGTATCCCACCGGCAAGGCAAAACCTGGCAAGCTACCCCTGGCGTATTTGATATGTCCAAAATAGTAACAACGAGTCTCACAATGGAGATGACAGTGTAGTGTTACAGTGCTGTGCCCTGTATTATCATTATAGAATAACTATCACTGTCACTGTCATCCTGTTGCTCATCGATTTGCTGGATCGGGCACCAGTAATGTCTCCATTATGAGACTTGTTTGTTACTGTTTTTGGCATGTTGAATATGCCATGGGTAGCTTGCCAGGCTAATCCAACTATCCAGACTAAATGATTAAATAAGTTGGAAAAAATATAGATAGAAAACTCCTTTGGGGAAGAAGGAACTGAGTTTTGGCCACACTCAAACATGTTCAATATTCAGGTTGTGCCCTGGGGCCATGCAGACCTGGAATGGAACCAGGCACTCTGGTTGCAAAGCATGCACTCCAGTCTTTTGAGTTTCTGCTATGACTCTTCAGAATGCTCGTTAAGCATTTGGTTGATTATATGTTTTAAGAGTATATAAAAAGCAAAAAACAAGAAAACTTTTTAATATGTTAAAGGTATTCCTACAATGACCAGGCCATATAAAAGCATAAAATACATATATGATTTGCTGAAATGACTGAAATGAAAGGGCAAATAAAGTTGAGATGCTCTGCAAGTTTTGATGGAACATCCAGAAAATAACACTCATCTGTATATTCTCTAGAATCTCTAAACAAACATTCTATACCACACAATATTTAATACCTAGCATTGGTCAATAATATGTCTGAATGAAGTCAGTAATTAGATCATCAGTAATTTAGAATATTCTTGAGTGTCTATGACCACAGAATGATTTTGGAAAAGAGATAAAGTGACCTTCACTATATCACTGTCACCGTCATCCCATTGCTCATCGATTTATTCAAGCGGGCACTGGTAATGTCTCCATTGTAAGACTTGTTGTTACTGTTTTTGGCATGTCAAATATGCCACGAGGAGCTTGCCAGGCTCTGCTGTATGGGCAGGATACTCTTGGTAGCTTGCCGGGCTCTCCAAGAGGGACAGAGATATCAAACCAGGGTCAGCAGCATGCAAGGCAAATATGCCCTACCCACTGTGCTATCACTCCAGCAAAAAATGACCTTAGGAGATTCTTATTTTGGATGACTAATCAAACTAGAATATTAGAAAATTTCCACTTCTAGATGCCTTGGTTAATGACTGGAAACTGAAATATTTACAAATGGGTTATATTTCTGGTGAACAGAGTACAAGCTCGATGGGCAGTAAGGAGAACTGCATCAGGTATCAAATGTTGATTTCCTCAAATACCAGAATTATTATTTATCTACTGACATAGAATCAAGACCTATAGTTACAGCTTTTACAGCTATTCAGAAGTATTGTATAATTTGGTGCAATTTCCCTCTATTAAATATGGGAAGAAAAGTGAGGAATAACACAGTATGTACCCCCATATAAGCATGCTTCAGAAGACTAACAAAATTTTCACATGGGGTAGTTTATAGCAGACCTATTCAAACTATACAATGTCTAAAGTTGATACTGTTCTTATTCACTGAGTGATGAAGCAATTCTATTGAGTTCTAAATACATAACAGAAACTTGTGTATTGGAAAAGACTTCATAATGCACCAACATGTAGAATAAATAAAATTTATCTCTCAGCAGTGTTCAAAGCTGTGTCTTGATCTCGTTTCTTATGAGGGTAAGAAGCAGTGATCAGCTTCCAGACCCATACCTGACAACTAAGTAAGAAAATCTGTTTTTCGTGAGTTGAATTGATGAAAAGCAGAGATCACAGGAAGCAAAAGCAGAAAACAACACCAAACAAGGATTGAATGAAGGTTAATTTATAACGGACCGAAAGCAAGATTATATAAAGAAGTTGGAGCAACAAAGTAGTTGAAGCCTGTAATTGTCAGAGCACAGAGAGAATTACCACTGAGATTTCTAGTGATATTTTCCACTCATCTCAATTTCCCTTGAGCTTCAATTTTACAACAAAGCCTGTTCACAGACTCTCAAGAGAGTCGTCTGGTTTTCTGGTCATAAGCAATATCATGCTTGTGCCAATTTGAATCAGTCTATCCAAAACAACTAAGAGATTCTAAACTTAAACAAATCTAGAATAAAAATAAAAACATTGTTTATCATTTCACTGGTCACACCAAATGACATTTTAGATTATTCATCTTTGGTGATTTTGATACGTAATTTTATTCAAATTATATTCACATTATAATTATAGAAAACAGCACTTGAAGGTCAGATAATTTAAGTAAAGACAAAAGGAACTGTCAATAAAATATTTAACAACTTGAAAATTTGTAAGGTATGGGTTGATGGGTTGGGTATTTGTGTAAGTAATGGCATGAATTATTTTGTTTTCACTGTGAACAATGTTTTTCTCTTCCTAAACAGATTTTTGGAGACTCTAGCTTACTTGGTATGTGCATGACATAAGGTTTTGCCTTTCCAGTCCTCTTCATCCTGGTGAGTGCTTCATAAGTACAAAAAAATGGAGTGAAATAGAAGGCTATGAACTTCTTCATATTAAATATGAATTCCTCACATATTAAGGTACAATCCGCCATTAAAAGCTAAATGTATTCTTACAACATCCCTGAAGGGCAGGTAAAATACTTTCTCCTTGTATATGGAAAACTGGTTAAACAGAGAAGGGCAGGGATTTCTTAAATGCCCCCAAATAAACATAATCCACAATGACGTGCTCATTCTTGATTGCTCTTAAACTCCCATTAATTCAATCATTTTCCTTATCTATTAAATTCCTCCAAGATAGTGGAAATATTGTCTGTCTCTCAGGGAGCACACCAGGTATACTATACCCCCATCTTCCAGATACTTGCTAAGCAGTGGGATAGAGTGGGAAATAGTCCCCTTGGTAACTCGGGGTAAGGGACTATCAAACTAGCTTAGATACATTTGTGAGGGCTTGTAAACAAGAAAAAAAAGTGCTGATGCTGTAATAAAATAATTACCACAACTCTAAGGCTATACAATACAGATACTTGAGGCTTGTTTAACTCCCTATGGCTATACCTATGTAAATATTCCAGTCTTTGTTTTTAATGCACCTGTTAAAGGTACATTAAGGTACAATAGCTTTAAACAATGGCTGGTTCACAATTCTGAGGATGGGGAGCAGTGAATGTAGCCTGCAGTAAACATCTAGGCTTCCCCCTTGCACGGGACTGCTCAGGCAACTCATGGGTAGTCAGTGTGTGTAGCACATTCTCTCTGACCAACTCTAGATGGTAGCAATTAGCGACAAGACCGGTAGGCAGATGAATTATTATAACACAATATACAAAGGAGCATTATTCTCATTGTCATCGTGATGAACAAGAGTATGCTTCAATCCCAATTTTCTTCACTTGAGTTATGCTTTTTAGCACTCCAAATGCCAAAATAGTTTGTTTGATATTGATTTACAATACTATTAAGAATAGGGTTACAACTTCCAAAACCACACCCTGCATGAGTGTCTATTTCCTTCTATTAGTGTCTTTTAATGCCCTCCCAAGTCTACCCATCAACTCTCCCACCAACCCAGCCCCTCATCTCCATACCAAAGTAAACTAAATTCTGTGACAAATTGGCAGGTTCTGTTCCCTTTCCCTTAGTCATCTGTTAAACTTCTTTATATCCCAAATGTGAGAGAGGCATTCTGTACCTATCTTTCTCCTGACTAGCTACACTCAGTATGATACTCTCCAGATTATCCAGGTAGTAGTACATTGCATGCGTTTGTCTTTTCTTTTTTAAATTTTACTTTATTTTTATTTTATTTTATTTATATTTTATTGAATCACTATGAGATATAGTTACAAGCTTTCATGTTTGAGTTATAATCACACAATGAAATACACCAATCCCTCCACCAGTGCACATTCCCCACCATCAATATCACCAGTATACGCCCCCTTTCCCACCCTTCCACTGCCTCCATAGCAGACAACATTCCCCATACTCTCTCTACTTTTGGGCATTATGGTTTGTAATACAGATACTGAGAGGTTATCATGCTTGACCCTTTATCTACTTTCAGCACACATCTTCCATCCTGACAAATGATGATTCCTCCAACCATCATTTTCTTAGTGATTCCTTCTCTATTCCAGCTGCCTTCTCCCCACCTCTCAGCATTTGTTTTTGCTTATGGTCAAAAGTATCCCATGCAGTTTCTTAATTCAGTCAATATTTTTTGACATTTGGGTTGCTTTTAGACTTGGACTATTGTGAATAGTACTATAATTAACAGGCATGCAAATGCCTTTTCAGAATAGTTTTGGTACCCTTGGAGCAGATGCCAAGTGATAATATCTGTGTCCTGTGGAAGGTCAGTTCTTAGTTTTTTGAGGCATGTTGAAACTGTTTAATAAATATATGGAACTACTATATAACTGAAATGCAAGCACGTAGTTTGTAAGTCTGTAATTGTACCTCACAGTGATTCACTAATAAAAAAAATAAAAATAAAAAAATAATAAATATATGGTACCTATCTACATTTCAACCAGCAGTGAATGAAGTTTGTTTATATCCTCATCCATACCAACACTGTTTTCATTTTTCGATGTGTGCCACTCTCACTAATGTGAATATCTTATTACTGTTCTGATTTGCATTTTCCTGATAATAAGTGATGCAGGACATTGTTTTCATCTACCTATTGGTCAGTTCTATATCTTATTTGAGTAGTTTCTATTCATCTCTTTTCCCAAATTTTGATGAATTTTAAAATTTTTTATTATTCAATTTCACAAGTCATTCATATATCTTGGATATTAATTCTTTTGTTATGAGTGATGTGCAAATATATTCTCCTATTGTATGATGCCTTTTTTATTCTGGTCATCATTTCTTTTGTGTTACAGAAGCTTGTTAATTTGATGTAGTTCATTTGTTTATCTTTGCTCTTGTTTTCTTGGTTTGCGGCCTTGAATCATGAAAGGTGCCTCTTGTCTAGATAGGTTCTGCCTATGTTTTCCTTAATATAAATTTGTGGATTCAGATCTGATATTGAACTTTTAATCCATTTTGAGTTGACTTTGTTCATTGTATAATTTGGGGGTCTGAGGGTTTTCTTTCTTTCTTTCTTTCTTTCTTTCTTTCTTTCTTTCTTTCTTTCTTTCTTTCTTTCTTTCTTTCTTTCTTTCTTTCTTTCTTTCTTTCTTCTTTCGTTCTTTCTTTGTCTCTCTCTTTCTTTCTTTCTTTCTTTCTTTCTTTCTTTCTTTCTTTCTTTCTTTCTTTCTTTCTTTCTTTCTTTCTTTCTTTCTCTCTCTCTCTCTCTCTCTCTCTTTCTTTCTTTCTTTCTTTCTTTCTTTCTTTCTTTCTTTCTTTCTTTCTTCCTTCCTTCCTTCCTTCCTTCCTTCCTTCCTTCCTTTATTTTTCTTTCTTTATCTAAAACATGCAAATGACTAGCTGTCCTAACACCATTTATTAAAGAGAATTTACCTAATCCACCTCATACTCTTAGATTCTTTTTTAAAGAGTAACTGTCAGATAATACCTCTCCGGGATATCAATTCTATGCCATATGTCTTTTTTTCAGTACCACACTGTCTTGATTACTAAAACTTTTAAATATAATTAAATTTAGGAAAAGGAAAGCATTTTGTCTTCATTTTATTTCCTAAAAATTCTCTATTTGGTGACTTTTATGACTCCGTATAAATTTCAATAGGATTTTGTCTGGGTCTTTCAAAACTGTCAATTCTTTTTATAGGGACTGACTGAATCTATATGATGCTTTGGGCAGGATTGTCAAATTGACAATATTAATCCTTCCTGACCACTAACAGGGAATTCCTTATGTCTTATTTCTTTTAGTAGTGATGTATAGTTTTCTTTATATGTGTTTCTCCTCTTTTGCTAAGCTGATTCTAAGATACATGACTTTTTTGAGGTGCAACTATATATAGGTTTATTCTCTCTTATTTCACTGTTTGCCAGAGATTTCTGTGTGTTGCTTTAGTAGCTTGTCCATTTTCCAATACAAGTTTATTGTTTCTAGAAGTTTTTTGTAGACGTTTTAGGGCTTTCCAAGCATAAAAAAAATTTGATGGAGTTAATGACCCATTTACAAAAGCAAGAGAAGATCTTCATAAAAGCTAGACTGACAGTGTAGCTATAGCATGTAATTTTCAGAGCACACTCTTGTGTAAGCAATGTTTTAAAAGTTTAATAAATGATTTGATGTCATAAAGCTAGCAACATCATGCTTAGAATCTAAACTTTGGTCAATCAGAAAGCAAAATTTAACTTATAACTGCTGATTTCATATGCACTCTGTACTTCAGATTTATAGGATTCTCTGTTCTTGGTTGAGAAACAAGAATTAGAGGTCTAATTAGAAGCAAGAATAATGCAAAGATTCATTATGCTTTATAAGCTTTGTGTTGGCTACTTCAGAGTGTATTGTGCTTTCTTCAAATTCTGATCCCCCAAAATAGCTATACCAGGAGTTAAAACACTTAAATCAAGTTTAAGATCATTCATTCATCTCCCACTCAGAATAATTAACTTCAGTATAATAACAAAAACATACAACACCATGCTTCTTATTTAGTTCTGCTGATAAAACTTCTCCTTAGAAGTTTCCAAAACATTTTTGGTAAGAAACAGGACAACTCTTGGTCTCTTGGTCTATTCACAATAATGTGGACATTGATCTAACTTTTCTATCTCAACTGACATACTTAGGAGATGTCTAAGGGTTAGAAGTTTAACTTACTTAGATAATATCTTAATTGCTGCTTTTTCACAATGTATAATAAAACAGCATTTACCTTTAACAACAGTAAAAATCCTTGGATCTTAAAATGTAAAATGAAAGAAATGCATTGTAATTCCACTGAACCAATCTTTTCTGTATGGAATTGAATGTAACATCCTTGTTGGGTTTTCAGTATGCTTATCACAAACTAAAAGTTGGTTTCTGAATCTGTTTATGAATAATGAACAGAGAAGGATCCTCACTGAAGGTGCCTAATAGCTTATGAGTCTAGGCATAAAATTGGAGTCACAAGGGTCTCAGACTTCGAAAGAAAGTAACAGTTACTCATTTACCCCTGATATCAATTAATATGTCTCTATAGAGAATAAGATATTAATTTAACCCCCTTATAGAAAAATCCTGTGATGGCCAGGTTCACTGCACTATTGTACATATAAGAGGAACCCAGATCTACAATTTATTTTCTGTTCCAAAGGAACCTGAGAGATCGTATAGGGGTCAGGGCACTTGTCTTATATGTAGCTGACCCCCCTGAGCAGCATCAGATATTAGCCCTATGCACAGAGCCAGGTATAAACCCAGACCACTGTTGGGGGTGGCCCCCAAACAAGAAAGTATATAAATATTCTTCCAAGAATGTTATTTATGAACACTTCATCACTCTTCTGCAATTCAACTTCACTTAGTCAGCTACCAGGTTTTCTGGTAAAGAACAATCAGTCATAATATAAGGGACAATGTTTATAATGGAGGCATTTTTTCACAATTCTTGAGGATTCAGAAATGGGACATACTTTGAAAATTGTCTGTGGGGACACAAACATGCGTAGATAAGATGTTTTTTAAGATTCAAGAAGCTTGACTGGCACATCAGGTTGGGCATTTGCCTTGCACATGCCTGACCTGAGTTTTATTCCCAACTCCACATATGATCCGAGAGCTCACCACAATTGATCCCTGGGTGCAGAGTCAGGAATAAGCCCTGAGAACCACCAGATGTGA
Source organism: Sorex araneus (assembly GCF_027595985.1). Lineage (NCBI taxonomy): Eukaryota > Metazoa > Chordata > Mammalia > Eulipotyphla > Soricidae > Sorex > Sorex araneus. Next base: position 65,449,079 of record NC_073305.1, on the reverse strand, counting down.
CCACCCCCAAAAATCAAGATTCAAGAAACTATTTTCAATATTGAAGCATTTTATTCTTAGAAACTTTGTATGCTGGGTATGAGACAATCATATAGTTAGATAGGGCTATATTTGAATTTCATCTCAGCCATAAAACAGACAGGTGTACTATTTCAATCTCTGTGAACAAAACCTCCTTCACAGAAGTGAGACATGTCGGCACTTTTATATTTTTTCTCCATTTAGTTTTACCACACCCCCGTCATGGAGGTATTTTGTCTATTTTTATTAATAAGAAAAATGAAATTTTAAGGATTTAAATATTTTCTCAGGTTCTGAATTAAAATGCAATCCCAAGAATTTGAATCTAATATAAAGGATTTCAATTACACTTCTAATTTATACAAAATATGATGTATAGAAAATAATAGATATGTAGTATGATTGTTATTACCACATTCATTCTTATATTGCTACCATTCCACCATAGTGACTACCGCACCTGATACTCCCTACTGCTATTACTACTACCAGAGAGATTAATACATGTTTTGGGGGAAAATTTATGATGGAACATATGCTATGATTGAAAAAATATCTTTTAAATATCAATATATTTTAGCTGAGTGTAATAGAGACGTTATTGGTGCCTGCTCGAGTAAATCGACAAACAATGGATGACAGTGACAGTGATATTTTAGCCTGCTCTTCAATCTATGTTCATCCCTGAACACATGTCTCACTTGCTTGTCTCAGTGCTTCTTTGCTTGCCTATTTTCACTTTAAAGAAGCCCAAGTCCTCTATCAAACACGTATTCTATATATCATATTTTTCTAAATAAGTTTTAATAGAAGCTAATTTTCTTCATAAAAAAGAATATATTTCAAGTCAACAACTTTTTCTAACCAAACAGCATTGGACATTCAAAAACTAGTTCACACTAAATTTCACTGAGAAGTTCTTCTCAAGTTCACATGTCCATTCTGGCAATGCTGTACTTGTCCATATTTTATGTTCTTCTTAATTATAAGATAAGTAGAAGTTAATGAAGAAAATTAAGGGATACAAAGACATATATAGACAGATATTAATTTTAAAATTGGAACCAGCACAGATCTCTATAGAATCTCATTAACTCCAAAGCAATCTAATTTACTCCTATATCCTGGTCCTTATTTAATTTGCTGTAAATTCTGGAGTAAACCATTCACTTTTAGAGGATCTCTATTTTTCTCACATATGTATAATATTTGTTTCTAATTTAATGTCAGGGCAGGAGTGATAGCACAGCAGGTAGGGCATTTGCCTTGCATGTGGCTGACCCGGGCTCAATTCCTCCACCCCTCTCAGAGAGCCGGGCAAGCTAATGAAAGTATCTCGCTCACACGGTAGAGCCTGGCAAGCTACCCATGGCATATTCAATATGCCAAAAATAGTAACAATAAGTCTCACAATGGAGATGTTTCTGGTGCCCACTCAAGTAAATCGATTAGCAACGGGATGACAGTGCAGTGATTCAGTGAATTTAATATCAAACATATGATTTTATATTATATAGTTTTTTCAGACCAGAGAAAGAGTATATGTTTCAGATCCTTGCCTTGCATGGAGTCAAGCCCAGTTTGATTCCTAATACTATATGGTTCTCTGAGCACTGCCAAGACCCACTACTGAGAACAGAGCCAGCAAAAGTCCCTGGGGATTTCCAGGTGATTCCCCGCCCCCCAAACCTTCTTCATTCAATAAATATATGGATATAACTTGTCCTTCCAGAGTCCCTCTCTCCCCTTCCCCACGCTCCTCCCCCCATCAAAATAAAAAGTCATTCAAGTCTACTCCAAGGAAGTCTATTTTACTTATCAGTAACCTGTCTAATTCAAAAACTAGCTTAGCTTTTCTAAAAATTTCTTTCAAATTCTAGAACTTATTTAATTTGGGGACCACACCAGGGATGTTCAGGACTTAATCTTGGTTCTGCACTGAGAGATCCTGCCTGGGGGGTTCAGGGAACTATATGGGTTGCCAAAGATAGAACCTGCTACATGCAAGGCCATCACTCTACCCACTGTATTATCTTTCAGTCCCTAGAAATCTAGAATTTAAAGGTACAGATACATAAAATTCAGTGACCTCTCCTCAGAAACCCTTCTAATGAGAAGGAGTATGAAAGCATAATATTTACTTTCACAAAAGTTTCAATGGAGATCTATGTATTCTCACAAAAACAAAAATTGCTGAGAAATGCAAATGTAAAATTACACTGATCTGAACCTTATAGCTGTGTGCTCTGTTCGGTCTAGTGATGCTCGTGTTCTCAACTTCAAACCAAACCAGTGACTCAAATTTTAGACCTGTATTGTCCAACTACTTCTACATATCTCTATGTGAATATCCTATGGCTACCACAAAATTTTATTCAAAACTAAACTCATGGAATCTATGAATGTTTCATTTGATCTCATTTTGTGGCATCACCATTGACCTAATTTTCAATGCAGAAATCTAAATTTCATCTTTTGTATTTTAACCTTTCCCTTAAAATCGGAAGCTGTCTATTCTTCTGCTATACAATAGACCTGCTGCTTCTTTGCTTGTTTGGGGGCCATACCCAGCAATGCTCAGGGATTACTCTTGGCTCTGCACTCAGGAATTATTCCTTGTGGGGCTCTTGGGACCATATGGAGTTCTAGATATTGAGCCTGGATGAGTCATGTGCAAGGCAAACACCACATTTGCTGTACTATCACTTCAGATTCTGCTACACATTCCTTCTACATCCCCCTCACTCCCCTCCACACATCTTTATTTGAGGTCAGGATTTCTTTCTTCTTCATCTGTTACCTATGTTTCTGCAGTCATTTTAAGTAGCCATTTTGCTTGCAGTCTTATTTCCCTTAAATATGATTTTCAGATTGACCAGAGTAACTAAAAATCGACCATGTTTGATACTCCAGGTTCCACCTCATTTTAAAAATCACAATATAAAGTTCAATGATATTAATGACTGACTTCTGACTATTTCTCCCACTTTAGAACCCAGACTTTTGCTCCAAAATCTGCTATTACTACAGCTGGCAGTTCACCTGGGTGACTCCTCCTCGTTCTTTAAGCTTCATGTTAATGAACTATACCATCAAAACAAAAATATATAATAAGATAAAATACTTAAATAGTACTTACAAAGTGCCAGGCAAATCTTAGCAAATCACAGATACTGAATCACTGAATTCTTTGACCATGTAAGTCAAATACTATTACCCCATTTTACACAAGAAGAAATGGAGGCAGTACAATCTATTTAATTTATTAAAGGTCACAAAATTGGTAAGTAGAGAATTCAGATAGTCCAACTCTAAAGTTCTATTCCTACCCAGTACATTGCACCTCCTCCCGTGAACCTTCCCTGATTTATCAATATCATACGACCCACTGGTAATGCATAATTAGTGGCAGGACTATCCACTGGATTTCCATTTCAATAACTTATTTATTAGATACATATATATAATTGCTTCTCCAAACAGTCCTATGAAGCAACAACTTCAATGGAATTATATTGATATATGCTTAACCCTGAGGAGTTCTAGATACAGGGAGATTTCTGAAGTGACAGAGCTTATGTCTTCAGGTAGGGTACCTAGAGGATTTGATTATTGTCCTGGAATGATTCCCTGAGCACCACCTAGAACAGCCCTGGTGACCCAAGAGCACCACGTTGCAATGCTGAACATTACAGGCTGAGAAACCAAATTGCATCTGTCATAGTTCCTATTGATAAAGCAAAACATTAAAAGTAATATTAAGGCACTTATTAATGTTACTTATAAAACTATACCTCAAAATTAAGAATTCTGTAACTCACCAAACTCCCTGATTTGAAATTTCCAGGGTGTAACTCAGAAACCCATATTATAGACAATGAAGTAGATTCATATATACAACAATGTAAGGAATTAAATCAGCGCATGCAAGAAACTAAACATGTAACTTTCATTATAAATGTCTCTGGTTGTATTATGGTTACTTTTATTATTGTTTAAGAATAATAGACAAGAATAATTTTTCTATTCATTAAGAAATAGGCTAGAGAAAGGGTGATATAAGTCATACTATTGAATCTATAACACAGGTGTCTTTCTTGGTCAGATAAAGAATAATTTTGGAGGAAATAAGTTTGTGGTTTCCAGTTCCAGGTTCTTTGGTGTTTGTTTTAGGTAACCACAGGGGAAGAGAAGTCACAGATACAATTTTATTTTAGCAGCTCTATTCCTGAGAATAGTGGCGCCGACTTAAGTAATGTGACCCCAAGTACAGGAATTGGACTGATTAAAGATTTAAAAGCTTAGACCGATCAGCATTGCAATACTATAGTGTCTCAAGCCTCAGAACAGCAGAAATTGTCAGCTAATATAAACAAAATAAATCTGTCTGACCTAGAAATAGGTGCACAATTTTGAAAGAGAAGTAGTTAGCCCCAAGAGAATAAAATAGCTTTAGTCTTTGATGGTCAAAGTGATATCTTTAGCTTGTTAACTTCAAATTTTGCTCATGTTTATGTGTATATATATAATGTGTGTGAGTGTGCGTGTGTTTAATTTAAACCAGTTATTTAATTTATCTGTCACCTAAGTCAACTTGAAATATGTTTTAAGTCAGAGGTTTTGAGCTAGTATAGATTAGTTATCAATCTCTAGTGACTGCTGTCACAGATTTAAAAAAATATCTTCATGCATGTTAAATATTTTATTAATTACTTATTAGATTCTAATATTTATGGATCTGTCTTTCTGTCTTGTTTTCCTTGAGAGGAGGGCCTGGATCTCATTCAGCTTCTTCAGTTTCAGTAGAGAAAAAAATCTTTTCTAAAAAAATAATTGAAAGAAATGCAGGAAGGAAGGAAGGAAGGAAGGAAGGAAGGAAGGAAGGAAGGAAGGAAGGAAGGAAGGAAGGAAGGAAGGAAGGAGGGAGGGAGGGAGGGAGGGAGGGAGGGAAGGAAGGAAGGAAGGAAGGAAGGAAGGAAGGAAGGAAGGAAGGAAGGAAGGAAGGAAGGAAGGAAGGAAGGAAGGAAGGAAGGAAGGAGAGAAATATTTTCTGAGCCCATTCTTCTTAAAAAAATATCTAATCAGAACCAGAGAGATATAACATTGGTTAAAGCACATAACTTACATGGACCCTACTCTATTTGATGTAGGTAGGTGGGCAGATAGAGAAGGCTCCCTCTCAAGGCAATGGAAGCAAATTTCCTGGGAAGTAAGACCCCTAATTTGTGAAAGTCAACCTTGCAGAAAACAGAAACTAAGGCCTGATAAGACTTTCTCCTGACCAGCAACAGACCTAGAGAAGGCTGGACTCCCTCTTCCCAGAGAAGCTCCAGCAGAAACAAAAGGCCAGGAAAGGAATTTCAAAGAAGACATCACCACTCTCAACCCTAGCGCCCTTGACAACCCTCTGAATAATAAACTTTTACCTAGGTAGAAGTTCATGTTGGGGCAGGTTGGAAAAACCTTATAAAGGCCACCTTGAATAAAGGAAGGGCACATGTATGCCCATGTGCTACTTGTGCCCATGTGACCAGGCACATGTGGTGCCTGAGCTTATATATCACCCACATCTCCCCTCTTGAGATGTGTACTTTTATGCTTTCATGTCTAATACTGTGATGTGTGTAGAGATCCCAGGCTCTCTTCGCCCTGGGATCTCTCTTGAGTGTGATACTCTCTCTCTTTCTTCTTTCTCTCTCTCTCCCTCCCTGTCTCATTTTTCTTACTTCTTGCCCTTCCCCAAACCCTCCAAATAAAATCTGTTTTACTTCACTGCTTGTCTACACCTGAAATTATTTTCTACAAGGTGAAACAAGAACCCAGTAACCCTGGAACCAGGGTGGCAGTGGCAGATGAGGGGAAAGTGACCCTCTTTCTCCTTCCCAATTCATATGAGCCACATATGGGGACCACGGACGTCACATTCATTACCTTGTACCATGTATATACCTTCAGCACTGTCAGGAATAAGACTTTCCACCCTAACCCTAAAACTTACACTCTCTGGAATTAAGAAAAATTAAAACAGACTAATTTGAGGCATATCCTTTGGAGGATGTGACAACTTCTCCTTTGAAAAAATCACTTTGTTATAGTAATAGTAAATAGTATAGTAAACCCCATGCCAGGAGCAATCACCAAGTGCAGACAGGAGTAAACTCTGAGCATCTCTAGATGTGACTGCCAAAACAAACCAAATAACCCACAAAAGCTGACAGAATTTGTGAGTGGCTAGCATGTGGTAAAAATGAACTTGTCTCTGTTGTTGGATGTGTGTGACTTCAAAATATTTTTATAATTGATTCTCAAATATGAGAACCAGTGGTTAGTTCTTTTCCAAATTGTCAAGGGTTTTGTTTGTTTCAAGGTCATACAGGTGGGCAATCAGGACTTACTCATGGGTCTCTGATCAGAGATCACTCCTGGTGGGGCTTGGGGGACTGTATGCAGTCCTAGGGATTGAACCTAGGTCAGGAGCATGCAAAGCGAGTGCCCTCTCCCGTTGTCTCCTATCTCTCTGACACCAAATTTAGTTTTTTTTAAGGCAGACATTATAAGATACATTTTAAGATACTTCCTACTCATTTTTCACAATTACCACACCATATTTGATGGAGTTCAGACAGTAGGCAACAAATCATATATCTATATCTCTATCTATCTGCCTATCTATCTATCTATCTATCTATCTATCTATCTATCTATCTATCTATCTATCTATCTATCTATCCCTCTTGGAAAGCCCAGTAAGCTACCGAGAGTATACTGCCCGCACGGCAGAGCCTGGCAAGCTACCCATGGTGTATTCGATATGCCAAAACCAGTAACAATAGGTCTCATTCCCCTGACCCTGAAAGAGCCTCCAATAGTTGGAAAGATGAGTAAGGAGAGGCTGCTAAAATCTCAGGACTGGGAGGAATAGAAACGTTACTGGTGCTCAGTCAAGGAAATTGACGAATAGGATGGCAGTGACAGTGTTACAGACAGTGACCTTGATTGATCAAAGGGAGAAACTTATGAATACTTTTATATTTAAGCAAACAATTATTGTAAAACATCTATTTTAATTGAGAGCACTGTGATTTACAAAGTTTATAGCAGTTGCATACACAATTCCATATACCAATCCCAGTACACAAGTGTGATTTTCCCTCCATCAGTTTCCTCAAGTTCCTTCCCATCTTCTAGTCTGTCTCCTTGGCAGCCACAGTTTTAAACTTAGCTATTGTAGTATAAGTCTCCTGCTTGTGGATTTGTTGGCTCTGTGGTTTAGACATATATATAAAATGCACCTCTATACTGTCTATATGCCAGAAGTCCCTGGCTCTTGCCCTGTTACTTCCCATCCAGCTCTTGTTAATTACCTTTGATTTCTTCCCTTCTTTGTTACTCACATTTCTATAATCTAGAATCTAGGGTAATCTAGGCATCATCCCTTTGAAACTTTTGCATTTCTTTGTCCCACTATTCTGTATATGACAGAAACGTAATATCATCCCATATTTGTCTTTCTGACTTACTTTGCTTAACATGAAATTCTCCAGTTCCATCAAATTTGCAATGAATTGCATGAGTTTATCATTCCTTGCAGCTGAATATGCAGCTGCATGTTTCATTGTGTATATACAGTACACATTCATTATCCACTCATCTCTAATTGGATATCTGGGTTGATTCCATATCTTTGCTGTTATGCTAAGAACAATGGTGTGTATAGGTCCTTTTGTATAAATGCTTTTGTGTCTTCAGGGTATATGCCAAAAAGAGTAATGGCTGGGTTGTACAGTTATATTTTTTAAAAGAAAGTTTATGTTTACATGAACATCTTATGCCAGACAAAAATACACATTTATCAATTTTAAGATCAACATAATGACTGCTATAACTGGTTGCCCTTGCAATTATTTGTTTTATTTTTTATATTTTGAGATGGTTTGGGTTTACAAAATGATAAATGTTTTATGGGCAGATTTTAAGATATCTTTGAAGTATACATTGTCATATCAAACCTACCACTATTAGAGTACCTCTCTTCCAAAGTACCTGGGGATACATTCCTTCCTTTAATTTCCATTTATAAATACCCTGTTGATAACTTCAGTCCTATGATCAGAGTTCAAGGGTTTGTTTCATTTGCCTTTGTCTCTGTCCTTGCTTTCTTTACCTTATAGCAGAGTTGAGTGAGAGCAAATATTTTTTCTTCTTCCACCATTTCTCTTAGCATGTCTTTTGCACGATCTTAATAGATTAAATATTTTTATATCTCATTCACACTCTGGTGCTTAACTGGACTTCTTGCGTTTTCTCAGTAGAACTTACCTATTGTAATATTGTGACTAAATATACATACAATACATTTTTTTCTTCTTTAGTCCCAGTCAAAAGTTCCTAAAACTCAAGCTCAGGACCCCTATATGACTTCAGGATGAAGGCAGGTCACCTGAAAGATGAAGGTATTGGAACTTTCAGTCCCAAATTCTGGTTCAGGAGTCTGGAGGAAACTTCAATAACTCATGGCCGTGATCCAGAGACACACAAAAGTATCTCTGAACCTCTCCGAATCGAGCAGATCACTGCAGAGATGCCTCCAGACTTTAAGCTAGGCCAACTTCACTAGGGTGCCTCAGCCGGGGGCAGGCGTTTTCCCTCCACCTACCCCCCAAAACCCCAGGGTCCTCCAACTTCCAGAACTCAGTGAGAAGTGCAGGTACTCAGGTTCAGTGATGGCAAATTCCAGGTCTCAAGGGATAGGGGATGGGCTACCCCCTATCATCCCCCATCCCCACAGGAGCCTGGAGGTCATGCCCACAAACTGCCTCCAGCTGCTACTTAAGCTCCTTAAACGGCCATGATCCAGAGACACATAAAAGAATCTCTAAACCGAGCACTCAGTGCAGAGATTTCTTCAGACTCAAATTATCTAAAATCCTAGAATTCCAGGAGCACACAGCCACTCTCAAGGCTGTGCAACATCTTATGCTACACATAACAAGCAGTACAAAAGAGAGTATGGGGGAGATTATCTGCCATAGAGGCAGAGGTAGAAGTGTGTTGGGGGTGGGGCTATACTGGGAACTTTGGTGGTGGAAGATGTGCACTGGTGGAGGGTTGGGTAATTGATCATTACATGACTGAAACTCAAACAGGAAAGCTTTGTAACTGTATCTCACAGTGATTAAAAGTAATAGTAATAAAAAAATAAAATTAAATTAACATTCTGAATTTAAAAAAAAAGTAACGTGGAGTTCATGACCAGTTCAATCAGTTTAATACTGAATAAATAGCAGTACTCCTAAATTTAAAAATATTAGTGAATAAAGGCTACAAATTCTGCTCTGGTATGCTCAGGGAACCCTGTATTTAATGGAAAAAACAACCACAGCAACAAAACTCATGGTCAGAAATCAATCATGCCTACAAAATATCTCCATAATACTTCTCAAACAAGAGACTCCAAAGAGCTGTCAGGTTGGTAAAAGCATCTAAGTGCCTGGCATCCGTACATGGCAACCTTTTGCACCTCATGCTATATATTTCTTCATCTGGCTGTTAATTCGTATCCTTTGAAAAATTATTTTTATATTGATTTATTATAATAAAGTGTTTTCTGTGTTCTATGACTAACTCTAGAAAATCTTCACACCACAAGAGATGATGGTGGGAAATCTTAACTTAGTGTCAGTTGTTCAAAATGCAGGAGGTCTGGGACTTCTGACTGACAACAAAGGTGAGAGAGGCTGTCTTAACCTGTACTTGTCTTACTGACTAAAGATGGGCCAGGGTTTTTAGCCTATGGGATGCGTGCTGACTTTGGGTAATGATAGATTGATTTAAATTAAATTATCTAGTCAATTCTCAAGAAGTTGAAAAGTTGGTTGGTGTTCAAAGTTTGAAAGATTGTGGTTTGAAACACTCAAACGTCACTAATTTGAAGAAATACATGTATCTTCATTGTTCCCAATAGCTAGTATTTAGAAATAAACTAAGTGCTCATTATTACATCAAAAAATCAATGGGTAAAGATCTCTCTCTCTCTCTCTCTCTCTCTCTCTCTCTCTCTCACACACACACACATACACATATACAAAAATAGAATATTACTTAGCTATGAAAAAAGAAAGAAATCTGGTAATATGTGACAGTACATGTTTTATTATGCTAAGTGAGTCTGATGGAAAAATGATTTAATTCTTATGCAACAAATAAGAATAAAACAAAATTTAAAAAGACAAACCTTAATAAATGGTGCTTACTAGAAGGGAGGGTGTACTTTAAATCTAGTATATGTGATCAATTGTATGGTAAAGAATGGAAACTAGGCATTTGGGCTTTATCAGAATATGTACAAATAAATATGAATTATGATGGTATAAAAACTGTTACTTCAATTAAAGCCTTATAAAAGTAATTTGTTTGTGAGAGTATGAAACAAAGCACTAGGATCTGAGAGCTAATAGTTCAGTCAAGTCACTTGCCTTGCATATGATCAACCCCAAATCAAATCCACACCACCTGAGAACCACTGGGGGGTGAGAGGGGGTGAGGATACTAATCTCCAGAACCACAGGGTCTGAGTATCACAGCATATTTGGGTCCTAGCACAGAACTGAAGCCCCAATATTCTAAGCATCACTGAGGGGCCTTTACCTCCTGAGCAGTGCTTTGTAGGTCCCCAAATTAAAAAATTTATAAATAAAATCCAATCAGAAAGCCAGACAGTTTGCTCAGTTATATAGACTTATTTATTTATTTTAAACTTTGGGGCCAACATGGCAGTGCTTATGGCTAACTCCTGGATCTGCACTCAGCTGGACCTCATGGGATTTGAGCGATTTGAACCTGTCTGTTGTGCACAAAGCAAGCACCCTCCCTACCGTGCTATAGCTCTGTTCCCCAAACTCAGTATCTTTAAACATAAAGGAAAGATACTCTCAATCACTCAATTATTAGGTATCTCTGTAGTGTCTTTCCAAAACAACAATTTATTGTCTATTATGGATAATTATTCTCTAAAGGTTTCACTGTATCACTGTCATCCCGTTGTTCGTCAATTTACTCAGGAAAATCTTTTTTCAGAGCTTAAAAAATGTATGTTTAAATTTATCTGATCAGTTGTGAAGTCATTGAAGTTGTGATAATCTTGGGAAAATTCCGAAGCTAAATAACCAAAAAGGCATACAATATGCCAGGAAAGCAAATAGAAACAGAAAACCTGAAACCCAACAACAATGAACCTTCCAAACGACCATGCCAGGTGCTCTCTGTCCCTGGCAGAGATTAAAACATTGTAACTTCCCTAATGAATTGAGAACTGATGCAATTTGGATAAAAGAGGACAGTAATAAAATATATCAACAAGAGAAAATCATGTGTAAAGTATAAAATCCATAGCTTTGTACATGTGTTTACTCTCCCTGTCCGTAATGGCTTCAGGTTTACTCATAACTACCTTGCTTTGATATACGACACTGCATGCTGTTAATGTATACTTCCTTTGGCAAGTGATAGTTAGCTAGGATATAAAAATCAAGGCAATCTTTGATATTCTCAAATTTATGGATATATTCCAGGAAACAGTATATGAAGAAAAAATACTGGTAAATCAATTTACAACATGAAACACATTTTGCATCAAATTATATCATGATATAAGCCACAAAAGGATATTTCTCAGGCGGAAAATAGGGGGGAAAAACAGACACAGAAAATGTTTTCCAAGGAATTAAGAAGCTTTCTTGGACAAGTTATGTTACAATAAAATATTAATGTGTGCTCATTTGTCATGTGTTAATTAGCAGAATAAGCTGTAGGAAGTCCGGATTACCATGCAAATGTTAATTAGGTCATAATTTATGTTAAGCATTTCTAAGTTTAGAAGCATCATGTCTCATTTAGCAGCAGTTGAACTTTAGAAATAATTTGCATGTGCAACTGCTCGTTTTCAATTTTAATATGACAGTCACTTCATTTTAATAAATAGAAGAAACTACATTAAAATAATAGCAAATTCAGAGCTAATTTGGTCACAGTCAGTATATTTCCCTGGGAGATGGAAACTCTGTCTTTTAATAATCATTCAGGTATAAAGTGAGAGAGAAAAAATATGTTCAGAAGGTACTTATCTAAGTTACACAAGTACTCTCTGTCCCTAGACTATTAATACTCTTTTCCTTTGGGGGGTAATATTTGCTTTGGGGTGGTATTTCTCTACTGGACTTAAACAGCTTTACATTCCATCTCATCATGGCTTTCTCTCCCTACTTTGTCTTGTTAAAGACAAAACTACGTAGCAACACTATCAATTTTCTCTTACCCTATTTTTAAATGTTGGAATTTACTTTTCTCAACAATACTTATTTTAAAATTATTTTGATATTCTGTTTCAGAATAACAGATGCTCCTATGAGCACTCTGGAATTCCTATGAGCTAGAGGAAGTTCTCTATTTTAAAAGGTGTCCTTCTCTTAGGGAGGAAAAATTGCAGAACAAGTGATCCTACATCATTAAATGGGCATCATACTTGGAATGGGGAGAGTGGTAAGCATCTGGTAGTGTGAGGGCTACTCCTGCCTCTGTGCTCAAGTGGTCCTCAGGGAACCATGCAGTGCTAAGATTCGAACCCACCCAAAGCATGTGACTAACCTATTGAGCTCTCTCCCAAGAGAGATTCTAATATCCTTAGAACCTGGCTGGTACCGTGACTCTGCAAAATCACCACCACAAAGTCATCATTTTCTCTACATTTTACTGTTTATTATTTTATCCCTATGTAATAAAGCATAACTTAAAATTTGTGTAGAAAAATGTTCTATCCTCTAAGGAGAATACATTCTCTCTGGAGAAAAGACTCCCACACTCTAACTTTTTTCAATATATATTATTACTTTTAGTAAACTGTTGGTCTCACTAGAAACAGTGCTACTCATTCTTTCAGAACACCTACACTTTGATTCTTAAGTGTTAACTATTTTCTAATAAGCCTATTTTATTCTTTCTTTCTCTGGCCCCATATGTTTGAATGGCTTTCTGTGCTAGTTAAATGATATTGGTTCTCTGAACAGGGCCTAATGGCCTTATTCACACAACAGAAGTGTATTGCTTCTTTATTAAAGCATTGAAGAACATAATGCAACATTGGATCCAACTACTGTGATTCAAAGTGTATGCCTGTGATTTCAAGGCCCGTGTAGTTCAACAGTATTAAAAAACATGGTTTTCTTTTGTGACAGAGTCACAGGGGTGCTTGTTTATGCTTCTGTGGTTTGTTAACTATTTCACAATAGAAGGAAATGCAATTCAGCTAGATTGTAATGAAAATAAAGAGTGCAATTATGTTTTTGTTAAAGTTCACGTACCTACCTAAATTCTGTTATGTTTGAACTAACTTAAAAGGAATATTTATTTTTTAATTTCTGAAAATATTATATTTCTAACTTTAAAATCATATAATAAAATATAATACTTGAAAATTTATTTTACCAATTGTTTTATTCCATACTTTCTATCCAAAGTATATGTATTTTAAAATATATTTGTAACTATGAGCATTTTTATATCTTCAGAGGAGAGGTTTGGTGATACTATTAACAGTCATATTTAAATAAAATCTAATAAGAGAGATCTACTACCAATTCGAAAAAGGGAATATGTACTTGGTAAGCAACGACATGAATAACTCGCCTTCCTTTCCCCATGATCCCTCCCCAAACACCAACAACAGCAGATTACCATTTTCCTTTTTAATTTCCAAGTTTGATTGATGCTTTTCTTTTTCATGTGAATGTGTTGCCAATAATTAAAACCTATAGCTTTTAAATAAAAATTCAGATTTTAAAATTTTCATCAGCAGTGTTAGCACTGTATTTTAAGAAGCAAAAATGCACTGGGGGTGAGTCTATTCCTAATCCAGATACAGTGGATACTTTTTGTTCTTAAGCTACCTTCCCATACTCTGTTGATATTTAAATTGGTGATGAGCTACTAGATGATAAAGGTCTTATGCTCTCAACTTTTAAATGAGTTCTAACACAGGAATCTTATTCCTTTCATAAAGCTGACCAGTTTTGCTTTTTCACTTTTGGCTTGTAGCCAGACCATAATCTCTATTTTAAATCATAATTAAAAGATTACCTTGTCTGCTAATCTTCCTTTTCCACTCCATTCTAAAAATCAGAGTAATAAATGTGGCAGCATGGTGTTTGTGCTGTATGCAGCAGACCCAGTTTCAATCCCTGACACTCCATCATGTGGTCGTTCTTGCTCCACCAGCAGTGACACTTCAGTGCAGAGCCAGGAGTAAGTCTTTAGAACAGCCAGCCCTGGCCTAAACACCAAAAAACTGTATAAAATATGTATATGTCTTTCTTTATATTTATTTATAAAATATATGCATACATGTGTGTCCATATATATACATGTACATGCATGTATATGTGTGTATATATGTATATACATATATATGTATGTATACCTCTAGTCTCAATGTGAAGCTAGAAGAGAATGGAGATTTTGCTTTCTGGTTTACATTTTCCAATGAACAAACAAGAGATAATGTATGTAGAGAGAGAAATATATCATCTCTTGATTATTTGAATTGGTCTTCTCAGAACCTGTTCTTTTGCCTTGCTGATGCTTTGTTGCTATTTATTTGTTTGCATTAATTTACCTTATAACAATGATTCTTTGGAACTAAAATATTGTTTCTCAGATTATATTGTAAAGGACAGAAAAATTTGCTTGTTTGAAGAGATTTCTAACAACTTTTGAATATTTTTGAACCATAGCACTGTGCCTATATAATGGACAGAGACTGACTAGCCACATCTATAGCGGTCATTGGAACACCAGTGAGCTCAGTCCTTACCATTCCTCATCACCACCTTTGATCTACCTCGATAATCTATATTAATACCTGCCTAACTCCTTCAGTATGACTTAGTCTGAATCCACTTTGTCTCACAAAGATGGAATTATAAAAGGAAACGAACATAAGAAATAGTGGAACAGAAGATTTTTACTCTGAGATATGTAATGTCAAAGATAAATTGACAGCTTTCAAAATAAAATGCCACATACTTATGCCTAATAAATCTGACAGAGGCATTGAAACTCCTGTCATTGTTTGAGGCATCATTTATACAATATAATTAAAGAGGAAAACAGGAAAACTCCATGTGATAAAGGATGTGAATTGTATGTAGAAAACAAGAAACTCTGCTGTACCAGTCAGTGGCTCAGCTTCTCCCTCCTTTCTGGAGGGTATTTTTAATGAGAAAGATGACTTCATCTCCCAAAAGAGTTATTCCCTGAATGTCCTTAATGTACCTTTAATTATCAACTACAATTTTATTCTTTACTTCTTTATCTGCTCTCTTTTGGAATCTACACCTCTTTCAAATGACTTCACATGATCAATTGCTCTTATGACCCGTATAAAAAGCATCTGTATTCTCATCTGAAATCACTGCTTTCAAGCTTTGAGCAAAACCCTTAGTTTCCAGGATGTGATAAAACAAGCGGATATTCATCATTCTTGACCCTTTATATCTATATTGTAAATACACACATACTATACACAAAAGACCTAATACTCTACACTGATTACAAATGTGTCTTTTAGCTTGTTCTCACAGGCAAACAGCTTCATCACACCAGCATATTCATGCTTCTTCTCAGAATATATCCTGCTGTTCTAATTCTCCTTGAGATTCAAACTGAATTAAAAGTGAAATATTTGGTATGGAAAGTCTACATAAACAGGCAACTCATAAAGTACCATGCTTTTCAAATTGCCTGCTATTTTCATAACCAAATGTAACTCTCAACTAGAAACTTAAATGTCCTCAAATTCTGTGCCCTGTAGGATCAAAGGAATCATTCATCCTGACACTTGGGTTATATTTAATTTGGTTTTTATTTATTTTAAAATGTTTTAATTAAAGAAAGCATAATTTGCAAAGTTATTGACACTTCAGTGATAGGTATCCAACATTCCAACACTAGTTCTACCACCAGTGTCAACTTCCCTCCACTATTTTTGCAAGCTCCCTCCTACCCAACACTCTTATCCCACCCCATCCTGCCATCCTTGACAGAAACATTCAAAGTTCTATGTTGTCGTTGAGCTCTAAATTGACAAACTGGTTTTTATCAATGGTACTTGAAGAATGTACATTTCATTGCATAGAACCTGCTCTCTAAGAGCAGCAATCAAGAGGCAGCTAATTCAATAATCCATGTGTCCACTTAAAGAAGAAATATTGCTCAATAAAATCACACAGCCTCTTTCAAGCCCACACCTCCATATCCACTTCTTTTACCTTTCCTTTGAGGCATAAGTGGACTGACATCTATGACAATGAATCACAACTTAACAGAGAAGCAGCCTGAATACAGTCAATAATGGTTTCAACATATACTCCACTGAGGCACGTTTTTGATAACCAAAAAATGCAATTTAGTTTAAAAAAAGAATGCAGAGCTGGGAATATGACTTAAGTGGAGAACATATGTTTTACATGCGAGCCCCCCACCCCTCACTGAGCATCCCAGCCCTTGGTGCCCCCATGCTCCGAGCGGCCCGGGACCTGATCTCCAGCCAGCGTCCAACGGGCAGGGACCTCCTCCCTGACCCTGTGCTTCCTGCTTCCTGCTTCTTCATCCAGGTGCGCCTGATCCCCTCACTGAGCATCCCAGCCCTAGCTGCCCCAGGCTCTGCGTGGCGGCCCCCTGACCCAATCTCAACCCAATGTCCAGTGGCCAGAAGGGGCGTGGCCCCGCTGCAGTGGGAGTGGTCTCCAGGGGGCCACAGTTATTTTCCCCTGTTCTAGTATACCTGACAGACGTCTCAATCACCATTAACTAACTTTGTGGAGATCTCCCCAGCTACCTCAAACACAAAAGGCTAAATTAACCACTAGCCTACTCTGAATGCACCAAAATATCGAAAACTCATAAAAAGAGATTAGTTCTAGTGAAGGTCCCACCTCCATACAACCGTGATAGCATGAAGAAATAGCGCAAATCCCCACAGCACGGAGAGGACAAAGAAAAGAGTCCAGAAGCCTCAGCAGGGGTTTCCCACAAATATGATCTCTCTGATAAAGAATTCAGAGAAGAAATTCTGAGAATGTTCACGGAACTTAAAGAAACAGTGGAACAGTCAGCAAAGAAATTACGGGAAGAAATGAGAGCAGAAATAGAAAAGCTACATTCAGAAATGTCACAAATAAAAGACACTGTAGATGAAATAAAAAACACAGTGGGAGCCCTCAACAGTAGAATGGCTACAGCTGAAGATAGAATTAGTGAGCTTGAAGATAAGCAACAGAAATCCCACAGGCTACAACAAATAATTGGAAAAGACCTTAAAATAGCTCTAGGGCAAATCAGAGCCTCGGGGATGATGCCACGAGGAATAACAGAAGAATCATTGGAGTTCCAGAAGAACAGAGAGGCAACCCTAATGAGAAATCCACAGTTAAAGAAATCATTGCTGAAAAGTTCCCAGAGATGGATAATGCAGATGTTCAGATCCTAGGGCCCAAAGGGTGCCAGCTAGAAGAGACCCTAATGAAAAGACCCCAAGACATATCATAGTCAGATTGATGGATGCCATGGATAGGGACACAGTAATGCAAGCAGCAAGGTCAAAAAAATAAATCACATACAAAGGAGCACCCCTTAGATTCACAGCAGACTTATCAGAGGAAACCCTCCAAGCCAGAAGACAATGGTGGAATATAGTGAAAAAACTCAATGAAATGAATGCCTCACCATGAATACTTTATCTGGCTAAGCTCTCACTCAAACTCGAAGGAACCATACACAATTTCATGGATAAACAACAACTAAGGAACTTCATAGACTCAAAACCAAACTTAAAAGAAGGACTAAAGGGGCTCCTGTAAGAAAAGAAAAACCCCTACAAGCACAACAAATTCCTACAGAAAGATGGCACAAAACTCCACGACAATAATCTCTCTCAATGTCAATGGTCTAAGCGCACCCATCAAGAGACACAAAGTGGCAAAATGGATTCAGATACTGAACCCAGCATTCTGCTGCCTACAAGAAACACATCTGAATGGTCAGAGCAAACACAGACTCGAAATCAAAGGATGGAAAACAATCCTTCAAGCAAACAACTCCCTCAAAAAAGCCGGGGTGGCCATACTAGTATCAGACAATATAGATTTCAGGTTGAAAAAGATTAGAAGGGACAGCGAAGGCAATTTCTTACTAATCAAGGGATATGTACAGCAGGAAGAACTCACACTCTTAAACGTATATGCACCTAATGAGGGACCAATGGAATACTTAAAACAACTACTAACAGATTTTAGAGAGGACACCACTAGCAACACAATAGTAGTTGGAGACTTCAACACTGCCTTATCACCTCTGGATAGATCAACAAGATCAAAACTCAGCAAGTAAAAACTGGCCTTGAAGGAAGAAATAGAAGAGAGAGGGCTAATAGATCTATACAGGGCTTTACACTCCCATAAAAAAAGAATACACATTCTTTTCCAGCGCACACGGAACATTCTTCAAAACAGATCATGCGCTGGGCCACAAAGCATCCTCTATAGAATCAGGAAGATAGAAATTGTATCAACTATCTTCTCAGACCATGATGCAATGAAGATAGAAATTAATCATGCACAGATGCTGAGGACCAAACCATACACCTGGAAATTAAACAATTGAATGTTGAACAATGAGTGGGTCAGGGAGGAAATCAAGGAAGAAACTAAAAGGTACCTAGAAACAAATGAGAATGAAGACACGAGCTACCAGAACCTGTTTGGCACAGATAAAGCTGTGTTAAGAGGAAAATTTATAGCTCTGCAAACATATCTAAGGCCCACATAAATAACCTGACCTCACAGCTCAAGACCTTAGAATAGGACCAACAAAGGGAGCCCAAACCAGGCAGAAAGAAAGAAATAATAAAACTTAAAGCAGAAATCAATGATATGGAAACCCGAAAAACAATCCAAAAGATCAATGAATCTAAGAGCTGGTTCTTTGAGAAAATAAATAGGATTGATAAACCACTAGTAAGACTCACAACGAAAGAGAGAGAGAACTCTAATAAACCGAATCAGAAATGAGAGGTGGGACATCACAACAGAAACCAAAGAAATTCAAAAGATCATCAGAGACTACTTCCAAAGTCTGTACACTACCAATCAAGAGAATCTAGAAGAAATGGATAAATTCCTGCGTTCTTATAGCCTCCCAAGACTGAACCAAGATGATTTGGAATACCTGAATAGATCTATTACTATCAAGGAAATCAAAACTGTAATCAAAAGTCTCCCCAGAAACAAAAGTCCAGGTCCAAATGGATTAAATAGTGAATTCTTCCAAATATTAAAAGAGGACCTATTGCCAATTCTTCTCAAGCTCTTCCAGGAAATCAAGGAAACAGAAACACTCCCAGACAGTTTCTATGAGGCACATATCACTCTCATACCAAAACCAGAAAGACACCACAAAAAAAGAAAACTACAGACCGATATCTCTGATGAACACGGATGTGAAGATCCTCAACAAAATATTAGCGAATAGAATCCAGCAACTCATAAAAAGGATCATACACTATGATCAAGTGGGATTCATCCCGGGGATGCAAGGATGGCTCAACATTCGGAAGTCAAACAACATAATCCACTATATCAACAAAAGAAAAGATAAAAATCATATGGTCATATCAATAGATGCAGAGAAAGCATTTGACAAGATCCAGCACCCGTTCATGATGTAAACGCTCACCAAAATGGGCATAGAAAGGAACTTTCTCAATATAATCAAAGCCATCTACCACAAGCCTATAACAAGCAATATCCTCAATGGAGAAAAACTAAAGGCCTTCCCTCTAAATCAGGGACAAGGCCAGGATGCCCACTCTCACCACTTCTATTCAGTATGGTACTGGAAGTACTTGCAATAGCAATTAGGCAAAGAAAAGACATTAAGGGCATCCAGATAAGAAAGGAAGAAATCAAGCTCTCACTATTCGCAGATGATATGATATTTTATTTAGAGAACCCCAAAGCTTCTACCAAGAAATTCCTCAAAACAATACACTCATATTGTAAAGTTGCAGGCTATAAAACCAATACCAAAAAGTACATGGCTTTCCTATATGCAAATAATGAGAGAGAAGAAAGTGATATGAAAAAAGCAACCCCGTTCACAATCATGCCTCAGAAAATCACTTACCTCAGAATCAACATAACTAAGAAGGTGAAGGACCTGTACAGAGAAAATTACAAAATGTTACTTCACAAAATAAAAGAGTACACGAGGAAATGGAAGCACATCCCCTCATGGATTGGGAGAATTAACATTGTCAAAATGGCAATACTTCCCAAAGCATTATACAGATTCAATGCAATCCCTATAAGAATACCCATGACATTTTTCAAGGAAGTGGACCAAAAACTCCTAAAATTCATATGGAACAACAAATCCCCACAAAGAGCTAAAGCAATTTTGGGGAAAAAGAAGATGGGAGGCATTACCTTCCCCAACCTCAAGATCTACTACAAAGCAGTAATATTTAAAACTGCATGGTACTGGAACAAAGGCAGAGCAGGAGACCAATGGAACAGGTCACAATACCCTTACACAAAACCTCAAATGTATGATCATCTAATCTTTGATAAGGGAGCAATAAATGTAAAGTGAAGCAAAGAAAGCCTCTTTATCAAATGGTGCTGACAACACTGGACAGCTACATGCAAAAAAATGGGCTCAGACTTACACCTAACACCATGCACAAAAGTCAGATCAAAATGGATTAAAGACCTCAACATTAGACCAGAATTCATAAGGTACATTGAAGACAAGGTCTGCAAAACCCTCCATGACATTAAAGCTACAGGTATGTCCAAAGAGGACTCACCATTGACCAGGCAAGTGGAAACAGAGGTAAATAAATGGAACTATCTTAAACTGAGAAGCTTCTGTACCTCAAAAGATACAGCGACCAGAATACAAAGACAATCTACAGAATGGGAAAGGATATTCTCCCAATACCCATCAGATAAGGGGTTGATATCAAGGATTTCAAAGACACTGGTTAAACTTCACAAGAAGAAAACATCCAACCCCATCAGAAAATGGGGCAAAGAAATGAACAGAAACTTTCTCAAGGAAGAAATCCGAATGGCTAAAAGACACATGAAAAAATGCTCTTCATTACTAATCATCAGGGAGATGCAGATCAAAACAATAATGAGATACCATCTCACACCATAGAGACTGGCCCACATCCTTAAAGAACAAAAGTGACTGGTATTGGTGCGGATGTGGGGAGAAAGGGACTCTCTTTCACTGCTAGTGGGAATGCCAACTGGTTCAGCCCTTTTGGAAAAGAGTATGGATGCTTCTCAAAAAATTAGAAATTGAGCTCCCATTTGACCCAGCAATACCACTTCTGGGAATATATCCCGGAGGTGCAAAAAAGTATAGTAAAAGTGAGATCTGCACCTATATGTTCATTGCAACACTGTTCACAATAGCCAGAATCTGGAAAAAAACCTGAGTGCTCGAGAACAGATGACTGTTTGAAGAAACTTTGGTACATCTACACAATGGAATACTATGCAGCTGTTAGAAAAGATGAAGTCATGAAATTTGCATATAGGTGAATTAACATGGAATGTATCATGTTAAGTGAAATGAGTCAGAAGGAGAGTGACAGACATAGAAAGATTGCACTCATATGTGGAATATAAAGTAACAGAATGCGAGACTAACACCCAAGAACAGTAGAGATCAGTACCAAGAGGAGGACTCCACGGCTTGGAAGCTAATCTCACATGCTAGGTGAAGAAGCAGCTCTGATAGAGAAGGGATCACCAAGCAAAGGGTGTTAGGCGGGCCCACTAGGGATGGGAGATACAGGCTGAAAATAGACTATAGACTGAACAAGATGCCTACTTAATACTTCTGTATCAAACCAGAACACCCAAAAAGAGAGAGTGAGCAAATGGTAATGCTCTGCCACAGAGGCAGGGTGGGGTGAAGGGGACAGGGTTGGGGTGGTGGGAGGGATGCTGGGACCATTGGTGGTGGAAAATAGGCACTGGTGGAGGGATGGGTACTCAATTATTGTATGACTGAAACGTAAGCATGAAAACCTGTAAGTCTGTAACTTTGTCTCACTGTGATTCACTAATAAAATAAATAATAATAATAATAAAATTAAAAAGACAAAACATGCGAGGCCCTAAGTTCAATCACCAGTGCTGAACCTGCAACACTGGCTGTAGGTATAAATAGTGACTATGAACACCACTGGGTTAAACAACATTGTCAAAAACACATTGAAGCATCAGCCACCATCCAAATCACACGTCCTTCTCTCCAGGAAGGGAGCTTAACATGACGGTCGCCATAACCATGCCACTGGACACTACGCCGGGATGTTTCACTCAGGGTGCCCCAGAATAAGGGTTGAGACCCCTCCCCGCCCCAAAGGACCCCGCCCCAGCAGCCAAAAACCTCCAGAACTAACTGCCGCCATGCTCATGGCTGCTCTCCACACACTCGGACTGAGTCTCACCCATGAGTGAACCTATTCCTGGACCATGTTGTTGCATTTGCAGCCACACAACACTTCATAAAGACATGCCCTACCCATACTCCAAGCGTACCACACCACATTTAATGGGGTTCAAAGCAGGAGGAAACCAATCTTAGAGGCAAAGATATATATTTTTATATAAATATATATATATGTAACAGCACACAAGTCTTAACCTTTATCGACATGTTAGTGATCTCTTATAGAAGGGCTTAATGGCCCCTGGGTGAAATACAACAATCTTAACACTCTTTCCTCTAAGGATACCTTTTTGTAGCATTTTCAGTGTTTTTTTCATAACAAACAATACAAATTACATTATTTCAGTTCTGCTTTGGTGTAAGGATTGGGGGTTGGGCTGGAAACATCCAAAATATGGTGGTGGGAAGGTGTTATGGTGGTGGGATTGGTGTCTGAATATTAAATGTAATCAAATATTGTGAACTACTTTATAAATAAAAAACAAATTTAAAAAGAAATAACAAGGGACACATTTTACCATGGGTCAGTTTTATATTTCTAAAACCAAAATAATAAACCAAAACTATAGCTTAAAAAACATTGCAAGGGCCAAACAAGAAGTACAACAAACCAGGATTTATTCACTGGAACCCTACATTGTTCCCTAAACCCAACAGGAGTTATCCCTGAACACTGAGCCAGGAGCACCACAGGGTATGGCCAACAAACTAAAAAGAAAAACAAAAAAGAAAATTAAATACCACAATTCAGAGTTAAGCATTACTGAGAGTGCCTCTTATCCCATCTTCCCCTCTCCCTGACCCATCTCAGGCATTTATAGATTCAATGATATTTTAAACACACACACACACACACACACACACACACACACACACACACACACACACACACACTTAGGTATTTCAAGTGAGGGTCATGCAATTTATTTTTTCAGAATATTCCACCTGCATGACTACTTTTCTACCATAAATTCCACCATTCTAGCTTCAGATTCATAAAGTAGATATTATGTCCTTCAACAATGTCTTTTGAAATTAAAATACAGTCCAGATCTGGTGGAACAACTTGAACTGTATTAGCCATGAGCATCCCTATTGTCTGCCATAGTTCCATTTAGATTTGGGATTGAGCTGCTCTATGCATGTGAAGGTACTTGGAAAAGAGTGATGAATGAGAAAGGAAAAAGGATATAGGTAATCTATTTGTCATTTTAAATCTCATCAAATGAAGTATAGCCAGTCCAGAGAGATAATGGTTCAAGGGTGGAGACAACAAACACATAAAGGCAGATGGCAGGAGAGGTAATTTCCTCTTTTGATGCCACATGTACCTGAACAAATGGTGGAAAAGCAATAGTTCTCAACACAAAGAGTGAGAACAAAGTGAATCAAAAGGGCAAAGAACAGAGGGGCAATGGGCTTTGAGAGGCAGGCTGAGAGTAACAAATTACAAACTTCAGGCCAGGAGGGTAGCAGAGGACACAGGTCAATTCAGAGCAAGAACAGGCTGAGTGTCCTTGTCCACTTGAAAGATCAGTGAGTGGGAAGGAACAGTGAGGCCATACCCAGGAAGCAAATATAGAGACCTGTACTTTGGAGAAATACCTACTTCAACTCAACAGTAAAGAAACTTTGATATCACAAGTTTCAGTAGCTAAATGAAATGAGTCAGAAAGAGAGGGACAGACATAGAAAGATCGCACTCATCTGTAGAGTATAAAGTAACAGAATAACAGATGAACATGCAACAATAGTAGAGATAAGGACCAGGAGGTTTGCCATACGGCTTGAAAGCCGGCCCCATTTGGAGGAAAAAGCAGCTCAGACAGAGAAGGGACCACCAAGTAAAGGGTGCTGGGAGGACCCGCTCGGGTTGGAAGCTACCGAAAATAGACTATAGACCGAACATGATGGCCACTCAATACCTCTATTGCAAACCACAATACCCAAAAGGAGAGAGAGAACAAAAGGGAATGCCCTGCTACAGAGGTGGGTTGGGGAGTGGAGAGGTAGGGGGCGAGGGTGAAAGGGATACTGAGATCATTGGTGGTGGAGAATGGGCAGTGGTGGAGGGATGGGTAACTAATCATTATATGACTGAAATGCAAATGTGAAAGTTTGTAAGTAAAAACAAACAAATAAATAAACAAACAACAACAAAAAATCAGTAGTTTCTGTATGTGAATTTTAAAGTTCAAGGACCCACTCAGGAACTAGCCAGTTTCATGGAAGTACCTTGAACGGCCCTGAGACAATATTTTGAACCAGAATCAATTGGAACCGGCAGCATGTTCAGCTACAGGTTTACTATTCCTTGTCTGCCAAGAATAAATTAACTTAGAGATCTTACCCAGAGTTGGGGATATTATAAAAAATGACCTTTCTGGATGACTTACTGGATGGCAGCATAAACATCACTGTATCACTGTCATCCCGTTGCTCATCAATTTGCTCAAGTGGGCACCAGTAACATCTCCATTGTGAGACTTATTGTTACTGTTTTTGGCATATTGAACACACCATGGGTAGTTTGTCAGGCTCTGCCATGTGGACGAGATACTCTCAGTAGCTTGCCGGGCTCTCCAAGACGGGCAGAGGAATCGAACTTGGGTTAGCCGTGTGCAAGGCAAATGCCCTATGGCTGTGCTATCGCTCCAGCCCCCAGCACAAACATACAGTAATGAAAATATCTGGTCTGTGGGGTGTGAATTACCCTCTCCACCTCGTGAGAGTCCTCCATCTATGATAATTTTAAATAGTGGTGATGGACTTTTGAAGTAGTAGATAGTGAAGACCAATATAAAGACATTTATCGTAAACTCTCCCTTCCTAGATTTGTTTGTAGGCACGGATTAATAAGTAAACAAGCCGTAAGCAAATTCTCAGTAGTAAATAAATTCTCACTTTAAGTCTCCTAGCCTACAAGTGGGTCACTAATAAATCTCGCTCACAGATAAGAAATCCAAGAACCAGCACATGGAGTCCTCACTATCTTGCCAAACAGGCTTATTTGTACCCAGCAATTTAGGTTCAGGTGCTTTTTGAAGTAATAACAATTATGTTCACTCCCATGCCATTTGACTTAACAATTCCCAACTGAACCAGTAAATCAAACAAGAACACTTCTACAAAGACCTTATTTCCTCTGAATTTTTAATCCATTTAATCGGGCTCAGGCTTTGACTAAATTGTAGAATAGAAAATTATCCACAGCGCCTGTTCTGACAATTTTGTTTATCACATCCCAGCATCTCAACTGTCACTAAGTTCCTTGATTTGCTACTATGGCCAGAGATCCTATTAGATGGTAACTCACCTGAGTCTGTACTTCATATGAAGCAGTCTAAAAATTCACATGCTCTGTGTTCTGTTCTCTCAGGCATGTGGTCTATGCTTTCCACACTAACATATTAGCCAGTAAACAGCTTTGAGTTCAGATGGTCTGAGTTCAAATTTCACTTCTCACACTTACTAACTCTGTGTCCTTGAGCAAATTACTTAGCCTTTCTGGCCCAGTTTTTCCATCTGTAAAATCTGCACAACACATCATCATAAAGCAAGCTACCAAGAGTATCCCACTGCATGGAAGAGCCTGGCAAGCTCCTTGTGGCGTATTCAATATGCCAAATACAGTAACAATAACAGGTCTCATTCCCCTGACCCTGGAAGAGCCTCCAACCGTTGGGAAAGACGAGTAAGGAGAGGCTGCTAAAATCTCAGGGCTGGGACAAATGGAGATGTTACTGGTGCCCACTTGAGTAAATCAATGAACAATGGGATGGCAGTGATGACATGACAGTGATACTGTGAAAATTTGACAACTTATAACTCCACCTCACACTCATGAGTGCAACCACACAACAACCATAATAGAAAGTGGTAACTATGAGTTGTGATTGCTATATAACTATATACAGTTATATGAGAGAGATTAAAGAAATGCCTTGCGTTCTCCACACAACATTAATTTTCTCCCTTACATTTTGTGAGCCCTTCCTTTGTATCAGAAATAGAGGGTTGCAGAAGAGTAACTATGTTAATAGTAGTCACACCCTGAAAGTGACAGGAACAATTACTTCTTACTTAGCAAGTTGAATTTTATATATAATATTAATTTCCACAATGTTGTCACAACTTTAGCAATCACTGAGTGACTTCTGACCCTGAAAATTCTCAATTTATGACAGTTTTCTCTCACCAGAGCTCATCTGTCTCAATAAATGAGCTCCAAGATAGAAAAGATAGACTATTATGTGAAATTTTCTGTGACTTATACACTTTAAAATAATCAATTTATCAGGTTTCTAAAAGTTTAGTTATCAGCATAGTTGTGTTTAACAAGAAAGAGATTATTTGGACACATTACAAATATAATTTGCATCTGCACTGTTTAAACACATTTCTTTAATTATAAAATTGAGCATTTAGTTTATTAGAATTTAAACATGAAACCAGGAGTCAAATAAAGAGCATTGTGTTAAGGGTACATCTCAGTTATTTATAAATAACTCAGAGACCTAATAGAAATTTTGTATTCCTTCTAAAACTGTATGTGTCTAATGTGATACAATGAGAAAGAAGGAGGAAACAATTTTACAAGACAACTTATAAAAACAAGCACGAAAATGTGTGAATCTGTAACTGTACCCTCACTGTGACTCACTAATTAAAAAATAAATAAATTTAAATTTAAAAAATACTATAATAATCTTAAAGATAAAAATTATTATAATATAACAATAAAAATTTACTTTATTCCTTAGAAGTTAACTTTAAAATTATTTTACAAATAATTTTACAACCTTACAAGATTGGCTAATTTAAAATTAAGCCAATATATGTGAGAACATTTAGTAAAATACCCAAGAATAGTAGTATATAATACTAGGAGGTTGGCTCCATAGCTTGGATGCTGGCCTCACACGCTGGGGGAAAGTCATTCCAGATAGAGAAAGGAACACCAAGTAATATGTGATTGGAGATCCCGCTCGGGAAGGGAGATGCTTGCTGAAAGTAGACTAGAGACTGAACAGGATGACCACTCAATACCCCTATTGCAAACCAC
The DNA here is from genome assembly GCF_027595985.1 of Sorex araneus. Lineage (NCBI taxonomy): Eukaryota > Metazoa > Chordata > Mammalia > Eulipotyphla > Soricidae > Sorex > Sorex araneus. The sequence goes on along the minus strand of NC_073305.1, from coordinate 65,421,409 downwards.
AACACCCAAAAGGAAAGAGAGATATCAAATTGGAATACCCAGCCACAGAGGCAAGGTGGGGGGGATGGGAGAGATACTGGGTTCATTGGTGGTGGAGAATGGACACTGGTGGAGGGATGGGCTCTCAAACATTGCATGAGGGACAATCAAGCACGAAAATGTATGAATCTGTAACTGTACCCTCACTGTAACTCACTAATTAAAAAATAAATAAATTTACATTAAAAAGACTATAATATTCTTAAAGATAATAATTATTATAATATAACAATAAAAATTTACTTTATCCCTTAGAAGTTAGCTTTAAAATAAATTATATAGATGATCTCATTTAATGTTTATAACAAGACCCATATAATTATTATTTTACCCATAACCTTCAGAGATGTTACATGACGTTTTGAAGAATATACCACACATAATAGAGTCAAACTTTGATTCAGTCAGTAGATTTTTAGAGTTTTTAACTACACCATTCTTCTACCAGAGATAGAAACATCACCCTTTCTACTTTCACTTCAATGATTATGGTCATTTACTATGGCCTGTGTAACAGGTTCCTATTGATTCTATAAAACTATCATCAAAATGTAGTGCTTTAAAACGATAGTAACATATCATCCTACAGTTCTGAATGCTAGAGTCTAAAATAGGACTAAGATCAAAGTTTTAGTGGGCTGATTTTTCTTTTTTTTTTTCTGACTGTTCTAGAGAGTATCCATTTATTGCCTTTTTAATAACTAGAACCTGTGCAACTGTTACTATAAAACTAGTCTAGTTTCTATGTGGGAACCTGAGTTAATTGTATATAAAATTAGCATACAGAACTGCAGATGTTTATGAAGTCATAGTTCTTTATTTCACAGCCCTATGAAAGTAGACTTGGGTTCCCCTGATGTCTTATGTCTAGGACTCATGCTGTTTCTTCACTAGTTTCCTTGTACACCATCCTTGGTCTATGATTATCACTAGCTAATTTTTTCCAAGTTCTCCATTGTCCTCCTAGTTTGTCTCTCATGCTTTTTGATCTGCCTCTCCTTTTCGCATTTGGTCTCATTGGCATTTATTCTGTCCTCTGGCCATGTATAACTTTCAATGCTATATACTTGGCACTGCTATCTGACAAGGCATTGCCTTCTGCAGGATAAAAGACTGAGACTTGTCCCTCCAGTCTAAGAGAGGGTTCAGGGATAAACTACCTACCCTGTGTTCCCCCTTTTAATTTTTTTACCCCTGTTTCTTAGACATATTCATGATCTATCTGATTGGCTACCACTCATGTTGGCAAGACATGGAATGATAAATTGCATAGACTAGATTACCTACTACTTTTTCCCCACCCTCTCTATCATTACTAATCTTTTAGCTCATGGCTATTCCCTCCTACAATTTTAAAACTGACAATCATATCTCTCTAAGTACTGCTTCCCTTATTGCATCTTTCTGACTCTTTCATATAAAGAATATGTGTGATTACATTGGCTTTACCAAGATAATCCAGGATAATCTCTCCATATCAAGATTCTTAATTCAATCATGTCTGCAAAGACTATTTTTCACATACTCATACACTAGGAGGATTAAAGTATGTATATCACTGAAGGTAATATCTTGCCACCACTGCCAAGTTACATAATGACCATTTATAAAATTACAATGAAAGAATCATTTTATTATATAAAAATGGGAAGAAAATAAATTTATATTTTACCATTTTTCTGTGACATGATTCATTTTTTTTTATTATAGAGGTAACATTAGTCTACATAACTATATTTAAGGAGTATAATTTTAGTCTTTAAAGTATATATTATTACACTATGGTCACTACCAAATTATCAATACCCCTTCACCATAGTCCATCAGCTCTTTCTCTTTTCAAGAAATAGTGCTTGGTAAACTGTACACCTACATACAAAAGAATGAAACCAGATCACTATCTCAAATATTCACAGATTATCACTAGAATGGATATGGATGTTAAACACTGAAATATAAAATACATCAAAGAAAACCCAAGCAAAACACTGTGATATTGGTTTCTGTGATGTCTTGGGCGATTGACTTCAAAGGTAAGGGAAATAAAAGAAAAATAAACAAATGGAATTATATTAAACTGAAAAGCTTCTACACAGTGAAAGAAATTATCACTAAACCCAAAAGAGATGTTTTACTGAACAGAAAAAAGAACTTGCACACTGCACCTCTGATATAGATGGGAAAATTATTTCTCAAAAAAAAAAAGTATGTCTCTTGAGTGGTTGGCAAATTATGTTGCAGGTAACCTGACTCCTGGCCATTTTACTAGGTGTTGTAGGCAAGGTTGTTTGTTTGTTTGTTGGGTTTTTCTTTTTTTTGCTCTTTTGGGTCACACCCGGCGATGCACAGGGGTTACTCCTGACTCTTCATTCAGGAATCACTCTGCACTCAGGAATCACAGTGCTCAGGGGACCATATGGGATGCTGGGAATCGAATCCAGGTTGGCCGAGTACAAGCCAACGCCCTACCCGCTATGCTATTACTCCAGCCTGGTGGTAGGCAAGTTTGATGGAGTGTGGAGCAAGGGAAGTAGCCTGAATCTAAGGGTACTACTACCTTTCTGCTTTACCTACATTAGTCACCTGAGAAAATGGCTGTGAAGGTTAGGACTGGTAAAGTGTGTTAACAGCATCTACAAATTGAGGATGCTAGCATCTAACAAGATCAACAAGAGACCAGTCATGTTTCACCTGAAGTCCACTTGATCTATGTGGTGCAAAAACTGGTTCCAGTCACCTGAGTTCTCATGGTGGGGGGAAAATAAAGCTTTGTTCCAGGTTGTTGTGAAACCAGGAAAAGAAATTACAAATTTCAAACTTCTAGACAAGAGCACATCTTTGTTTCATTCTCTGCTCCCCTACCCCAAGAGTCAAAAAGAAAAAAATACATAGGGACACTTTGCTTTGTTCTTTCCCAAGAGTTTACTTTTTTGTGTAGGGTTGCATTCGAAGATAAAACAGTTTTTTTGTTTGTTTGTTTTATGCATGTAAATCCACCACCTTTCTACCTGCTTCATTCTTGACAATAAAGCCGTTTTTCAAACCATCACTATGTCTCGTAATTGACTACCCTCAAGAAACAGAAATTGGAGCTTCGAACTTACAAGGAAACTCAATCCCATAATAAGCTAATGGTAATATTTCCAGCTCTACGCTAGTATAAACTATTTCTATTCTCACAGTGGCAAGTCTTCAAATAATAGAACTCTGTTTCTGGTTCCCAATTCAGAGGAATTTTTGGACACTGATTTAGAAAAGCTATTCTGCCCTTATTAGGAGAACAACTGGGATCAGCAGAAGTTCTTGCAAAAGTTGAGAGGAATGTAAAATAGGTTGTAAAAGAGAGACAAGTCACTTAGATTGTACATCAAATCTAATATTCAGTATTTTGCATTTATCCCACTAAGATTTCTGTTGGAAATTCTTCCCAAATACTCTGGGGTATGATAGAATTAATTTAATATGTATCAATGTAGATCCAGTACTGCAAGAGAAAAAACAGATATCGTATTGCCCAACTCATATGTTTCATCTTTCTTGTCACTAATCAAATTTCCCTGCTGATTTTGCATTGCTAGACCTGGAAGACATTTTTTGCCTGGAACTGCAATCAGGGCACTCTATTTGGAATCAAACACTGTCCAGGAATAGTTCTTCATCAAGGATTCTCAAGAACTGTCATGTAAATGTTCCAGTCTCCTTTGTTCTTGACTGGTAAATTTCTGATGTATGGGTTTTGCCCATGGAATTATTCACTGTCATATCTAATTTAATAATACTTTTTTATTAACTCTTCACTGATCCTATTTTGCCATACAAATCAATTGAAATCACGTAATTTGGACAGTGTTCCCCAAATCCCTCATAATTCCAGAAGTCCTGGAATTACGGCACACATACCTCTCAGATCATAGATCCTGAAGTCTCTGGATTACACAGCCACATACATGGCCACACAGCACCTGCTAATTCCTCAAATACTGAAATTCCAGTAGAAGCACACCAAATTATATGGGAAAGTAATATAAAAGCCAACTAAACTCAACAAACTTAAAAAAATCACAGAAGGCTCAACTTGCAACAAAAAGTTCAATAAATTCTGAGACAAGGACTTAACAACCCCATGATCAGTTTTTAATTTGCACATTAAAAACAGATTTTATAATTATTGTTTTTAACATTCGAGCTTTGTTATAAATCAATTTTAACCTAAAATTGTATCCACAGTTGTTGCTTTGTTCACAGTAAAAGAAATAGAAAAATGTTATAATAGAAAACTATCTTTATTAACTCAAGATTTGGGATGGATGAACATTGTATGATGGAAACACAAGCACAAAAATCTGTAAGTCTATAACTGTATCCTCATGGTGATTCACTAGTAAAAAAAGGAAAATAAAAAAATAAAGTAAAAAGATTTGTGCTGGATGGCTTTCTAGAATATGAAACTTTTTATTTAAAGCTTAGATAGTCTAGGGGGCTGGAGTGATAGCACAGCGGGTAGGGCGCTTGCCTTGCACGCGGCCCACCCAGGTTCGATTCCCAGCATCCCATATGGTCCCCTGAGTACCGCCAGGGGTAATTCCTGAGTGCAGAGCCAGGAGTGACCCCTGTGCACCGCTGGGTGTGACCCAAAAAGCAAAAAAAATTAAAAAATAAATAAATAAATAAAGCTTAGATAGTCTAAGTAAGGAGATTTAATTGTTGTCTTAAACTCAGATTTTCTGGATGTGAAAATTTCAGTGCCCAAAACTATAAAATTCTGGAGAAACTAGGATTAATTAATTATTCATCCAAGTTAAAACTAGAGTTGCTTGGGAATTGCTTCCTGCTACTTAAGCTGACAAGATGGCAGCATAATCACCATAGCCAGTAGTGAGGAAAGTGGTGTGCTATAATATAATATTTCCTAAGACTTTCACCTGAAGTCTAATTGGATGGATGTTGGCTAGAACAGCATGTACTAGTTTATGGAATCCTTTTAGTTCTTGAGAAATACAGTGTCAAAGATCAGGGGAAGGCTGTGAAATTTGATAGCTGTGTCAAGTACCATCTGTAAACTAGGAAAAAAAATGGCAAGCTCAAGTGAGCTGAACACTCAGATATATTAAATTTTGACCTTGAAAAATGATATGTGCCTTCTTCAAAATCTGTTCCCAAAGTCCCACATAGTGACTAGGTCACTAACTACAATAAACTTTCAGTACCATGGCTTGGCTGGAGAAGCACAAACTCTGCTTTAGGAAGAAAAAAGGATTGATCAGCAACAGAGTTTTAGGACCAGGCTAATAAATATCTCTGAGGAATAAAAAAAAAAACACTTGGAAATCAGGCCTGGTAATGCATATTGAAAATACTATAGTAGGAGCAGAAGAGGTGATCAAAATCTTAGAAAAGAGAGATTTTGATATGGTGATATTTGCTATACAAAGCAAACCAGAAAGGCTAAGAAGCTAAAACATTTCCCTCCTAAAACACACACAAATACACACACACATCTCTCACATACAAATACATTAATTAAGGAAACACCTTCAATTAATAACTCTTTGGAATTGATTTATAAATACATTGACTCCATTGCCCATTAGATGGGCTATTTCTGAGTTGGGCGTAGCACATTTTCAGTCTCCCCACTGAGCTGAGCTATAGTCATCATTATTTCATCATTATTTCTTTATTTCATCACCTTTCATTCATTTTAGGGATGGGATAGAGGCCATAACCAGAGGTTATTAATAACTCAGGGGTTATTCCTGTCTCTGTGTTTAGAATGACCCCTAGTGGTAATCAGGGGACTGTGAAAAGTGTTAAGCACTCAAACCAGAAACATCTTTATGCAAGGCAAATAAATACTTTATTTTGATGTCTCCAGTACCTGTCCCTTTTTTGCAACTTTTCTTCTTGGGGTGTTTTATCACCACCTAAACAAATATTTCCACCCCAATTCTTGCCTTAGAATCTGTCTTCTGAAAAACTAAAACACAAATGCAAACATCTCATTGCTGAAACTTAAAAGAACATTTAAAAAATTTTCAATTTAAAAATTAAAATGAAGTGTCTTGCTGTTATTTAAGCACCTGAGTGGCATGATCCAGAGACACACAAAAGAATCTCCGAAACAAGCAGCTCTCTGCAGAGATGCCTCTGGACTTTGCTCCAGGCCTATTTCACTGGGGTGCCTTAGATGCGAGCAGGCATTGTCCCTCCACCTGCCTCCTAGCAATCCTGGAGGTCGACATCTTCCAGAACCCAATGAGAAGCTCAGGTATGAAGGTTCAGTGACAGCAAACTCCAGGCCTCCAGGGAGAGGGGATGAGTTGCCCCCTCCACCTCCTCATTGCTATGGGAGCCTGAAGTTCACACCCATAAACTGCCTCTGGCAGCTATTTAAGCTCCTTAAGGGCCATGATCCAGAGACACAAAAGAATCTCAGAACCAAGCAACTCGATGTAGAGATTTCTCCAGACCCTAATTATCTAAAATTTTAGAATTCCAGGAGCTTATGCTATTCATAACAAGCAATACAAAATAAGTTATCCAGCATCTACCTTTTTGGTAAGATTGAGTGGTGGCGGGAAAATTCAAAATAATGGTGGTGAGAAGGTGCAATGGTGGTGGGACTGCTGTTGAAATATTTAATGTAATCCACTATTGTGACAACTTCATGAAAATAAATTTAAACAATTTAAAAACCTCTTTAGTATCACATTAATAATTAAATATTCATAAATTTATCTATCATATTTCTCTATAATCTTGTACCTTTGAACAGTTTACTACACATAGTAACTACATAACAGAAGCTAAATAAAGTAGCAAGCATAAGAATAAATATGAATATTAACTCCTTCCAATTATGGAACTCAGGAGTTGATAAGATTTTGCCTGTAATGGATTATATAGTAAATTACTTAGGCTTTGCAGATCATAGAGTCTAACTGTTCAGTACTAATATTATAATGTACAATCAATAGCAATATGCAAAGAAATGCAAGCAGTTGCATCCAACAAAACTTTATTTATGATACTGACATAAAAGTAAAAAATTAATAATTGAAATATGGATGCTAAATATTTGAAGGAGAAATACAAAGAAATGGAGTAGATTTTACTAGGCAAATCTGTTTTGTTTTCATTCTTATTGGAAAAGTACCATGGACTCTAAAAGTAGATTATACTTATGCCTTTATTATAATTATTTTCTCCTAAATTAAGTTGTTTATCATATTTATTAAAATTTAAATAGGCAATATTCTGAGAGTATTACTCTAGTCAATTTTCTGTGGGATTCTCTTTTACTCTCTAATATAAAGAAGATTTATATGCAACTGACTGAATTTTTTTATAACATACTGTTTTATTTTCACCTTTGCACTCGTTATTTTCTAACATATTTGTGTACCTGAAAATTCTCTAAGCCAGTGTTAGGAAAAATTGGGAAGACTTCTAAGCAAACCAAAGATGACTGCTTTAGAATGCTGTGTACTGTAGAATTCTGTGTAGTGCCTAATGGATCCTCCAGAGAGAATCTGATTGTATAGAGGTGGACACTTTGGACTGACTTTTACTAGTCTAGACTGTCATCCTGGGAGGAAAATTTAAATTGTGAATAGTCCTGGTAAAATGTTTACCTAGGACAGCAAGAAAAATGATTCTTGGTTATAATACAACAGTGGATATTGTTCAGCAGAGATAATAAACCTTTGTATATCTAGTGCTTATTTGAACATATTAAAAATATTGGCTACCTCAATAATTATTAAATTAACTTTTTTCATGTGTTATTTTGTATTTGTGTTAGAGTCATGTTCACATCTTTTAAAAATAATTCCTTAATGCTAGATATGATTCAAAAGTAAACAAATCACTATCACTATCATTCCGTTGATCTTTGATTTGCCAAGAGGGTCCAGTAATGTCTCCATTGGTCCTAGCCCTGAGATTTTAGCAGTTTCTCTTTACTCATCCTTTTCAATGGTGCCGCATTAGAGGCTCTTTAAGGGTCAGGAGAATGAGACCCATTATTACTGTATATGGCATATGAATACGCCACGGGGAGCTTGCCAGTCTCTTCCATGTGGGCAGGAAACTCTCGGTAGCTTGCCAGGTTCTCCTGGAAAGCCAAGAACTAGACTATAAGATGTCTCACGGCTACGAGGAGCTTGGATTTATAGTCTCTGGATGTTGGCCATTGATGGGTTTACAAGTTTGTGAATGTGGCTGCCAAGCTACTGGAAAATGGCAGATCTGATGTACCAGGTACATAATTATAGAAACTCAATATATATTTGCTAGAAGAACACATAAATATTTAAATCTATGAATAAATTAAATAAGTGGAGACAATTTAATAACCTACAAAACTAGGTACAAGCATAGTTAAAATATAACTTTAAAATATATCAAGAACACCATAAGCAGGTATGAGTTGCAAACTGTTTAAGAGAACCCAAAGAGGATTTTGTGTCTTGACTAGAGGGAATATCTCTATTAGAGGAAAGGATGCGTCTTTTTAATTAACCCAAACGTTCCACATGGACTAGGAGAGGATGAAAAAAACAGTGGTGAGAATGTGGAAGGAACCAGAATAGTTATAGAGATAAGGGTAAGTCTAGGTGAAATTTGAGCATGAAAAGGACTGACTGGGGAAGAATATTTTGTTGAAGATGGCCTATTTAGAGCCATTTTAATAAAAATTCTCCTTCAAATTCATCTGTCAGGTTGAGAGACTATCTCACCACCTAAAAATAGGAGAAAGAGGATGTCATGGTGATTTCCCGACAGTGAAGAGCTATTAACAATCACTCCAATGTGGAGACATTCAGAGCAGAATTCATTTAAATTGGGAAAATCCATTTCAAAAATCATGTTGTCATAATATTGAGAGTTAAACAGGTATAAATAATAGCTTGGCACATTAGTCATTGCCAGATACCTTGATAGTTCACGGATAAAAGCCTCCCTTATATCACAACAAAAAATGATGGAAATTTGAGGCTGTCCTTTGTCATCACAAATTGTCCTACATAGATAGAAGCATACAGAATATAAAGAACATTATTTGTATTGGTTAAAAATATTCCACAACTTTTAAAATTGCTTCAGAAGAAAATTAGGATGTGGTTTTGTCAACTAGGCATCTAGTTTTATTTTTAAAAACAGCTTTCTACACCTAATCTATTTATCCCATATCACTTTTAAGGGATTAAAAGCACCCCCACTAAGAACCACTGATCTGAATGTAGTTTTGTAGGTTATTCAAATCTAACTGGCAAATAGCAGTGCCAGATATGAATGTTAGCAATGATCTCACAAACCATTCTGCTCTTTTTTCTCCAGCAGAATAATACCAAATCTTTCCAATAAAAAGTGAAATAGTATAAAATCAGAGTGAATGTAATGGGGACACTTGTTGAATTATTATTAAATGTGAGAATTTATGCTGACTCTAGTACATGGGTTATTATTCAATGCCCATAAAACACGATGAGGCAGATATTCTTATCATCTACATTTTACAGGTAAGACAATTCAGAGAGAGAATGACACTGCATAAAGTTAGAAAGGGAATAGGTATACTAGCTGATATATAAAATATGACAGATTGAAATGCTGACATTGAGTCTACTTTTAATATCTATGCTCTATTGTCATCTGAAAGGAAATACTGTTTTTTATCTCTCATTAAACAGCTGTTGAAAAAATACTTTCATTCCTGGGTTTAACAATGGCACTTGAACAAAATCCAGCTGGTCACCTCTTTAGTAAATACAGGTTCATTGGAACATTGCCATGCCCATTCATTTTTCTATCGTCTCAAGCAGCTTTTACTCTATAAAAAAACTGTATGGTTGAGACAGAGAATGTGGAGGCAAGCAAAGAAGAAAATATTACTGCTTTAAATTTTACACAAAAGGTATGGCAATGCCCACCCTTTCTTTAAAGGTTGAGAAGTTGGTTCTTCAAATGGCAAGAAGAAAAGTCAGAACATGAATCAAGCCCTGTGTTTTAACAACTGAAGACAATTGGAATCTCACCAGAATGGAACTAGACGTTACTATTTGCTGGGCTCTGTCAAGATGTCATGTGTATAATTTTTTTGCATTTTCTAATGCATAAAAATACTCTGCTAACTTCTTGAGATGTTATGATGAATAAGTCACATTAGACCCTGTTAGTGCCCGGGCATATTCCCTCCTCAAAAAGAGGGAAGGTTTTTCTTCCCTCACCTTGGAAGCATATTTGGCCCATGTACAGGACAGAAGGGAAGGATCTAATAGTAAATTACATATTCGAAGCCTTCAAAGATTTAGGGATAATTCCTCAGAGTCTTTATCTCTGGATAAATTTGAGCTCCTCTCATACACTTATGTCCCACTGATTTTAAGATATGTTTTTAATTAAATCACTGTGAGATACACAATCACAAAGTTATTCATGATTGGGTTTCAGTCATACAATATTCCAACACCCATCCCTTCGCAGTGTACATTTCCCACTGCCAATGTCTGCAGTTTCCCTCCTGCACTACACATCCTTCTCAGCCTGCCTCTTTGGCAAACACTTTTCTTCTCTCTCTCTCTCTCTCTCTCTCTCTCTCTCTCTCTCTCTCTCTCTCTCTCTCTCTCTCTCTCTCTCTCTCTCTCTCTCTCCTCTCTCTCTTTCTCTCTGTCTGACTCTGTCTGTCTCTCTTTGTCTCTCTCTTTCTCCCTCTATCTCTATATCCTTTTGGGCATTTTGTTTGCAATACAGGTAACATAAGTTATCATGTATATCATGTATAACCCTTTATCTCTTTTTAGCACTCAGTTTTTCTCAAGAGTGATAATTTCCAGTTACCATTGTCATAGTGTTTTCTTACCTAACTTAATTGTCCTTGCACATAACCAAACCTCTTTGAAGAATTAGTCATTTATGTAGTATTTCAATTTTCTTGTTACTATTTCTATACTGAGTAGAAAAATTAAACAACAATTAACTCTGATATGTCATTTCAGGGGACAGTCAGTTTCTGTACCATCACCCATGAAAGGGACACAAGCAAACTTATCTCTAGTCTTAGAAAATAGCATTCATAAGCTCCCTTTACTTGTGCTCCATTACCAACCCTCACCTAGAAGTTCCCTGAAGTACCAAATTAACAATCAGTGTTATCATTTCTTCAGATCTCATGATATAAGAAACTGTCCAGATTCCATGATTGTGATGCAGAATGCCTGTGTGCCACTAACACAACCACATATTTATTCTATCATTAAGTGCAGAGAAAATATTATTCTTTCATTTCAGAAATTAAAAAAACACATTTGATCTATGTGCTATAACCATAATTTTTCCATAGTCCATAATCCATATATAATGAGAGATATTGAAATTTGGTTCCTGTTATGATACATCTTGCCTTGTAGTTGATTAGAAGCTGTTATCCCAAAGGAAAGAGTCCATCAATAGACTTACTCCTACCCTGTGCTTTATAAGCAATGATTTACAGTTTATTTTATATTAACAACTTTTGTGGTATAAAATGAAAATTTTCAAGAATCTCAGTGATCTTAGACATAGAAAGCAATGAAATAAGGTGAGGCCAAAATTATAGTCAAACTTGTGAGCCATGTCATCATTTTAGTAAAACACAGTATTTCCAACAGTACATGGAAGTTTATGAAGTCTGTATAAATTTTGTCATGTTAAAAATAGTCTTATAGTAGTAACTGTTTTTTGTTTATTTTAATTATTTTCAAAGAGAATAAACAGTTATATTTCACAGGGTGAGAAATTAGAAGGTAGGATTTGCTACCTCAGTGAGTTCATGGTATCTGGGTTCTGGGTTTCTTACTCTATAAATTACCTTGTCATTTGGCTTATAGTCACAGAGGGCATCTGCAATTTGAAACAGCATCATTGAAAAAATTTAGGAAAATGTTATCTATATACCCAATAAATGGCTGTTTCAGTATGTGAATTTCTCTCTCTTTAAGTTGGGTATGTACTTAGAACTTAGATTTCTAACATTTTCAAAGCTATCACTTTAAGATCACTCAATAGTAGGTATTATTATAAGGCCAAGCGCTTTATTTCTTCTTAATATTTGTGTAAATCTTTCCAAAACAATCTCATCTCCCATTACTTAATATAACACAGGTGAGTCTCTGTGACTTGAAGCCAAACAGTTTAAACAACATGACTAAACTGTAGCACTATTGTCCCATTGTTCATCGATTTGCTCAAATAGGCACCAGTAACTCTTATTGTGAGACTTGTTGGAACTGTTTTTGGCATATCGAATATGCCACGGGGAGCTTGCCAGGCTCTGCCATGTGGGCGGGATACTCTTGGCAGCTTGCTGGGCTCTCTGAGAGGGACGGAGAAATCAATCCCCCCTCGACCACGTGCAAGGCAAACGCTCTACCCGCTGTGCTATCACTCCAGTCCAAACAATATGATTAACTACTATAAGAAATTTATTTTTCACTACAGTTTGAATACAGTAAAATTATATAAAAATCTAAAAGAAAGTGCAGAACTTACTTATTTTAAAACATTCCAGTGATAATCGTCAGAGAGATGCAGATCAAAACAACCATGAGATACCACCTCACACCACAGAGGCTAGCACACATCCAAAAGAACAAAAGCAACCGCTGTTGGAGAGGATGTGGGGAGAAAGGGACCCTTCTACACTGCTGGTGGGAATGCCAGCTAGTTCAGCCCTTTTGGAAAACAGTATGGACGACTCTCAAAAAACTTGAGGTTGAGCTCCCATTTGACCCAGCAATACCACTGCTGGGAATATATCCCAGAAAAGCCAAAAAGTATAGTCGAAGTGACATATGCACTTATATGTTCACCGCAGCACTGTTTACAATAGGCAGAATCTGGAAAAAACCCGAGTGCCCTAGAACAGATGACTGGTTGAAGAAACTCTGGTACATATATACAATGGAATACTATGCAGCTGTTAGAAAAAATGAGGTCATGACGTTTGCATATAAGTGGATCTACATGGAAAGTATCATGCTAAGTGAAATGAGTCAGAAAGAGAGAGACAGACATAGAAAGATTGCACTCATCTGTGGAATATAGAATAATAGACTATAAGACGAACACCCAAGAATAGTAGAAATAAGTACCAGGAGGTTGTCACCATGGCTTGGAGGCTGTTCTCTCATTCTGGGCAACTCAGAGAAGGGAACAGCAAGTAAAATGTGGTTGTTGGTCATGTGGGGGAAAGATGATGCGGGCCAAATATAGACTAGAGACTGAACGCAATGGCCACTCAACACCGTTATTGCAAACCACAACACCTAACCAGAGAGAGAGAACAAAAGGGAATTCCCTGCCATAGTGGCAGGGTGGGGTGGGGGGAGACGGGACTGGGAAGGGGGGGTGGGATGTTGGGTTTACTGGTGGTGGAGAATGGGCACTGGTGAAGGGATGGGTTATCAAACTTTGTAAGGGAGAAACATGAGCACAAAAATGTATAAATCTGTAACTGTACCCTCACGTTGACTCACTAATTAAAAATAAACTATAAAAAAAAATAAAAAATAAAAAAAATTAAATAAAAAAAAAATAAAAAAAAAATAAAACATTCCAGTGATAAGAGCGTTAGGTCCTCATTAAAAATAACTATCATGCCAATAAAACAAACTTTCGTTTGTAATCTTCCATGAAAATTCAGTTGGTTACTATGCGATTCTTTTGTGAGGAGCACCCTTTTGAATTTACTTATTTTTCACTCCTCTTCAACTGGAAGACTTTCAAAATAACTTCTCTTGTTAAATTAATTTCTTGGTATTTGATCTTTCGGAGCACTATTTTGGAAGTGACAGTCTTTTAAGTTTCTTTTTTTTCTAGTTTATTATTGCATACAGGAATGTCACAGTTTTTTTAATATTGATTTTACAATCTACTACTTTATGCATCGACTTATTATTTACAGACTTTTTTGTATAGTCTTTAGGGCTTCAATGCATACCATTATGTCATCTGTAAATAGTGATAGTTTGACTTCTGCGTTTCCAGTTTGGATTCCCATTGATAGCTTTCTTTTGCTAATTGCTCTGGTGAGGACTTCCAAAACTGTTTTGAATAAGAGTGGTCATTCATGCCTGATTTCAAGAGAAAGACTCAGTTTTTCAATATTGAATGTATTAGCTGTGGGTTTATTATGACTACAATAACTATGTTGAGCTATTTTGTTTTATCCCTATTTCTTTAGGGTTTTGTTTTGTTTTGCTTTGCTTTGTTTTGGGGTCACATTCAGCAGTGCTGAGACCTGGTACTGCATACCAGTATTACTCTTGGAATGTTTACAGGGCCATATATGGTGCCAGGGACTATAGCTGGGTCAGCCATGTGCAAAGAAAACACCCTACCCACTGTACTATTCCTCAGATCCCTCCTGTTATCCCTATTTTTGAAAGCTGGGTGATTTTTTTCTGAATGCATGAATGGGTTATGGATTTTGTTAAAAGTCTTAAATTAATTCATTTGGATACATGAATCCATCCTTGTATCTCTGAGATGAACCCCACTTAATCAAGGTTTATAATCTCTTTGATATATTGCTAAATACAGTTCACTGGGATTTTTAAAAATTAATTAATTAATTAATTAATATATTTTTTATTTTCTTTTTGGGTCACACCCAGCGATGCTCAGGAGTTATTCCTGGTTCTGCACTCAGAACTCACTCTTGGTGGTGCTCGGAGGACCATATGGGATGCCTGGGATCGAACCTGGGTCGGCTGCGTGCAAGACAAACGCCCTCCCGGCTGTACTATCGCTCTGGCCCCAGTTCACTGGGATTTTGTTGAAGGGCTTTGCATAAAGGTTTTTCAGGAATATTGCTCTCTAATTCTTTTCTTTCAGTTGTGTGTCTGTTTCAGTGTTGAGTATTGGCTTCATATGCTTAACAAGGGAATAAAATGCTTGAAAGTTGAAATACAAAGAAGTGAAGGAGGTGAAAGACTACAGTGAAAACTATAAATAACTGTGAAGAGAAATGGAAAAGGACACCAGGAAACAGCAAGACAGTTTTAGTTCAGAGACTGGGAGAATCAACATTGTCAAAGTGATCATTCCTCTCAAGGCATTAGACGACTCAATTCAATACCCATTAAAATTATAAAATGATGTTTTTTTAACTAATTCTACTAAATTTTGTATGGAAGCATAAAGGTCCTTGAGTAGCCAAAGCAATTGTAAGGGGGGTGGGAAAATAAGAGGCATTACATTTCCCAACTTTGAACTATTATATGAAGCTTTAATAATCAAAATTTCATGGTACTGGATTAAAGTTAGACCTGTAAACCACTGAAATGGAATTGCGAGTCCTGATTTAAACTCCCAGATTTATGAACAGTTCAAATATAATATATGAGCGTCTAGCTGAGCCTCACGCGTGAATGAAG
Source organism: Sorex araneus (assembly GCF_027595985.1). NCBI lineage: Eukaryota > Metazoa > Chordata > Mammalia > Eulipotyphla > Soricidae > Sorex > Sorex araneus. The sequence goes on along the minus strand of NC_073305.1, from coordinate 65,405,951 downwards.
TCCCAGGGAACCCAGATAATGCAGAACTTTGTGACCTTGGACTCTGGACCTGGAAGCAGAGATCCTCTGACTGCAATCCCCCAATCTTCAGTGACCCAAGGATCACACCTATAAGCCACACCCTGCCACACCCTGCTGGCACAGATAATCGCCTCATTGGCCACCCTCCAGATCTCAATGGCTGCTCCTCCCAGACGGGAGTATAAAATGAGGCCCCCATAGCCATCCCACCAGACTCCACTACAAGCTGTTTTCACTTGGAGTACTCCACAGGGGGCAGGTGAGAACCCTCCCTGCCCCAAGGGACCCAGCCCTGGTACCCGACCTCCACTACCCAACCGCTGCCACGCTCCAGGTCACTTCTTTCTGGACCATGTGACTGCAAATCGGCATGAGACACATTATAAGACACTTCCTACCCATTTCCTATAATTGCCACACCATATTTGATGGAGTTCAGGCAGTAGACAACAAATCATAGAGAGTTTTATATATATATATATATATACACACACACACACACACACACACATACATATATATATATATATATATATATATATATATATATATATATATAACTGGGAGAGCCCAGCAAGCCACCAATAGTATCCTGTCCACACGGCAGAGCCGAGCAAGCTACCCGTGATGTATTCAATATGCCAAAAACAGTAACGATAGGTCTCATTGCCCTGATCCTGAAAGAGCCTCCAATCATTGGGAAAGTCAAATAAGAAGAGGATGCTAAAATATCAGGGCTGGAAGGAATAGAGACGTTACTGATGCCTGCTCAAGTAAATCGACGAACAACAGGGTGACAGTGATGCAGTAAATATAACAAGAGAACTAAGTATTTGAAGTAGGCAAAGAATATCTCTTCAACAGAAGGTGTTGGGAAAACTGGATAGCCATATATAAAAATAGAATATTAGATTTATTTATTATACCATTCATAAAACTCAAAGTGGATTAAAGACATTGAGATTAGACCAGAACCTATAAAACATATTGAACAAAACATCAATTCCAATCTCCAGGAAATTGAATGCAGAGATGTCTTCAATGAGATTACCGAAGCATCAAAGGCAGCAAAAACAAAAACAAACAAGTGGGTATATATCAAATTAAAACACTTCTTCATACCAAGAGCAACTCAAGCTGTAACAAAAAGGCACTTTACTCAATGGTAGAATTTACTTGCATACAATACATCAGATAAAAAGCTAATAATGAAGACCTCTAAAACACTCACAAAACACAAGAAATAACTCAATAGTCCATACTAAACTGGGGTAAGTAAATGAATAAAACCTTAGCTAAAGAAGACATACGGATGCCCAATAGACTTCAGTTTTCAGAAATGAATACAGTCTCCTGAGCACCACCAGCAGTCAGAAAAGAGCACCACTGAGTACCACTGAGTGTAGCTCAAAGCCTGCCCCAGCACAAGGTAGCAATATGCCTTCTGTGATATTGCTTGCCATACTAAAATAATTTTTTAAGGTTTTACCTTCATATGTCCATACTCCCTAGAAAAGTAGCATCTAGAACCTAATTTAGAATTAGGGTAAATCCATGTCCATTTAGGTCCAGTGTTAGTTGTTTGCTCTCTAACCACTGTTATTTAATCTATCTGAAATGTGATTAAGTTAAAGAAACTATGATATATCTACAGCATAGAGTGTTCTGTGAATTGTATTATATAATCCGTGGAATACACTTAACATGATTCTTTACCAAAATAAGCACTTGGTCAGTATCTATTATCATCAAGCAAACAACACATTCAACAACTAGTTAACAGTAAAACAATTAGAAACTAAATTGACAGTTTTTTTGACTTATCTCAAGAAAGCTAATATAATATGTGATAGCCAATTACTTAAAATGTTGAATTTATATCATTGTATAATTAAGGGAAATTATAATAATAATTTTTTAAATTAAAGTTGAAAATGCTAAATAAATAAACTATAATACTTAAAATAGTTTACAAGCATTTATTTGTTTGCAAGATTGTTTATTTCTATGCTCTGAAAATGTCTCTTAAATATAATCTTGTCATTATTGCTTAAAAAATAAAATTAATTACTCATATCTGTCTTTAAATTGCTTATAGAGCTGAAATACATGAATTGGCTTCAAATTCTGAAAACCACTGCAAAAGTAACCAAATCATATCCAATACTGGAACTGCAAATGTGAACACCCTCAATGGGAATACGGTTTATATAAATAGTGTAGATAAGAGAAAGAAGAAGGATTTACTGTAAATCTGAGAACTAAAACCTATTAGGAGAAATATGCTGCCAGTGGGCAACTTAATTAAAATATGTCATTAAGATAATTCCCAAAACCTGTATAGCTAATTTATGACAATGTTACTAGAATACCTCAGATTATCTGCAGCTTTTAGTCATTTATGGATGGAAATGTTCTAAAAAATAGAAGTCTTCTCAAAAATAGAGCACTGTCACACTCAGTGTTTATTCCCTTATTATTAATCAAACACTACACTTCTAAAGTTAAATAAAACTTGGGAAAATACAAAAATGAATTATTAGAGACCTGAAAATGACTTAAAAGATTATCAGATAGCCAGATAATCAATGCAAATTATCTACACTGCTACCTCTTTGCTAGTGCACATGCAATACATAGTGAAGAAAATCACTCGCTTCAAATATTGGATCAGTTCACTTGTTTCCCTTAAAGCACAGAGATGACCATTATAATCAGTGTGGAATTCAAATCTGAAGATCAGATACTTCAGCCACATGCTTAGTAGAACCCCATAAATTTACAGATGTTGCAAGTATATGTGGAGATAGAATTTTCAAAGTAAAAACAAATACAAATTCCCAGTCAACTTATAGATATATCAAGAAAAAAACACTAATATATTATGCCCTGATATTAAGTGAATCTTTGTTACAGAACAGTAACTATATTGTATAGTCATGAAATATATGGTGGTAGTAGCATTATCTTAAATAACTTCTATGCACCATGCATTGTGACTTTATTTCTAAACCTCTTTAACAACAGTATGATTATTATTTCTATAACAACAGTATTATTATATCAATTTTAGGGTTTTTAGAAATGGCATCAAAAATGTTTTGAAAATTTGTCCAGGGTGTAACATTTTGTAAATAACTGGTATGAATTTTAGTCGAAGGCTAAAATTCCATCTTCTTTCTTTAATAATAGATTTACTCTGCCATTTATTTTATATCCTACTTAGTTATCAGTATCAACATATAAGTATAATACAACAAAATTTCCCTAAAGAGACTATATATATTACTTTAAACCACAAGATAATCTAGGGACATGTAAAAGGAAGACTGGAAGAGCCAAACTCCCACATCATTGTAAATAGCTCACTTTTTTCTTTTTTTCCCCCTTTTCCCACACAGAGCAGTGCTCAGAGCTCATATTGACTCTATGCTCAGAGATCACTCCTTGTGGGCTCAGGGGACTATTTGAGATACCAAAGATCAAAGTTGGGTCAGCTGCATACAAGGCAAGTGCCTTACATACTGTGCCATTTCTCCAGCTCATCTTTCAGTCAGATCAAAATGGAAGGCTAGAAAATTAGTAATATGTATATATAGATATACATATACATACATATGCTTATTTATGTTTGAACAAACAAATATTTTTTGTGCAGTTGGTATAAAACAATGTTTTCATTGTAAGCAATTAAAAAGAAAGCCATTCTCGTCACTGAATTTACAGTACAGCAAATGAGGGAAATATTTTAAAGAACCAAGAATATAGGTGGAGATCTTGCTGCACTCAACAGTGAAGAATCCTGCCCAGCGGGCACCACAACACCTGAGAATGCTCCAGACCCCAAACTGAGCCAACAACACTGAGGTGCCCCAGATGGAGCAGGTGCAATTTCCCCGTCTTCTCCAGATGGAATCCCAGCAACCATGAGCTTCTACAAATATGGCTCCGGTGTGTGGGGACCTAGACTATTTCTTCAAACTGCATGGCCGCATATATCCTGATATACAAAGTGAGCAATGGAAAATAGATGATCTAGCATCTGCCCCTGGAAGGCAGGCTTTTATAGTGGTGGGAATATCCAAGTAAAATATAATGCCCCAAACTATAGAGGCAGGGTATGGGGATATTGGAGGTGGAAGGCTTGCAGTGGTGGAGGGATGGGTGATCGATTATTGTATTCCTGAATATCAAACATGTGGCTTTTGGCAGAAATGTGTCCTGCTACGCATTAGGTTTCCGCACTGGACCACCCCAGGTAGGAATGGGTTTCATGCCTTGACCTGTTCTCCCTGGTGGATCAGTCGCCGTCACTGCCGCCTTCTTCCAGAGGCCTAGGGACAGCCAGGGAGGGACCCACAGTGAGGAGGAATGACACATCTCACGAGATGGACGCGGAGCAGCCAGCCCTCTCCCCCGCCCCTACAAGAACCTGAGCTGCTGCCCACCAAGGAGTCCTCTGGCTGCTGATAGAGCTGCCTATTGGCCATGATCTCAGCTTTGTTTGAAGCTCAGAAAACAGCGGCTTTTGGCAGAAATCCCTCCAGATTTAATTATTAGAACTTCAAAATTCCAAAATCGTGGGGGCCGTAATAGCGGCCACGCATCATCATATGCAATTCATAATCAGCAATAGAAAATAAATTGTCTAATGTTGCCTTTTTGGCAGATCTGAGTTTTGGGGTAAAATCCCAAATAATAATGGTGGGTTTGGTGTCAAAATATTGAATGTAATCAAAGTAGAGAGAGAGTAATGTGGACATCATCTGCCACACAGGTAGGGGGAGGGTGCGGGATGTGGGGGATACTGGGGTTTTTAGTGGTGAAAAATGTGCACTGGTAAAGTTGGGTGTTTCATCACTGTATGACTGAGACTTAAACCAAAAACTTTGTAACTGTTTTCATGGTGTTTCAATTAAAAAAATTAAAATAATAATAAAAATACAGTTGGAAAATATCACTTTTATAACTGCTAGAAATGTATAATTTTTGGAGAACCTGGCACAGCAATCGAATAAATGGGATAGTAAATGAATGAACAAAGAAAGTGATATAATTGTTATCTTAATATAAAGGCATGACATAGTTGACCTAGTGTGTGTGCATTTTCAGAGTAGAATGATGAAATAAAAGGTTATGGATTTTCTCACATTTAGTTCAGAGTACAAAAGGTGTCTGGTGTGATTAAAAGGGGTTCTAGGTCTGAAAATGAAAATGTGCTCCCCTTAAAACCCCCCTACATATATTCCTTATAAATAGCTCCTTCAAAAGAAATGCCATCAGCAGCAATGTAGGCATTTTTGACTCTGGGAAGCAACATCCATGTGCTTATAACAAAACCCATGAAGGTTTTGTTATATGTGCTTATAACAAAAACCATCAAGGAGGAAAAAAAAAGATTTAAATACTGTAAAAAGCCCCACTCTCTTTGAGGATTCAAAGGGGAGAAAGAAAACTCCAGCTTCAGTTTCAGTTGCCAAAGAAAAAGACTCATAGAAAATTCTATGAATAATGAACTCACATTTATATTTTTCATGTTGTGAATACAGCTTTTTCTTCGAAAGAAAAAGCAAAATCAATCCATGAAGAGTTTCTAATACATTAGGAAAATCAAATTGGTTTCTGAACTAGTCTACATGTTTATGTGGTTTTGTATGGGTAGTCTCTTAATTATTTTTCCCCAACAAATGTTAAAATAAATCTATACATATGCCTACAAATATTTAAAAACTGAGTAATTGCTTTGTAACAAATAATACTGCCTAAGTTGTTCATATAGTTCTTTGCTTTTGAAGACATTTCTTTGACCAATTTATCTTTCAATCAGGTCTGAAAAGGAATTATCTCCAAGTAGATCCAGGTACTCATTCATTGTATGACTGAAACAGTAGCACGAAAGTTTGTAAATCGGTAACTGTACCCCATGTTGATTCATAGAAAGAAAGAAAGAAAGAAAAAAAGAAAGAAAGAAGAATTAAAAAAAATAATTGTAATGCTAAATAAATTTTAACCAAGTTTAAAAAAAAAGAAAAGAAAAGGAATTCTCATCCCACCCTAAATAGAAGAATACAAAGAGACTCAGTGGATTCATATGAATTTGAAATGAATAAAAAAGAGAAAATGTTGAGGAACAATAATTTTAACATTTTCTTCTATTTTAACTTTACCGTTACCTTTCCCTTCAAGCAAACAGTTCCTGAACTGCAGAGCAAAGGGCAAATTCCACTATTTTTCACAAAAATTTGTAATCTCCTTGTGTTACAACATAAACTCAGAGGAGAAAAATGTACATAATGATTAAAATGAGAAGTAAACAGACCAAATTTTGGGAACACTTATCAGAGTCACCAGCCTATGTACTACTCAACTGCAAAGCAAAAGATGGACATTGCAGTTCTAAATGATGTATTGTGAGAATTATATAAGTACACACACACACACACACACACACACACACACAGAGTACAGACAGGTATGGCCAGAGATGTATGTTAAAATATACATATGATTTTCAAGATAACAATGCATTTTCATAGTAAATTAATACATGATGTACAGAGATAGAGGAAATCAAGCTTTACATGTAATGTACGTGTTACTAAAGGAAAAGTTAAAATAGGAAGGGATTTGCTATCTTGCTCAAAAAAACAATTTTATTTCATGAAATATGGTTGACCATGTGCTTTTGAATAAATGCTAATTGTAAAATATAACAGTGCTCCTCAAACTTTAGTGATTGCCAGATTTTCCTTTGAGGGGGAAGGGGAGGAGGTCTTGTTAAAATAAGTTGTTTTTAACTCAATGATCCTCTGTTGGTATGAAAGAGAAAGTGCCTAATCGTGACACTGGGCACAAATTACAAGGTCATATAGATATTGCTGATTTAAGGAGCAACTTTGTGAGCCACTAGACTAGTAAAAACCATAGAATCCTGTTCAAAGTGAATCTCCAGTGACTACAGGTGAATTATAAATCAACCACTAGAGCACTGGCAAGAATTACATTCTGCTTAGTCAAGCAAAAAAAAAAAAAAAGGACATCTTCTTGGGCACATTAGGTCACATTTAGCTTCTGTCATTAATGCAGAGATTAATTAAAACAGGCTTTGTTTCTAACTCTACTCACTGACACTCACCTCTGGGAGTGAATCTCCTCTGAGGGAAAGTTTTTGCTTGGCTTATTTATCAAAAAGCCAAGAAATGTTTTTAAGTTAAGGTGAATTGTTGACTCAGCAAAAGAGGATGCTAAAAAGGAAAAGAAACAAATCTTGTATGGAATGTACAGTGGAGCAGGTGAGAAAGCTTGCCTTACAAGAGAACATCCTGTTGAAAGAACAATTTAAGTTCCCCTCACAAAATAATCAAATTTTGACCATCAATGCATATGAAGACAAATGCTGTGATATTGGAGCAGATGTTTTTAATGGCCTTTCATAGCCTCTCAGCACTTACGGCTTTCACATGCAAGCAGCTTCCTACTGTGAGCATTGACTGAGAACTTTCTCTGGACACATATGTTAATACAGACTCAGTTCACTCACTGGACAGGTCAGAAATCCTGTAGAGTCAGTATTGCTGGGAATAGCTCACAGTCAATGAGAAGCTGAACTTGGTAGATTCACATCAGTTTATTTAGTCTTCACCTGGGACTTCTCTGAAGCACATTCCACACAGTTTCAAAGTATCCCTGTGGGCCCCAGCAACACCCCCAGTACAGGAGCTACTCACATTACTTTCTTCCATTACTCTCATTTCCCACACTCCCACTGGCTTTTCTGAGTTCACCAATCACTTCCAAGAAAACTCTTTACATCTAATGGAAATCAAACTATTGACCAAAATTTTGTTTTAAATATGAAGGATATGTATGAATTGTCCATCACAGAATACCTATAAAGTGAAATACAGTACAATCAATGAATAGACAGAAATCTCTAACATAATAAAAACTGTTATATAAAATGTGTATAAAATAATCTGAAAGTTTATGAGCACATACATATTAAACAAAAGCAGAGAAAGTGAGCAAGAAAAAATTAGTATAGAATATCAAAAACAATGGCTATGATTCTCATTACATGAGGGGTTTGTAAAGAATGCTTATATATTATTTATTGTACCTTATTTTTAACATGGTGAATATTAATATATTTCTCTGATTAATATAATTATTAAACTATTTAAATTATTCATAAGTCCTAATATCGAGATATGTAAAAGGAATCACAGATGTGCCTATGATAAATACTAATAATAGAAGTCTAGGATTTTTGGGTAGAAATTAAGCAAATAAATTATGGTATATTGAGATGCTAATAAGCCATGCAACTAACACAAATTAAACAGTAACTATCAACCAAGGAACGCTGTGGCAGAGCCTGGGTTTAGACTTAACAAGGAGAGAAACAAGATTTCTGCTCGCCTTGAGGTCACAGTCCCTAAGGACAGGATTGAAGAAGATTCATTTTCAACACAAGTTGTAATTTGACATCCATTAAAATACAAATGTTAGTAAAAAATCAGTATGAAAGAAAGCAAGTTATTGAACTGTAGTTCTAATTTTCATAAAAATCTCTTTTCATGAAAACAAATGTGTTAATACATTAGAAAAACATGGAATGCACTGAAATAAATGCAAAGACCAGAGAAATGGGATTAAGGACATTATTCAGTGTACCATGTACTTAACACTCATGATAACATACACATGCATTGTTCCTTATGTGCATAAACAATGAATCTATGACAAAGGAACTTGCTGACTGAATGGAGCAAGAAAAGTCTGTTCAACAAATGTTGCTTGGAAAACCAGGTAACCACATTCTCAAACGGAAAGAAGGAAGGAAGGAAGAAAGGAAGGAAGGAAGGGAGGGAGGGAGGGAGGGAGGGAGGGAGGAAGGAAGGAAGGAAGGAAGGAAGGAAGAGAGGGAGGAAGGGAGGGAGGGAGTGAGGGAGGGAGTAAGGAGAGAGGGAGGGAGGGAAGAACAGGAAAGGGAAGGGAAGGGAAGGGAAGGGAAGGGAAGGGAAGGGAAGGGAAGGGAAGGGAAGGGAAGGGAAGGGAAGGGAAGGGAAGGGAAGGGAAGGGAAGGGAAGGGGAGGGAAATCAGTCAAATCATTCACAAAAGCTAATGCAAAGTAGAATAAATACCTTGAGATTAAACAAAAACCACCATCATAGGGGCCTGAGAAATATCTTCAATGATTTCCTTTTATTACCAAAGATCAAAAAAACAAATCGGAAAACACCAAGTTAAATAAAGGTTTTTCAGCGGGGCAGAGAGAAAGTACACTTGAATTGCACACAGTTAATCCAGGGTACTATAAGTACTGCCAGGAGTTATCCAGAGCCAAAAGTAAGGCTTGAGCTCCTTGGGGTTTTGCTCCAAGACTCCCCCCCCTCTTCTCCATGCCTTACAAAAAAGGGGGAGAAAAATTGCATAGCAAAAGAAACCAGAACTGAAATAAAAAGACACACTGATGAATGAGAGAAAATACTTGCAAACAAAACAGCAAATAAAGAGGCTAACAATCAATATATATTTAAAGTACTCCTAGAGCTCAACAATAACAAACAACAACTGCATCAAATAATGGGGAGAGTAAATTAATGTGCACTTTTCCAAAAAGGGGCAGAAAAGTGGCCAGAAGGCATATGTAAAAGTGCCCATCATCACTTATTAATGAAAATCAAAATAACAAGATACCTCTTAACGCTGAGAATGACATATATTGAAAAGACAAGAAACAATCAATGTTTTCTAGGATTCATCATAAAATTTACCCTCATTCACCACTAGTGGAAATATCCTCTGGTTCAGCCTCTCTGGAAAACAGTTTGGAGAGGCCTCAAAAAATCAAGGGAAAAAAAACCTCCCATCCATATTGCAATTCCATTTCTTGGCATCTATCCTGAAAACTTATTCAAAAAACATTAATTAAAAATATATATGCTTATATATGTTATTGCAGTGCTTAGTACAATAACCAGGATATGAAAACATCCCAAATGTTCAAAAATAGATGGCTCAATTAATAAACTGATGCATAGATACATAGTGAAATATTATGCAGCTATAAGGAAAGATAAGATCATGTAACACTTCAATGCCTTGCTCTTCAACTAGAGAGCTTGGTGTTAAGCAAAATAAGTCATAGGGAGATGGACAAATACCGGGTGATTTCACTTATTTGTAGAGTACAGAAGCTAACCAAGGGAAAAGGCAGACAGTATTGAAAAATGACAAACCCTCAGTGGCGGATTACAAAACTGTAAAACAAAGAGTGGTGGGAGGTCTTTGTGAGAAGTGAAGATGAGACAAGAGATGACAGAACAGTGATGGCAGGTCATCCAAGCACCTTTCCCTGGGTGCTTGGATGGCTGTAGCATATAGTAAACTTTAACACTGTTGTAATCATATTATCTATGCTGTAATAAAAATTTTCAATAAAAAATACAGAAAAGTTTATATACTGAAATGGTTACAGTAATGCCTTTCAGATAGTATGATTTATTCCATAATTTGGTGAGACTGATACAGGAATCCAGGAATCTAAATTTACTATTTTTTTTTACTTTTACTTTGTACAAAAGTGACATTACATTATAACACTATATAAGGTCTAGGTTAACATCACTTAAATCAATATATTGTGCTAGAGATATAGTACTGAAAGTAAGGCACTTGCCTTGCACCTTTCATCCTGGTTTGAATCCCTGGCACTCTATATAATCCTCCTGCACCACAGGTATTTATCCTTGTACATCACTGGTATAGCACAAAATCCCCGCCCCCAAATCAATATACTGTTTTTAATTTACCACTAAAAGTCCAATTCTATCCTTTACAAAAAAAAAATAATCTCTCTTACAAGATTGAACCACCTCTCCGAGAAGTTCTTATATCCTATTTTTGTTTTGCTCAGTTCATCTGTTTGATTGGTCAATGTGCCTCATGCGTTTAAAATGATATAATGTTTGTCTTTCTCTGTCTTCCCAATTTTAAAAACAATATTCTCTAAAGTCTATATTGGTTTTAAAAGTATTCTTTCAATAAACATTGAATTGTATAGTTTATAAAATTTACATATGCATATAAAGAAACATATAATTTAAAATGTTAGCTCTACTTCAAACTATTTCTTACTTCCACTTAAGATTTCTTCATATCCTTCCTACATCTTATCATTGTTTTCAAGCACTCAGAGTTCAGAGAAACAGAGCAGCCTCCCAGACACTATTCACTCATATCATTTACATGTGCTGATATCACAATCCCATATACAGTGCAATATCATTTAAAAATTACTGAAAACACATAAACAATTTTTGTGTCCATCTGTGGATGAATAGATAAAGAAAATGTGGGATGTGATGTGTACAAAGGAACAATATGCTGTCACTAGAAAGAAGAATATTATGCGATTTGAAACTGCAGAGATGAATTTTGTGCACTCTTGTTGGGAATGCAAATTGACATAGCCATTGTGGAATGCAGCATAAATATTTCTCAAAAAATAAAAACAGAAGTATCATATGACTCAGGCACATTGCTTTTGATTATTTTTCTGAAAAATCCAAAATAAGTTTTGAAAATTATTTGTATGTACCTTATGTTTTTAATTTTTTTAATTGAATTACTGTGACCCTCTTTTTGTAACATCATTTATAATGGTCAAAAGAAGGGAACAAATTTTATCCATCAATTATGAATCAGATACATAAGATTTGGTGTATAAACAAAATGGAGTACTCTAGCACTGTCATCCTGTTGCTCAACGATTTGCTCGAGTGGGCACCAGTAATGTCTCCATTGTGAGAACTTGTTGATACTGCTTATGGCATATCAAATACACCCAGGGTAGCTTGCCAGGCTTTGCCGTGCAGGCAGGATACTCTTGGGCTCTCCAAGAGGGATGGAGGAATTGAACCCGGGTCGGCCATATGTAAGGCAAATGCCCTACCCGTTGTGCTATCGCTCTAGTCCATATGCTATAAAAATATGAAATCCTGCTTTTACAACAACACACATGAAGCTAGAGGATATTAATCTTGGGGAAAAAGTTAAAAAGAAAAAGATAGTGTGTGATTTCACCCATATGTGTTATATAAAGAAATCACAAAAAAATTAAATAAAACAAAATGATATAGTTGGGCAATAGTGCCACACTCTACCCCGTGATACTCAGGGTCTTTCTTCTGACTCTGCATTCAGGGATCACTTTTGGTGGGCTCAAGGGAACTCATGGGTGCTGGGGATCAAACCTGGGTCAGTCACATGCAAGGCAAGCACCCTATCTGCCGCACTATTGCTCCAGCCCCTGAAAAAGAAAATTTTGACACCCAGACCAAGTTGGTGGTTATCAGAAGGCAAAGGGGAAATAAGTAGGTAAATTTGGTAGAGGAGTTAATTTTATGATAAATACAATTGATTAATACAATTTTAGTGGAGAACAAAATGTAACATAGGTGCTGATTCATAATAGCCCACAAATAAAATTATAGAATTTTATATGTCATGCTACTTCCAAATTACTATGTTTAAAAGGAATCTTTTGACATAAAACCTAGATTTTCAAAAGGCTTTAAGTTTTGTCTCAAGTTCCTAATTCTCTCCTTTCCCATCTCATCCCTTAAAGTCATTAAAAAATATAAGGAAAGCTTTTCAGAGACAATGATCTATAGTTCTTAAATATGACAATGAAGGTCTTTAAGGTTATGATAAAATATGGTAAAGTATTCTACAAAGCAAAACATTAAGCTAAATATACTCTAGGCAAAATTCAGCATTGCTCTGGATTTTCCTAATGCTTCTTTGTGGTCTGTTAATGGTATGATCGCAAGAATCATGTATAATACAATGATTCAAATGGCATCAGGCTATTATGCAATTATATGGAAAGGGTTTTTGTGGTTGTTTTTGTCTTTATTTTCCTTATTTCTTTGAAGCAAGGAGGAAAAGATGGAGACAGACAGAGAGCAGATAAAGCACACAATTTTCCTTTTCTATTCTCACCTAAACTGAATGGAATTTGTGAGAAAATGTTTCCTTTTGTCATCTTGTCTTGTGATACAAAACTTTAAAAAATAAATTGCTTATAGTGAGTTAATGGTAAATCAATTGCTTTTATTTTTTAAAAATTGCTTAATCTGACCCTCCAGTGTAATAACTTGCCTAACTAAGATCTTTTCCCTTGATAGGAGAGATAGTTACAGCATGTAAGATACTTACTTGCCTTGCATGTGGCTGACATGGTTTAATCCTTGGCACCCCATTTGGAGGGCTAGAGTGATAGTGCAGCAGGTAGGGCATTTGCCTTGCATGTGGCCAGCTTGGGCTCGATTCCTCCTTCCCTCTACGAGAGCCTGGCAAGCTACTGAGAGTATCTTGCCCACACGGCAGAGCCTGGCAAGCTACCCCGTGGCATATTAGATATGCCAAAAACAATAACAATGAATCTCACAATGGAGACGTTACTGGTGCCCCCTCAACCAAATCGCAAATCGATGAGCAACAGGATGACAGTGACAGTGACAGTGAGTGACCCCATATGGAGCCCTGAGTCCCACTTGAGTGATTCTTGAGTGCAGAGCCAGCTGTAAGCTTTGAGAAAGCACAGGTATGTTTGTGTTTTGTGAATAAAAACAAGATAAAACAAACAAAAAAAGTCAATGATTTTTCCCTTCTGCATTGATTTTGGAGAGAAAATTACAAATTTTCTGTGTTTCTCTTTCTTATCTACCAAAAGCCATTTTAAAAAGACCCTTCCATATACTTCAGTGTAAGACGAAAATATTTTTAGGTTGAGTTTTTTTCCATGAAAGCGGCAAATAGTTTTTTCTTTTTTGAATTGCATGCAAGAACTCTTCTTCCCAAAATGGATTACATGCTTTATTGAAAAAAAAAGTATCATTGGGAAAGATTGAGCTGCAATTGAGACATACAATGTTAAAGCCTAGATATTTTTGAAAATCAGTAACAAGGAGTAGCTTTCTAATCTTTCAACAAGAAACTAAATTGTGGGCTCAGGGAGAGCAGAGTGAGAAATGTGACTTGTGTTTAGAGATCACAGATGTACAAGATAAAAGCAAACATTCCTTGGCAAGGTACACAAATCTAGTTCTCACCTCCCCGGCATCATCTCCAGACACCAGTCCCTTTATGCAACACCATTCAGTGATTCTCTGCTATTTGTATTTCATGAAATAGTCTGTCTATTTAATGATCCCCCTGCCTTTTTACTTATTCTTCCCTCTGGGGTTTCATTTTCCCACCATTCTCTGCCTGAAAAAAATATATTTACCCTCCAATACTTAATGCAAATATCATCATTTCTGTTCATTTTTTCCTCTTTTCCCTGAGGAAAAAATTATCTTAGGCTATTCCTTGTTTCATCAAATCAGTGAAATTATGCTGCCTCTACCTATCAAATTCATCTATGACACCTAAGTATAAACTTCAAAGGGCTAATTCTTTATCACCAGCTTGTTGTTCAAAACTTGGAACTTAGTAGGTGCTAGATAAGTAGATAATAAATGAATAATTATAGAAATGGAAAAACTAAATCCAACATAATAAGAAAGCATTCAAAATACCCACAATGTCTACATAGACACACCATAGTTTCCTCAATTTCTGTAAATAAATGAGCTACAAAAAAGAGATGCAAATTATTTCCCTAGGACTAACTGTATTTCAAGAATTCCTCAAAGTAGACTTCATGCTCTAATTTTTATTATGAACAAAAAAATGTTAAGATATTTGGGCAGGGAATAATAGGAGACAAAGGCAAACGATCCACCTTCACCAATTATAGAATAATTCACTCAACCTGTAGGGATTTACATACCCTTTGTATCTGCAGCAAAACAATGCTACACCCAGATATATCCATAGCTTTAAGGTTGTACCCAACTCAGTAAACAAAGTGTCAAATAAAGATCGGCATGGCATGATGTTAGGAAAAATATATCATCAGCTTAATATATTTATTTTATATTTTATTATTTTTACTTTTTTGGTGAACTATTCTATGATGTTTGGCATATCCATACAAGTCATACCAGCAGCAACATCACAATGGAAAACATCTTCGACACTCTACCAAAACAATCTCCTCATACTACACCATTTTAGCCAACTCCTAGACTCCTCCATCCTAACCCTGGACTTTACTTGTTAGTTTTCTGTCCCTGTAATTTCAACTTTACCAGAATGTCCTATAGGTGGACTCTTCTAGAAATCATTTTTTGGTGGCTGATTTCTCTCACTGAGCCTCACACAGTAGAGACTCAGTTATAATTTAGCTTGTTATTGCTACTCCATTGTGTGTGTGTATTGTGATTGGTGGATGTAGAAATTTGGAGTACTTTTCTGTTCTTAGTAGTTGTGAATAGAGCTTTTATAAATATTCATGCATTGCTTTTATATGAACATAAGTCCTATTTCTCTTGGGAAAATATCTAGAAGTGGGATTTCTGAGTCATATAAAAAGTGCATATTTAATTCCTTTTTTTATAAAGTAAACTAGCAGATAGCTAGTAACTGTGACATTTTGTTTTTCTATGCAATTGTTTTACATCATTATCAGCACCTGGAATTGCCAGAGATTTTTGTTTACTTGTGTCTTATTTTATTTTTTGAGGGTGGTGGAGGTGGTGAATTTTGGTGAGAAAATCGTTGAGATGTGGTTATTGGAAATAGAGGCACGTTTTGAGTGTTTGTGTGGTGAGGCAGGACTCCTGGTGGTGCTCCAGAAACCCCTGCTGGTATCAGAGATTAAAGCCTATGCACATTTGCATGCAAAGTATGGTCTTTTGTTATCTCCATTATTATAATCAATAAAATAAATTTCTAGTATTAATGATGTAGTAACATTGTAAAATGTACTTTTAGAAAATATATTAAACAATTAATTTAAGAGAAAATGAGAGGAAATATATAGTGATATATAAAGTTGATATAAAGTTTAAAAAGAAGCAGTTATCAGTAGAATAAAAATTCATGCGAATTGAGAAATACCTCAAACTTGAATGTAAGAAATAGTGATTATTGAGTAGATAAGATCAAGAGGAAGATTATGTCAAAACTAGAAAGGAAAGTTCTAGAATTGAAAGATATATCGCTGTATCACTGTCATCCCATTATTTATCGATTTGCTTGAGCGGGTGCCAGTAAAGTCTCCATTCATCCCTGTGGCTACTAGTGTAGCCCAATGGCATACTGGGGTCTCTTTCAGGATCAAGGGAATGAGGACCATCGTTGCTACTGTTTTTGGTATATCGAGTATGCCATGGGTAGCTTGCCAGGCACTGCCCATATAATATAAAATATATATGATATAAAATTATATAATGCGTAATATAATAAACATAATATAAATTATATTATAAAATAATACAATATAAAATATATATTATTATATAAAAAAGGAATCTGTGAATAAGACCTGACATCCATGCAGACTGGACACCACTATCTGGAGGAAGACACAAACAGTAATTAATATGTGTTGCATCTGTTTGGGACTATAAAGTTTTTTAATTTCTTCTTTCAACAACAGTATCAGATATTTTACAGTCTTCATGTTCAGCTAAATATTCACCCAAGATTTATAGTTCTCTAACTATGTGTGAGGTGAGGACAGGATATATGAAAATTAAATCCTTCTTTAATGCTTCCTTCCCTGGATACATGATAATGTTCCCTGAATGTAGACAGGGAAAGAGAGTCTTGGGTCTCACGTCTTGAAATAGAAAATATTCTCAGTCTCCAAGCAAGAACATGAAAGAAATCCTGTGTTCTAATTGCAACACAGACAAGAACTAGAGGCAGACAGCATTACTCTTTGGTCTAAAGAAACATTTAGACTTCCTATGTTAGACTTGCATGGAGTAGAGTCAAATAAAATAACTTTTAAAAGACTAGAATCAGAAATCAATGATGGGTCCATATTCTTATCCTATGTACCTGTTGTTACAAAACTATGGACAAATATGAAGAGCTGTATTGCAGGTTCTTCTTAAGTAAAATTGGGTAAATAAAAGTAGTACCTTATAGGATTATAGTAGGGATTAAGTAAATTTATACAAATAAGATTAGAGAAGTGTTTAACATGATCAATCATGTGATGTGTATTATCCACTAATACTAAGTTGATTACTATTATCATTATAAATAACAGTATCATGTATCACGTGAAGGATGCATTAAAGAAGAACTTAGTTTCCATATATGATTAAATGACATGATTTTAATTTTTATATAAGGTTAACATACTATTAATATGGTACAATCTATAAATTAGGACATTAAAGATAGATATGGGTTAGGATATAGATAGATTTTATCTTCAAAAGATCCTGTTTTCTCAATTCAGCTGTTTTTGTTTCATAAATAGAAATTACCTTTAAGTAATGTGTGTGCATATGATTGTTAAGGTGAGGAGTCATTTCACAACGATTATCTTCACTTCTACCAATATCATTTTCTATTTGCCCTTTTCATGTCCTCACTTGTTTCACAGTGACCTTGTTACCTGTGCCATCCTGTCATTAAAAGAATTGATCTTACAGGCACACCAAATTCTGAAATGAAAGATGTTATAGGAAACTCAAAGGTAGGGGCCCTGGTCTAACTCAAGAAAGAAACTATTTTTCAGCACTTATGCAAAAAATTTTCAATAATAAAAATTTTGAGTGGGAAACATACTCTTGTATACTTTCTATAGAGAAAAAAGAAATTCTTCTTCATTGATAGATCATTGCCTGGTAGTTCTTACATTGTATTTATGACCTCAACTACGAAGTATTCATTATAACTTTAATCTAGCAATTCACAAACTCAAGTCATATAATATTGGTTTAGATGCATAAAATGTACTTTGCTACCAAAGGAACATTAAAATTGGGCAAAGAATGTTCTTATTTGGATAAAAGTGTCTAATGTTTAATACAAAGTCAGTATCACTGTTGAATTGGATACTTTTAGTGTTAATGCTTTTAAAAATACATATACAAAAATAATTAAACAAATATATAAAATCCTAACGACCTAAGAAACCAAAAAGAAAAATATAAAGATGAATGGCTTCAAGAAGGACTGTTCCAGATATGTCAGGTGTTGAAAATAAAAGCATGATCCCCAGCTGTGAGGATAGAGAAAAGGTGAAGATTAAAAATCTGAGCAAGTTTGCAGAAAAGGAAGTGAGTATAAAAGCTTAGATATAGGAAAATGTATGAATCCCACCTTCATACAATCAAATAGCTGCTAGGTCAAGGAAAAACAGGTAAAGTTGCATGAGATATTATCTATTTTTGTTGAAAATTAAAGTCACTTTAGCTGCTTTTTGTCTCATCAATAGACATTACCTTTAAATAATGTATGACAAATATGCATGGACATTAAACATATACTTTAATTTACCATTTATGTGTGTATGTGCATGTTTGTCTTCTTTTGAACTTAATATTGAAGAAATTAAGTATATTAATCATAGGAAGAGAAAAGGTGGGAGAGAATATTTGAGAGAAGAGAGATGATGAAGAGATAAAGAAGGAATATTGGAGCTGATAATTAATGTTCACTATTAGCATCCTCCAACTTCTAGGTGTATGAATATGGGTTCTTTGTGAGACCCTTGGTCTTACAGAGCAGAATCGTATATGAGTTAGGTGCAAGAATAAGTAATTTCTTTAAAATATTTCTTTAAGATTATAGACCAAATACAATGGTCACTCAATACCTCTATTGCAAACCACAACACCCAAAAGGAGAGAGAGAGCAAAAGAGAATGCCCTGCCACAGAGGCGGGGTGGGGTGGAGGGGACGTGGTGGGGCTAGTGAGAGGGATACGGCATCATTGGTGGTGGAAAATGAGCACTGGTGGAGGGATGGGTACTCGATCATTGTATAACTGAAATGCAAGCACAAAAATTTGTAAGTCTACAACTGTACCTCATGGTGATTGACTAATAAAAACTGAAAAAAATGCTCTGTTACAAAAAAAGCAAAATATAATAAAATAAAATATGGCAAATTTTTTGGTTTAAAATACTATTTATAGTGGTTTCTCATGGACACAAACTGAACACCAAACCCATCACCAGTGTGTACCAACTCCCTCTCCCAAGCACCACTACTGTTCCCTCTCACCAGTAAGTGAATCTCTTGTTTCACTAACTACACCTTTAATTATTGTCTCCTGTACAGGGCATTCTGTGATGCATGGCAAGTTTGGCAAATGAAAAGTTCACTCTGACAAATGAAAATAATTGTTTTCATGTTACCTCTGTGCCTATTCCTCTGGCATTTATTTCACAACTGAAGTCTTCCCCAACTCTCTGTATAAGACATTAGTCTTTTCACTTCCTCCTGCCTCTATTCACCACTTACTTTTCCCTGCCTTATTTTACCTTTAATTCTTTAGAAATCATCCACTGCATTATAAGAGCTTTGGTGACAAAGGTATTTGTATCCATCCTTTCTCATGGAACTTAACAGTGTTAGCAAGCATCAAATAAATGTTGGAGGGATAAAATGAGAATTTGAGAATTCAGGTGGCAAACACAATGTGACCAGCCATTTCACAAGAAAATTATTTCAACATCAGTAGTTTTTCAATATGGATAAGTCCTGGACACAATTCATTAAAAAATTCTCCTTTCTAAATAATAATTATATTAAAATACCTATCCATTCTACATTTTTATGTTTTTTTATCTTAGCAATTTGGAAAACTGACTCTGGATAGGAACTTCTGAGTTCAAGTAGGAAAGAATTATAAAGTTTCAGATTGATACATGCTGCCAAATAGTAGCAATGTGTTTTACTAGGTGGACCATCTCAAAAGCCACATTATTTTTTTGTTGTTGTTATTGATTCTAAGCTCTTGTAATATAATATATGAGCTGACTTGTGGTGTTTTTTTGAAAAAAAAAAACATTATAAGGGGACATTCTCTTCCTAAGAAGGGTACATTTCAGTCTAGGAGTGCTATTAGGAACAATCAGCTTCGTATTGTGAAACCTCTCAGGCAAAATGTACTATATAAAAGACAGATGACTTAAAACTCCATTAAGTTCTGCATTTGCCAAAAGAAGAGAGAAAACCATGAACTTATTTTCTCTTTATAACTTGTTTTACTGATGTGACATTACTATATGTCATTATTAAGAATGTATTTTTTCCATTTATGTTCACTTTCTTGACATTTTCAGCATATTCTCTTATTTTTCATCTTAAAAAACACCAAATTAATGTCCTGAAAGAAGGTTGAATACAGAACCTGAGAAGGCATTCAGAACACACTTAATGGAAAGTTGAAACAAAGATGTGTAGGTTCTGAGCTTAGGATTTCTTTAGACTAAAAGTGACTCTTAGGTAAACACTTTCAGACATTTACTTCCAGTGTTTTTTTCATCTATAACCTCATCTTAATTGCTTATAAAAAGCAAATATACAAGGTACTAATGCCAAAATTGGTTCAAATAAAAAATGACATAGAAAATAGATATTATTTATTAGATTATTAGATTTTGATCCACTATGGATGATCAAAAATAGTTGTAAAATAATTTTTAAAACAATGCTAATATTAAATCAGCATTATATAAAAGAGCAGACCAACTACTTTATATTAAATTCAATATTTAACTACTGAAGAAAATTCTAGCACTACACTGTTGAATTCATTAACCACTAGCAGAATTCAGATACTGAGCACTTAAAATGAGACCATATAAAAATTTTAATTACATTGATTTATTTGATTCCAAATTTTAAATGAATATTTTCGTTTACTGAAAAGCTTTTGAGTAAGTTGGAAATAATTAAACTCTGTGGAGAGTTTAATTATTTGGATAAAATTATTTGGATAAACTCTGGAGATAAAATAGACAGTAATTATTTCCAATAAAATTTGGCATCTTAATTGACTTCTGCTGTTAGTATAAAATATACAAAATGTTTTGAGGACTATGTAGAAAAGAAAAGAACAACAAAATATCTCATGAATAGTCATTTGTATTGATTACACATGGCCGAAGCCATTGTAAGAGAGTGGATTCTGTTCCCCTAAAAGAAATGACCTTTCCTTAATCCTCAGAATCTCTAAATATTGGCTTATGTTGTAAATAAGTGAATGTTATCTTACATTCCAAAACAAATAGGATAAAGAATCTTAAGAAGAGGCACTTATTCTGGAACATTCAGGTGAACTCTGATTCAATGAAAGGTAGCATTGGCAACTCAAGGCAGATTTGATAGTAAGATATAGAGGAGGCAATTTGTTATAAAGGCTAGAAAATAGAGTGATTATGTCACAAGTCAAGAAGCTTTAACAGTCTGAAAAACTGGAGGAAGCAAAGGGGTGATCATTACTTGACAGGCCCTGTTGTCCCCCTGATTTTAGTTATCTGGCTCCAGAACTATGACTGAATATATTTACACTGTTTTATGGTAATTTGTTACACCAGTATGGTAAGCAAATGAAATACTATTTTTAAATATTTTCCGCAAAAAACATTTCCAAAATGATTTTACTTGTTTTTAAAACTTTTAAAAAGTGAACACTTTAAATCACATACATAGTTCTAATTATATTTCTATTAATCTGGGCTGGAGCAATAACACAGCGGATAGGTCATTTATTTGCCTTGCATACGGCCAAACCGGGTTTGATTCCTCCTTCCCTCTCCAAGAGCCCAGCAAGCTACCGAGACTATCCCGCCTGCACAGCATAGCCTGGCAAGCTCCCTGTGGTGAATTCGATATGCCAAAAACAGTAACAACAAGTCTCACAATAGAGACGTTACTGGTGCCCACTTGAGCAAATCAATGAACAGGAGTACAGTGCTACAGTGCTATTGTAATAATCTATTGTATCTATCTATCATATACGATCTACTTATTTCTTATGTTATCTATTGTAAATGGCTTTTGAAATATTCATCCCAGAATTTCCATGTCAGTGACATGTATAAGAAAATGTTCAACATTCCTCTTAGTTTCACAAATGATGAAATGTTGGAATGGTCTCACCATTAATTAAGCATTAATTAAAATGTGGTATTAATTAATGCTTAGAAATAAATTTTCTAACATTTCATTTCTAGATTTCTCCAGTCATTCAAAAACATTAGGCTGAGAACTCTGCTTAGTATATTGGCTGAGAAAAGTTGAATTTATTAAGTTTCTAATAAAATAAATTTATTAAGCTCCTAATAAAATGAAGATTTGAAGATTAAACTCTAATGAGATTGAATGTAACAGGGACAAATTTAAAGTTCACACTTTTGTCCAAATAGTTGTGAAAATAACGGCTTGAGCAGCTGTGACTTCACTGTGGCATGTGGGAAAGAAACCTAGGAGTTTCATTGATGATAAACTCAATCTGAGTTGTCAGGGTGTAGAACTGTCAAAATAGCTACTATGACCTTGGGCTGTTGGAATAAAAATTGGAGTTCCACAAGTGATAGTCCTGTGATAGCCCACAGCTGAACAATTTCCTGTGACAATCAATTATCCTGGAAAAGGATGGTCTTTAAGAAGCAATCAGTTTATACATCTGAATGGCTCATTGGACTTGTTGGACATGTTGGACTTCCATTGTGATCTGCCCCAAAATTCTGAGCAATCCAGACATTCCGTCTTAGCTCCAATATCTTTAGGATTTTGCTAAGTACCTGTGTGTGAAGTGGTTTGAGGGGTGGAGATGTGCAGTGTGAGAATCTAACACTTTTAAGTAACCCATAAAGAAACATTTTACCAGAAAAGATCGTTAACTTTTTATGTATTTGAAGTAACTCGGTACCTTGCATATGGTCTGAGAAGACTTTTTGTTTTCCTGAAGACTGACATCTTAAGATAACCACGCCCTTTTTTCAGAAACAAAGGACACGGACAGGGTAGTTGTTAAGGGCACATGGTAGGTAGCTCCAAGGTGTCTAGGTTTGAATCTTCTAGCATTTAGTAGTTGTGTGACATTAAGAGGACTATTAAACCTCTCTGAGCTTCTGTGCATGCCCTCATTTTAATAATTGGGATAATGCAAGCTCATATCTCATCAAGTTATTCTTCCAATTTTTGGCCATAGTTTTTGAGCTTTAAGTTATCCTATGTTTATGCTTATGGTTTATAAAGTCATGCCAACTTGAGGGAGCCAGAGACATTAAAATGAGGAATAATTTTATCTGTAACAGAGGGCTGATGATTTGGGGAGCATAAATAGTTGAATATTTATATTATAAATGTAATTGTGAGTAGCAGAAACTAGCTCTTTCCTGAGCAGCTACATTTTTAAAATTTTATTGACATTTATTTAATTCATAGTTATTTCTAAAAGCCATCATTGGTGCTCTGACAAATTAGAATCCCAAACTACTAAATATATCTTCTCATGCAACCTGTATTCTAATGGGGGAAAATGGTAACTTTAATAAGTAATGATATAAATAAGATATTGCAAGGAATCAAAAAGTAGTTCAATCATTCATATAAAGAAAAATGAAGCATGGAAAAGAAAAAGAAATTAAGTAGACAGGTAAAATATCACTAAAATTGTGATATTTGAGCAAAGACCTAAAGGAGGCTAAGTAGATGGCTTTCACAAAAACAGGGAGAAAGGTCCATGCAGATCAAAAGGCAATGACTGTAAAGTGTATTCATCCAGAAAGGACAAGAAGGCCAGTATGGATGTTAGAGTGTGAGAAAAAGGATAGTACTGGAAGATGCATGAAATGATGGGCAGAACACATTATGGGGTCATTGTAAAGACTTTGACTCTTACCTGAGTAAAATATGAAGCCATTGAGTCAGACATATGACCATATACCCTACCATTTTGCTTGCTCTGTGGAAATAGTCTTTAGATGGAAAAGGAAAAAGCACCTTAGACTTTTAAATAGCCCACCTCAGTGAAAGTAATGACTTGGACCCAGCAAACAGCAGTGGAGTTGGTGAGAAGCAGTTGGAGTCTGCATATATTTAAAGTTAGGGAAAATATTTTTGTAATATAGTAAATATAGGACTGGAGCCATAGCACAACGGGTAGGGCATTTGCCTTGCATGTGGTCGACCCAGGTTTGATTCCTCCGCCCCTCTTGGAGAGCTCAGCAAGCTAGTGAGAATATCCTGCCCACACGGCAGAGCCTGGCAAGCTACCTGTGGTATATTCGATATGCCAAAAACAGTAACAAGTCTCCCAATGGAGACGTTACTGGTACCCGCTCCAGAAAATTGATGAACAATGGGATGACAGTGCTACAGTGAATATGATCTCTGAAGGAAAATTCCAAAAGGTGTTGAGAGAGAAAATAAAATACTTTGATATGAAGAATAAGAGGGATGGAACTGCCGAGATTATAAAAAGGATAAAAGGAGGGTGGAGATGAAGCATATTGGTTTTAAGATTAAAAATTACTATAGTCGAGTTTGAGAAAAAGTATAGCAGATAGGACACTTGCCTTGCACTTGGCAAACCTGAGCTCAATCCCCAGCATCCCTTACGGTCTCCTGAGCCCCTAAGGAGTGATCCTTGAGAGCATAGTCAGATCAAAGCAAGAGTTTGGTACCTGGTACTGTAAGTGTCAGGTCGAGGGAGCCAAAGGAGTATCAACAGTAGTGGCCATCAGACTGTCTCAAGCATGTCCTGCACACTGGCTGCACAAACCAAAACCTATTGAACAAAACCTCATTCTATGCCAGAGAAAGGGGTCTCAATTTCCACTTACCTCAATACAACACAGAAAAATTACAAAGTAATAAATGAACAAGCACTTAAAAGATGTGTTTTGTGGTAAATGAAGTATCCTTTAAAAATATAGTCAATCATCATTTTCTCATGGTGATTTAACAAAATTAAATGAATAAATAAAAGTAGCACTGTTGTCCCATTGTTCATCGATCTTCTCCAGCAGGCACCAGTCACATCTCCATTGTGAGACTTGTTACTGTTTTTGGCATATCAAACATGCCATCCTCTGCCATGCAGGCGGGATACTCTTGGTAGCTTGCTGGGCTCTCTGAGAGAGACGGAGGAATAGAGCCCATGTCAGCCCCATGTAAGGCAAACGTCCTACCTGCTGTGCTATCACTCCAGTCCAAAATAAACACTACTCGGCCTTTTGGCTAAGATCAAGTGTGTAGTAAAGTAAAAGTATAGTAGAAAAAGTTACTAAGGCAATTTGAACATTTAGGTTACTTAAGTATAATTTTTGAATATCAAAGCAATGGATGATGATGATGATGATGATGGCATGTGTGTGTGTGTAAAACAAAGATAGTTTGGGGTGTCCTTTATGATCTTGGCAGAATCATTGTCTTGGACTTATTCTACCTGGAATAAAAAATCAAAGATCAGACTGAAAGTAAAATTTCACAAAACTAAGTTGATATGTGAGTGCTGTCTTCCTGAAGTATCTTGCTAATAACATTTATGACAGAGTATTGATGAACCAAGCTGTCTACTTATTTTTTCTTTTCTCTTTTTAGACTCAAGCACTAAATTAGTTTTTTGTCTTCCCCATCAAGAAATACTTTTAGTGCTCATGTAAAAATCCCTATTTATTAAATAAAAATTTTCAGAAAAACTAACTCTCAGTAAATGAACTTCCTTCAGTTGAAATCACTATGGATTAAAAGATAATTAAAGGAAAGGGAAAGGAAATAATATTACCATACTCCTATGGTTTGAAAGTAAGTCATTTAGCACCTAAAATTGCTTTGTTCTCTGTTATCACAGTTTTCCTAGCTTCAGTAATTTTTTTTCTTTCAAAGTCAGCATCCATCCTTATGTGTTTTTGTCTCCTGCTGTCATCAAAGCATTTATATACATTGATTTCATGACAAATGGGTGCAATTGATCCATAACTGATTTCTCTGACTGAGAACTAGAAACATATACCCTTTTAAAAATGGAAGTAAAAAGAACATAAAATAACTAGAGTAATAGAAACATATAATCACCTTAATAAATATGCCTTATAAAAGTTTCATTAAAAGCAAACAGCATCATCCCAAATAATATAGTACTAAATGCTTTGGCATTTTATTCCTTGGTAAAAATTCTTCATAGAACTAGGAACCAGTTTATACAAATGAGCGGGTAAAGGGAAAGTAAGTTCAAGAAGAGCTGTGAGTGTTCAAAATGAGAAACAGACTCGGTGAAGAAAAGGGCAAGATCTTCAAAATCTCTAAGGTTTGCTTCACAGAACTCAGATTAGGAGCTGGACTTTCTCACACCTATTCACAAAAAAGTCAGCTATGTGAAAACTAAAAACAGAATTGAATGCCTGGTATGACATTGGGGGTTTTGCTTGTTTTACTTTCTTCTCCCTTAAATTCACTAGCTTGGATGCCCTTTTCTTTGTGGATGGAGCCATTTCTGGAAACTTCTAAATCTGAAGTGAACTAAGTGATCTAAACTCAAGTATTTGAAAATGCAAAAGTACTATAACAAAATTTGCTGTACCACTGTCATCCCATTGCTCATTGATTTGCTCGAGTGGGTACCAGTAATGTCTCCATTCTGAGATTTGTAGTTACTGTTTTTGGCATATCAAATACACCACAGGTATTTTGCCAGGCTCTGCCGTGTGGGTGAGATACTTTCTGTAGCTTGCCGGGTTTTCCAAGAGGGGCAGAGGAATCGAACCCAGGTTGGCTGCATGCAAGGCACAATGCCCTACCTCCTGTGCTATTGCTCCAGCACACAACAAAATTATTAACTGCAAAATATTGAGAAGTTTTAGGATGTCATGAATTCTCATCACTGAATTTATCTCTCAGTCTCTACCTTCTGGCACAGAGTTCTGATATCTCATAGCTGTGTCTCAGAAGGACCACATGAGAAAATGGGCTGTCGATACTGTAATTTGGCTAATAAGTTTTATTTTTAAGATTTTGAGTCATGCCAGGGATCAAACCCGGGTCAGACTGTGTAAGACAAGCACCTTATATCACTTCAGCCCTATGCTAATAAGTTTCAAGGAGAAGGGACATATGCCACTTCCAAGGGAAGTACTATTTTGTTTGCCATAATGAAGAGTAATGTTTTAAACGTGTGCTTTCCTAACTTTGCATTTAAAATATGGAGCAGAATCTCCAGCTTTTTTCCAGACAGTGGCTTGAGGAAAAAATAGCATTTTTAGCCTTAAGTCATTGAGATTTGGAGTTGATTGGTTACAAGAACATAATCTATCCTATTCTAAAATACATTTATTTTCATATTTATACTGCATAGCACTGTAACACTGTTGTTCCATTGTTTATCGATTTGATCCAGTGGGTACCAGTAACATCTCCACTATGAGACTTGTTGTTACTGTTTTTGGCATATTGAATGTGCCATGGAGAGCTTGCCAGACTCTGCAGTGTGTGTGTAATACTCTCAGTAGCTTGCCGAGCTCTCCAAGAGGGGCAGAGGAATTGAACCCAGGTCAGCTGCGTGCAAGGCAAATGCCCTACCCTCTGTGCTATCACTCCAGTTATGTTATTGATAACACAACTAAAATAATTTATACTGACAAAGTCAAAGAATTCAGTGAGGTAGTCATTAAGAAGAGTATAGGGGTGCTAGCAGTAGCATAGGGATCAAAGCAGTGGTCTTAAAGATGGCCAACCACAGTTCTATCTCTGGCACTGCATATGGTCTTCCAAGTGCCAGAAGTAATCTCTGAACAAAAAGCCAGGAGTAAGACCTAAGTACACCAGGTGTAGCATGCGCACGCACGCACACACACACACACACACACACACATATACACAGATATGCACATTGGCACACAGGCATACACAGACACAAAGAATAAGATATGAGATCTGGAATAATTGTTCTAGTTTAAATCCTAGATTCACCGCTTACTAGCTATGGGAGGAAAGCTATTTAAGTTCTTTGAATCGTATTTTCCTCATTTAAAGAAAATAACAGTAACTATCTCTCTGAAGGTGGAATGGTAGTACAGCAGGTGGGGCACTTTGCCTTGCACATTGCCGACCTGGGTTAGGTCCTGGATATCCCACATGGTCTCCCGAGTGAGGAGTGATTCTTGAGTGCAGAGCCAAGAGTAACTCCTGATTGTTACCAGACATGGCCCAGAAACAAACAAAAAAAAGAGTAGCTGTCTCATAGTAAAGATTAAGAAAATAATATAAAATTTTTAGCACAGTGCCATACATAAAGAAAGTGCTTAATAAAAACCTATTTTGAATGTATACAGAATGTATACAAAAATAATCAAGAAGTGTTATATGTTTTTTTTTCTCCAAAGTCATCTTTCACTTTTTGACTCTTATTGTCTCAAAATCATTTACAGGGAGTGGAGAGACAATGTAAGAGATAAGGTGTTTGGGAGTCGGGGCCCGTGCTCGGCTCCGGCCGGCCGGGTTTTCGGCCCCGGCGCCCATGCCCCTGCAGAGCCGGTGGATGTGGAACAAGCGGGAACCAGAGACAGCTTAGGAATTGGGGTTCCAGCAAGTGCTTGCACCCATGTATGGAGACTGTGAACTAACTTTGGCTACTGCTATTCCAGGAAGAGAAATGATTCATTTTCAAACTTAAATCTTCGCGGACTTAATTACTATAATACAGAAATTGTAAACCGCGCGGCCGCTACCGCGGCTGCACGACATTTTATCTCTTCATTCTCATCAATGGAAAACTTATTATCAAATATTTCCCTATTAATAGAGCTGTATTCTTAGGGGATAAATTCCAACAAAAATAGTGAGTCTGTTTTGAAACTCTAACAACAATAGTGAGTTATGTGTTGAAATCTGGAATGTAATCAAGGTAAAGAGAAAAGGAAGTGAAATTATCACTCACCTACGGGGTGGGTTGGGGGGTGAGGGGTGGGATGTATACTTTTTTGTTGTTGTTGTTTGTTTGTTTTGTTTTTGCTTTTGTTTTTGTTTTTATTGGTGGTGGAATATGGGCACTGGTGAAGGGATGGGTGTTTGAACATTGTGTAACTGAGATATAAGCCTGAGAACTTTGTAACTTTCCACTTGGTGATTCAATAAAATAAATTAAAAAAAAAAGAGATAAGGTGTTTGCCTTGCATAAGGCTGTTACAGGTTCAAATCCCAGCACCACATATGGTTGACTAAACACCATCAGGGGTGATTCTTGAGCACAGAGCCAAGAGTAAGTCCCGAGCACAGCTGGGAGTAGCCCAAAAGAAAGATACAACAACAACAAAAAATAACTGAACCATTAAAATGTTAACCCACAAAGAAGTGTCTTTTCTTTGTTCTTCTAATATTCTTTAGGTTTTATAAAGGTAGATTCCTTTCTGTCTGCAGGCCTTCATCTAGCTATTACATTTGCCCACAAGTTTTTACTGCCCAAACTCCATCTCTTACTCTTGGTATAGTGACTCTTCCTCAGTTCTCACAGCTTTTACTCATGGATGCCTTGCCATATCTTGACCCTTTCCCCTTAAATAATGTCTTTAAGAAAGAAAAGAAAAGTGAGTAGATGCTTTTATAAATCCTCATGGAATATAATAGGGAGACAGTGATATTTGTTTCAACAGTGATTTTTTTCGACAGATTCTTATGTTTAACTAATATAGATGAAAACGAAACATAGTTGAGGACGGGGAACTTCATAGTTGGGGATTCTCTTCCTCAGGCAAGAGCACACATCTGAGGTCCTGGGTTCAATTCCCTACCTTGAAAACAAGATTGCAAATACTGTGTAAAGCTTTCATCTCCAAATCTTCTACTCTAACAAGTTTCTAGAGTTATTATTTTATGTTATTTTCTGTTGATGAATCATCCTATACACAGTAGAAATTACTTTTATTCATATAAACAAGTACATCAATAGAGATTTCTGTTTACAATAATAATAAAGTGCCTTTACTTGTTTTCAACAATTTAATTAAATACAATTAACTCTTGTTTGCTTTGGCAAGCTATTAGTGTCACAACTGAATATAAATAGACTTACGAAAGATTATAATTAATAAATCCTTTATACTAATGTAAAACTACTCGAATACTTTGCATGCCAGAAATACTTAACTGGCTTTCTGAAATATGTTAATAAAGACAGTATAAAGGAGATAATAAAGTTTTATAAAATAATTTGGCAAGACTTCAATAAAGCTTTAACCTCTGCAATAGAGTTCTTGCCTGTATGATCCTGTTCCTAGAGACTCTGAAACATTAATGCCAATATTTTCATCACATTACAACACTATTAATCCACTCTTCTTTATATAAACTATTCAAGCATGATAACTCAAATTCCTGAGTCTTAAAACAAAATATTGGTTTTTCATAGTTTTATCACACATATATACACATATGATATATATTTTGTGGTTTATCATATAGGGATATGATTAACCATGATAAATATATATGCCTCTATACATATATTGCTTTTGGGCCACACCCAGTGATACTTAGAGTTTCTTCTGGCTCTACACTCAGGAATTACTCCTGGGGATGCCCATGGGACCATAGGAGATGCAGGAGATGGAACTTCGATCAGCCACTTACAAGGCAAGAGCACTACACACTGTACTCTCCAGCTGGTTTATCACATTTTTGTTTTTTTCTGAAATACTCAAAGTATTAGATGCCATGTTAACCTGCTGTACAATCTCTTCAGCCCAATTTAGCATATTTTTTATTTTTCATTAATGCTCAAATGTCAAAGCTTTAGACACCATGTTACCTTGATAACACTTAATACACAAAGTTATTATTTTGTATTTAGAATAGAAAATATGGGATACAAATGCAGAGCTGCTGAACACATAAATAATGCCCTAGAACAAAAGCCATGAATATTAAGATACTACTTACTTTTACCAATAAATATATGAGCTTCTTCATTTACCATTGAATACTGTTAACAAGAGGGAAAGGATTATTGTAAATGAAAAAGAAAAGAACCACATAAGCACAAAATTGATGCAAAAAAAGTATACCAAAGAACTTAAATATAAGTTGTATAAGATTTCACTAGCCTAGGGCTGGAATGATAGCACAGCGGGTAGGCCATTTGCCTTGCATGCGGTTGACCCGGATTCGATTCCCAGCATCCCATATGGTCCCCTGAGCACCGCCAGGGGTAATTCCTGAGTGCATGAACCAGGAGTAACCCCTGTGCATCGCTGGGTGTGACCCAAAAAGAAAAAAAAAATTTCACTAGTCTAATGATTCTTTTAGTAGATATTTTAAAAGGTTATAATCCAGGGGCTAGAGCAATAGTACCGCTGGTAGGGTGCTCGCCTTGCACAGGGCCAGCCCAGGTTGGGTCCCCAGCATCCCAAATGATACTGCAAACCCTCTGTAAGTGCTCCCTGAGTGAAGAGCCAGAAATAAACACTGAGTACCAAGAGGTGTGTCCCACCTTCAAAAAAAATCATTTTGAGACTCACAATACTAATGATAACTTTTTCACTATGCTCCACTAATGAATTATAGATCAAATATTTCAATTAATTAATCAACTTCCTTATTATTGGTACAATACAGCTTTAACAACTTTACTGACTAAAGCACCTTTATCAGTACTATGCTTTAGAAGGAGAAATTGTTCATTTTGATATAGACCTCAAGGCTGACTATTACATATTCTAGAGTAAAAATCAGACTAGTAATTCTGAGTACACAGACTTTGTCAGAAGGCTTGGTTATCATCATAAAGTATGTAAGTCCATGTATACCCTAAAATATTATGAGTATTTTTGTTCTTAGCAGTCTTTCTAAATCATCTTTGCTTTCATGTTCATATATTTGCATCACAAAAGAATGATAAGCCATTTGATTGACACCAATTATGTGACAGGTATGAACAGACATCTAGATTTCTTTCTCAAGTTCACAGTGTCAGGTTCTATAAACAGGAATTCATATTTTTATGGGCAGGGCAGTAGATTATATGTATTAACTTAATCATTTAAATGGTGAGCTTTTAAGGAAATAACAATTGCCAGAGGGATAGTTCACTTACATATTAGAGTAGCCTAGGTCAAGAATGGACAACATTTCAAAATTAAGCAATAAATCCCTGGAGGATACTTCATACAGTATCTGATATAGTGTGAAGGATAATTATCCTGGGCATGGCGATTGTGGTTGTCTCCATATGAATACTATCCTTTGTAACAGTTCAGTGATCTATGTATTGTGTGCTGAAGGATTCAGAGGCTGAATCTGGGCTCATATACAAAGAGTGTTCCAATTAGTAATGTCTATATAATATGATCAAAGGAAGAGTGGGTGTGTGTCAGGAAGTTGCCATCACTGGACATGGGATATTTTTTAAATAGAGAAAGATTTATTTTAATAATAAGATGTATTTGAAAGTGAGACCTCATGCTCCACTATATAAGCAATTTCTCCCTAACATGTTATTGGGTAATGAGACAAGTAAGTTTATCTGAAAGACAGAAAATTCCATATTTTAGCAAAAAGACTCTGCTGCAAATGATCAAACCACTTACCAAAAAGGTCAGTCCACTTTACAATATTCTAGATAATTTATAAAGTCTCAATATGATAAATGTCAAAGAATCTTATCAAAAAGTTAAATTGCACTTAGAGGGAAATCTTTTCCAGTGTGAATGATTTATAACTTCATTTTAAGTAAAACAGAAAATCCACCCTGAGACTAGAGTCTAATAAACGCAGATTTATCTTATACTGCAATCTCCCTGCCTGGAGCACAGTCTCCAAATCTAAGAACCATTATCAGGAGACAATAGTTGCCTATAAAAATAAGGTGCTGTTGACCAAGTCAGGGGAAAAAGCATATTCTTGCTAGGGTCTGTTTGCTCAACAAATAAAGTGTTACTCACGGAATGCCCTGGAAATTACTACATGGTATAATCAAGCTAACTACCCAAGAAAAAGATTCCTTGTAATGAAGAACAATGCACCTGTACTGTAATTTAAATGTACCAAGATTAGCTTCCTAATATTTAGACTGTAGTATTCATAAAAGTAGTATTTGGTTGTGTTGCAAAAGGAACTGACTGAGAGTTCATGCACAGCTTAACTATTCCTCTCAATTTTATGATTATTATCCACATTTTGTAGTGTTTTGGAAAAATAAAATAATAATACACACCATGTTGCATTTTGGGACATAGCAAATGTCATATCCTAAGTAATATTTCATATCAGGACTTCACGGAGCAGAGGCTCAGTAAGTAGAGCTGTTATTCAGAGAACAACACAATCTCCAATTTGCCTTCCCATGCCAAATGATTTTGAATAAATCAATTAACTTCTATTTGATAAATTATTTATCAATAAAATTAAAATATGTTATGCCCCACAAGGTTATTGTAAAAATTTAATGAAATATTAAGAACGTAGGACAATTCAATTACTCTTTTGCTAAGTATTTTTTCGGCCTTAACCACATGCCAAAGACAATGTTTCAGATACTGCCTGACTACTGGTACCTGAGATTTTAGTCTGATGGAAAAATAGTATTACACAATGGTTATAACAGAGTGACATCACTAGTACTATTGCAGAATCATCATCACCATCATCATCATCATCATCATTATCATTATCATCATCATCATCATCTCATTGATTGTCGAATTTCTTGAGCAGTCTCAGTAACATCTCCATTCGTCCTAGCCATGAGATTTTAGAAGCCTCTTATTACTCGTCCTTCCCAAAGGTGCCGCATTGGAGGCTCTTTCAGGGTCAGGGAATTGAGACCTAGCATTATTACTGGTTTTGGCATATGAATACACCATGGTGAGTTTGCAAGGCTCTCCATGTGGGCAGGAAGCTCTCTGTAGCTTGCCAGGTTTTCCCAGAGGGAGAACTAGGCTATAAGATGTCACTTCCAGGAGCTTGGTTTTATAGTCTCTGGATGTGGGCCATTGGTGAGATTACACGGCACTGGGGACAGTCCCTGGGTGTGACCGCCTAGCTACTGGAAAATGAGAAATATGGGTGGAAGAGGCCCAGTCTGATCCGAGCAGTCTTGGAGATCTCAGCCCCGGGTCCCACACACCTGGGTTCCTCTGCCGGTACATTCATGCATGAGGCTCGTCCGAAAGTGCAGAGAAGTGCACAGCCTTGAGCATGGCGTGGCTAGGAGGTCTTCAATCACGGAAGTGCTGCTCTGGGCAGGGAGGGAAGCTGGAGCCCACCCCCTCTGAGGGGACCCGGGGAAGACAGTCAGGCACGTGGGCAATAGACTCTCTGCATCACAGAATAATATTAGTATATTTTTCTCTTTATTTCTATGAACTGATTTAGTGCTCGACAAAAACTTATTGAATAACCAATATTAAATTGTTCCTTGTTAAAAATGTGTATTACTATCATTAGTTTAGCTTTAGAGATATGCAGCTTTCTCTAACAGTAAAACTTATTCATATCTTATTTGTCTTTTACCAGAAAAATTCCAAAAATTCAAAAATGCATAAGCCTCATATTGGGTCTCCTTCTTTCAACCTCACCCAACTATCCATGTTGATCATCAGGGTACATTAATAAGGGACCCTTGAGATTGCAGAACATTATTCATTTTTTAAATTATGTTTACCCTTAATTGATATAATACTAAGTTTCTCAAAGTAGGTAACTGTCTACTGGATAATAGACCTCCATGTCTACCACCTGCTCTATTGTCTTATCTGACTACTGTCTTCTACTTGTTCTTGTATTTTTGTTGAAGGCTTGATTTTAATTACTTCTTATGGTACCTATCATTTCTGTCCAACATTTAAAACCCAGCACAAATCATCCCCATTGATAAGGGTTCCCTAAATTTTCTCTGAATAGAATAACACTTCTTTCTTGCTTTATAACCACATAGCACCCTGCTGGGAGCACACACCCAAAGCAGCTTTGCATCTTGAGCATAAAACAGAGATAAATAAGAATGGGTACATTTTGCATCACAAATTTATAGAGATCATATAACAAAAATTCTACAACTTGAAGTCACCAGATTTCTACAAAGCTGTACTATCATAAGCATTAGTTACTAGACATGTGTTCATTTAAATTAAATTACAATTTGATTAATTATTTGTTTGGGTTTTTTTACAAAATGTTTTCTGACATATATTTGGATGAGAAATTCTGGAGATGGTTATCTAATTAACCTGGGTCAGCCATAATCAAAACTTACATGTCAGTGTCAATCAGTTGATAAGCAGGGCCTGGTGAAGGATTGAGAACAATTCTGAAGTCACACTAGACTCTGGGAGAACATCACTGTGATTGATTTCTCAGGCCTGAGAGATAGAGGGCTGGAGATTGGCAGTATGCAGACCATAAATCTGCTCTTACTTCTAAACAATCTTGGGAGTAGCTGTCAAAAACATTGCTCTACAAATGTTCACCCAGTGACCTAGTTTCTCAAGCATATATCCAGTACATGGCATCTTGCATTTTCATTGAATAAGATGACATCAGAAGCTACAAAAACAACTCAATTTAATAAGCCTCACCTGTACTATTCTACAGACCATGTTTTCCTCTCTTACATATAATCATTTTGTTTCAGAAAATTAGCTTGATTTACTTATTTTTGCTATGCAATGCTTTTAAAATCCATAGTTCTACAATGTTCTAGTCTATAGTTAAAATTTCACTGTGAATGTGTTGTGTTCAAGCTTTCCTGACCACTGCACACTGGGGAAGTAGAAATCTTATTCCTCTGCTTCCATTACCCAGAGGTTTTAAAAGTACTCAGGTTGTAAGTAGTTAGAAAGATGCATTTATGAATGACTACTCTTATCAAATAAGATGAGCTTTTTAATATGGTCATATATTAAAAAGAATACTTACAGGCAAAAAATAAGCCACAAATATTAATTACTTGCAGAATTGTGTTGCACAGGTTTATAAACAGTATATAAATTATCACTATATAAGTGTACCCACCAAAACAATTTAAGGGTAACTACACACATTCTCTTACATGTATTCTTTTACAATAAGAATATATTAGTCATTTCTAAATCAAATTTAAAAATGCCTTTAGAATCATCAAATTTAAAATCTAAAATGTGCAAATATGTATCCACTGTTACTGACTATAGGTTTAACAGAACAGCCCACAGCAAAGTTAATTGATAATAATTAAGCTAAACCAACACTAATTTATAATTAAGAAGCAGGGACCACAGTGATTGAAAATCACTAACAACTCAAATAACACTCATAATACACTAATAACAAATTATCCTTCACAAATTACATAAATTCTAATTATTTGCATGCAGGCATTTTCCAATGTTTCCTCAAGCTGGTAGCCAGTTTCCTTAGTAGAATATGGAATTACAGAAGCTCAGCAAGTCTCAGCTATGTGTCCTTTCTAATAGAAAAATAGCTCAGTATTTAGGCACCAATATAAGCACTAGTGAGTTGCCTATATTACATAAAAGCATAGTGAATTTCAAAATCTTAAATTATTTTTCCAAGAAAATAACCACAAACATACTCATTGGCTTTCAAGATAAATTCATATTACACTAGTGGACTGCAAACTATATTTGAGAACTTCAATAAATTATTAAATTAAAGAGTTTTATATGACATTACTATATGCCTTATTTCCTCTCTTTTATTATATTCACAAATTACTATTCTCCCAAACCTAAAGGAAATTCATTGATTTTTAGCTAAGATTTGAAACCTCTGTTTATTCTTTTGACTTAATTGCAGCTATAGTTATTTATATATTTACTTATAAATATATACAAACTGTATTTATATGTACAGTGCTGAGACAGTGGTTTAGATTCTTGGTATAACTGGAAAAATCTGTACCGTGGACTTCCTTTTAAAACAGAAGGAGAATAGAGATATAATTTCCCCTTGACCCCACTACCTTCCCTTCTCTCCATTCTTCTTGCATAAAAGAATTTAATAAAATAATCAGGGATTATAAAATTCTAGAGCTGGAGACAGTATTTTTTGAGGTTATATGTTGATAGACTGTAGGTATTAGATAGCCCCAAATCAAGTTTTGTTTGGCCTACTTGATATGCAAAATATATGTAAATTTTATATACAATCCTAAATTTCTAGCTCTTCTTGAAATATAAAGGGATCACACCACATTGAACCCACCTCATATGTTACTAAGCAACCTCTAGATGTGCATATTTAATTGCCACCATTTGGGACATTTTATAATCTCTGCCTTCTGGATTGGTACAATCTATTTTTTATATGGTTGGCATATGAAGGTATTTGCCTTTGACAACATCCAGAATGTTTTCAGAAGAAAATTCTTCTACAGTTTCAGAAGAATTCCTTTCAAACATATATGTTCACAGAAAATTTTGTACTTAATGTTTATCTAATGATAGAACTCGTTTTCTTGAGTGGTTTAAAACTTATCTAGTTGGCTGAATACACTGTTTTGGGAATGCATGGATCATCTCTCTGGAGTTGCTAGGCACAATATGAAAAATCAATAACATTCAACGTGCTATTTTGGTGTCTTTCCTCATTACCATTAGATACAAAAATAGGTCTAATGTGATGCCAACCTGCAAGTATTTGCATTTTTAAAGGCTATATGTCTTCCCTAGTTAATCAGAAAATATCTCTTAAATGCTTATACTTTTACACCCATATCTTTTTTCCAGTGGGAAGTCCGACTTCATGGCCTGCCAGCCCTCATCCAGTATCTGACCTTGAACTCCCGCTCCCTTCTCTATGATGGCTTATCTACACATGGAAACAGAGGTTTTGTATTAACTGGAGAGCACAGGATCCCATTGGCCCAGAAGGTATATTTTATATCCTGGTGTTATAAAGCAAATATGGGCAATTACTTCAACAGAGAAATGGCCATAGTTGATTATGGAGAAGGTCTTGCTCACTTTTAGACTTAGAGGAGATTTAGGTTGAGACCTTTGCTTCATGGACAATAGGATCCCCTTAATGAACAAATCAGTAATTCAGCATGTACCACTTCCTTCTGAGATAAAAGATATTGCCATGATGATATCATTTTTTTTTCTGGATCTTTTTTACATAAAGTCAGGAAAGAAGCAAAAAACAGAATGAACCAACAAGGTTATACTAAATAAAAACACTGTCTTTGGAAAATACAGTTAGTGTGTACAAATTGTTAACAAAATAATCAATCTTTTCTTTACCTAAAGAAAGAAAAGTTGTTTGGTGTTATTTTCTTAGTTTCTCCCTGGTACAAAGGTGAAACAAATTTTTCTCTTGATGACAAAAACATTGAAAGTATGTGACTTTTCATTATTTGCTAAGGAAAGTTTCTTCAGTTCCTCTACACTATGCTTCTATTTTCTAAGTCTACGGTAACAATATATAATGTTGTGACTGAAAATCAGGGATTTAAAAATTATATTGCTAGTGTATTCTTTGGATTTTTTTATTCATGGAACAACTGTCAAGTATGAAAGAGAAATATATCTGCACAAAGATATTGCATGCATTACACATCCATACATATGTATGTTGCCAATTAAATGTTCATATCAGTCTTCTTTTGAGGTATGTTTATAAGAAACTGATATAAATAGATACTATAGATGTCACCCAAATAGTATTTAGAAAATGAGTTAACTACATCCAGGTCTCTATGTACAAATCTTTTATTTATATTGCTACTTATTTTATATATATATATATCTTACAATTACAAAGCTTTCTTGTTTGAGTTTCAGATATACAATAATTGAACACACATTCGTTCACCAGTGTGCAGTTTGCGAACGCCACCAATGTCCCTAGTATCCTTCTCGCTCCATCCCACCCCTCCCCCTGCCTCTATGCAGACAGTTTCCCTTTTACTCTCTCTCTACTTTGGGGCATTCTATATACAAATCTTACTAGAACTTTCATTGACTGACATTCACTGCGAATCTCCATACCATGCAGTGAGTGCTTTCCCAGCAATTAACAGGAGACCTGACCCACCCTCCCCCCACCCCGCCCCTCCACCGCACACATACACACACCCTCACCCCAGCCAAGAGACATCTTTAAGAGACATGTTTCTTCTGGTCTGCATATTTTATTGGATTTAGAGTCGTAGAAGAAAAAGGGTCATATGATACTTACCTTCCTCCTTTTTGCTAAAACTGGATTCTTTAATGGACTTCTAATTTTACCTCAAAATTCCTCATAGCTAATATGATAAGCCTTTTCTTACAGAACAGTACAGGTTATTCCTCTTGTTCCATGTAATAAAAGTGTATTCAAATATATACAATGTTAGGAAAATAAAGGTCTGATATTTGATTCTCCTACCAGGCTTAACTACCAGAGTGTAAGGGATATTTATATATTTTTGTATGTACAATTTTATTTTACTGTAATGATTTAGAAATGAGTAAAGAGAGGCTGCTAAAGTCTCAGGGCTAGGACAAATGGAGACACTATTGGCTCCCGCTCAAGCAAATTGATGATCAAAGGGATGACAGTGACAGTGATAGAGTGATAATAATTTAGAAACTGAGCATCTTGCTCTATGTTTTCTGCACTGAGCAGTACATCATGAGCATTTTTCTTAACTGGTAGTTGTAAACTTAGCTCTTCCTTTGTGAAAGCTACCTTTAATACCAGTGTATGAATACACTATATTTTATTTTGCCAATTCCCTAATGATGGAGATTAAATTCTCATTGAATCATTTAGCATTAATAACATTGTTACCAAAACTAGGTCTTAAAATGCATCTTTTCATACCTGTCTAAGCATTATCTTATAATAAGTGACTAAAAATATAATTGAGTCCAAATTTGTACATTTTACAATTTAGGAACATTGCCAAATTGTTTCTAAACTATGGTGAAACAATTATACATTCCATCTTTGAAACTTTCACATAAAACTGAAAACTGGAAGCCATTTTAAGACAAACAATTTTAAGTTGTTTACTTAGAAAAACTTCAAAATGAGCAATTGAAAGATCATGTTCATTTTGTGCCACTGTGTATATTTGCAGAGTGATATAATATCTATTATCTTTAATTATGAATTAGTTATGTGCTTGAATTCACATAATAGTATACATATAACATTCTAATAATTCTCTTATAATTTTCGTGGATTAAGAGGAAATATTTGTTTTGCTGTATACCTACTTACTTGTGATGTTTTGGGGAGTTATTAAATGTCCATAGCTGCACTTTAAAATGAGATCAATACTATTGATCAGATGATCAATGGATTATCACTAGCACCAGCTTACACCAAATAAGAGCCTGTCTGCTCTAATCCTTCGTCCAATTTACTACATTTAGCAATCTAGTACTGGTATGCATTCTTAAAAAGCCAATATGCAACCATTATTGTTCTTACTACTTCTTTTATTTTACCACTATGGAGCAATAGTTTCATGTATAAGTCCTTGAATATTAGGTAGTCTAATGAATATTCTTTAAGCAGATTTAAATAAAGTTGTAATGGTTGAACAAAAAATAAAGTATAAGGAATACAAAAATGCTTTTCCAACATCTTAATAAGAAGTACCACTCTTTAAATGGTGGTGATGTTAGTATGCAATCATTAAGTCATAAATGAATACCACTAAATGCATAAATACATTGGGAGTATATAAATATATATAACTATATTTATATAAATAGAAATATATTGGGAGATATAACTTTAAATCAATCCAAGTCTGACTTATGTAGATAATTCTATTTGAAAAATCATTTTATATATAATTTTCACCTAGTCTTGTCAATAAGACAGCAGTGAGTCAAGAATAAATAATTCATCAGGTACTTATAACTTCTTGTCTCAGGTAATTTATCTTTGTAATTTTAATTTACTAAATAATCCCATACATACTTTCAAACTAAAGTATTTTTTGAAATGGTTCATGTTTATTAAGTTTCAAGGACAAACCCCTTACTAGACTCATACCCATACACTGGAAATTCAATATCTATTAAAAATGCTTATATAATTCAAATATCTATAAAGAGGAAAAATCTAAGCATAAAATATACTTCACAAGCAATTCTTTATAAATATATATGTGTGTTTATATTTTCACAACAATTATCAATACATGAAGCCAACCTAATCATATATAATAATGGTATACCACTCTGGAATTTTCATTGCTTAATTTGTCTTTTCAAAATTAAAGCTGGAGAAATGATACAGGGATTTTGGTGTCTGCCTTACATGTGGTTGACCCTGGTTCTATCTCAGTTGCCACATTTTCCCACTACATGGAATACTCTGAACTAGCCCTGAGAATCCCTGAAATCACAGAGCCTCATCCACACCATATCTTGAGCACACACAATGAACTGTGGCCTGGTTGGCCAAAAATTACTGGGAGGGGTCCCAAGTGGTAATATACTATATATATATATATATTTATATACACACACACATATAAGTAAAGAAATTTGTCTAATCTTCAAGTTGTTATTATAATTTCCAACATCATCCCCAAACTAGAAACTTGATTTAGTCAAATATTAAATTATTGATATTACAAATTTGTTCATCTGTAGCATGTTCTACTCATTTGTGTAACTTTAAAAATAATTCCTATTTGATTAACTTTTAATCCTCCTTAACTCATCAGTAACTGAAAATAAATGACGCATTCCTAATTCTATATACATGAAAATAGAAAGTACTTAGATTCTGCTGGGGAATACATTAAAACCAGTATGTTTTCTAGTTAACATGTTCTCATTCTGTTTGTGTGCAAACCAACTGCATTGAGAAGACAGATCACAAATTCATGGCCTCACGAAAACATTGTCCTGATTTCATGTTTTGACAGCAGAAATTGGTCCAAATCTCTAACCATTTCCCCTAAAGGCCCCTGGCTGGCTGGTGCCATCCAGGTGTACACAGGCTGAATGAGGGGAACATCGCGTCAAATTCCACTCATCTGTCAGTGTAGTGGATTATTTCTTGAGAGACTGAAATTGGCTGCATGAGCTCAGAGCACCATCAATCTTACTGTGCAGAGGATGGCAACAGTGCCTGTTAAAGGCTGGTGAGAGGAGGGGCCGGTCATTCCTAAGCAGGTGAGGTGGCAGCTGTAAAGCCTTCACTCTCCCTCCATATAGGGCTCTGAGTGAAAGATTTGTCATTTTTTCACATTCCCTGAATACTTGGTATGCACATGGTGTCTGACTGCTCCTGTGTTAGGGAAGAGGCGATTTTTCAAGCTTAGGCAAATGTGGCAAAGCTCAGGGTCTGGTGGTGTCTCATTTTTTCTCATCATGTCAATTGTTTTAACCAATCTGAGAAAATGAGATTATGTTTTTCCTTTTTTCCCCTCATTTACCCAGCTATTTATTTATTTATTTGCTCATTTTGGGATGGGCTGTCACAAATAACTGGCCCTGATTTCTCTCTTGTTTTTATCCACATTTCATTAGTGTCCCTGAAGATTTAAGACCCACAAAGAGAAACATCACAGCACTCATCAAAAAAAGCATAAAGTTGCTCTTAAGACATCGAAACAGAAAATTGTGTTAAAGAAGATTGTATTCTGACTGAAATAATCTAGACTATTGCTTTGTCCATGATCTATCACTTTGATCTTTGCCGCTATTGTTGAAGACCCAAGGAACTTGAATAAACATATTACATAGAATGGTTGGACTTACATTTCAATATCATTTTCATCTTTCTGCATCAAAAAAAGAGTGTTTATAGTTTTTTCATTCATCAATGAATCTGAAATAGGCCTCCAATGTATAAGCACTTGGGGTTGAAATTGGTTTCAGGCGGCATTTTCTTGGGCTATTTAATATGCATAAGGGATATGAATTGATGAAAAGCAGTTTCTAAGAATGGATAATAGGAAAAATTAAGACAGTTTAACTTAAGTCAAAACCTAATGATGTGTTTCTCAATTTTAAATTAAAGCATTTTGATAAGAAACCCCATAAGACATGTGTTTATATAAGTAACATAGCCATACCTTTCCACCAAAACTGGTAGGCTTGTAACTGATTAACAGACAGGCTGAATGAAAAATTACTGTAAAACTGTGCTATATTCTGGGACTATCCTACAGAGCGTAAAATAAAATATAGCTTCAGTAGCATTGGGTTGTGCATTTTAGCAAAGAACTGTAGTCAAAAAAGAACAGCAAGAATCAAGGCAAGGATTTTTCTATCTGTATTGTGAGATTTGTGAATAGCACACCTTTAGTCGTTCAACATAGCTCAGAGGTGTTATTTACCAGTGATTGAGTGAGGATGTGAGTAGTTCATGATCTATGAAGAGCTTTAGAGTTTACAAAGCACTCCCTAGATTTTTTTAATTGACATAGCACAGTGTCCCTTCAACTGGGAATTTAGTCTCAGGGAAGAAAAGTGAAGTTGCCCAAGGTCCAGTAAATGTCAGAGACAATCTCCAGCTCTGACTTCAGCCTGTGTGTGCCAGACCACTTTCCAGAACGGAGTTTGCAGTTCAAATGAGTCCAGGTATTGACTTGAAAGTTTTGACAAATTAGGCAAAGATTAGCACATTTCAAAGAGGTCCCCTGGCATGTTTTCCACGTCCCAATCGACACTACATCCGTCTTAGGAATCAGGCTCTAGATAGGAAGTCAGACT
The DNA here is from genome assembly GCF_027595985.1 of Sorex araneus. Taxonomy (NCBI): domain Eukaryota; kingdom Metazoa; phylum Chordata; class Mammalia; order Eulipotyphla; family Soricidae; genus Sorex; species Sorex araneus. Next base: position 65,362,385 of record NC_073305.1, on the reverse strand, counting down.
GACTTGACTTCCAAAGGCAGCAGTGGTGTGCTGTGTGATCTCATCTACTCCTTCAATCCCTCAGATTGGGGCAAAAGTGAGGCGGGGTGAAATAGTCTTGAGAGCATGCCTAAAACACAACTTCTTTTTCAGGGGCGTGGAGAGGGGCTAAGAATTCTTATTAAGTAGTACAAATTAAGTAGTACAAATAGTACAAATCCCCCCACCTTATTTGTATGACTATGTAACAAATCAAAGATATCTGTACCAAAACAGATTGGGGCGGTGCTGAGGGGAGGGGTTCGGGGGCGCGGGGGATTCCCAAGCCAGAGTTTGCCTCTGCCAGGTCTCAGGGTTCTGCAGCGGCGGAGTTTTGACCAGCGGGAGCCGGCTTCAAGTTCAGGAGTCAACTGAGCAGGAATGCGGGAGCGCGGCGCGGTTTCCACGTCCACCTGCAGGGGCACCAGCGTCCTGACGCCTTTCTCTCCGAACCCCGGGGCGGGAGGAAGAGTGTGGCAGGGACCCGAAGGCCGCCTCCGGCCTCAGCCACGAGCTTAAGCCGCCCCCTATCCTCCTTCTGCGGGACCGGCCAGGCAGCGGGACCCGGGAGGCCGGCGCCCGCGGCGCAGGGCGCTGGAGGACCCCCGGGGACCATCTCCCCCGCTTTCCTTCCCTGCCGCGAGCTCACAGGCAGAGCCCAGGAGGCAGCGGGCGGCGTCTTGGAAGGTGTTGCTGGAAGGATGCTTACTTAGCCCAGGATCAGTGCCGAGACCGGCCTCGAGCCGGGAGAGGCGGAGGCGTAGCCGGTGGACCGCGCGGCTGGAGGGGCCGGGTGGACCCGAGGCGCCCAGGGAGGGATTTGGAGAGTGAGGGGCTGGGAGCGCAGAACTGGGCATCGCAAGCTTGGGCGCGCAACTGGTCCCCAGAGCCCAGATCTGGCCGTCGGACCGGGCGGGGGACGAGGCGCTGGGAGCTGGGAGCAGGCGGAGGATGGAGTAAATGGATGCAAAGACTGGAACAAACAGAAAATGGAAGGAATCCGTTCGGAGGAGGGAATGGTCAAGACAGCTGAGTTCGGGAATAAGAAAGCCGGAGGCAACCGAGAGAGCAAAATCTCCAGGGAAAAGTGCACAGGTCATGCAAGGGTAAGAATCACACTTTGAACAGGAAGAAGACAACAAAATGTGTCCGGAGCTCAAAATTTAATAAAGGGACCGGCGCGGGTGGGGGCGTCGGGAATCTGGCGAGAGGAAGCTTGTCCCAGAACTGCCCCGCGCGAGGGAGGGAAAAAAAAAAAAAGAAAGCAATCAAAAACTGGACGAACAGAAAGTGAAGGGAGAAAATTAAGGAGACATATTAAATTAGACGAGAAAGAGTAAGTTACCACTTAATCTCTATTTCATTGACAAGTTACTCCCAAAATTCATTTTGGAACTAACATCCGCCAAATCCTTAACTACACACGCAGAAATTATTACATGTATACGAGATAAAATGTATCCCAGGAATACAGGCACGTTATTTTATCAGTGCTTGCGAAGATCATACTTTGCTTCCCTTAAATCGCAAGTCTGGAAAGTTATCCCACCTTTCTCAGAATGGAGCATATTCCCCTATAGGGATAAGTCTCCTGAAGCCTTAGACATCTGCTTTTTAAGGTGTAAGTGGGAGGGAGACGCAGTGAAAACCACCTTTTCTGAGAAAGTAATGGAAATACGTCCAAGAATTTCCATATCAACCTTTCCTCTAGAGGATCCAGCCAACAGTATGTTTTGGGATGCAGAGACAAGCTGCCCGCATACATAGCACTTTCTGTCACTTGCACTCGACCATCTGTTAAACAGAGAACACTGAGACCAGAGGCTACACAGTGAAGCCGCTGGACTTACCTGGTCTGTGCAGGTGATGCTGCTGGAAAGTGTGCTGTAGAGATCCATGGCAGAGCAGCATTGCACAAGCACTTATCCACAAATACAGGACCCAGGACATCGCAGAGACCATGGCCATTCTCTAAAGAGAATGGTAGACAGAAAGGATTACCCCAGGCCTCAAGACCCCAGCCCTGTCAGTCCATTGTGGCCAAACCAGGGGGTCTCAAATGTCATGTCCTTTCTCTACTTTGCTGGCTGGAATTAATGGCTCAGCAGAGGTCATGCCTTGAAGCAGAAATGAGATAAAATACAGCCAGGAGACCATGAATTTATTTTATAAATCCGGCAACCCCAAATCCTAAAGATTGCCAAAATGCAAAAATAAAGTTTTTGACCCTCAGTAGTGATTTTCTTAAAATCGATCGTTATCCCAGGCACAGAGAAGCTGCATACCCCTGACTATTCTAACTTCATTGCAAGTCTGACATAAGCCTGGAAGGAAAGAGTAGATTCTTTTTTTTTTTAATTCTACAGTCATGAATTTTTAATCATGATGCTGTCTTCTAACCTAAGTAATCATTTCTCAGAGGCATGTTGTAATCTCCTAATAGAGCCAGTCGTTTTGGCTGGACTTAAAATAATAAGGATTTGTCTCCAATCAGAAAGTCAGAATGAGTTTTGCATGCAAGGTCTTTGTATCTATCCTAGAATGTGTGAGCATAATTTGTAATATTGCATTACCTCCTATGATCCCTTTGTGGAAACTGGTGTAGTGTTGATGAATATGTATATACAGGTGGCATATGTATGGATGAATATGCACCTTTTCTCAGGCTTTGAAACTTTGTCTTATCTGCACCTATAAAAATCTTAGGAGCTGCACAGACTCAACTATGCTACATATTGTTCAATTTCTCTAACAACACCTTATGCTGCATTTCATATTTCCAAAATTAATCAAACTTAAGAATCATTTTTACTTAGCCTGTAAGAGAAAAACAATTTCTATTCCAGTGCTCTGTTACATGTTTAGTTTTCTTCTAAAGAGAGCTTTGGAAGCAAGATTGTTTCTTCTTTTTTTTTTCCTGTCAAATCATATACTTCAGGCATTTCAACTATATGTTTAAAGCATGCTAGTAACCTCTCAGCGTGCCTTCTCTATTCATGGAACTTGGTACTCTTCCAAAACTGATGTTCAGGAAGCAAAATAAATTATGTGTGTGTATGTTTGTATATATACAGACATAATAGAGGATAATTTGTGGGTTTTATGAGAGAGATGTAGTTTTTATATAAGGTTTCATGACTATAATAGACAATTGGTGACAACCATAATTAGAACAAAGTAGAAAAACATTATTTTCAACGGCGTGATGCCTTTCATGCCACAGCCTGTGATTCAGATGGACCATTCACTTTATAATTAGTTTCACTGCCTACTGTTTACTTTTGTATACAACAGTTTTGGCCTTTTGTCTTAAAACTCTATGTATCAGATAGGTGCATTTTCTTTAGTAGAGATAAATGGCAGCACCCCTTCTGTGAATCCTAAAATGAATGTGTTTGGGAACCTTTTTAGAATATCTTCCAAATTACAGAAAGACAAAACAGAGGTGACTATAGTATGCATTGCCTGCTAGTTAATTTTAGTTCAATGCACTTGGAATGAATTTAAACTAGGAAAGAAGATGACTACAGTGAGAACTTAACAGTTTGTCAATAATTCTGCTTGCACTTATTCTTGTTTGCACTATTTTGCTTTTCAATCTCTGATTTCCATTTAGCTTAAAACATTCTCAGCATTATTTCCAAGATTCATGAACATCACTCTCATTACTTACTTTTTTACCATCGAGAGGTTGCCTATATTAAGAGGTGTTTCCCCCCCACCAAAATACACCCAGCCTTACATAGTTCTCTTGATGTGACTGAATAGATTACAAATCTGCTTTCTAAATATTAAATCCTTAAAAAGGTTTCTTACCTGAAAAATCCAGCCAAGAGCAGAGTACTCTATTAGTGTTCATTGGAAAGCTCTAACACTTTCTAAAATCCATCTGTGCCACAAATTGGAGGTTTTTTTTTTCTCTCTCTGTTTTAAAGAGCTTCCCAATAATCTTCTTTTTCAATATTTAAAAATATTTTTTTTCTTCCGATGCTGTTTCCACAGTTAGAAGGCATCAGTTTCATTCAGACTTGATTGTCAGAAAAGGAACCAAGGTTTGAGGGGTAGAAACCTTGTCATTTTCACCTTTAAATCATCTCCTGGCGTCACTTCTGCCTGACGAGAGACCTTTGAAGTGGTAGTTAGATAATGTGCAGTTTCCTGATGAGAAGCAGTTTATAGTTAATGACGGACCATCCCCAATCCAGTGTATTCAGGGCAGAGTAAGGCAGCAAAATGTGAAGCAGGGCTGCTATACGGTGCTGTAAGTAGCAATAGTCTGTTTCAATACATCCCTCCTCTGTAAAGTATCACATGTCTTAAAGTGACATTACCCTCTATTACAGCTACAGTGAATTGCAATACCTGCCCGCTAACACCTCAACAACTCAAGCAGCACTTTAACACTGTATTGCCTGGTATGTTATGTTAAATATTTTACTAATACAGTTAATTTGTCCAAAGAATAATAGGAGAAGGAGAAACAAAAGAAATAGTCTGCAAAATATGGAATTGTAAGAAAGATTGTTAGACTTCTAACAGTAAATTAGAAACTGAAATATGAGCCACGTCTTACCTCTTACCCTTCTATTAACCTATAAGTTAACAAAACAGCATTGTTATATTTCTACAGATGTAAGTCTGTCATTTCATTTGGTAGTTAAATCTTGGATTGTAGTACTTTGGAAATACAATATAAGTGTTTGTATAAGAACTTCTAAGTTTTAAAAAGATATTTAAAAATAGAAATATGTCCTTTTTAGCAACACTCTCTGAAATTTGACAAAGAAAGATGTTTAAGACATTTTATTATTTATTTATCTGGTTGGGAGGCTTCACCTAGTGGTGTTTAGTGGCTACTCCTGGAAGGTTACTCAGAGGTTTTTGTAGGGGGTATTCAGAGAATTATGGGAGTATAAAGTTTCTAGCCAGTGATTCTAAATGTGATATATACAAACAAGTCTTTTGAGCTAGGTCCACAGCCCTCAAGACACATTTAGGTTTATCTATTTATGAAATAATATGCTGCAGTGAAGAGAAAAAGCACTCAGTTCAACATCTTACTTCTGTTACCATGTTTTGAACTCTTTCTTCTTTAGAAATATAATGAGATTGTACCATAACATCCCTGCAAAATGTAAAATGACTTTATGTTCAATGATGATTAGCACTAGAAATTATTTTCACATATTCATTTGGTTATATCACAAATCATTTATGAAGTATATTCTATGTATTAGATTTATCATCTCCATTTTATCTGCTATATGATTAGTCTCCTTTAAAATTTTTTCATATTAAGGTAACACATAATTTTCATTCCTCAAAACCATTAGAATTTTATTTGTTTTACAAGTATTATAAAGAAGCTTTGATATTGCTATTTATCTTGGAAGCCATTCTTTTTTTTCTCATGTAACTCAGATTGAGAGAGGGAGGGACCATTCAGAATCATCAATCCTTCTCATTGGTTTTCACATTTGCACAATGCACACTTAATAGTTCTTTGTAATAAACTGATTATTAAATCTCACTAATAGATACATTTCAAAATAATGACAAGTAATCTTCATACAGTAATAAAACAAATAATCAAAGTTTTACTTGGCATTATATGTTTCATTTCTTTTCTTTTCTTTTTATTTTCCTCTGGTTCTTGTTTTCTGTTTGTCTGTTTGTTTTGGGGGGATTAATTTTGCCCACACCAGTGAAGCTCATGGATTACTTCTGGCTCTGCTCTCAGGATTCATGCCTGGAGGTGCTCAGGAAATCTTATGGGATGCTGAATATTGAATCTGGGTTGGCTACATGCAAGGCAAGTACTTGACTTCAGTGCTCTCTTCAACCCCAATATGAATCTGGGTCAGCTACATGCAAGGCAAGTATTCTATATGCAGCACTAGCTCTTTAACACCAATATTTCTCTAGTTTATCACTTTTGTGTTAGAGATTTCATATAGCACATGTGCACCAACTGCAGAAATTCAAAACATCAGTAGCAGAATCTAATGTCTATTAAGCCTTTATCATATACTAGCACTATTTGATAGTATGTTACTTAGAAAGATATAACTCAGTTCCTTTTCTAAATCTATAAAGAAGTAAAAATATTAGTAAAAATATTATTTTATTTGTTTGGGGGCTCTGCCTGGTTGTGCTCAGGTTTGCTCATAACTCTACATTCAGGGATCATTACTGGTGGGGTTCAGGTGATGATATGGGGTTCCAGAGATAAGACCAGTGTGGGCTGCAGGCAAGGCAAGTATCCAACTTACTAAACTACCTCTTCAACACACTTAAAATATGATTGTCCCCATTGTGCATGTGAGGGTCCTGAATAGGGACCAGAGTTAAATTTTCCCAATCAAAACAATATTGAAGCATCATCTCACACCATAGAGACTGGCACACACACAAAAGAACAAGAACAACCAGTGCTGGCACAGATATGGGGAGAAAGGGACTCTTTTTCATTGTTGGTGGAAATGCTGACTTGTCCCGCCTTTTTTGGAAAACAATATGGGTATTCCTTAAAAAAAACAAAACAAAACTAGAAATTGAGCTCACATATGACCCTGCAGTACTACTTTTGGGAATATATCCTAAGGGAGCAAAAGAGCACAGTAGAAATGATATTTGCACCTTTATGTTCATTGCAGCTGTTCATGATAGCCAGAACCTGGAAAAAAACAAGTGCCCGAGAACAGAGGACTGGTTAAGAAACTTTGGTACATTTACACAATGGAAAACTATGCAGCTGTTAGGAAAGATGATGTAATGAAATTTGCTTTTAAGTGGATTGTCATGGAGAGTATCATGCTAAGTGAAATGAGTCAGAAAGAGATGGACAGACATAGAATGACTGCACTCATTTGTGGCATAATATAAAATAACATAATATGAGACTGACACCCAAGAACAGTAGAGACAAGGGCCAGGAAGATTGCTTCATGGTTGGTAGTCTGTCTCATGAGCTGTGGGAGAAGGCATCTAGAATAGAGAAGGGATAACTAAGTCAATGATGGTTGGAGGAATAGTTTTGAATGGAAGATGTGTGCTGAAATTAGATAAAAGACCAAACCTGATAGCCTCTCAGTATTGGTATTGTAAGCTATAATGCCCAAAAGTAGAGAGACTAATGGGGGAAGTTGTGTGCCATAGAGGCAGGAGGATGAGTGACATGGGGGAAGGATACTTGGGACATTGGTGGTGAAAAATGTACACTGGTGAGGAGACGGATGTTTGATCATTGTATGACTGAAACTCAAACATGAAAGTTTTGTAACTGTATCTCACGGTGATTCAATAAAAAAAAATTAAAAAAGGAATTTGCTCAAGGTAAATAATTATTAAGTAACTGGCAGATTTTTAAATATTAGTGATTTGGCTTAAAACATATCTCAAGTGCTAAGATGAAATATATTATGAGAAAAACAACATCCTCCAATTTTCCACTACATATACGTTTATTTAACTTTATGACAGTTTTAACATCTCAGACATCTGAAATATAAAAATACAAAGATAGTATTTTTGCTATCTTTTTGTTTTTTGCTATAGGGACTGGAGTGTTAGCACAGTGGGTAGGGTGTTTGCCTTGCACATGGCTGGCCCAGGTTAGATTCTTTGTCCCTCTCAGAGAGCCCGGCAAGCTACTGAGAGTATCCCACCTGCAGGGCAGAGCCTGGCAAGCTACCTGTGGCGTATTTGATATGCCAAAAACAGTAACAACAAGTCTCACGATGGAGACATTACTGGTGTCTGCTTGAGCAAATCGACGAACAATGGGATGACAGTGCTACCAACATTGCTTGTTTTTGCTGTACTAATACATTAAAAATTAAAAGAAATTTCACAGTTATTACGAAAGGCTACCATTTTGAAAGCTGTAACCATTATGTGCTTAATTTTTAGGTATTAGAGTTCTTTAGAGTACTTATTTGCAATTTAATATGAATAAATTTTAACTATGCACTAATGAATTAGCTACAAGGCACTTAGATACTGTGGACATAATATTTTTAAGGACTGATAAGGTTTAAGTGTTTGTCTAATTCCATCATATATTTGGAGCAAGTCCTTTCAGGCTTAAGTCACTTACCATGTTTATATGTGATAGTATATTCCTCAATATTTTCTCTTCCATATATCATGCATTTAATATATTTTATTAGAGCCAATTCATTCTAGTAATACAAACATCAAAATATATTGACATTCAAAAAATTTTAGACAATTATCCCAATTAAATCCAAAAGTATTCTCACACATTTCAAAGAATTTGACTCTTTACACTTCCTTTACACGGCGAGATTGCACTTGCTGATCATACTATAGTTGTATAGACCATATAGTTCTGGTCAATTAATATCAACATAATTGATTTACCACTTGAAGATCAAGAATCTAATTGTTGAAGCAACATCTTCCAGATCTCTCTTTGCATTTGGAACAGGGACTAGCACTGACTTAAAAGACTTAACTATCCTTAACCAAAACATAATGCATGTACATAGTTAATAAAAACAGTTTGTCCTCTAAGTAATTGAAGCTTGAGAGTTATTTGTTATTGTAGTATAACCTCTTCATATATGACTGATGGAACTCTAACTCCTATTATGCATATATCAATAATATTGATATGTTTCATGTAGTGTGCTGAGTAGACAACAGACCAAATTCTTGCCTTCATAGAGCCTCTTACAATAGCAATCCATTGAAAAAAATTTATCAGAGCAGTGAAAAATCCAAAGCATTGATTTTTGTAACTAGAAATTCTTTAGGTTTATCTAGACTAGGATATATACCCTGATCACATATGTAGTCCATGATTATTCTTTATGCGTTGCAGCACTGTCGTCCCATTGTTCATAGATTTGCTCGAGCAGGCACCAGTACTGTGTCCATTGTGAGACTTGTTGTCACTGTGTTTGACATATCGAATACGCCAGGAGGAGTTTGCCAGGCTCTGCCGTGTGGGCGGGACACTCTCCGTAGCTTGCCAAACTCTCCAAGAGGGATGGAGTAATCGATCCTGGGTCGGCCACATGCAAGTCAAATGCCCTACCCGCTGCTGCTATCACTCCAGTCCAATTATGCTTTATATATATGTAATATTTTTAATTAAAAGGGTATCATTATTTATAATTTTATTAATATTAGTGCTCTTAGCATGCTATGTTATAGCACCAAATCATATCTAACATACTAGTATGAGTATGACTCCACCTCTCCTTCTACTGCTCCTCAGCCCTTGTGTAGACCTTTAAATCTGAGTGATTTAAAACTATAACATCATCGCATGGCCCATCTAATTTCATAAATTCAGTATACCCTACAAAGTTGGTGGTTCAAACCATGGTACAGACTGAACTCTTAAGCATAAAGTACCATTAATGTAAGAAAAACAGCAAAGAAAATCTTATTCCCACATTTATTCAGAAGAGAGGACCAATGAAATAATTGAGAGTGAAAGCTGAAACACACAGAACGTATAAATAGCCAAGAATGTTCGGTAAATTTTTCTGAATAATAAAAGAGGAAGGGAGGGGTGGGTAGAGGGTACCATTTTGTGGAAACTCAGAGAGAGAAAAAGTATGATTAGATACAGAGATATAGTGTGGTATATATTAAAATTTGGGACACAGAAGATTGAAGAAAACAAATATCCATCAAACGTATCTTGGTGAAAAGTAGTTTGTGGAGTATTGTACATATGTGTGCATGTTTGCATTTCAGTGATTATAAAAGTCTTTAATGGGACAGGGGTATGATTCAAATATCTGCAGTATATGCTTTGCATGAGGGAGCCCCAAGTTTTATTCGTGGTACCACATAATCTCCTTTGCACTATTAGGAGTGATCCCTGAGTTCCAAGCTGAGAGTAACTCTTAAACATCAATGGGTGTAGTGTATTTCCCCCTAGGACCCCAAAATTAATAAATTGCATATTTGGTTATATTAAGCTTCTTGTGAAATCCATTTAATGCAAAGACTCCTGCACCTATCCAGAAATACCATCATTCTTCATTTTCCACATCATTACCACTTTCCTTTCCTTGGCATTAGTTGACACCATTCTTATTTCAATTTAATAAAAGTTCGCCTAATAATTTGACTACTTTTTAACAAGCATTAAGGAAAAATAAAAAGTTATGCAATTTTTTTTAAATCTCAGCCTATTTCTGGATTTAAAAACAACTGAAATAGTTTAAATAATTACAGCTGGACTGAGAAACATGCCAAGTTTCAGTTCAATGCAAATTAAAATGGCTTAGATGTATACTGTTTTAATGAATTCTAAGTATTTTTAAATGATTCATTTTAGTTGTGATTCCACAATTCTGATAGATTTTACTTATTCCACTTCAATTGGCTAATGATGCTGGAACCAGAGATGAAAAGACCATTCTCATGGCACCCTGTCTTGAATCTCATGTATTATGTAGTATTGAAACTTAATTTCATTTGCTTATTTACTGGGGCTACTCATAAGTGAACTGCTGAAATTTTATATTTTAAATCCTTGACCATGAGAAAGCAATAGACCTTTTCTTAATAAATAGTAATAATGTTACTCTAGGGCTGGAGCGATAGCACAGCGGTTGGGCGTTTGCCTTTCACGAAGCCGACCCAAGTTCTATTCCTCCGCCCCTCTCGGAGAGCCTGGCAAGCTACCCGTGCATATTGGATATGCCAAAAACAGTAACAGTAACAAAAGTCTCTCAATGAGACACATTACTGGTGCCCGCTTGAACAAATCAATGAGCAACGGGATGACAGTGACAGTGACAATGTTACTCTATCTTCCTACCACTAGACCACATAGCTCACTTATTTTCTCCCCCCAAATTCACATGAAATATTCTAATATACTTTAAGTAATAGGATATGCCCTATTCAATATAGATTACCACATCCACATCCCTAGCTTATCAATTTTACCTTTGTGATATAAATGAAATAGAGATATATAGATATGCTTGTCATGTTTACTTATCTATTTTATAGTCCATTTTATTTCAAAATATATTTAAGCTGAGAAGAGGAAAATCTGATGAATGAATTCAAACAAATTACAATAACATGAATATATTTGATAATAATTATATTATACTGTTTTATAATACCTGTGTGTCGGAAGGGTTCTTTCTTCATGGCAATCCTCAGACTGGGCAGCATCTCATTTAATTTTCACAAAAATTCTCATAGTTTCATGTTATTGAGCTCTATATTATGGAGGGAATTCAAATTTTACAGAAATTTTTCTTTTTTGTTTTTTGGGTCACAGTCAGCAATGCTCAGGGGTTACTCCTGGCTCTACACTCAGGAATTACTCCTGTCAGTGCTTGGAGGACCATATGGGATTCTGGGAATCAACCTGGGTCAGCCGCATGCAAGGCAAACGACCTACCTGTTGTACTATCGCTCTAGCCCCAAACTTTACAGAACTTAAGCAATCAAAATAATGTTCACACATCTAAGACAGTTCAATAACTATGATTCATACTCATATTTTAGATCCTGAGCCTAAGTTCTAAGCACTCAGATACTAGGCCAGAGTGTTAGCAAGAAATAAGTCTTAATAAAGAAAGAAGTACAAGTGACTAAGATGAGCTGAATATGAAGTTTGTAAATGACTTTTAAACTATCAGTTGACACTCATTTGAAGGAGATTAAAATACATGGCATGAGACTAATATCCAAGGACAGTAGAAATAAGGACTAGGAGGATTGTTCTTGTGTTGGAATCTTGCCTCACGTACTAAAGGGAGAAGGGAGTTAGAATAGAGGACGGACCACTATAACAATGATAGCTTGAACTGATGCTGGACGTTGGAAAAGGAACACATATGATAACCTTTCAATACTTATATTTCAAACTGTAATACCAAAAGGAAAGATGGAGAAAGAGCTAGAGAGACAGAAGAAAACTGCCTGCCACAGAGGCAGGCTTGGGCAGAATGGGGATGGTGGGAGGGACGTTGGGGCCCTTGGTGGTGTGAAATGTGCACTGGTGGAGAGATGGGTGTTGGAACATTGCATGACTGAAACCCAACCTTGAACAGCTTTGTAAACGTGTATCTCATGGTAATTCTATTAGAGAGAGAGAGAGATCCCAAAACCCATCCATTAATACAGAGGGAAGACAGTTTTGACTCTAAGCTTCCTGGCAATAGAAACAAAATGGGATCAATTGTTTCATAAGCATTTACAGTATAAACAGTATTAAAAATAAAACAAATGCAAATAGATATAAAAAATAGAATAACAACGACTCAAGAAAAAAGCAAATAAAAGAATGGTAACATAATACATATAGGCTAAATAACAATACATAAAATTGATGATAGTGCTACATTTTGGATATAAGTATGTAAGGTATAAATTTAAGTAACTGAGAGAAATGGAATGCAGATTTGTCTTAGTTTGGAAGAAAAATTTCTTTAGTGTAACCATCTAATTTTTCTCCTTCAGAACTGTATCTGTATAATTATTTTATTAATTATAGTATTTCATTACTTACATTGTCTATATTTTGGTCATCAGAAAAATGAAAGAATAAACTCTACATTTATCTACTGCTTCTAATCTCTTTATTCAAGGTGAAGTCATAATATCTGCATCTTTCTCTCAAACCAAAGATAGTTTACCAAAGATAGTCATGTTCTAATTAAAGTAGCTCTTTAATACAAGTATGTGAACATATATTAAAAACTCATGATAGCCATTCTATAACTGTAATGATGACAATAATAGTAACAGTAGCATGAGTTCATTTGTTCACAAACTCTCAGATCCACTAGCAGATTCATAATTATAGTCTTTTCTTTTTGGATCACACCCAGCGATGCACAGGGGTTACTCCTGGCTCTATACTTAGGAATTACCCCTGGCGGTGCTCAGGGGGCCATATGGGATGCTGGGAATCGAACCTGGGTTGGCTGTGTGCAAGGCAAGTTCCCTACCTACTGTGCTATCACTCCAGCCCCAATTATAGTCTTTTCAACCTACTCTGATTTAAGAAATGGCATTTTACGCACTCAGTGGTTCAAGTCAGAGAAGAATATTCTCTTTGTCACTGCCCTCTCCATGAATTCTCACATCAAATCAGTCATTTCTATTAATTTGATTTCCTGTCTATACCTTACATCTCTTCTATATATCTTCTTCCCAAACATTATTAGACTTCCATAACTTTTCACCTGAACTGTGACAACACTTTGTTAACTAGCCCTCTTGCTGTTATGACCTTCCTCCCCATCTCCTCCCCACTGTGGTGGCAGAGGGATTGGATTGGAAAACTGTTGATGATACTCTATTACTGAAAAACCTTCTGGTCTTTCCCCACTGAGCTTTAAATAAAACTCAGGAGGTGGGGTAGAATATATAGAAGTTAAGCACTTGTTTTGCATGTAGCCAATGTCAGTTTGATCTGTGGCACCACGTTGGTTTCTCCATGTGGACCACCAGGAGGGGACCTTGAGCACAGAACCAGGAGAAGACCTCGAGCATCACATAGTGTAATATTTATTTTTTTGAAAAGGGGGTTATTTGGCTTTATGAGTTTGGAAGCCTCTCATGTAGATCATTTCCAACTCTTTGCCCTTCCTGATGTTAATTTCTTCTAAGCCAGGTTTGCTCCATGGATGAAATATGACTGCCAATGGCTACCTGGGCAGTGTGATTTGTTGTTGACATGACAAGAGAAAGCATTGTTTCCAACCATCTCTCAGATGAACAGTGAGTTTTCTTTTCACTCCTAAAAAGCAATCCTCTTGTTTCTTTAGCTTAACTGTGATCACATGTTCCTCCTTGAGACAGTTAGATTTGCAGTGAAAGCCTATCACTTAAATAGACTTAAATTGGAACCAAATACCCCTGACTTCATCAACACAGAAATCAGATTTCTCTAAAAGAAATTTACTGAGTGACAGAGGTATAAAAATGTGAAGAAAGAGTAGACAATATAAAGATGAAATGAATAATGAATACAAAATCACAGCTTATGAGGTTTCCATAAGTATCTGACAAAGTACAATGATATTTTCAGAATTTTCTAGTTAATAAAGTAATATATTCATACCTGTAATGAGATGAACCTCAATGACTAAATGGAAAATTCTTAAAGTCTTCTATAGCCTAGCATATAAGTCACCAGTATTCCCATTGTAGTTATATAATCAGGTTAGTGTGCATATTTATAACTTATCTAATTAAGTATATTTATATGTTTACTTTTAAAATAATTATAATTCAATATAAATTATGTTATATGATTTACTTGTTCTTCTCTGGAAATATCACTTTTTATAATATAACTATTTCTCTAATGATAACCTTTCTAAATTTAACCTAAAATCTTTTTGTTCTTCTAAATAGTCCACACTCATATATTGCCTATAAATTGTAGTTGATATTACTTTTCTAACAGAGACTGAACAAAGAGAAATACTTGATATATTTTATATCACAGAATCTTTTAAGATTCAGGTAGTCATCTTCATCACAAAAGCTTAAATCCCTTTTGTCTTGTGTACTTTAATCCTATTAACTCTTCTTAGCTCCTTAGGTTTTAGGCTGATTCATCTTCAAATAAATTTCTCTCTGAGTCTTCTCTTATTTTGAATATAGCTGACTATTTATCTTCTCTTTATTTGGCTTGAATTTTAATTCTTAGAAATATGTAGGGAGATATATAAATTCTATTTCCTTGGGCCTCCTCCCATTTGTTTACTTTTACTTGGTCAGTGAGGGAATCGAGGAGCTCTAGGGGTTGACCCTGGAGTCAGGCTACTTGGGTTCTTATTTCAGCAACACTTGTACCCTTTGCAATTCCTTCACTGAGGTTGTCTCACTGATATCTTTTTCAGAGATTGTTGTCAGGGTGTTTGGCATATTACATATTACAAACATTAGTAAACTTTCAAATTAAATTTTAGGGCTCAAGGTTTGGGTAATGCCAGACGGCAATTATTCCCTGGTACCACATATGGTCCCCCAAGCACTTCCAGGAGTGATCTCTGAGCATTGAATCAAGTGTATCTCCTGAGCACAGCCAGGAGTGGTCCAAAGTAAATATATATATTTAATTTCTATAGTAAAAGATTTAGCTTTGAATTTTAAAATAAATTTTTACTTCCCTATACCTTTGCACATCCTGTTTTCTATTTTCTGTTTTCTACTTCTTATAGGTACTTAGCTTGGAACACCAAAAGATGACTATTTGCATATCCCTTCTCATTTCCACTTAATTCTACTTTTTCTTCCATTTTCTAAGTCAGATGTCTAGATTTGGACTGTTGTATCATTAGCCGTAGAGGTTTTCATGGTCTCCCATGTTAGATACCCTCTTTTATACTCAGATATGATTTTGTTACAGCACTTACTTAAGCATACCATGTTTTTCCTACTAGTTTCTCTCCAGACTATTTCTAGTTCAACCTCTCCACATAAAGCAAAATGTCTTTCAGAGGTTTGTTGCCCTTTTTGCCTCAAACCTATTGTAGATTCTGTCCCCAATTTATAAATTATGCTGCTATCCCATTTATCAGCCAAATTGTCCTTTTCAAAAAATAATTCAAGAAAGAATTTTTCTGGCCTTATAATTTCCATCTTGAAGAGATGAAATGTTCTCTATATACAGAATATATATAATGCATAAATTTTTGGACCATGGGCCATAATACGAATGTAACTGACTTGCCAATGTCAGTTGTTCACCAATATATGCAACCAAAAATGTCATTCCCCTCCTCTCTTCCTACTAGAACCCTTGCAATATTTAAGTCACTCTGATCTCCTTATATTTAGTAAACATTCATTCAACAAGAAAGTTACACAAAGCAGAGCTCAGAGAACTGTTGAACAAGAGAATAATTGCCCCATTACACAAAATAGTTTCCAGATTCAAAGGTCTTGTACATGCTAACTTTATTTAATTTATCACTGGCTCATCATCTCACAATGTAGTCAGTACATAGTAGGTGCTCAATCAATATTTATAAAATAAGTGAACGTGTGAGTGAATGAATAACATAGCCATCTCTCATTTATTCATGTTTAAAGTGTTTTATAATTTGCAGCAATATTCTGAGCAAGCGGTTGGCATGGGCTGAGCAGGGAGGAGTTTGGGAAGAATTTCAGATGATGTGTCTGTATGTGTATGGGTGTTTGTGTGGGAATCTGAGTCTGAGAATGCCTGAAAGTGCATCACTCACCACATTTTGGTGCCAGAGGGAGCGGCTTTTTGCATTGCTGCTTATTGCTTCTTTTCCACCCTTTGTCCCTTTCTCCTAGAACACCATATTGGCAGTAGGCTTTCCTCACTCTTGGTTCCCACCCTCACAGTTTTTTTTTCCCCTACTGTAATGGAGAACATGTGGTATATCTTGGAATCCAAGTTTAGAAGAGAAAATCTAGCAGTTACTAGTTTGGAGTAGAAGAGAATTATAAAGAAGAGTTCAAAGGCTGGTGATGTAGATCAGTGGTAGAGAACAAGTTTTGCATCTGTGAGACCCTGGATTTGGTTCCCAACATCATATACACAAAACTGAAAGAAATAAAGGAATTGAAGGGAAAGTTTGACACAACTGACTGGTTAGAGAACACATTTGAGCATGCCCATACTTATGTTTTCCAAATCACAAATTAATTCTTGGCTGTGAGTTACAATGATCCGGGTTATTTTTAATACTCTAAGTGCCAGGGTTCTCACCCAAGATTAATCAAATCAGGATCTTTGGAGATGAAGTTCAGCTGTATTATATTTCCAAACACCCCAGCTGTTTCCAATTTGCATTAAGTTTAATACCACTGCACTGAAACAAAAACTCATTTCTGTTCTCTATGGTAACCCCAGAAATATCTTCAATTTTTGGTTAAGTAATTTCCAACTAAGAGGCACATATATTCCATATGTTTAACATACTTAAGAGCAGCTCAAACATTTTTGGCTCTTTATTAACTGCTTAACGGACTTGATAAGATAAGAGGCATTATATAAAATCTATATTTTATTAATTTTGAGATTTCTCCCTTCCCCAGTACCTATTTAATGCAAGGATTATATGAGCCCATAGTGTTTCAAGCAATGGCTATGTCTCATGGGTATATCCTTTGTATATAACTGCCCTTTTTTGATGTTCAACCATTTAACCAAAACCCCCATTGCTGAGTCAATAGCTGGTACTAAGAGACCCTTGTGTGGCTCAAGAAAATTTTTTTCATTCAGACTGATACAGAGAAGCAGAGCATTAACTTGGAGTACTTAAGGTGCATGTGGATATTATAAAGACGTGGCAACTTTAGTATAAGGTAAATAACACTATAGCACTGTCCTCTCATTGTTCATAGATTTGCTCTAATGGGCACCAGTAATGTCTCCATTGTGAGACTTGTTACTGTTTTTGGCACATTGAATATGCCACAGGTAGCTTTCTAGGCTCTGCTGTGTGGGCGGGATACTCTCGGTAGCTTGTTGGGCTCTCTGAGAGGAACAGAGGAATTGAACCCGGGTCGGCCGCATGCAAGGCAAAACGCCCTACCCGCTGTGTTATCACTTCAGTCCATGAGGTAGATAGTATGAGGAAAAGGATAGTGAACAGTAAATTTGCTAAATCCAACCAATCACAAAGGATACTTATGTTTTCCCAATACATTTTGTTTCCACATTACAACCTGCAAAATATACTTGTGTCCCTTTCCTTCTGTTCCCCCTTGAATATTTCAAAATTAATTATATTACTTTAAAAAAACAACAACCTATACTTCCTTGTTTAACACTTTTCAAGCAGTATTTTCTAATTAAATAAAAAGTATCATAATTCACAGTACATGAATAGACAGAGTAAGACAATGGGATTACTAAACTATAAACATTCCAAATATTTTTTGAAGGGGCCCACACCCAGTGCCCAGGGTGTCCTCCTGGTTCTGTGATTAGGGAGCACTCCCCAAAGTCCTCAGGAGACCATATGTAGTGCTGGAGATCAAATCAGGGTTGGCCGCATGCAAGACAACATCTTAACCCCTGTATTATCTCTCTCTAGCCTCCCAAGTATTATTTAATCTAAACACTCAATTTAAAAATAAGATTAAGAGATTGGGATGGGGATTAGTAATCAAAGGTTCCCCTAAATGCACGAGGCTATGATTTCCACCTCCAGCACTAACCTTATATTGAGTGAGCCCAATGGCAGTGCTATTTGCAATCCTTGGCACTGCAATACAATATCCCATTTCAGGCTAATCACAACTAAAATATATGAGCAACAAACTATAGTGTGTGAACCACTATTATTGTAACAATAATAACTAAAAGAAGAAAGGGGAAGAAATTAAGATTTAGGCCTAAAGAGCTAAAGTGATTTATGCATATTAATACATTTCACCTGGCTTTCAATTTCCTAACAGGACCTTGATTTCATGTGTCCCCACCACAAACCACTGTTTGTTGGACCAAGCTCTTAAGTCTTCTATAATGTGAACGTTCACTTTGATTTTCTAATGCTGTTAAATTAGCTGTGATGACCCTAATTTTTTAAATGTCATAAAATTTCCTTGGAAGGAACTCTCTAGAAATAGATATTCAGCCCTCTCTCAAAAGACATGCTTGAAGTCTATAGATAGCACTTGATTTTTTAAATGTATACGTCATGAAAGAATATGTAAAACTGTTGAAAATATATATCACACAACTTACCCCCAACCAAAAAAATTAAAAGTTCTATCCATCTAGGCTGCTTCAGTAAATGATGTTGCTGAATATATAAAATACTTGAATCTAAATTTAAAAATACTCCCCCCTCCTCTTGATTAACCAGATTGTCCCCTCCCCTATATATAGGAACACTGTGTGCCTGAGCCCACTTGCCATCTGTCACCACATTTTCCTAACTTCTCTTCCACCCCCTCCTCTTACACAATCTTATCACATAAAAATATTAGATTTCAGGGATTTGTATAATTTCATTAACTTTTCTGAGCCAGATGAAAATAGAGGAAGTGCCAGTTTATCAAAGAGACTCAGTTTTTGAGTGTTTAACAGATAGCCATGATAGCAGTGTCCCTTAGGTAAAACGTAAGTGGTCTGGGATAACAAATTTAAGTCCCCCCCCGCCCTAATTATGGCATTTCCTGTTAGTAATTTTCAGGTGTTCTCCATATTGCAGAGAAGAATTTGGATGGCTCCCAGAAAACCCTGACTCATATAGCATCATATTGCTTTATTACCTTTTTGTAAAGAAATGTGAGTTTCTCTGATAGTTAGAATACATATTAGTCAATTGGGGGTAATTTCTGTCCCTATACCCATCGCAATTTGAAAGATTATTTTTAACAATCTAAGGGTCCTTCTATTCATCCAAATATTCAGGATAGAAACTTAAGAATCTTCCTTATGTACTCTATCCTGCCTGTTACATCAAGTTCAGAAGTCTTAGCCAGTGATTTTGTTCCTAGACTCCACAGGAGTCTTTTTAAAAACTGGGGATTTCAGGGGTCATATCTGGGGATGCTCAGGACTTACTCTTGGCTCTGTGCTCAGGAATCACTCTTGGAGGGGTTCAGGGGACCATTAGCAGTGCCTAGGATCAAACCGGGATAGTCATGTACAAGGTACGCCCCTGAACCGCCAACTGTCACTCAGCCCTACACATGAGTTTGTAGGGATGTCTAGGGACACTTGCCATGAAATATTAACTAGGCCATGAAGAACTTTATGAGTGGCCCTATGAACTAGTTTTCTTTTTCTGCTTCTCTGAATATGTAAGAGAAAGAAAGATATAAACTTCTAATAGCTGTACCTCTCATGCCCATATTTACTAATCCTGGTGGTTCTGAAAGCACATCAATATATTGATCACTACTCACTGATCATGGTAATCAACAGCCTTAGGCTTGACCAAACAGAAATTCCCAGGTTTTGTTAGTTAAGTCTTATACTAGTGTCAGTGTATCAACCATGGAGGAAATCTTGGGAGAAAGGGGATTTACTTTGTTTATAACATAGGCTTTGGGCTGTCTATGGTCATTATTTCATGGGGAAAAATATACCTGCATCTGGAATTACATAATACTGTTATGCCAAGAAGAGAAAGAGGGATGAAACAAATGAGAAACAAAGAAGGAATGAAGGGGCTGAGAATATAGTCCAAATAAGGGTTAGGCAAATTATGATTTGTTTCCTGCTTTCATAAATGATGATTTATTGACACATAAAATATTCTGATATTTTATGTATTGTCTCTGATTTTCTATAGAGGGGAACGTTTAATTAGAACATATACTACCCCTAACTTGAAGCCTAAGTAAGGGTACTTGCAGTATCTTCTCATTTAAAAATACTTTAAATTTTACTATTAATGCAATATGTATTTACAAACCAAAGACAAAGGAGGGGAAAATAAAACATAAATCTAACAAAATGATAATGGTAGCAAAGATAATAATTGCATTACTCATGTTGGCAGTTTCCACTGATTGATTGGACACATGTTGCTTCTTTAGTCCATTATCACTTATTCTCTGAAACACCTTGCAATGCAGTTGTCCCATCAAAATAGGAGGTTCTGTTGCTGTAACAAACAAATCCAATGTCTTATATGTTATAGTTGAATAGGATACTTCTTATAGTATCAAAAGCCTGGGTTGATAGAAATTCTCACTGCAAATTAGTCTCACCGAGGGAAGTAACCATGGCACTCAAACATTACACCTAAAAACTTGTCCCTGCATGTGAAACACACTATTCACTCTCAGATAATATTAAAAATATAATAGTACATAAATTGAATAGTGATTGTGAAATATAATACTGCTATACTCTCAGAAGGAGAATGGCAAAATTTTATAGAATGATAGGAATGTTTGCCAAAACTAGGCATTCTTTACTATTTCTAAGAAGGAAATACAGAAAGGTAATTTAAAAGACTTTCTTAATATTTGGGCAATAAAAGCAAATATATGTCAATGACAGAGATAAGGTATAAGAACTATATTGTTAGACTGTTATGATGTCATGTGAAAGTCATACGTACACAAAACTAAATGGTATCATCTACTGTATTCCTAGGCTACAAGATATATCTTATTTGGACAATTCTTCTTTATGTACTTTTTGGTTATCCAAAATGTTTAGCAACATATGGTGGTACTAGTGTTTAAACCCAAAGCAGTATGAATTTTAAGTTCTTTTAAATTTTACCTTTTTAATATAATGAAGAGTTCTGAACACTTTTAATGAGACATTTACATTTACGATTTAGAGACAACTGCTGGACTAGAGATATTACCAACTGGATTCCACGGGACGTCAAAAGACTACGTGGACACCCACCTACAAGACTGACAGACTTCTTTGTCAAAATCCTGAACAAACGGTTTGAAGCTCTTCGTGTTCCTGGAGCAAGCAGATACCACTGGGCTAAACTAGCACACATGACAGGGACAAATGGAGATGGTACTGGCGCCCGCTTAAGCAAATCGGAGATCAACGGGATGACAAGTGACAAGTGACATTTTAAGGAAGGAATTAAAAAATAATATGGATGACAATTTAATTAGACAACTGAACATGGGATAAGTTTTCCCATCCCAACCCCTAATTATGGCGTTTGTGATTATTGGAAGTATGGGAGGCCAGTATAGAAGCAGATATGAGACAACACAATAAAAAAATAGGAGGAAGAAATGAAAGAAGGGAGAGAGAGAGTTGGAAGGAAGATTTTAAACTAAGACCACTTCTGTTTAGAGTTCCTTAAGTATAATTCTTTCCTAAAAGGTTCAGGTTCAAATATTTATGAGACAGAGTTACTATTTCTTTTAGAGCCTTGTCAAGTTTAACAGAAGAGGAAAAATCTGTTTGTGAAGGGAGTTTACAGTATACTTAAAGTTTATTTTAAAAATAAATAGGAGTTGATAGATAGGGCAATAAAAACAGGCCCCACCAGTAACCTGCCAGGAGCACTAACAGGAAGTATCTGTAGGCTGCCAAGAACCAGAAATAAGAATGAGCAGTTCTTATCATCACAGAGTCACAGGAACATTCACAAACAAAGAAGATATTTGGGGTGCAGCATCTCTAAGCCAAATTACTCTCTGTCATGAACACCCTCACAGTTTATATAGAATGCACCCACACAGGTAAAATCACATCTGAATCAGCTGTCATTGCTTCCCTTTGCTGTGAATTCCTCGGTTGGTTTTAGCCTGAAATTGTGACACAGTGTACAAAAATAGTATGTAGAGGCCTTTAGAGAAATTTGATACCATAGATATAGTAAACATGGTATGACCTCAATATTTAGGGGATACCTGTGACCAGAAAAGAACCTGTGCATTCTTTCAAAATATATGATTTTACTATTTATTAAAGGCATTAGGCATGACACTTATGGGTGGGGTAGAATTACAGGAGCTAAGAATGGAAACAAAGAAGATAAGCAATCTTTAGTTTTGTAGGATTTCATGTTAGTGAAGGAAAAAATATAAAAAACAAGGTACTGCTTGATATATTTAAGAGGAGTATAAACAATGATATAACAGGACCTGGAGGATAGTCAGATTAACTTATGCAGTGACCAAGTAGACATTGAAGTAGAAATTTCTAGTCCAGGGCCTGCAAGGTCCATCCAGGTGATAATAAGTATACATATGTGTATATATATATACATATATATATATATACACACACACATATATATGGGTCCTTTTAAATTAATAGAGACTCTTTTTGGAGTCAACATATAATAGAGTTGGGTTATAAAAGTTCATTGAATGCGGACTCAAGAGATCAGGGTCTGTTTTGCCACTTACTAGCTATTTGCCCTTAAGCTAGCCACGTAAACTTTATGAGCCTAGATTTCTTCTTCTGTGAGTTGGACCAGAGTCTCTCTAAGGTCTCATTTGGTGCTAAAATTTATTTTTCCACCTCTCCTTTTCCTTTCTGCAGTGCATGCACATGAGCACGAGTGTTTGACTGTTTCTCCATAAAAAACCCACACAGCCTGCTCTAGTTGTTCTTTGATCAGAGCAGAAGCAAAAAACTAACTTGAAAATGAAAAAGCAAAGGCTAGCCATTCACACAGACCCCTTTTCCATAGTGGTAAAGGTAAGTTGGACCAAAATATTTGCTAGATTTTTAAAACATTGGATAGGAAGGTAGCAGGGCTAAAAATGAAAAAAAAAATACAAGTCTGCCACAACATAATGATGATAAAGCACGTGAGTAAAATCTGTGGACTCTGTCTTATGTGGATTCTGCCTTCTGTGGCTTCTGGAACTGTTAGATCCAAACTCATTCTCCACTTTTTTCTGCCTGATATTGTAATATATCTGTCCCCTAGCTCAATGAAGTTTTCTTTTCCTGTCAAAAGCCCCCATTTGGACATAAATTGGTTTTACTGGATTTCTTTCAGCCAAATTATATCTACTAAATACTTAAGTTGCATTTAATATGTAAACTAATCTCAATGTAAATATCAATGATGACTGATTTTCAAAATAGGGTTAAAATTGGTATGAAGACACTCTTGTAGGAAATAAAGGTCAAATGACAATGAGCTGCTGGCAGAAACAGAGACATTTACAGCAAAACATGGATTCCAGGAGACAAGCAGTTTTGGAGAAAGCTCCAAAATTTCCAGAGTGTTTAAAAGAGTGAAGAAAAATGTGAGAAATATGGGGCTAATTTGATAACTTTGCTAATAAGATATTTCAAGTCTGTAGGAAATACGTTTACTATATATTTATATAAGCATTTAAAAAATCACTTATTATTTAAATAAGTTGTCCTCCCAGAGACTATAAGACCAAGCTCCTGGAAGAGAGCGATGCAGAGTCTCTTGCCCCCTGCGTCTAGCTGTCTTCATCTAGGACCCTCAGAGGGGACAGGGGGTTGCCTTTCCCTCCCTGCCCCAAGCAGAGCCTTGACAGTTGAAGACCTCTGGAACCCAGCCACAGCCATGCTCAAGGCCACTCTCCACACACTTGGACGAGACTGAAGCATGAAGGGATCGGCAGAGGAACCCAGGTGTGCAGGACCCGGGGCTGAGATCTCCAAGCCTGCTCGGATTGGGACTGGGCCTTCTCCAGCCAGACCCCCCATTTTCCAGTAGCTTGGCAGCCACACCCACAAACTGCCCCCAGTGCCGTGTAATCCCACCAACAGCCAACATCCAGAGACTATAAAACCAAGCTCCCAGAAGCATGTGGTCGCTTACATAACCTTGACTTGTAATAGTCTTGTTCTCCCTCTTGGAGAACCTGACAAGCTACCAAGAGTTTATTATCTTCGTGGGAGAGCCTTGCAAGCTTCCATGGTGTATTCATATCCCAAAATACAGTAAAAGATATATGCATACCTCTCGGAGAGCCCCGCAAGCTACTGAGAGTATCCTGCCCACATGCAGAGCCTGGCAAGCTACCCGTGGCGTATTCAATATGCCAAAAAAAAGTAATGATAGGTCTTATTCCCCTGACCTTGAAAGAGCCTCCAATCGTTGGGAAAGACCAGTAAGGAAAGGCTGCTAAAATCTCAGGGCTGGGTGTAATAGAGATGTTACTGGTGCCTGCTCGAGTAAATCGATGGACAATGGGATGACAGTGATGCAGTGATATACCCTCTCCCAAAAAATGACTCAAACATACTTTTCTTATCTACTCTCCATCTTACTTCCTGCATTATTCATGTTATATAGTAAAATAGCAATAATGCTAATAGGGTATGAAATTTGGTCTCTATAGAATAGCACTGAAAGACACTAGTTACTCTCCAAAACACACCCTAAAATCCTACTTCTGCATCTTTTTTCCTTCCCTTTTTTTTTTTTGAGGAGGAAACTCACCTAGCAATCCTCAGCAGTTACTACTGGCTCTGAACTCAAGTATTGTTCCTAGTGACACTCAGGGCACCATATGGGATGCCAGTGATGGAACCCGGGTGGGCCACATGCAAGAAAATCATCTTACTCAGTGAACTCCAGCTTCCAACTCTTCATAACTTTTTTAAGTCCTAAGTTATTTCTATGACTTTTGATCCTCACTGTAAAGATCCTTTGCAGTCAAATCAAGACTCTTGAGTTTTAAGAAGAGGGTTGTACGAAGAGAAAGTCCAATAGTCACTTCCAACTGCCATCTGTGAAAAGTCTGTAAAACATTTCATTTGCATAATATATGGGCACTCTATTGAGATACAGCACTGTTACAAGCAATGGAAATATTCTCAGTCAAATTTTGTCTCCTCACAAAACTATTACCCTAGTACAGACAAGAAAGCAGAGTTTTTATTGCTTTTAAACTAAAAAATACATGGCTCAAGTAATTATGCAATATGTGCTAAATCTGCTCTAATCCAATGCTGTAGCCCGTTGTGAAGTTATACCTAGAGTAAGGGTAAGCAAAGTCTTTGAGTAGAAAACGCCTGCTTGGATGGTACATCACTGCTCTAGGGTAAGCAAGGGCAAAGCAGCAATCAGTCTATACAAGCAAGCACTGTGTTCCATCCATAATGTAGACCTACATATCTGACCTAAAAAGGCCATCACTCGCGTTTCCAGAATAGAAAAATGTATATCAAATACTTTATCTGTAAGAAAGGATCTCTATCTTTAGTCAGAAGTGGGCCAGCAAACTGATGTCTTGACAGCATGCTGGAGAATCTAGCGAAGTAGAATACAGAGTACTTAGACTTTTCATTCTTTCCCTGCTTTAGTCTTTAAAATACATATAACATTCTTCATCTAAGAAAGGGAACTTTATTAGATTCGTAATTATATATTGCATTAATATGCGTTATGTATGCATTTTTCGTAGTTTAAACCTGCTGTGGTCATAAATACAGTTTTTTCTTTCTATTTTTGGGGGGATAAGGGTTAAATGAGCCACATCCAGTTATGCTGAAGGCTTACTCCTGGCTCTGCATTCAGGAATCAATCACTCATAGCAGTTCCGGAGAACAATTTGTTGTGCCAGAGATCAAATTCTGGTTGGCTTTATGCAAGTCAAGAACTCTAGCCACCGTAGTCTTTCTCCAACCCCACAAATGTAATTTTGAAAAAGCTATCAAGTTAGCAAAGCAAAACCCTTGGTTGCTATATATAGCTACTCTAACCACTCCCCAATAACTTATGCAAATTTTAGTGATCAGTTGGGGAAAATCTCAAAGTTGGGAAAATAACATCAGAAAATGGAAGATTTCTTTTAGTATTTTAATGAGCCCAATCTGTAGGACTGTAGCACAGTCATCCCATTGTTCACCGATTTGCTCAAGCGGGCACCAATAATGTCTCCATTGTGAGATATGTTGTTACTGTTTTTGGCATATTGAATACGCCACAGGTAGCTTGCCAGGCTCTGCCGTGTGGGCGGGATACTCTCATGGTAGCTTGCCATGCTCTCCAAGAGGGACAGAGGAATCGAACCTTGGTTGGCCGTGTGCAAGGCAAACGCCCTGTCCACTGTGCTATCGCTTCAGCCCTATGCTGGGCTGGAGCCCAGCCTAGAGACGTAAATTGATTTTTTTAATGAATGACTTAAATTTTGTCGCTGAAGCATTCCTATTGAAAGGCAAGCCTTGAAAATAACCTCAGGAAACATTTTTAATTGTTAGGTTCCAACTCTGTACAGAGTGCTCAACCCAAAGCTGGAAAAACTTAAAAATGGCTTTCCTCCCTCAACAGTCTGAATGACACCCACTCTATGTCATACTTCTTTCAAGACAGATGGTGAGAGCACAGTTTACTGTTCAGTTTCAATTCACTGCTGTCTTTTATAAGCAACATGGTTAAAGTGAGTTGCTAAAGAGAAAGGCTGCAAAGCCAGACTGCTTTATTTTAACAATATCAAGATGAAACCTCCTGCTTTAATATAGTGGTTTACTTCCTTGTAGTGCTTTATGAAACCTGTCTCAAATTTGTCATTCAAAACTAATAACTGATCATGTAGAGACAGTATCCTAAAAAATATCAGAAGCTTGCCATTTCCTATGCTGTTTCTGGTGTGATAGTCTATCTTTTGATTTATACAAGTATCTCACATTTTCAGATCTCTGGCTCATGTTGTTTTCATAGCTTCATCTTTTATATATCATGAAGCGACTAAAGAGAAGAAAAGAGTTACCAAAATAAGGAATGTGCCGCATCTGGGTTTGTACTTTCCTTTAACACACTTAGTGAGTGTTTACTGTGGGCCAGCTGCTGTGCCAAATTTCTATTTCTTTGTGTTTATTAATCTTGCAGAATTAAAATATTTTGACTATGGATTAAAAAAAGTCTCAATTGATCAAGTACCTTATTCAAAGTTACAGTGCTCATAATGACCAAGCAGAAATGCAAACTTGAGTAGAAGTTACAGCCACCCATTCTAACATATTTTGCTAAACAGTTCCTTAATTTTTTTTTACTACTCAGAAGGAAGCTTGAACACTAGCCTTATTAAAAATATCCAAAAGGAAGGAGAGAGAGAGAGAGAGAGAGAGAGAGAGAGAGAGAGAGAAGAGAGAGAAAGAAAGAAAAAACGTGCCTGTGGGGACATTGGTGGTGGGAAACATACAACAGTGTAGGTAAGGGATGGATGATGGAACATTATGTGATTGAAACATGAACAGCTTTGTAACTGTATATACCATGGTGATTCAATTTAAAAGGAAAGAAAGAAAGAAAGAAAGAAAGAAAGAAAGAAAGAAAGAAAGAAAGAAGGAAGGAAGGAAGGAAGGAAGGAAGGAAGGAAGGAAGGAAGGAAGGAAGGAAGGAAGGAAGGAAGGAAGGAAGGAAGGAAGGAAGGAAGGGAAAGAAAGAAAGAAAGAAGAGAAAGGAAGAAAGATGGGGCCGGAGCGATAGCACAGCGGGTAGGGCGTTTGCCTTGCACGCGGCCGACCCGGGTTCGATCCCCGGCATCCCATATGGTCCCCCAAGCACCGCCAGGAGTGATTCCTGAGTGCAAAGCCAGGAGTAACCCCTGAGCATCGCTGGGTGTGACCCAAAAAGCAAAAAAAAAAAAAAAAAAAAAGAAGGAAGAAAGAAAGAAAGAAAGAAAGAAAGAAAGAAAGAAAGAAAGAAAGAAAGAAAGAAAGAAAGAAAGAAAGAAAGAAAGAAAGAAAGAAAGAAAGAAAGAAAGAAAGAAAGAAAGAAAGAAAGAAAAGAAAAACCCTGTTCCCGCATAAGGCATTACAGAATCTTAATCAACTGTCACACTTAAACTCGACCAACTAGAGGAGTCAACAGCTTCTTCCCATATCCACCTGCTTCTACTCTTGCTAAGCAACTTTAGATTTTTGACAGGGTACATTTCTCAATAGGGCTGGAGCAATAGCACAGCGGTAGGGCATTCAACTTTCACACAGCCGACCCGAGTTCGATTCCTTCGCCCCTCTTGGAGAGCCAGGCAAGCTACTGAGAGTATTGAGCCCGAGAGGCAGAGCCTGGCAAGCTAGCTACCCGTGCGTAT